>NC_091443.1:80770172-81399708 GCF_964237555.1 Oryctolagus cuniculus
CACCTGGCTCCTGGCTCCTGCCATCGGATCAGCGCAGTGTGCCGGCCGCAGCGCGCCAGCCGCGGCGGCCACTGGAGGGTGAACCAACGGCAAAGGAAGACCTTTCTCTCTCTGTCTCTCTCTCTCACTGTCCACTCTGCCTGTCAAAAAAAAAAAATAAATAAAAAAAAATAAAAAAAAGAGTCTAAAAAAAAAACTGCTTAGAACTGAGAGTAGCAGAGCAACCTTAATTTAATAAAGATTATATACAAAAGCCTGCAGCACATGTTAATGGAGGAGTTTTAGACGTTTTTCCTAATGATGGAGCAGGGGAGGGGGCTTAAGCCCCTTGTGTGTAGGGGTTAAGGTGTTAATACAGATTCACAGATCAGACAAGTGGCAGAGTCAGCTATAAAATCCTAGTTCACGGGCTTACTTGTAACGAAACATTGAAAATTCCAGACTTGATGAGCAGCCAATCTCTGGCCTACATCAGTATCTACTCCATACAGAATTCTCTACCTCAAGTACCCTTCTGTTCCCAGTGGTCTTCATGAGCTGAATCCTTTTCTAAATTACACCAGGCAAAACATTTCCATCCAGGATTTCACCTCTGTCTCCTACCACTCAGCGCCTTAGACTTGCCTTCAGGAGGGAGACAACTTCTCCCAAGTCTGTCTTCTACCCCTCTGGGTGCTGCAGCCTCAGGTGCTCAACCCCTTGCCTGAGGATCCATCACACCTGTGCAGACCCAGTGTATGGGGCCCCTAACCTCCAGAATCACCTCCAAGGACTGCACTGAAGCCTCTCTTGTCGGGATGTGGGATGCAGGATAAGAGGGAGACGGCACCCTCTCCACTTCCACACTTACTAACAAAGCAGCAGCGGCTCTCCAAAGAGTTTCTCCTGTTTCAGGTTGCTTGTATTCTCCTTGCTTTGACATGACATCTGGCAGCCTTGCTGAACTTTCTCATTTTTCAATTTATTCCCCTGCTGATTCTATTAGGCTTCTCCAGCTATGTCATCATATATGCAAATAAAAATACTGTTATCTATTCACTTCCAATCTTTTCCTATATGTTGATCAGGCCATCCACTATTGTATGAGTTATCAGCATTCTTGACTTCATCCCAGTTTTAAAGGGACATCCAGATATCCCTGTACCTAGGACCATCTTTGAAAGCAGAGCAGGAGGCCGGCGCCGTGGCTCACTAGGCTAATCCTCCACCTAGTGGCGCCCGTACACCGGGTTCTAGTCCCGGTTGCTCCTCTTCCAGGCCAGCTCTCTGCTGTGGCCCGGGGGTGCAGTGGAGGATGGCCCAAGTGCTTGGGCCCTGCACCCCATGGGAGACCAGGAGAAGTACCTGGCTCCTGCCTTTGGATCGGAGGGTGAACCAATGGCAAAGGAAGACCTTTCTCACTGTCCACTCTGCCTGTCAAAAAAAAAAAAAAAAAAAAAAAAAAAAGCAGAGCAGGATCTGTGCAGTTGCACAGGTCCCCAGGCTTGGTTGAATGCTTTGTTTTAGTTGTCTTGAAATAATAGCATTTTTGAAAAAGGAGTCTTGAATTTTCAATGTGCATTGGGCATTGCAAATTATGTAGCAGGCTCTGTCTAGATAATAATCAGAGATGGTTATATAACAAAATCTGTAACAGTCAAGAATTAGCTAAGTGGAATTTCTGCTCAGAGGCCTTGTCTTATCCAGCTAGGAAACTGTCCTTTTATTGACACAGCAGAGCTGTATTTTTCAGTCTATTTGCTTTAAGATTTATCTTATTTACTTGAAACACAGAGTTACAGAGAAAGGGAGAGACAGAGAGGACGGTCTTCTATCCATTGGTTCACTCCCCAAATGGCCTCAACAGCTAGAGCTGAGCTGATCTGAAACCAGGAGCCAGAAGTTTCTTCCATGTCTCCCACGTGAGTGCAGGGGCACAAGGACTTGGGCCATCATCTGCTGCTTTCCCAGGCACATTAGCAGGGAGCTGAATTGGAAGAGGAGCAGCTGGGACTCAAACCAGTGCCCATTTGGGATACGGGCACCACAGGCTGTTAACCCACTGTGTCACAGCGCCAGCCCCAGTTTTTAGCCTTTTGATAAGTGGGATTCTGTATAAATAGGATTTATTTTGTCTTTAAGAATAGAGGTTCCCTTTCTTCAGCATGTGTATGTTTTATGGGATATTGTGGCTGATCCTGAAACAAAGTGGGTTGTCAGGAATTAGTTTCTGTTATTACTTCAGAAGTCAAATCATTCCAAGTTGTTTTCAGCAGAGGACAACCAGAAGGGTGAACACAGAAACCAGCACAGGAGACTATTGGTCATTCCCTTCCAGAGCTGGAAGACTTCACTGACATTCACCAGGGAATTTATAAGTTTCCCTTTTTCTGGGAAGCAAATGGGCTTAAGCAAGTGTGGCTGCCGTCCCAGTCCTCAAGGCTGTCACATGAAGCTCTGTGTGCCCTTTCCTGTGCCATGTTCATAATATTCCTGTGAAAAGTCACTTCTGGTCCAGGAATTATGCTTACTTGAGTTTGTGAGAAACTGGAGAGGCACTGGCTCATTAGTGGCTTCCATGAGGTAAGACAGTGGGAGCCCCAGGGGAAGTACTGAAGGGAGTCAGAGCTCCTCCCCCTTGGATTCATTTCCGGACCCTTTTTTGGGTCAGGAACCAGCCCTTCTGAGTCCTACCTTTGCACAAGGGAGTTGGAACAAAATGGAGGACCAAGGCTGCTTAGCTGCTCCAATTGGTCCCACCTTTGGTAGAGGCCTGACAGTTGAAGCGCTGTCTCAAATGAGAAATGGGGGAGAATAAATATAAACACAAGCTCTGACCAGCTGATAAGAATCCATGGAAGGCCCCTCCCAAAGAGAGGAGTCATCTCTACATCTGGCATTTCTAGAACAAACGTTCTGTCCCACGAAGAGGGATTGAGTAAGAGGGAATGCTTGGCCCAGAGACAAACACATAGGGACCTTGAAGGGATAGCACATGTGTGTGGCTCGCAGAGGGCAGAACCAAGGGCCCAGTTTCAGCTCAATATAAGAGCATCTTTCAACCGAGAGCCCACCTGAAGTCCAGCTATTCACACAGAACCATTGGAGGCATGTTTGGACTATAACCAGTGTTCAGAAAAGTGCACATGTGACTGCAAAGCTCTTTGAAAGTTATAAACTACACAAACCCACCTAACTAGCACTGATAACTCAACCAGCTCCTAAGCAAGCTGCTTATGTTTCCATCCATTCAGTACCTCTTTCCAAGGGCAACCATTATTCCAACTTCTAACACTATGCCCCAGTTGCACCTGTTCTCTATTTTATATAATTCACTAAGAGATTTAGACCTTTTTTGTGCCTCTGGTTTCATGGGCTCATCATTGTGACTCAGCCATGTTGTTACTGATGCTTGTCAATGACATTCTCATTATGTAAACACAGAAGAGTACTTCAAAAAGTTCACTGAAAACGGAATTTAAAAAGTGATTTTATTTTGGTCCAAAAAATTTTGTTTCATCATATAGGAGAAAACTATACATGGATTTCTAAAAACAATTGGCACCACAATAAACTTATTTTTAAATGCTGTTTTTCTATGAACTTTTTGAAGTACCTTTATAGCATTATTTAAGTACCCAGTTTACTATTTATGGTCATTTGGGTAATTTCCAATTTGGTGCAATTATTGAGTGTCACTCTGAATATATGTTGAGCAGATCCATACTTATTTCCCTTTGACGTATACCTAGGAGTGAAGTTGCTGGGTTGTAGAGTATGAGTTTTGGAATTCTGCCAGCAGTTTTCCAAAGCATTGATACAACTCACCCTCTTGCCAGAAGTGTGGGAGTTCAGAGGCCTTGTAGCCTCCATATTGCTATCCCCAACTGCCCCGTCAGAAACATCGGGGGTGTCACCATTAGGGGGCCATGCTGTGCAGCAAGCCTGTGCTCCTTCTCATCAGCTATTTACACCAAGAGCTCCTTGGATCTTTTCCTGAGGGACCTCGACGAGACTCGGGATAAGAGCAGGAGAATGCTGTGCACTTATGGTAGGGGAAGGAGACTGGGATCGGCAGAAAGTCAGACAAGCTCCATACTGCCCCTGCACCTCACTCGTGGCCCTCAGGTTAAATCACTGTGGCTGTCCACTCTTTGCCTGGCTTCAGCTATCAACCCATGAGGATCACAGGTTTGGGACAAGGTTTTGCTTAACCACCAAGCAGAGACATGGGCTCCCTCATTCCCCAGGGAGGAAGAAAGAGCAACATTGCTATCTCTCATGTCCCTCACCATGTAGTCCACTGGTTCCCTTGGCTCCTGTGTACTGATCCACTGCCCCATACCCCTCCACCCCCCTAACCTTCTTCTTTACTTTTCTCCAAAACAAGACTTATTTTGCACATTTTCTTTCCAAGTACAAAAATAGGAGAGAAGGGAACAGCTAATCTGGTCCAGCTGCTGGTTTCGCTACTTGACAAAAAAATTTTTTACAGTAATTTTCTCTCTAGTTTTCCCTCACATCTGCACAACCTTCCACCTCCCACCACCCATACATATGCACCCCTTACAAAACTACTCTCTTTAGAATCCAGAGAATCTATTTTTTCTCAGCTGCCCATAACTGGGACCCAGCCAACTGAAGGGATCGGGTCACAAGTGCCTAGCCAGCATGCCAGCATGTTCACCTCCTGCCTGGCGCACATTCCAGTTGAATAACTGCTTCCTGTGAATTCCAGCACATCTCACATCAGGTGATGTCCTTGCCTTCAGGCATTTAGGGAGGTTGGAGGGTGGGCAGAAATGGCAAGAAGAACCCCACATATGCAAATTGAGCAGACAGGCAAGCTGTGATGTGACTTATGTTTCCTTGTGAATTACCATATTTGAAACCAAATTGTGTGGATTCCTTTATTCAGTCTGCAGCTCCTGAGAATCTTAGGGTAGCCTTGGTGTTAGATGCCAGGGTCAATTCAAGCATTTTTGCTACGTGGTAAGAATTGCATTGCACTGAGGAAGTTCATGATGAAGGCTGGTATAAAAAGGACACTTGAGGACTTATCAAGCATCTTCTGTGTGGTCACAGAACATACGAAGGTACTTCAAAAAGTTCGTTGAACTTGGAATTACAATTTGTTTGTTTTGGTGCAAAATACTGTGAAACTCAAGCTTAATTTTTTCACAATATGTATGTTCCATGAACTTCATAAAGAACTCTTGTACAATCATCCAAACCGAGGTTCTATGTGGAAAATGCCATAAACAATTACACTGGGATGGTTGGTGTAAACTGGAACTGTCCCGGGCAAACAAGGACAAATGAGCGCTCAGTGAGTGCAGGGGTAGGCATTTTGCCCATGGCCTACGGCACTGGCTTTGACAAGAGTGATTTCCAGCTGAGTTGCTGTGGGCATGGAGACATTGACTTCCCAGGATTCCCAGGGACCCTTTTCCCAGTGCAGTTTCCTTCATGCAGCCAAACTCATAAACACCAAGTGGCAAATTTCTGGTCCATTCAGTGACTCACCCAGACTTCTCCAGGGGCCAGCTCAGCCTGTCTGCCCCCTCCTCATGCCTCCCTCTGCCTCATACCCCTTCCATTGTAGATGAGGAGGTGGGAATCCCCTTCAGTTTACAGTTACTCTCTACTTGTTAGGTGACTCTTCTGCTCTCTTTTGTGGCATCTGAAGCCAAATATGGAAATTCAAGGGTTGCAGATGGAATCTTGATCCTTAGATACTTCATGATTCTACAATTTTGTCTAAGAATGTGGACTTTTTTTTTTCAATGTAACTTCTGAAATTTCTTTTAGGAGACAGCTGTAAAAGTCACACTTGGCTAAGCAGTTCTGGGAAGGGATCATCATATCCAGGTCCAGGTTACATTTCCTTGGAAAGCTTATGGGAAGGGATTTTCTTTAAGAGCATTATCTCATTTTTGGCTGAAGAGAACCTAGTGACAGGATTTTTCTCATTCTTAGCATTGAGACCCCACTATGAAGCTATTACTTTTTCCCCTAGTTTCTGCTCCAGGCCTGGAAGGAGAGAGAAATTCAGAAAAAGAAGAAATTGCATCCATAGGGAATTACTAAGGCAGCACATTTTGCAAGAGGGCAGTATACCTTTTCTGTCTGGGTATCCCCAAGTGCTAGCTTGCATCATCAACACTTAGTAAGTGTTGACCAAACTGAACATGAATGAATGAGTGAAAAATTGAAATAAATTAGACTATTTTTCCTTGGTGTTACAAAAGAAGAATAAATACTCAAAAACATCCTTTATGCATGATGCTCCCAAAATAAACGGGGGGGGGGGGCAGAACTGGGGCACCATGATTTCTTGGGTTGATTGTTGACCTGGGTAGCTCCACAATTTTCTACAAACTTGTGCACTAGCCATGGTGGAGGTATGGAAGGTTCTGGAAGGTGTGGATTCAGACTTCTTTGTAGTACAGACAGCTTATGATTTTCAGAATTTATTTGAGGGGGCAGCTATTGCCTTTGCCTGCTCAGCATCCATGCCCCCTGCTATTGTTCAGAGCTCATCAGCTTTCCATCGGAGGATCCACCTCTTAACGCATTCTCAGTACACGTGACTCTGGAACTTACCATACCTTTCGTATCTGGTGTTGGCCACATGAACCAGATGTTCCATCAAGAGCACAATGATTGCTTTAGAGATGGGAAGATGACTCAGTATTACTCAAGAAGGGTCAATCCCTGTGCTTTTGTTGTAACTTTGAACAAACAGGCATGGGAGTCTTCTGCTGCCAGGGGCCATATTTGCCACTATGGGGAAAAGCCTGATACGAGCTAATAAATTATCTTTATTATTAAAGTTGAGATCAGGTTGATTTTCTCTCTCTTCCTCCTGAGAGCCATGACTACAGCAGCCTCTGTGTGCTCTGAGGCCCCAAAATCACCCATGGGGTACTGTGATCTTTGATCAGGTATTTGTGCCAACTCCCTATTGTCCACACTGGATGATGAACTTGCAGCCACTGAGTATGAAGTCACAGAGCTTTCATTAAGTCTGTCTCCTTGTGTTTGGACTTCCCAAAAGGTCCTACTGAGCTCTTCTCGGTGTCCAGCACACCATCCTTGTGGCAAGTACATCAGCATTCTGAGAACACGGCACATTCTCTCTGCTGGGGTCTGAGTTTCCAGGTTGGCCTCAGCTTCTCCAGAAGACAGTAGCTAGACTTCATTACCATGGGAACCTTTAAAGTGGTTCTCTGAGGCCTGGGCTCCTGGCCTATATCCACACTCCTCAAAATGCCCATCACAAACTATTTGTTACTGATCCATAATAAGTCAAATAATACTTAATGATATTGTTGTATCACATGATGGCACAATCTCCTTGAAGGTCAATAAAGAAATAACTCAGGGACTGACAATGGTCTGCAGACCTGACTTGCAGTAACACTTGCCTAGTCCTCCTCCAGTTCCCGCAGTCACATACAATGCAGTTGTCCTTGACTGTAGTCAAATTCCTAGATGCCAACCTCTTATGGTGGGGCAGTCTCATCATCTTCTGAAAATGATGAATTCATAACAGTGTCTCAGTCTTAACTACACATTGAAATCACTTGTTGGGCTTTCAACAGATGGATTCTATTTTGAAGCATTTTTATTTGATTGGGCTGGGGAGCACCCTGAGCATTTGGAGTTTTTAGGAGTTCCCTGGGTGACTCTAATATGCAGCCAAAGTTGAGAACTGTTTCACCAGCTATGGATCAGTAGCTATTCGGTGATAATGTGTGTAAGATAATTTAGGAAATTTGCTTTAAATATATTTTTCTAAGCTCCACTTCCTGAAACTTTGTTTCAGTAGGATCCTATAATTTAATTTTTTAACAAGTGGCTCAGAATATTTTAATGAAGATAATTCATGAACCACAGCATTTAAGAACATTGCTTAGATGGTTGTCTGGATAAGTTAGATCAAGAAAAACTTAAATAAGAAAAGATTTTAAAAAGTTTTCAGTGATTGAAATGTTGAAGTCTCATCAAGAACCTGGTGAATCTGTTTCCCCTCCTGTGGATCTCATTTATGTTGGGCTGTCATAGCACAGAAGTGATGAATGAGCTGTGAGAGGTGTCCACTGAACTCCAGGTATCAGTGGGCCACCTTATTATCTTGGAATTTCCCAATCCAATAGCATTACTACTCTGTCCCGTTTCACGTGGACATCTCTGCCACTGAGCTCTCAAAACAAGTTTCTCAGTATCAGCATAAAAGGAAATGCTAAAGGGATTAGCCCAAGATAGCCTAGACTGGGCTTAGAAGGAGCCAGGTACAATAAGTGAATCACAATGACATTATGATGGAGCAGGCTTCCCTACATCTACCTTCTTAGACTGTGGGACCATTTCACCACTTGAATGACACTATAATGGCAATAAGGGGAAAACCATCTTTGATCAGGATAAGGTGGTTTATACTTGCAGAAGTCCACCTGGTGTTTACTCAGCTGGTCCAAGAGACTGAAAGGAGAGAGGAGAGAGGGGGGAGAGGAAAGAGAGAGGAGAGAAAGACAGAGAAAGAGAGAATCTCAGCAGTGAACACTCTAAAGGAGAATTTCCCCACCTCTGTCTTGCTGATGAATAGTACCTAGCTCCCACAAATGGGGGAAGTCCCGATCATCCATCGTCTTCCAGTTAATATCTATGTTGTTATGGCTGTCTGAATCCAGGCCCAGAATGAGGATTTGTTCATTCGTGAAGGGCATGGGCCTGGAAGATCAGTTCTGTGGGAAAGTCCCATTACAGAATGGTGGAGCACTCCTAGTGTAAGAAACCTAATGTCTGAATACTTGTTCATGATTCTTAGAGAACATTTGAAGTGGTGGATGTTGGCAAAAAAGATCTTTTCAACAATTTCTGAATCACCATTTTAGTGATACTGAGGTCTTAACTCAACTTTAATTGTGGGGAAAGCTGGCTATGCTTAAGTTCTAAGTATTGTGATTTCCCATGGTTATGTTCTGTGTAAATCAGTTTCAATTCAGTTTAAATATATTGTCCTTGCATGATTATTAAGAATATTTAATAAAAATGGATCTAGTTTGAATGACAAATTGTATGGCCACCCAATTCATGGAGGTTTTTTTTTTTCCCAGTTAAGTCTATGAAAATATTTTCTCTTTTAAAAAGTTTATCTTTAATGAAGCAAAGAAACCGGTTCAGAAATGGAAGTAGGAAAGATGTTTGCTTAAAAATAACTATTGCAACATTTACAAAGTTTTCTAATATCAATTCAACTCAATAAGAATCCAACAATAATTTTAAAAATCTTTCAGGCAGTTTCAAAGACCTTTTGGTGGAAATTGTTGACTCTTCTCTGCCTCAATGCCCTTTCCTTTGAGGAATCTACACTTGCTAAAGGCCATCAGATAAAACTGTAGCTGAATTTTTTGTTAAGCCAGGATTGTTTTTGAATCTTAAAGTGAGTATCTACTACACCAGTTAAGACAAAAGCGAAGAAAATCAAATCCCTTGTTCCAGGGAGGATCCTCAGGAAATGAGGAGATATAAACAAAATGTTCTGCCACAAAACTATTGTCCCTCAAGCAGTGCCTGTTCCCAAAAATTTTGTTATGTCCTCAGCAGTGAGCACAGAGACCCACACAGTTGCCAATCGCTTGCCACCCAGCTTTATCTCTCTTTCTGGGCCTAAACTAGGCTTAGTTTCTAGCTCATTTCTGGAATGTGGGGAATGATGAGTAGATTGGCAGCTTGCTTAATGATGGGGCCTTACCCTTGTCTCTTTTGGTACTCCAGCTGCTCTTGAGAGAGGAAAGTATGGCTGAGCCTATCATATCAACATCATTTTCATTACCAACATACCAATAGCTTATTTGTGAGCTCACCATATGCCAGAACCTGTTTTAAACACTACATATGGACATTTACTCTCTTCCTTATGAAGAAATGCTATCATTACCTTCCGAGGCAGATGAAGAAAATGAGGCAAACGTAATTTAAGTGACTTATTTGAGTTCACACAAGTGGTAAGATGTGAAACCAGGCTTCAGATGAGACACTGTGAGTGTAGAGTCTGTGTTTCTGACCTCTTTCTGAACAGTCACTCAGGTGTGAATGACAACCTGGATGGCAAATACATCTTTCTGCTGGCACTATTTCCCCCTCTATCTTCATTTCTCCTTCCCTTTACACTAAAACTCTAATTTCTCAAATAACGTGATTATACTCTCCAACAGCTCTCCATTTGCTCTCCTCCCATCTATCTTAAATTCCCTTCAGTCAGGCATTCACCCCAACACCTCATTAAAATTGTTCCATCGAAAGAACTAATGACTTCCATACTTCCATATGGATAGATATGATGGGAATGCTCAATTTTTATCTTTTTTGATGAGTCAATAGCCAACAAGTTGATCATTCTCAGCTTCTTGTAAAACACATTCCGTTGGCTGCCATGGCACCATATTCCCTTACCTCAATGGACACTCACTATCTAGTCCCTGAGCTAGCACCTCCTGGACTCCCTGACATCCCAATATTGGTGTCTCTGGGCTTGGTTCTTAAATTCCTCTCTATCTACACTCTCTTCATTTACTCATTCAGTTTCATAGTTTCCAATATCTATGTTTTTGCATTTATTTCCCTTATCTCTAGAATCTAATATCAATTGACATCCAGGCTTTACATTCTGAAACCAAACTCTTATATTAAGCTCAACAAAACCAAGAAGACTTCACTTGCCTACACTGCTCCTCCATTTCACTTCCCATCACACCATTTGCTACCCCCTCATCCAATCTTTCATCATCCCTTTCCTGGATTCTTCAGTAGCTTCTTAATTAGTCTTTCTGCTTTTATTCTTGCCCCTCTTTAGTCCATTCGCAACATAGCAACAAATTAGATCCTATTTAAATGTGAGTCAGATGACAGTACTGCTTTGTTCAAAATAATGCAATGGCTTCCCATTGCACAGAGTGTGTCAGGTTGTATATTCAACCACTATTTTCTGGTCCATGTGCTCAACTTATGACTTCAGAGAAGTGAAGTTTCTATTTTCTGTGTTGCATCTGAACAGACTCATGACTATGGCTATTAGAAGCCACTGTGCTATCAGATCAGTACTTTGGTTCTTTCAGGGGAACATAGTTCCAGATTAAGCACCTTCACATTATTTTTATTTAGTGCAAGTTACCATATAGGGGAAAGAATGGGTATGCTTTCAGTAGAAACAAGTCACTCTGTTCACTTGGCAAGAAAATGGGCTCCAGAATCATATCCAAAGACTTTCTCAAGAGAGAGGTCTGTGATTCATACATTGTGTACAACTTCACAAAAGAAAGTTCCTTAACCCCCCAAAAAAGTGTAGATGCTAAGTGTACTGCAGTCCTTCAGGATGGTTCCTTCCCTGCAGTTTTAGCCAAGACAGGTATTTATCCAATTTTGACTACAACGAGGTTTTCACATATCTGTATCTTTTTGGGCAGCTTAGAAATTCAGAATTTCTTATGAAACTTTCCAATCTAAGTCAGGAACATCAAACCTTTTCATGATCTCACTTTTGCTTTTGGATTTTACACAGAGTGCGTTTCTCTCACATGGGTACAGTTTGACAGCTGGCCAAATCGTCTCCCACTTTCTCTCTCTTTTTCTCTCGTTCTCTCTTTCTCTCTCTCTCTTCCTTCCTTCCTTCCTTCCTTCCTTCCTTCCTTCCTTCCTTCCTTCCTTCCTTCCTTCCTTCCTTCCTTCCTTCCTTTCCTTCTCTCTCTCTCTTTCTTTCTTTTTTCAATCTACAGGCTCTAACCTCATGACTGTGAAGATGTATCAACAGTTTCCTTCATTATTTGGAAAAGTTTCCCCAAATTATGGACCCATAAGTATCTTCTTTACATGGATTCCTTCATGGTGATTGCAACGAGATTTTGATTGAATGTTTTTTTTCTTTCATACTGAGAACACAAATACTGATTGTCTCCTGTAAGGATTCACTCATGTTTGAAGTTCATTTATGGATGGAAACTTTTTCTATATGGTTATATATGGGGTTTTTCTCCTGTGTGTCTTTTTGGTGGGAAATAAGAATTTCATTAAACTGTTTCCCACACAGTAGACAAGTGCCATCTCCTTGTTTTCTGATTTCAAGTAAGTGCAGTAACATTGATGCCAATGTATTTTGAGAGTTCCTGTAGTGAAATATCATGTTCAATGGTATCCAAAAGATGTCTCATTTTCCTTTTTAAAATATTTTTTTATTTACTTGAAAGGCAGAGAGACAAAGACATACAGAGATCTTCCAGCCACTGGTTCAGTCCTCAAATATCTGCAATAGCTGGAATTGGGCCAGTCTGAGACCAGGAGCCCAAAACTCAATCTGGGTCTCCCATGTGGGTAGCAGGGGCTCAAGTGCTTAAGCCGTCTTCTGCTGTCCTCCCAGGTGCATTGTCACGGAACTGGATCAGAAGCAGAGCAGCCAGGACTCAAAACGAGTGCTATGATATGGGATTCTGGTGTTGCAAGCCGCTGTATGGCAATGCCAGCCCCAAGGCATTGCTGTTACTGACTGTCGTGGGACTACGATCCAGAAAGTGGATTCTGAAATGGGTTACTCACGTTTTCTGTTTGTATATATTGCTTACTACAAGGTGACTCTCAACAAACAAGGGAAACAGCTGCCCACAACTGGAGCTCTGTGGCTAGGTTGTAGTGAGATCATCTCAACCTTTTCCTCCTCTGAGGGGGGCTGTTGAGCAGAATCCAGGTCCCCAGGTTCTTCTTGAGAGTGAAATACAGGCAAACCCTCAAAGGCCACTGGCTCCTTGGGGTCAGCTTTCAAACACAGAGGCACCGTGTGTGAGGGACTCCTTTTCTGGGCAGAAGCTTCACTAAGGCACAAGGTTGCACTCTGTTGGTAAAAGCTTCAGAGCGCATCCTTCATAATAACCAAGATCATCTGGACTTGCTGATGGCTGGAAGAGACTTGACTTGGGCAGGAAGGCAGATAAGTGCTTTAGTACGGGCCACCAGTGGCATCTTGAAGTAAGTCTTGGTTCAGCTTGGAGTCCAGCAGAGCACAAAGGACTGTGTTAGCTCTGAGAGCACAGGAACCACTTTTGCAGCCATTTTATCTTCCGCAGACTACACTCGCTTCTTGGAGCTTGCAGGCACCTCTTACCGAAGGAAATGTCCCAGATGGGTAAGCACTCAGGGCTTCTGCCACCCCTGGGCGTTCGCTGGGGACAGCGCTGAGACCCAGGGAAGGGGAATCACTGGGCCTTGCCCTTCCTGTCATCCTCACAGGCTGCGAACAGCTATTGGTGAAAGTCTTCTTCAGCTGGAAAATCCGTTGGGACGCAGTGCCTTCTGGGAGGCCGGAGGGCTCGCAACTCTCAAATCGCACCCAGCGCCTATTCCAAGCGAGAAAGCCTGGTTTCCACTTTCAGAGAAACCAGCCTCCGCTTGAGAAAATGGGGTTCGAGGCTGGCTGGCCCAGCTGTCAGGGCCTCAGGGAGGCCACGTGGGTGAAACCCGCCCCCCGCCCCGCTCCGTGGTTTTACCTGGGGAACGGAAAGCAGGAAGCTGGTTCCAGTCCTCCCTGGCAGGCTGGTACCACTCCAGGCGTGACTGGGCTAACTCCAGGGTCTGCTGGGAAAATATCTCAGCTGAGGGCCTCTCTGCAGCCTCATGAAGGACGCACTTCCAACCCAGAGCCACGCCACTAAACCACTCCAGAGAAATGGCAAAATAACCCGGATGTCTTAAGCCACAGAATCCTAGGGTTATTTGTTACTCAGAAAAAAAGAAAATACACTTGCCTGCCATTTATTAAAAAAAAAAAAAAGTAACCACTCTCTTCCCAATAATCTTCTCTCTTTCCTGATATATTTTTTACCCACAGCACCTATTACTGAGTAATATACTTCACATTTTCCTTGTCTTGGTCACTGCCTCCTCAGTCATGCAGGGTCTAAGAAGACAGACATTTTTGCAGTTTATTCATTGCAAACCCCCAGGACCAGGCATTTAGCCAGGACTCGATAAATACTGTGCTATGGTTTGGATGTGATTTGTCCCCCAAGGGTTCATGTGTAGCAAGCTTGGTCTCCAATGACAGTAAGAGGTGGAGTCTAATGGGATGATTGGATCACTGGGGGCATCACCCCAGAAGAGATTAAGTAGTTTCTGTGGGATCCCAGATCGTTCCCCTGAGAGTGGGTTGTTGTAAAAGAGTTAGCCTTGCCCCTGAGTCACTCTGTCACCCTGTCTTGCGATGCGATCGCTCTCTCCCTCGTGTGCACTCTGCCGCTGTGACGCCATCCACCGTGAGGCCATTGCCAGAGTCATGCAGAAACCAGGGCCATGCTCTTGGACCTCCAGAATTCTGATCTGAGTAAACCTCTTTTCTTTACAAATTACCCAGCGTAGCAATGGAAAACAGACTGCTACAATCTGGTAAGTGGCTGAGTGTGATCAAACCCTGTGTTAGGAAGGATTGGCCGCACTTGGTGGGAAGAATGTGGCAATCAGTTAGTGACGAGTGCTATGGGTGTGGAAGTAGCAGCAGCCTCAGGGTTGCTTGTGGTTCCCTCCCTTGTTCTATCCCTGCCCCCTTTCTTCAGGCACAGTTCATTAACCTGGTGTCCTGTACCAATGATTACAGGGTCTATATTTTGTCCAAAGCTCCAGATAAAGCAGCTCACTTCACAATTTAACATCATAATATTAGGAGAAATATTTCTCTCCTGCTAACTCTCAATACAAATGCCAAGATTCAATTTATCTGTTGGCTCTTCATTATCTTCTGAGGAGGCAAAGAGTAACTGGTTGCCATTATCTTTGAAATAGCTCCACATAAAACAGAAAATAAACATTAAGACATGAAAACTCTAAGGCTTTCAGTGGGGGGAATTTTAACCTTGAAAACTGTCCAGCAGAATTCAAGAGTTTATGTAGGAATTCGAAAGTAATTTGCAAAGTGGGCGAAACAGTCACGCAGCCCGTGAGAATACCACCAGCTCTGCTGTGAATGACAAGATGGAATGCAGCATTCCCGAGCATCAACTCTGCAGTATTGCTTGTGGATCTAGTGGTTCTGTTTGGAACTATCACCCTCAGTTATTCATTCAAAAGCATTTTATGACTGTCTACTCTTTTCTTGACATTGCTTTAAGTGCTAGGAAATCAGCAAGGAATTAAACAGAGTCTTTGCCTCAAACATCTTACATTCCCTTCTTCTAATAGCATGATTTTCTGGCTGGTACTGCTCATATCAGCTAGACAGAACTTAAACATCTAAGACATTTCTGTGTTCATATTTCTTTGTCCCTCATCACAAAGAATGAAAGATAGAGTAGGAAAATCCATGCAGTTTTACTTTACCTGTCAGGATTTTTATTGGTTGTCCTCAAATCTGGAAAACTTTTTCATTTCAATTCCATCTTCTAAATCCAAATATTACTTTCACAGGATTCTGAATTATTTTAAGGTGATGATTTTCCAGGTTGCTTCTGGGAAGCCTGGAGAAGTCTGGTGTGGGAAAACCTTTGAGATGCACAGTGAACGCCAGGTCTACTCAAGACCTATTTCTCAGACTGAACCCTGGGTGCATCACAGGCATGAGAGGCAGCTCTGGGTGATTCAGTTTTCATATCAATCATAAATAACTAGACAACCCACTAGGCAGTAGGAAACACAAGAGTACCACAAAAAGTTCATGGAAATGGAATTACAGTAGAATTTAAAAAAATATTTATTTATTTGAGAGGCAGAATTATAGACAGAGAGGGAGAAATTGAGAGAGGGGTCTTGCATCCACTATTCACTCCCCATTTGGCCACAATGGCTAGAACTCGGCCGATCTGAAGCCAGGAGCCAGGAGCTTCTTTCAGGTCTCCCACACAGGTGCAGGGCTCCAAGCACTGGGGCCATCTTCCACTGCCTTCCCAGGCCATTAGTAAGGAGCTGGATTGGAAGTGTAGCAGTCAGGATTTGAATCTGTGCCCATATGGGATGTCAGCACTGCAGGTGGCGGCTTAACCTACTAGGCCACAGTGCCGGCCTCATAGTTTTTTCATAGCATGCATTTTCTGTGAACGTTTGAAGACCCTCTCCTAAGTCAGTCAGTCATGCAGCAGCCTGCCATTCATCATGGCAACAATCACAGGGATGACAGATTAAGAAAAAGAGGGTTGAGGATGGACTTCTGGGGCACACCAACATTTCACATTCATTATCTCATTTGATCCTCAACATATCATTGTTGTAGGAAATAAGAGTACTGGGACGGCCGGCGCCGTGGCTCACTAGGCTAATCCTCCACCTTGCGGCACCAGCACACCGGGTTCTAGTCCCGGTTGGGGCACCGGATTCTGTCCCGGTTGTCCCTCTTCCAGGCCAGCTCTCTGCTGTGGCCAGGGAGTGCAGTGGAGGATGGCCCAAGTGCTTGGGCCCTGCACCCCATGGGAGACCAGGATAAGTACCTGGCTCCTGCCATCGGATTGGCGCGGTGCGCTGGTTGCAGCGCGCCGGCTGCGGCGGCCATTGGAGGGTGAACCAATGGCAAAAAGGAAGACCTTTCTCTCTGTCTCTCTCTCTCTCTCACTGTCCACTCTGCCTGTCAAAAAAAAAAAAAAAAAAAAAAAAAAAAGAGTACTGGGACCTGACTTTTTAGATGAGAGATGGGATGCTTTCAAATACTGCGGTTTACTTGAGGTCTCACAGTCAGGAAGAGTCCTCATAGGCCCCTCTGCAACACCACTGCTCTGTGACATAGACTTCTGGAGAGAAACAGAGCGTTAATGGTGTCAGACTTCTCTTCGTTCATTGTGATGATCACTGTGGCAATTCCCCCTTAGATTTGGGAGAAGAGGGAAAGGTTGCAGTAGCTTGGGTTTCCCTTGTATACCACAGAGCCCAAGCCAAAGCATTTGAGATGATGCTTATCATCCTGCCTACAGCCAACTTCCCTGTGTCTCCAAACAAGCCCATATTTTTTTTCCCACTGAAATTGCAGTCAAAGAAGCACAGCCAAAACTCAGATAAGTTTCATATTTTTGCAACACAGCAGTCTAGGCAACATGAACAGGTATAACCAAGGGAATTTTTTTTAATTATTCATTTATTTGAGAGGGAGGCATGGTGGTAGGAGAGGGAGAGAGGGAGAGATGGAGAGGAAGCAGGAGAGAGAGGGGAGAGAGAGAGAGAGAGAGAGAGAGAGAGAGAGAGAGAGAGAGAGAGAATGAGAATGCAACTCTGAAGTAGATACCTGCAATGGCCAGGACAGGGCTATGATGAGTCTGGGAGCTGGGAACTCAATCCAGGTCTCCCACGTGGGTGACAGGGACACAAGGATTTGAGCCATCACTGTTGCTTCCTAAGCTCTACATTAGCAGAATGTTGGAATTAGGAACCAGAACTGGGTATCCAATCCAGGCACTCCAAAACGGGACACAATCTTCTTAAACTACTAGACTAAATATCTGCCTCAAGAAAACAAAAACACTTTAATAAAACAAGCTAGAAATAATTTCTTCTTCACGTTTATGTTCTCTGAAATTTCTTGGCAACATACTTAATTTGGGGAATCTGAATTTACAAGAGGAGTGCCAGGAGGAAGCAGGCTGCCTGCCCTCCCAGCTCAAGGCTGTGTTTGGCCGTGAGAACATCTGCACTGATTGTTGCCTGGGGTGTGATAACCAGGAACCACAGTGATGCTTTGAATCTCTCACTGGTCTATGAGGAGTGAGGAATGAGGGGGAAATAACCAGGCAGGTCCTACATCACAGTTTTTCAAGAAGTATGAACTTATCCTATGCTCCCAACATCTGCTAACAAAACTCCAAAATCTTCAAGGGGGCAAGGTTAGCCCCATGGAATGTCCAGTGGAGGATGTTGCATGGGGCATGGTTATACTAGAATAGTTTGATTGAAACAAAGACTGGGCTGGGCACCCTGTATTTAGTCTGGCCATGGATCCCCTCCTCCATGCCACCTTCTGCCTGCACAGGACTGGGGCTCTGCTCTTCTTCCTAGTTTGGTTCTTCACATAGTTCTTCCCATCCTCAGATTCCCCAAATCCCCCAACCCAATCTGCTTTCCTCTCCTGTCATTGAAACGGCTTCCCAAGCCTCACAGAAAAGTGACCCCGCGTCCTTCTAGCCCCAGCTTCCTTTGGCTGACCTTCAGAGTCAGCATACACACATGCTCCCTTCTCGTCACAGGTTTTTCGTCTTCCCATCACAGGAGCAAGCAGAGGAGAGGTGCTAACAGGAGTAGTAAGCAAGGTGAATCACAGAGTTTCTTGGTATTTATTTCCCGCGTTCTCACAGATCCCTCCCACCTCCACATCCCTTAGCTGGTTCTAGAAGTCCCCCCAATGTGGTGCCCTCAGTTCCACAATCTGCAGGTTCTATCTTTTCACTCCAAAGGTGAGGCTCATCCATCAGTATTCTCCTTCCTCTTCCCTTTTAATTGAAAAACGGCCAAATTCTGCCTCCCACCACTACACTGCAAAAAACTGTCCAGGGCAGAGATGTCCCTTCTACACGAACTCCCTGGCAGGCCTGAGTATCAACGGAAAACAGCAAACACTCTTGCTTACCGCCCTTTGGAGTCCTTCTTCTCTTTAAGCCAACATCCCTGGGTAACTGCACATATGTTCCTGCCTTTGACTGCCTCTCATTCTCTTTGCACCATCCTCAGAGCCAGACGCTCCCCACACAGCCAGGATTCCGATGCCCCACTTCTGTTGATTTCTCCTTTTTTCTGATCTGTTTCCTCCATTTGCTGGGCACCTGAAGATGAGCAATCATTGCCTGGCAGTATACTGGCTGATTGTGGACCACAGGCATTTGGGAGATGGAAGGGAACAGAATGGATTGTATAATACACTTTTAAAATATTTGACATTTAAAATTATAATATTATAACCAGCTTCCTGGAAGACCTGGTGCCCCTGGACCCTCTTGCCCCTATTACGTGGTACCTACACTCCCTGCGTTCTCCCTCTTCCCTCCTGCAGCTTTCTATCAGGCCACCACAGAGACAGAAAATCAGCTTTCTTTGGAGAATCACAGACCTTCAATACCTTGGTGGCTGACTATGTAGTGAATACTCATAAACACATTACATAACCAAGTAAGAACTGGGCACAATTACAGGAGTCTTACAAAATGATTACATTTCTATAGGAAACCAGATACACATTTTCACTTTTGACTGGAATTGTGATTTTGGGAAATATTTAAATATTTTCATGTTGCTATTTGATTGTTCTTTACAGATTTAAGATCAACTTAATTTAGTACTATTAAACATATAGTCTTTAAAAAAGTATGTTTTGTTAAATTTAAAGGAAAGCTGATTGGTAAATAATTGCATATTTACTCTTTGAATTTATTTTTAAATATTTTCATGTTTTATTAATGGAGCATCATCTACTAAATGTTGTGGAATCCAGTGTCTCTTCATTATTGCCAATAGTAAGCCAAAACCATGGACAAATGAAGAAAATGTAGAACTCTACTCCCTCTACAAAGATTCAGAAGGAAAGAACGTGTTGCCTAGCATCCTGATGTAGCACCCCAGGAAAGAGGATGTGGGATCTCTGCCATGTTCCCAGAGGTGGAAAAACACCTAGGGCTTCATTTGGAGAACAGCACTGCTCATCCTCAGAACTCAGAAGCTATAATCATCAGATACTATTGATCATTTTACCGAAAAAAAATTGAATCCTGTGAGAAATATATCTTCTTTCAAGCACTGAATAAGCCTTTGAGGAAATAAAGCCTTTCCTACTATATTATGTTTATTATAGAAATACATGCAAAATATTAACATATAATTGTTATATATTTAGCATTATAAAATACATCTTCATGCAGAAATAGTTTATTCTTATTTTTGTCAAAAAAATCACAAGATCTTAACCAACTACCTAAATTTGGCACGTGTCACTAAAAGGAAATCATGGAAGTATGGAGTCACAGATTTTTTTTTAACTTTTATTTAATAAATATAAATTTCGAAAGTACAACTTTTGGATTATAACGGCTCCCTCCTCCCATAACCTCCATCCCACCTTCAGCCATCCCATCTCCCACTCCCTCTCCCATCCCATTCTTCATTAAGGTTCATTTTTAATTATCTTTATATATAGAAGATCAACTTAGTATATATAGTATATACTATATATAGTATATATATAAAGATTTTATATATTTTATATTCATGTATTATATATTTATATATATTTATATATTATATTTATATTTTATATTTATATATAAAGATTTCAACGGTTTGCACCCACACAGATACACAAAGTATAAAGTACTATTGAGTACTAGTTTTACCATTTACCATTAAGGACAGAGATCCTACATGGGGAGTAGGTGCACAGTGACTCCAGTTGTTGATTTAACAATTGACACTCTTATTTATGATGTCAGTAATCACCCGAGGCTCTTGTCATGAGCTGCCAAGGCTATGGAAGCCTCTTGAGTTCACAAACGCTGACTTTATTTAGACAAGGCCATAATCAAAGTGGAAGTTCTCTCCTCCCTTCAGAGAAATATACCTCCTTTTTTGATGGCCCTGGTCTTTCCACTGGGATCTCACTCACAGAGATCTTTCATTTAGGTCATTTTTTTTGCCAGAGTGTCTTGGCTTTCCATGCCTAAAATACTCTCATGGGCTTTTTAGCCGGATCTGAAGTCCTTAAGGACTGATTCTGAGGCCAGAGTGCTGTTTAGGGCATCTGCCATTCTATGAGTCTGCTGTGTATCCTGCTTCCCATGTTGGATCATTCTCTCCTTTTTAATTCTATCAGTTAGTATTAGCAGACACTAGTCTTGTTTATGTGATCCCTTTGATACTTAATCCTATCATTATGATCAATTATGAACTTAAACTGATCACTTTGACTAGTAAGATGGCATTGGTACATGCCACCTTGATGGGATTGAATTGGAATCCCCTGGCACATTTCTAACTCCACCATTAGGGGTAAGTCCAAGTGAGCATGTGCTGAACTGCACATCTCCCTCTCTTATTCCCACTCTTATATTTAACAGAGATCACTTTTCAGTTAAATATAAACACCTAAGAATAATGGTGTGTTAATTAAAGAGTTCAACCAACGGTATTAAGTAGAACAAAAAAATACTAAAAGGAATAAAACAGTAAGTTGTTCCTCGACAGCCAGGACAAGAGCTGATCAAGTCATTGTTTCTCAGAGTATCAATTTCACTTCTACAGGGTTCTTTTTAGGTGCTCAGTTAGTTGTCACCTATCGGGGAGAGCATATGATATTTGTCCCTTTGGGACTGGCTTATTTCACTTAGCATGATGTTTGCCAGATTCCTCTATTTTATTGAAAATGACTGGATTTCTTTTTTTTGTTTGTTTGTTTACTGCTCTATAGTATTCTATAGAGTACATATCCCATATTTTCTTTATCCAATTTTCTGTTGATGGGAATTTAGGTTGATTCCATGTCTTAGCTGTTGTGAATTGAGCTGCAATAAACATTGAGGTGCAAATAGCTCTTATTTGCCAATTTAATTTCCTTTGGGTAAATTCCAAGGAGTGGGATTGCTGGGTCATGTGGTAGGGCTATATTCGGGTTTCTGAGGAATCTCCATGTTGCTCCCCCTCTTCATGGAGGAACGACACTAAACCCTGCCTAGGCTTCATATCTGAGTCACGGCACCATTATGTCGCTCCCCCTCTTCATGGAGGAACGACACTAGACCCTGCGCTGTTCTTTTGTCTGCTCGGCCCTCCCCGGGTTTGCTGCTGGTTCTTCCCGGGTTGGCTACTGTCCTTCCACCTCCGTGGAAGGGCGGTTCCCCCTGCCACTTTCCCCACTTCCGCGGGGGAGCGGCACACCGCCGGCCAGCTCTCTCGGGGGCTGCTCAGGTGTTCCCTTTAGATAGATGTTCCTGGTGCATGTTGTCTCTCTCCTCCTTTATAGTCCTCTTCCACCAATCCCAACTCTGCTACCCACACGCCGAGTACGCTGCTCTCCTCCAATCAGGAGCAGGTCCTACAGTTTATTGGTTGAACTGGAGGCAGCTGTGTAGAAGCTGTTTCCTCCTCTCCCAGCGCCATATTGTGGGAGAGCAGATGCATAGAATAAGTCTTAATTCCAGTAACAGTCTAGTCTGAGTTGCTCCCCACATCTCCAAACTGTCTTCCATAGTGGCTTTACCGGTTTGCATTCTCACCAACAGTGGATTAATGTGCCTTTTCTCCCACATCCTTGCCATCATCTGTTGTTAGTTGATTTCTGTATGTACGCCATTCTTACATACAGGGGGTGAGGTGAAACCTCATTGTGGTTTTGTTTTGCATTTCCCTGATGGCTAGTGATCCTGAACATTTTTTCATGTGTCTGTTGGCCGTTTGGATTTCCACTTTTGAAAAATGTCTATTGAGGTCCTTGGCCCATTTCTTAAGTGGGTTGTTTGTTTTGTTGTTGTGGAGTTTCTTGATCTCTTTATAGACTCTGGTTATTAATCCTTTATCAGTTGTATAATTTGCAAATATTTTTCCCATTCTGTCAGTTGCCTCTTCACTTTCCTGACTGTTTCTTTTGCAGTACAGAAACTTCTCAATTTGATGTAATGGAGTCACAACTTTTTAAAAATTAAGACACTTTGGAGATAATCTAATCAAATCTTGACCAAATTTTGTAGATGAAGAAGTGGAGTCCAAAAGAGGGAGCATCACCATGCCAGTCTCACACCCTGATGCCAGCAGAGTCGACATGAGTTCTGGCAACACCTCTGGGTTTACTTTCTTTTTTGATACATGGCATTGCTTCCTTGAAAAATGCAAATGACATGGAGGTTCCCACATAAGATTTCAGGAGGGCATACAGTACACATGAAGAAAATAATGAAAACACAATGTTGGAAGGAAAGAAAAAGAAAAGAATGTGTCCATACATATGTCTGGAAGAATACATGCTCCATGAGAACTGTGATCAGTGTTACTACTATAAGTGTTATATTTTATATTCATGAATATCTTATATTCATGAGAGCATGGAATTTTGTGTATTTTGTTCACTGAAGTCTCTCCAGACACAAAAAATTGGGGACATAGTAGGTGTTTGGCAAATAGGATGACTACATATGTGCCACTTCCCAGGATACTCCTGTTTATGCCTAATTTTGGGGGTCCCATACCTTAGTGTCATCTTTCATTTCTCAAATGTGTTGCCTTATTATTGAATATTTCTGAATGAGTAATTGGTCAAATATGGGTTTATGGATTTGTTTATATTTCCTTTTGATTTATGTAAATTTTCTAAATCTTATACAATAAACATGTTTGTCTAATGAGGGGGAAAGTGCTTTGTTTCTTTTTTTAGATTAAAATTAAAACTGGCTCTTGACCAAATCAGCTACAATTGTCCAGGATATTCACTTAAGAGAATTATTTCATTTCCTGATAATAATCTACACATTAAAATTGACCTCCAAAACATAGATTTTTTTCAAAAAAAAGCAAAACTACCCAGTTTATATATACAGTATTAAGATACTCTAGAATACCACAGCAAAAAATGAGCCACAATTTTTTAAGCTCAGATGATAATACAGTTTAGTTTTCAAATTATGCGACTTTAAAAAAATTACTTAACAACAGAGCATTGGTAATAGATAAGCACAGAAGCTCTTCAAATGTCTTAATTTTTGTAAAGGTTTTAAAGAATAATTTTTGTCAATTCCTCAGAGTGTTTTGTTCTTGCACAGTGTTAAGAATGCCCAGTTGTCTTCCATTACTATGAAAAGTGGTTATTCATAAAAATGTAATAAATATCTGCCCATCCATAAGCCTCATTAAAAACACGTTTTCTTATTCTCTATTTTTAAAAGATTTATTTACTTATTTGAAATGCAAAATTGCAGAGAGAGATGGAGGGACAGAGAGAGAGGTCTTCCATCCACTGGTTCACTCCCCAAATGGCCACAATGACTGGAACTGGGCCAGTCCGAAGCCAGAAGTCAGGAGCTTCTTCCAGGTCTCCCATGTGGGTGCAGGGGCCCAAGCATTTGAACCATCTTCTGCTGCTTTCCCAGGCACATTAGCAGGGTGCTGGATTGGAAGTGAAGCAGCTGGAACTTAAACTAGCACCCATAGGGGATGTCGGCCCTGCACGTGGTGGCTTTACCTGCTGCACCACAATGCCAGTCCCTCTTATTCTCTTAAGTTGAAGAAACTATATATATAGTATATATATACACACACACACACACACACACACATATATAGTGTATACACACACACACACGCACACTAAGTTTAACATTGGTTTAACATTGCAGAAATACACATCAGAATTTGGTGAGAGGTGGTATGGAATAGGGAAAAGGTATTGGTGAATCCTGAGAAAAATAAAAGAGGGAAACAGGGTAAGCCCTTCCTACCCTACCCCCAACAGTGGAACTGATTACAACAGCAGAGTTGGAGTTACAGGACTAGAGAGAGCAAGAAAGACATCCTTGGGCACCATGCCTGAATTCTCTGCCCTTCCTGCCACTCCCACCTCCTGGTTCCCAAGATGCTGAATTTTTGATCCTCCAACTCATCAAACTTGAGCCTTGTCTTCTTCAGCATGCCTGAGACTTGGTCCTAAGCATTCTGCAGTAGTTCCCTTTCAAGGTCCCTCCTTCAGTGTGGCGTTGGTCTCCCACCAATGGCTCCTTCTTGTATCTGTAAATTTCTGTCTCACTCAGCATCACCCCCAGAGCGCTGCATGTTCAGCTGTCTTCAGATTGCTTTCCTTTGGATGGCCTGCCCTTACTGGAATACAAATGAATGAATGGAAGCCAAGCACCTACTATGTGCAAGCTGCCATGGAGATGCATTTTCATCTTTTTATATCATCAGAGTTAATTGGAGGAAATATAGAAAAACATTGGCTCACAGAGGGAACTGGAAGTGGACCCCACCTGGGCAGAGCATATGTGCATGGGACCCATTTACTGCTTTCATCACTTGCCTTCGTGGGACGGAGCCACATCTGGATCCCATTACAATTATGAAAGGTGCAGGCTTCATGCTTGTTCCAAAGTCCGGCTCTGATTTCACAACCAGCCTGGAGAAGCACGAGGCAAGTAAATACTTCCTGTTCCATTTGTAATCAACATGCACTTGACATCAATAAACTGGGATAATTACATTATCATTATCATTACCATCATTATTATTGGACACAATCGAGGAGATGTTAATAGAGGTTTTTACAGAATACTCCTGGGACAAATGCAACTGAAAATAGAGTGGAGGGTAGGGAGAGGATGCCATTTGTCTCTTTCCTTAGATAAGTAGATGGGAGAACTTTTTAAATGTTCTCAAAAAGCTGTGGAGATTGAACCAATAGAATAGCAATTGATGGCTTCCACTGTTTTGTCCACAAAAAAAAAAAAAAATCACTCTCCAAGACTTGAACATTTTCTGGAGCCCTAGGATGTTAGAAAAGCAGAAGACCTTGGAGATAGTCATGTTCAAACTCCTCTCTCTCTCTCACTCTCTCTCTCTCTGGATGTGTGTGAGTGTGTGTGTGTGTGTGTGTGTCTGTTTCGCTGTGATAAAGTTGAGACCCAATGAACTTGTGCACATGTTCATTTGTAAAGCTCAAGCTAGAACACTGGCCATGGCCTATCTCCTCCCTCCCTCCCATTGCTTAAGAAGAGCTAAGCCAGGCCACCAATACTGTTAAAGGGCAGATTCCTAACTGGAATTATACTTTTTCATGACTTCTCTCTGGCCCTTGGGCTTTTTATGTATTGTCCATTATCTAATGCAATATAAATATTTGGAAAACAGATACTCTACCCCTGAAGATGGAATTATGATGAATGAATTTTGTAGCAGATTTATTCCACTGAAAATCTTCTGGGTAGTATGAGTTGTAAGACATTGGCAAGAATTGTAGCAAGATTCTTCTTCTCTGATTAATGTTTGATATTCAGTCAACTCTTCTTTTTTGTGAATTTTTTGTTTACAAAAAGGGAACAAATTTCATGTATTTCATACATATAGTTTTAAGAGCATAATGATCCCCTTCCCGAATTCCATTGTCATGGATTGAATCCCAGGTAGTGCGTGTGTGTGTGTGTGTGTGTGTGTGTGCTGGGGGTAGGGTGCGGGGGGGGGGGCAGATGGAGATAGGCTCATGAATTATTTTGTGTTCTCCATTAGTTTGCATATCACACCTATGATCCTGCTGTGTTTTGGGAGGTGGTTGAGCAATGGATAAATCACCCATTCAATGGAACTACCAGGCATATCCATATTTGCAAATGTGAATGTGATTGTTCACAGACCCCTCCCTGCCCCCATCCCTTTTAGGCTTATTTCATCTCCATTAGTTTTTACTCCATTGTCAAAAATGCAAAAAAAAATAAATAATCCCACCTAGGATCTATATTCTTAGAACACTCCCCATGTACTGCTGGGAACCAGGCGACAAGATCATCTCTACATGTATCCTTAACCCTTTTGATTGATAAACAAATACTGTTTATATTAAAATAATTTTAATTATAATTAAAAATAAAATATGATTCATAAGCAAGTATTTACCCAGAAGCACTTCCCAAGTCACTACTTCTATGAGTATTTTAAAAGAAATGAACCATGGATCTTATGTCTTGGATACAGTGGTCAATCATGTGAAACCAATCCTTTGCAAAGTCAGCTTTGTCTAAAACAAAGGGTGGGGGGGACACAGGTGCATCCAGGGTGGCTGCTCCTAAAAACTGGGCAAGAGGAAGAGCGATGTTCACCTTCAAATTTGGGTCTTGGGCTCGCTTCATTCAGTTTGCTCACCTTTTTGGTATGGAATGGCCTTCTGATTTTTCTCAACATCTTGATGATTTATGGTAAATAAGGATTACTTCTAAGAACTCTTCCTGGAGGAATAGCAGAATTATGTAATGGCCTCCCAAGAGGCCAGCTTAGCATTGTAGCTCCCCTTCCTCTAATTCAGGGCCGAAACAAGAAAATAAAACCTCATTTAACTGTTTATTCAACCCAAATAAATGTGGCTCCAGGCCTGCCTGCCAAGATTTTACAGTGCCAGAGGCAAAGGGACAAGAAACCAGAAAGGGAAAGAAGGAAAGAGATTTGTAAGATGTGGGCAGGCGAGGGAAGGAAACAGCTCTCAGGGCCAGTGAGCTTCCTGCCTCCCCAGACCCAGTTTGTGAAATCTGAGCTCTCACTCCCCCAACACATGGAGCCAGGATACAAAATGGATGAAAAATAGGAAAGCATCAAGCCATTTCCTGACTTCTCCAGTATGGTCTCACCTTTTACCAATTGGGCCCCAGACTGGACAGGTGTGAACATTTTCCTTCGCATTGCATCCTGTCCCTCAGCCCTTCCCTGGAGTTCCAAGGGGGTTGCATGCCCTAAGAGACCCCAAATAGTAAGTTGGTTGATCCTCTTCCCTCTGACCTAGCTGTTGAATATTGCATCTGCCATTTGGCATATTCCAGGTGCAAATAACACACAACTCTACTTGCCTGTTTCAAGCTTGAACCACTCCATTTCCAAAATGTTTTCTGCTTAGGAGCAAGAAAGGAGAATTTAAAAAAAAGTCCTGGCTTATATTCCTTCCCTGTGCGCTTCTGTCTATTGTCTTGTGAGTTTTTCTCCCAGCCTTATGTGACAGGCAAAGAAAGTATGTTATTGTGATTAACCTGAGACTGAGGGATTACATGATTGCTCTAAATTTCTGAGACCTGTGGCTTAGGTCTCACATCTTGTTGATGACTTAGCCCAGATCTTTCTCATTTCATGACTTGCACTGATTCCTAGAAAAATTTCAGGACAGCATGTGAGTCTCTGTTTAGCAGAGAAGAGGAGCTGAGATTGAGCAGAGCTTTAAGAACCAACTGCCTTCCTAAGAGCTTCATTCTTGGAGGGTAGAACTTAACTGGGAAGCCAGAAAATCAGCCGGTTTCCAACAAGCAGAAGGGAACTTGAATGCTAGCTGAGCTGGGGGTTTCTGGGGACTCAGTCTAGAATGGTTGGAGAAGAGAGAAAGAGGTTTGTTAGAAGTGAAAGGAAACATGTTGTTGCCTTGAAGGACTTGCTGCCAGAGTTCAGTGATCTTTTCTTAGACTCACTATTGCAGTTCCTGCTGCTAAAAAGAACCTCAGTGTATCCATCAAGGAAAGAGGTCAGGAACATGGATACCAAAGCCAAGTTCGTGGACTTGAAATATGTTTCTGTACTTATTAATGTGTAATGTGGGACAAGTTATTCAAGTTTTCTATGCCTTATAGTAAGATGGGAATAACAGTAGTACCTTCAGAGAGTTGTTGGAAGGACCAAGTTAACTAAAATGTACAGAAGCCTTTAAATCAATGTCTAGCACAAAGAAAGTGCTGTATTTTATGGAAGAAGAAACTGAAGACCCAGTCTTAAGATGACTTCTTGAGGTCCCATACCTTTGGACCAGCCTTGATGAAGCCAGAAGCCAGATCTCACGACTCACATAACAATGTATTTCTACAAGATCAAAGTACTGGGAACTACATGGAAGGTTACAATGCAGAAACAGTGAGTTTTGGCTCAAGATCAAAAATATTTGCTATGAATAGATGTAAATTCTCACAGTAGTTGAAAGATGTCCAAGAATCAGGGGAAGATATTTATTTAATTTTAATACAGAAGATCACTAACTATGTTTATAGGGTAAGAGAATGAAGACAGTGATGAGGGCAGTGTTAAATAATTAAGGGGTTGAGAGAAGACCAAAAAAAGGAATAATTAATGGAGTGGGAGCCTGGAAAAGGTAGAAGGATTTTTGGTACAGAATCCAGGCAGAGGAATTAGCCTTGGATGTTCAGAAGGACATTGCCTCCTATGAGACCCATGGTAAGGGGGTGAGGGTGGAGGTGGAGGGAGTCTACCTGTGCAGCAGGGGACAAAGTCCTTGGCTGACAAGTGTGGCAAAGATTGATAAAGGGTTGGAGAAGAGCAGTGAGGACTTTCAGTGGCCACTGTGGGAATAGAATAGAGCATTACCTAGCAGGTGAGCTTTACTGAGCAGAGGGGAAGAAGACTCCTGCGCCTTAAAGGGAGTCAGTCATGGTTTCCATCCAACATCATAGAATTCTTTCCAGTATCACTCAGAAGCTCGGGTTCAGAAAGGGGATTCCATCTGGTTGGAATAACCCAGAGTTGGGAGTTTGCAGGAGAATGTCCAGAAGAAAGAGTTTTGAAAATTGAAGTTCCCCACAGGAAGGACCTAGACTTGGGTAGAAAGAAATAGAGACAAGAGGAGACTGTGAGGGAGAAATGGAGGAAATCAATAAGCTGAATATCACAAAGAGTCAAAAGTCTGGAGGTGAGGGAATGTGGCCAGATGTGTTGACACTAGGGTTTAAGATCTCAGAGGTGGAATGATTCAGCTAATCCAGAAGGTGTGTGGCTGAAGAGGAGTGTCATATGAAACCAACAACCTACCCAAGGCTGTTCTTTGGGTAGGGAATCTGGGCAGAGTGACCCTTAGGTAACTGATTTTAGATAACTTTATCCTCTTCATAAAAACATCTATTTAATTTGAAAATCAGACAGAGAGAGAGAGAGAGATCTTTCATCTACTTGTTCACTCCCAAATGCCCACAAAAACTGGAGCTGGGCCAAGCTGAACCAGGATCTCAGAGCTCCATCCGGGTCTCCCACATGAGTGACAGCAACCCAAGTACCTGAATTACTATCTATTGCCTCCCGGGTTTCCCATTAGAGGACACAAGATCAGAAATAGAGCAGCCAGGACTCAACCCAAGCACTCCGATGTGGGATAAGGGTATCCATGCAGTGACTTAACTCCTATGCCAAATATTTGTGCCCCCCTCTCATATTCCTCTTTTCTGATAATAATTCAAAATTTCTATCATCAGTATGATCCTGAGGGTCCTATGAAAGTTGCTGACAGTCAATCAAGCCTCTGCAAGTATGATTTTCCTGGATCTACTCCAGACTGGTGGGTTGACCCAGGCCTCATACATCTTTCCAGGGTAGGTCTTACATATCCAGCCCAGATTCTTTCCCATTTCTGACAGGTACTAAGAGACTTTGGGGGATCATCTTGATTCCAATCACAGGTGTGTGCTTCAAAGAATATAGTACTTCTGAATACTTCCTTAAGTATTACTATAAATTAATGTAAACTATAAAAATCCATTTATATCCTCAGCATGTATCACACTGTGGGAAATTATTACATTAATTTTTCTTCTATTATATAAACAAATACTTCCTTCTGATTGGATTTGTCTCACTCAGGCTTCCAAAGATTCTCGTTGGGGTGGGTACGATGGTATAGTGGGTTAAGTCACTGCTAGAGACACCCACATCCCACATATGAGTGCCTGAAATTGAGGTCCACCTCTGTCTCTAATGCAGCTTCCTGCTAATGTGCAGCTGGGAGGGCAGCAGATGATGCTCAGGTACTGGGTCCCTGCCACCCATGTGGGAGATCTGGATAGAGTTCCTGCTTTAGCCTGGCCCAGCCCTGTCTCTTGTGGGGCACTGGGAGAATGAAACAGCAGATAGAAGACCATTCTGCCTCACCCACCTCTTGCTCTGCTTTTCAAATAGGAATAGGCTTAAAAAAGGCTACTTCTTAATTTTAGAATCTTGGACCCACACGCTTTATGATTTCAGAGACTATTTTTCCCTCGTGCTTTACCTTTGTAGAGCTGAGTTCTAACATTTTTGTCTGTTTAAGTCCAGCCTCATTGCCTTCATCTCAGGTCTTTCTCTGAGACGGAGGTTAGTCACTATAGTAAGGATAATGACCATGGACTTTGCTTTACTTTCACATAACTCATCTTTTTGAGTAACTATAATCTTAAAAGTTAGGAAAATCATTCTTCCTGTTGCATGGATTAGAAGGATGTGAAGTGACTTCCCAAAGGACATACTTATGACTCCAAATTCTAGGCTTTCTTTACCACCCCCCCCCCCAGGTACTATAGTATTATAGTTAGGAGTATGAATTTTTCTGGCCCTACGCTCAAAGTTCCATCCTACTGCTTTCTATGAATCTGAACAAGTTGCTTAATTTCTAGTAGTCTGAATTAATATCCTTATTAATAAAACCAGGGTAGACGTTCCTATGTGGGTGAAATGAGGCAACATCTTTGAGCACTCAGTCCCTCATAGCTACAATTTCAAATCCTTTATGTCTTTCTTGAGAACAAAATTCCTGCTACTTTTCTTGAATTACAAGACCTTGAATTTATAATTTATAATTATATTTTGGAAAAATTTTCTGTTACTTATCACTTTACTAGGTGTAAGCTAATTTGTACATTTTGTGTCCACTCACATGTCATTGAAACAATTGAACTACAAAAGAATAGATTTTTTTTTCAAAGTGCACATGTAACATTTACGAGGTCAGACCATATTCTGGGCCATTAAACAAGCTTCAGTAAATTTAAAAAGATTAACACCCTATAATGTTTTTCTCTGACCACAATGAAATAAGTAAGAAATAGCAAATAAATAAATCCTCAGATATTTGGAAACTAAATAACACACACACACACGTTATTCTGAATAACCCATAGGTTTATAGATCAAAGAAGAAATTAAAGGCAAGTCTGAATTTGAACTGAATGAAAATGAAAACACAGCATATTAAATTTGTAGGATGCAGTTAAGTCATAACTTAACTAATTATATTGTAATATTATCAAAAATCAATTTAGTTAACCATATTAGAGTAAAAAATAAAAATCATATAATCCATGAGTGCAAAAAAAGAAAAAATGCACATCCATTTATGCTAAAACATTAGACCTAGAGTGTAACTTCCTTTGCCCAGTAAAGGCCATCTTTGGAAACCAACAGCCAGCATCTTACTTAACAGTGAAAGACTGAATGCTTTACCTCTCAGCTTAGACACAAGGTCTGGCTGCTCTCAACACTCCTATTCAAAGTGTGCTTGAGACAAGAAAGGAAGGAAAAGGAATCCAGATAGAATACTTGATTATCAGACGAGGTGGTCATTTGTATAGAGGGAGGTTTTTGTGTTCTTCTAAAGCCAGGAAACTAATATATGGGTTTATAGTAGCCCTAAAATGCATGAAATGTATAGCAACAAATCTTACAAAATATGTGTAATATTTGTACAAACATAAAACATGCCACAACACACACACACACAAACTACAGAACACTGACAAAGGAAACTAACGGGGATCTAAATAATTTGTAAGATACACAATGTTCATGGATTTGAAAACTTAATAAAGATGTTACTTCAGATAAATCTATAGATTCAAAGCAATTCCAGTCAAAATCTGTCTCAGCAAATCTCTCTCTCTCTCTCTCTCTCTCTCTGTGTGTGTGTGTGTGTGTGTGTGTAGACAAGCTGGCTCAAATTTTTTGAGAATATTCTAAACAGTTTTAAAAAGGAACAGAGTTGATAGCCGGCGCCGTGGCTCAATAGGCTAATCCTCCACCTTGCGGCGCCGGCACACCGGGTTCTAGTCCCGGTTGGGGCGCCGGATTCTGTCCCGGTTGCCCCTCTTCCAGGCCAGCTCTCTGCTATGGCCAGGGAGTGCAGTGGAGGATGGCCCAGGTGCTTGGGCCCTGCACCCCATGGGAGACCAGGAAAAGCACCTGGATCCTGGCTCCTGCCATCGGATCAGCGCGGTGCGCCGGCTGCAGCGGCGGCCATTGGAGGGTGATCCAACGGCAAAAGGAAGACCTTTCTCTCTGTCTCTCTCTCTCACTGTCCACTCTGCCTGTCAAAAAAAAAAAAAAAAAAAAAAAGGAACAGAGTTGGATATACACTCTACCTGATTTCAAGACTTTCCACAAAGCAAGAGTAATCAAGACAGTATAATACTGATGAAATAACCAACATATACTAAAGGAACAGAGAGACCATAAATAGGTTCACATAATTACATAGTATGAGATTTATTCAATTGGTTTTTATCAAAGGTACAAAGGAAATTTAATGGGTATAAGGCAATTTAATGTTTCAAATAAATGGTAATAAAACAAAGATAACTATATGAAAAAAATGAAGTAAAACCCCTATTTTATATACTATAAAATTTAAAGTTGATAAGAAGAAGCGTAAAACTTAAAACTATAAAACTTTTAGAAGAAAATCAGGAGAATTCCTTGGATAACTTATTTTTTCAAGGACTTCTAAATTATGATAAAGTGCCCATGCATGTGTCACATTTCATAATAAAGGTCTCTCCTGGGAACTAAGAGGTACAGAGAGAGCACCTTTGTTGAATGTTTTCAACTGTCCTAGATCTTCTATTTTTTAAAAGATTTATTTATTTATTTATTTGAGAGGTAGAGTTATAGACAGAGGAAGAGACAGAGAGAAAGGTCTTCCTTCTGTTGGTTCACTCCCCAAATGACCACAACAGGCTGGAGCTGTGCCAATCTGAAGCCAGAAGCCAGAAGCTTCTTCCCAGTCTCGCATGTAGGTGCAGGGGCCCCAGCACTTGGGCTATCTTCCACTGCTTTCCCAGGCCATAGCAGAGAGCTGGATTGGAAGAGGAGTAGCTGGGAGTAGAACTGGCATCCCTATGGGATGCCTGTGCCACAGGTGGAGGATTAACCTTCTGCGCCATGGCAGCGGCCCCTGTTGGATAACTTAAATTTCTTGAATACAACAACAAAAAGCACCATTCAACAAAGAAAAATTCAAAAATTGAACTTCATCAAAATTAAGGACTTTTGCTCTTTTAAAGAAACTGTCAGAAGGATGAAAATACAAATCACAAATTTGTGGAAAATATTTTAAGTCATATCTGATAAAGGTCTTACAGCCACAAACATAAGGAACTCTGAAAACTTAATAGAAAATAAACACACAATAAAAATGTCTGGGAAGATTCGAATAGACACTTCACTGAGAAGACATGAAAAATTTGGGAGGAAATGGAATTCAAAGATAAGTTTATTTTGGCATAAAAAATCTGAAATCCATGCATAATTTTTTCATAATACATATTTTTTCTTGAACTTTTTGAAGACCTTTCATATGATGGATCTCAAAAAAGATTATATCAAAATAAACTTATCTTCTAATTCCATTTTTCATGGATGTTCTGAAGTGTTGTGTAAGTGACAATAAGTTCCTATAAAGATACTCAACATTGTTAATCATTTGGGAAATGGAAATTAAACACAATGTGATATCATTTTCCAGCTATTAGAGAGGCTAGCAACCAAAACCTACACAGCCATCTTTTGGCAAGGATTCAGAGCAACTCAAATTCTCATCTATTCCTCACTGGAATGTAAAATGTCCTGGTCACTTTGAAAACCAGTTTGACAATTTCTTAAAATGTTAAACATACGTTATGCTACCCAGTAATATCTCTCCTAAGATATTTACCCAAATATATACCTCAGTATAATGATATCTAATATTCACACAACCTGCCCACAGATGTTTATATGAGTGTAATTCAAAAGTCTGTAGAAAAATGGAATTTAAGGGTGAGCTCTTTTCTGGTGCAAAAAAGTTTAAATCCATGCATACTTTTGTCATAATACACATTTTCCATGAACTATATAAAACCCCCTCATAACAGTTTTAGATACAACTGGCAAAAACTGGAACCAAGTGTTCCAGCTCTGGTGAACGGGTAAACAAACTGTGGTACACCCACACACATGAACACTGTTGGGCAATAAAGAGGGATAAACTACTAATACACACTGTATCATGGATGGCTCTCAGGTGCATTTCACCAAGCCAAACTTAAATGCTACATACTGCAGGATTCCATTTGTATGACATTTTAAAAAAGGCAAACTCCAAGGACAGGAAACAGATGAGTAATTACCTTGAGCTGGAGGCAGGGGAAAAGAGTGAATTGTAATCGGGCTTGGAAGATGCCTGAAGGGATCAAACTGTCTTGGTAGTTATCCTACTGTATGCATCTGCCAAAACCTAGAGAACTGTGCATTAAGGAGAGTTCATTGACTGCATGTATTTTATTTTATTTTAAAAATGAAAAGAAATCAGTTTTATGTTGACCAGGCTCCATAATGGGTGAGCAGAGACACTGACATTTGAATCTAGTGCTTTCTGACTCCAAAGTGTGGCAGATACAGCGGGATTCACATGTCTGATTCCCAGTCTTTCCCTTGTTATGATGGCTAAGGAGAGTTTGTGTTCCACACGGCCCCACCAAACAACAATGGATCCTCGGTCAGCCTGGGTTCCTGGATGCCTGCGGGAAACAATGGCCCCACTGATCTGTACAGGACAAGTTGCATGTATGGAATGTAACGCCTCTTGCATGTTGAGCCACTGGGATGGGGCTGTTTGTTCTTGCCGCATAACAACTGACTGATACAACACTGCTGCACTTCCCAGTATTTCCTTTTTCTAAGACCCAAGGATCTGTGTTAAGACTTTTGGTTTATAATCCTGAACAAGAGAACCGGGAGATAGTTCTTGAGGGCCTTGAATCCAAGATTTGGAAATAGTTTTCAGTGAGTAGGAGACTGAGACTCCCACCCAGCTGGATATCAAGATCCAGTCTAAAAGAGCCCGGTTAGGACTGTGCCTAGCTGCAAAGCTTTGTTGACTCTTTAACTTGGCCCCTTATGACTCTGCCTGGGACTCATTTTCCTTGGTATTGAACATCTAAATTCCTCACTGGCAGTCTCTCCAAAGGCCACAGTCTTTGGGCAACAAGAGTATCCAGGGCCTTCCTATTTGGGACCAAGAGCCCTGGCTGGCTCCTGCACTTGCAGGCAGTGTTTCCTGTACAGGTTGCAGCGTTCTGTGGAAAATGTGAAGCAGAAATTGTTGTGATAAGCCTGGAGCTGAGAGGCCTCTCGGGAGCAGCCCTGGTGAGCTGGGTCACCTCATTTCACGAGGGCCAGCCCTCGGGGAGACTCCCCAGGCTTAATTAAAGCCAGCAGGAGCCTATTTGACATGAACGGAGCCAAACAGCAAGGGCAGCAAAAGGCAAGCTAAGCCAACCCCGAGCATCCAGCTAGGAGTGAACTTGGGGAGTCCTAACAAGCTCGAGCCACCCACTCACAGCCAAGGCGCGTGCTGAGTGAGGGGACAACACAAGGACGGCTGTGGGTTCAAGACCGTGGGGCAGCTGAAAGGTGAATGAGAGAGCCTGGGCAGAAAGGCACCACAGCTGATCCTGGGTCTTCTTTTAGAAACTGTTTCCCAGGGCAGAGCTGTGGGTAATCACCGGGGTGTGCAGCTGGGGCTGCGTGGGTCGGGGCATACAGGAATCCCAACCAGAAGTGCTCATCAAAGGAACAAACGTTTGAAAGCCAGACACCGCCATCTTACCTCCTCTTGAAAGATTTGCTCACCTGCTCCTGCCCGCATAAACTTCTCCCTCTCCTGGGAGGGGCTCTTTTATCTCCACTGGTCACTGACTCCTGCATGAGTCGTATGTGGGCAGCAGGGACCTGGTCCTCTATCGCTGTGTGTCCCTCACCACCGCTGCTCTAGGCCCCATCTGCAGACCCAGCAGGGGCTGACCCTGGCTCCAGGGGCTACCTACCTCGTGCCATGCTTTGGGCTGGAGCAGAACAGATGAGGAAAGTATGCTGTTTATTTCCCCCCTACACTCACATGCGTTGGGGTTGCTTTTGAGAAGACTGGGTTTCTAGACCTGCAGAGATGATAAAGCAGTTGACAACCGGTCTGATGAAGCTTTTGCATATCTGCACAGCGCTCTCGAGTGCAAAGCTCTTTCACATACCTTCTCTCATGTTCCCCCTAATTACTTATGAGGTCATTAGAACAGGGCATTCCTATCCTCATCCCACAGATGAGAGAAAGGGGGCCCATGAAATATTAAATGACTCACTCAAGTCACAGGGAGAGAGCCAGATCGGTCTGTGGGTTTTCAAACTATTTGGAGGTACCTTGGCTATGTTCTTGAAGCTCAGGGTGTTTTGAGTCCATTTGGTACAACACTAACAGAACACCTGAGGCTAGGTAATTTACAATGAGCAGAAACTTACGTTCACAGTTTTAGGGGCTGGCAAGTCCACATTCAAGGGGCTTGTAGCTGGTGCTGCTTCCAAGATGGCACCTTCAATGCTGAGTGTCCTCACAAGACAGGAAAGGAAGAGGTAAAAGATGTTCAAACCTGTCCTTGTATCAGTAATACCAACACCAGGCAGAGTCCTCATGGCCCAATAACTTCCCAAAGGTTTCATGTCCCAATGCCACAGCAGCGTCAATCAAATTTTCAACATGTCCTCAAAGAGGAAACACTCAAACCTTAGCAAGGGTGGAGAGGATTCCTGGGTCTTCTCCACCACTTCACCCAGGAAAGTTTTTTTTTTTCTTACTGTCATATTCTCATATGGGACCTTAGTAAATGATTTCTCCTGATTTTTTAAACCAGATGTTTAAACTATTCACAAAAAGTTTGGCGATCAATGCTCTCATTTTTCAGATGAGTAGACAGAGACCAAGAGAGGTAATATGATTTTCCCAAGGTCATGCAGAATAAACAGCCAAGATGGTGACAGACCCATTTCTCCTGCTTCCAGGCCAGGTCTCACTTTGTTACCCAAAATGTGTTCCTGGGCCAGAATTTTGCAGTGTGTTTTTACCCCTTCCTGTGCTGACCTTTCTTTCCAGTATCCAAACAGAACCTCTGAATTTAGGGCAGGAAAAAGCCCAATCCCAGGAATAGGTTTCACATTTCACTAATGACAACACCGAGGCCAGGGAGGCATGCTTTTCCCACAGCACACAGCACATCAGGGGCAGAAGCAGAATGAACCCAGAGCCCTTGGCCTCTGGAGCACCAGTCTTCCACGCCACTGGGTCCCCTCACCCTCAGCCTCTTGAACTGTCCTCCCCACGTCACCACCCTCCTTCCGCCCCAGCCCAGGCATTGACTTTCTACCTTGAGTAATCCAAATCCCTTTCCTCACTGACATTAAATTACCTCCTCCCTTGACCCTGGATAGCTGGTCCCTCAGAACCAGATGAGCACCTTTTCCAACGTACCTGGGCCTCAATCCCAGAATGTCCCCCTCTCCATCCCTGTCCTATCCCCTGGTTACAAGTCACCATACTTAAGACTGCATGTGGCCAGAGCCGCGGCTCACTAGGCTAATCCTCCGCCTTGCGGTGCTGGCACACCGGGTTCTAGTCCTGGTCGGGGCGCCGGATTTTGTCCCGGTTGCCCCTCTTCCAGGCCAGCTCTCTGCTGTGGCCTGGGAGTGCAGTGGAGGATGGCCCAAGTGCTTGGGCCCTGCACCCCATGGGAGACCAGGATAAGTACCTGACTCCTGCCATCGGATCAGTGCGGTGCGCCGGCCGCAGCGCACCAGCCACGGCGGCCATTGGAGGGTGAACCAACAGCAAAGGAAGACCTTTCTCTCTGTCTCTCTCTCACTGTCCACTCTGCCTGTCAAAAAAAAAAAAAAAATTTTATCTTTAATGAAGCAAAGAAACCGGTTCAGAAATGGAAGTAGGAAAGATGTTTGCTTAAAAATAACTATTGCAACATTTACAGTTTTCTAATATCAATTCAACTCAATAGGAATCCAACAATAAATCAGCACCACACTGATCCAATGGCAGGAGTCAGGTGCTTCTCCTGGTCTCCCATGGGGTGCAGGGCCCAAGGACTTGGGCCATCCTCCACTGCACTCCTGGCCCACAGCAGAGAGCTGGCCTGGAAGAGGGGCAACCGGGACAGAATCCGGCACCCTGACCGGGACTAGAACCCGGTGTGCCGGCGCCGCAAGGTGGAGGATTAGCCTAGTGAGCCGTGGCGCCGGCGCCAACAATAATTTTAAAAATCTTTCAGACTGTTTCAAAGACCTTTTGTCTCATACATAAAATGACCTAAAATATTATATAAAGTTACCTTTTACATAAAAAAGTGTATGAGGGGGTCTTCAAAAAGTTCATGGAAGATTGTATAATGAAAACATGTGCCTGCCGGGGGGGCGGGCATTTGGTGTAGCAGTGAAGATACCACTTGGGACACCTGCATGCCATGTCAGAGACCCTGGGGTTGAGTTGCTCTGCTTCTCATCCAGCTTCCTGCTAATGTCCATCCTGGGAGGCAGCAAGTGATGGCTCAGGTATTTGGGATCCTGCTGCCCAGAAGGAGCTCCAGGCTTCTGGCTTTGGCCAGATCCAGCCCCAGTTGTTATAGGCATTCTGGGAGTGAACCAGCATATAGAAGATCTCTCTGTCTCTCTTCATCCAAATAAATTTCAAAAACTATGCATGAATTGCAATTTTTACACCAAAATAAATTTGTCTTTTAATTCCATCTTTGAACAAACTTTCTGAAATCCCTTGAAAGAAGATTGATTGATTGATTCATTTGAGAGGCAGAGTTACAGAGAGAGAGAGAGAGAGGGAGAGAAAGAGAGAGGTATCTTGTATCCACTGGTTCACTCCCCTAATGCTCGCAACAGCCTGTATTGGGATGGGTCAATCCGAAGCCAGGAGCTGGGAGCTTTTTCCGGGTCTCCCATGTAGGTGCAGGGGCCCAAGCACTTGGGCCATCTTCCACTGCTTTCTCAGGCCATTAGCAGGGAGCTGGATCAGAAGTAGAGCAGCCAGACTGGAACTATGCCCACATGGGATGCCGGTGCTGCAGGTGGAGGCTTAACCTACTGCACCACAGCGCGGGCCCCCTGAAGTCCCTCTGTACATGAAACATATAAATGCATGTTGTGCTTAGCCCTGCATCCAATTTCCAAGATACCTCACGATGCTTACACAAGTACTCCAATATTCAAAACAAATCTGAAATCCCAAACACGTCTGGTCCCAAACATTTCAGATAATAGGTACATGTAGCCTGATTGTATTATATATTGTCTAATAAAGTGTTATAATTATATATAATGATTCATATTATTATACTATGAGTTGATTAGTAGTATATCTCTGTATACTTGTCCAGGATTAATTCTTGTGGAGGAGAGAGAGAAGGAGCCTAAGCAGTATATTTCACTTGTTAGAAAAATGAAAACTAAATTTGAAATGCATTTCCCCACAGTGTTTGTCTTGTAATTCTCCAACATTTAAATGCTCCTTAGAACCCTTGCCCTATGGGTTTCAGTCTCCTGAACTCAGGGCTTTCTAAACTGAAACGTACTAGCTTCTGACAAGCTGTCAAAATACTTAATAGTTATCAGCAGGATGCTATTTCCTGGCCAGACCAAACAGATGCCCGGGTCCTGTGGTCCGGGTTGAGCTGGAAACATCCAATCCGTGAGTTTGGCAAATGTTCTAGATTTGGAAACTGCCTGCCTGTGTCCCAGGGTTGGGAGGACGAACCACTGGAGGTTACTGTGTCTCATGTCACCCCTTTTATGAGCTTCAATTTACTCACCTGCAACAGAGCTGAGTAAGGGAGCTGGAATAATTATCCCTCACCACGGACCTGTGAGAAACAATTAGAGAAACATTGCAAAGTGTTTGCATGAACAAATTCATCTGAAAAACCACTTGAACGGGCCTCTGGGGAACAACAAACAGACTTTTACAAGTTCACAGTTACTTAGCTAAGATCAGGTGATGATATTTTATTTCAGGAAAAGAAAACACCATGTGCATGCCTGGGCCCAGGGAGGACCATCTGGGGAGGAGGAAGCGGAGCGCTGCCCCGAGTGGCCCCAGCACTCACCCTTTCCGGTCCTACAGCACTGGAGGCATCTTCAGCGACATCCTGAGTCCTGCGTCTCTCTTCCCAGATGGTTGGCTTTTCTGGGCATCCCTCTCCGTCGCACCCACTCAGCTTTGTGTGGTCTTCTTGAGTTTCATTTTTCTTTTTTTGGCCTTTGCTTTCTTTTAGAAAGGTTTCAGATGAAAATGCACCATAATATCTCAGTGCTTAGGTCTGGCATAAGGTGGGAACTGGCTGAAAGTATCCTCTTCTTTACCTCCCCATTTCCCAGGCTGTTCTTCAGGAATAAAATGATCCCATGTGCTACAAGTGCACCTCAACAAGTTCATGGGATGGGGCCAGTGTTGCAGTACAGTGGGTTAAACTACCGCCCGTGACACTAACACTGGCAGCCCTTATGAGCACTGATCTGAGTCTCCCAGCAGCTCCCCTTCTTCTTTTCCTTCTCCTTGTTTTAAGATTTTATTTTTTTATTTGAAGGAGTTACAGATAGAGAGAGAGATAGACAGAGAAAGTTCTTCCATTGGAAGAGGGGCATCTGGAACTCAAATGGCACCCACATGGGATGCCAGAGCTGCAGGCGGAGGCTTAGCCCACTACACCACAGTGCTGCACCGGCACCCCTGCTGCTCCACTTCTGATCCAACTCACTGCTAATGCACCTGGGAAACCATCGGAGGATGCCCAAGTACTTGGGCTCCTGCCACCAAAGTAGGAGACCCAGATGGAGTTCAGGGTTCCTGGCTTCAGCCAGGCCCAGCCCTAGCCATTGCAGCCACTTGCAGAGTGAACCAGCAGATGTGAGATCTCTTTCTTTCTCTATTTCTCCTCTCTCTCTGTAACTCTTTCAAATAAATATACCCTTAAAAAAAAGAAAGAAAGTTCATGGGAAAATGAAATTAAAAGATACATTCAGGGGCCAGTGCTGTGGTGTAGCTGGTAAAGCCACCGCCTGCAGTGCTGGCATCCCATATGGGTGCTGGTTTGAGTCCCAGGCTACTCCACTTCCCATCCAGCTCTCTGCTATGGCCTGGGAAAGCAGGAGAAGATGGCCCAAGTCCTTGGGCCCCTGCACCTGCGTGGGAGGCCCAGAGGAAGCTCCTGGCTCCTGCCTTCAGATCCGCACAGCTCTGGCCTTTGTGGCCATTTTGGGGGAGTGAATCAGCGGATGGAAGACCTCTCTCTCTCCCCTCCCCCCTGCCTCTCTGTAACTCTGCCTTTCAAATAAATAAATAAATCTTTTTTAAAAAGATATATTCAGGGTGGCATTGTGGCAAAGCAGGTTAAACCATGGCTTGACATGCCCACATCCTGTATCAGAGTGCTGGTTTGAGTACTGACTACTTCATGCTTCCAACCCAGCTTCTTGACAATGTGCTTTGGAGGCAGCAGATGACGGCCAAGTACTTGGACCTCTGCCATCCACGTGGGAGACTGGGATGGAATTCTGGCTTCTGGCCTCAGTCTGGCCCAGCCCTGATGTTGTAGGCATCTGGGGAGTGAACCAACAGATGGAAGATCTCTCACTCTGTCTCTCCCTCTTTTTCTGTCATTCTGCCTTTCAAGTAGATAAGTTTATTTGAGTGAAAACAATTTTTGAAATCCATGCATAGTTTTTTCCCATGATATGCACCTTCCATAACCTTTTTCAACACCCTTCATGTTTGGCAAGCAATTTTCTCCTCCCTCCCTCCCTCCTTCCTCCTTCCTTCCTCCTTCCTTCCTTCCTTCCTTCCTTCCTTCCTTCCTTCCTTCCTTCCTTCCTTCCTTCCTTCCTTCCTTCCTTCCTTCCTTCCCTCTTTCCTTCTGTTTAAAGAATTTCCAGGATTCTTAGCTCTGGGATCAGGGTGCCTCTACTTGGTGAGGTGATATTAGTGGCTTTGTGGATCCTGACAGCTCAGAGAGAAATACTAGTGACACTTTATCTCAAGAGCTGTGTGCGCTTCTCTGCTGTTGACCTGGGGAACTGTACCCTTACACCTGCGGACACAAGAGGCCTTGGGGCCTCAATGCTCCCTCGAACAACTGCAGTTATGGGAGTCGGTGTGGAAGGATGGACATGAGCTCAGGCCCGACTCACGGGTGTCCCGCCACAGGAGAAAGCAGTGGAGGGCAGGAGACCCCAGGTTGGACAGGCTATGTGTGCAGTGACTGCTGAGTCACTGTTGTGACTCATCACTCCGTGTCTCTGGGCCCACGAGCGCCTTGGAATCGATGAGTAGATTTCAGACTTTTACTTGTTACATTTTTTTTTTTTTCAGCTGCGGAATCTTTTTCTCAAAATCCCAGCATAGGACCTTATTCTTGGAACCGGACCAAGGGGAGTTGAAGGGGGTTGGGAGGGCATGCTCAGCCAGACCACTTCTGATTCCAGGACCCTGGCTGAGGGTCGCGGGAGGAAAGCCCGTTCTAGACGCTTTCCTGGTGGCCCCTGCCAGAAACCATAGCATAGCCCCCTCTCCCTGGTGTCCAGCGTCCCTGACGGCCTCCCCTGTTGCCCAGAAACCGGTTGAAACGAGGCATTTGGATTCTGGCTTGAGGCCCCCGCAGATGTGAAGGCTGACCTGGGACCTGGGAGGGGGCCCTGGTTGGGGGCGCTGGTGACCTCACAGGGGAGGAGATCAAAGGAGGCTGAGCGCCTCCGACCCAGGGCCCGGACAGCTGTGCGCGCCGAGAGCGGAGGGCGGGCCCCGATCGCTGCAGGCGGGGAGCAGGGCGGCTCCGCGGCCGCCTTCGAGTTCCAGGCGGTACCTGCTTTCCCTCGCGGCCGCTTCTACGGCGGGCACTTGTGCAGAGGGAGGCGGCGGAATTCCTGGCTGTTTTCGTTCCTTGGGCACGCTCGGCGCCCCCGCCCCGCCCGCACCTCCTCCGGCCTCGCCGGGATCGCTGGTCCTGCAGCGCAGCCGCCTTCCCGTCAGGCCGGACTTCACGTCTCACATTCCACGCGGGGGCCTCGGCCTCGCACCGCCCGCCCGCCCGGCCGCCCCGCTTCACCGAGGCGAGACGTTGAACCCCGCCCGCCCCGGGAGGCACCCATCCTGGGCCCGGAGCCCGGGCTCGCTCCCTGGTGAAGCCAAGGCGATAACAGTTCTCATGGTATTTTCAATTAAAAATTCCTGAAATGCTTCCAGCATCAGCCAGCCGGAGAGGAGGGTGATGGAGAACAAATGGTGACAAGGAGAGAAAGGAAGCGGGGAGAAGGCGCAAGGGGGTGGGGAGACCGGGGAGAAATCTGCCAGGAACCAGAAGCCAGGGACGCGCAACGACTGAGACCTGAAGCCAGAATGGCCATGGCGCAGAGGAAGAGGGAGGACACGAAGGACAAGGCTGCGGTAGCGCAGGGAGACCCGCGCGCCCAGAGCAGCAGCTGGGTGTGGACACACTGGGAAAGATCGGGGGCTTGCGAAAGGAAGCTGGCACGGAGTGGGCATTCCCTAGCTGCCTCCTGTATAGGGTTCCTCACGCTTCTTTCTTTATTCTTTATCACAGTCTTTATCACACTGACCAGAGGGGCCATCGCCAAAGTACCCCTAAGGCCACAGGAAACACGATTTTCATGGCAAAGCCTTTGGCTGGCTTTTGAACGATTACGGAGAAGGCAGCCCAGCCATGCCCCTCAAGTCAGGGAGTTGGCACATTTATTTTGTGGACTCGGCTGTGGCCACCCATCCGTCCTGCTGGGGGAGGGTGGCCCACAGGCAGAGATAACCCCAGGACAGGAGAGGAGGAAGGCCGGTTCAAACACAGAGTGCTTGCCAAGCGGGATACACAGGCCAGTCATTTCACAAGCAAATAGCAGACCCAAATCCCACAGGCACCCACTGCCACACCAAGACATGCAGAAGAGGGAAGTCACTAAAATCAGCAGGGAGTGTGGCAACCAGGAAGCCGCCTGTGGGATCCTCTGCAGGAAAGAGCCATACAGATAAGGTTGGGACCCAGTGGCTTCTCCTGCTGGATCTGATACCCCCAGTGTCCTCTGGCTCAGATGACCACACCGCCTCTGATGCAGCGAATGCATGTTAGAAACACGTTCCTCTCACTCACTGTTACTGTCCGTCACCTCCTACCTGAAAACCACTTCCTCTCTATGGCCCCCCTGCAGTCACCCAACTTTGGCCATTGTCCCCTCCCACCTGGGGCATGGCGCTGGCTTCCTAATGACTTTTTTCCATCCATTCTTGCTGTGGCATTTCACAGCTTAGACCAAAGCTTTACTATGGCTTCTCACTGCTTTTATATGGAATCTACGAGAACAGAGAAGGGCTATACATCCTCCGCAACTGGTCTCTCTGGAACCTACACCATACTGGCCCCTTGGGTCTCTATCTAGCCTAGGAACACACTAAATTGCTTTCTGCCATGTAGCGTTAGCACCTGTAACCTGTAACAGAGTTCCAGGTGCTGGGGCATGGGGGTTCTCCTCGGCCTCTTCTGGGGGATGGGAAGCATCAAAGGGAAGAAGTCCTCTGCCTCTGCCCATCTGCAGTCTAGTCCTGCCTGATGATTGCTGGCTGTAGCAGCAGCTGACCACTTCAGAAAACTGAGGGTCCTTGGAACCCCCAGCAGCTCCAGTACCTCCTGACTTCTAACGGCGCCGTATCTGCTTCCCACTGACTGGGCACCTGCTACCTCCAAATTAGCTGTAAGCAGTTGTTGTCCTAAAGATTGAAGAGAGCAACCCCAGACTGTGCTGGGTGGGAGAACAGGGAGTTCTGAATTATAAGGCTAATTCACCCCATCAGACTGAAGTAGAGGTCGGGCTTACATTGGTTTGTTATTATTATTTTTATTGAGAGAAAGAGAGAGAGAACACTCTTGTCTACCTAGCTACTGATTCACTCCCCAGATGCTCACAACAGCTGGGACTGGGCTGGGTTGAAACCAGGAGCTCAGCACTTAGTCCCCATGTGAGTGCCAGGAACCCAACTTCTTGGGCCACTATCACTGCTTCCCAGGGTTTGCATTGGCGGGAAGCTGGAATAAGGGGCCTGAATCAGGTATCAAACCAAGGCACTCCAGTGTGGGATGGGGTGTCCAGTCACTAAGCTAAGTGCTGTTGCCTCTCATGTAGGAAGGTCCCCTACTCCCCCAGCCCTCGTATCTCCTCCCCGAAAGGTTCTTCGAACTCTGCATACCCAAAGCCCCACCCTCATTCCCCAGGACATTCACCCCTCTCAGCCAGAAACCAGAGCCCCACAGCGACCCACAGTGCCCCTGGCTCAGCAGCAGATGCCAATGGGCTGATCCTCTGCTGGGCTTCTCCTCATTCAGAGGGCAATGGGCAGCCTTGCCTTACAGGCAAAGTGACCTGGCGTTTTGTGTTTATCCCTGGAGGATGCTTCCAAGAGCAGGTGCCACTATAAAACTTTAATTTTTTTTTTCTGAAGATGCTAAAGTCTAGGGCAGAAAACTGACTTTCTACTTACATGATTCTGACCTTATGGAAGAACTCGACCTTTTAATGCCGTGTATACACCTAGATATATAGACATAGACATAGACAGATATAGAGATACAGAGGTACATAGATGATAGATAGATAGAAGATAGATAGATAGATAGACCTCCTTCTTTAACCATGTTCATTTCAAAGCCCCCTCCTAAGCAGGCACTGCCTCTGTCGATCCATGCAGGCTGGAGGGCGCCATCTGCATATAGTTTCTCCCACTCTGACATGTTTTTTTTCTGATTGGGTACTACTTTTCTTTCACTTCTCAGCTCAAACATCTTCAGGGAGTTTGTTCTGTCTCCAAGCACTCTCTCCCTCCTTCTCTCTCTTTCTTTTTCTCCCTCCTCCTCCCCCTCCTCCCTCTCTCTCTCTCTCCCATTCATTCTTTCCTTTCTGTACTGTATGTCAGGCTCTGTGCCAAGTGTTGGAGATGTAAAGATGAGTCAAAACAAACGTACCTCTGTCCTTTCGGGGCTTCTGTCTGGAGAGCAGGGGAGACAGACAATAAGCTTGTTGAGTCTAAGCGAGCTCTAGGTCTGCAAGGTGCATGTGCTGTGAAGAACTGTAATGGGGAAAATTGACCCAGTCAGGGAGGTCAGGAAAGCTGCCTCAGGTACCCAAGGAGATGTAGAAACATTCCAAATAGGCCGGCGCCGTGGCTCAATAGGCTAATCCTCCACCTGCAGCACCGGCACTCCGTGTTCTAGTCCCGGTTGGGGCGCCGGATTCTGTCCCGGTTGCCCCTCTTCCAGGCCAGCTCTCTGCTGTGGCCCAGGAGTGCAGTGGAGGATGGCCCAAGTCCTCGGGTCCTGCACCCCATGGGAGACCAGGATAAGTACCTGGCTCCTGCCATCGGATCAGCGTGGTGCGGCGGCCGCGGTGGCCATTGGAGGGTGAACCAAAGACCTTTCTTCTCTGTCTCTCTCTCTCTCTCTCACTGTCCACTCTGCCTGTCAAAAAAAAAAAAAATTCCAAATAGAGGGAAAGCCTACATAAAGGTCACTAAGGACGTGGTAGAGCCTCAAAGAGCCCTAGGGACATGTTCAGGAATCTGTCTTGATTCTAAGAGCAAAGAGAAGACGTTGAGGTTTTAAGTATGGGATGGAGTAGGAGGGTCATAAGGTAGGGGAGTGGAGTGTGAGGGTAAAGGGTCGCAGTCTTCTTCCACGGTGTCACTATGGAGTGGATTGTAAGGGCCCATACTGGGTGGGTTAGATCTGGTAAAGGGTTCTGCAGTGGTCTAATCAAAAGATGCTGGTGAAGGGACAGGTGTTTGGCCTAGTGATTGAAATGCCAGTTAAGATGCCTACATGCTATATCAAAGTCCCTGGGTTCAGTTCCTAGCTCCTGGTCCTGATTTCAGCTTCCTGGTAATGCAGACTCTGGGAGGGAGCAGGTGATGGCTCATGTAATTGGGTTGGGTTCCTGCAACCCACCTGGGGGACCTGGATTGAGTCTCTGGCTCCTGACTTCAGCCTGGCCTAGTCCCAGCTGTTGAAGGAATTTGGAGATTCAACCAGTGGGTGGCAACCCTGTCCAACTGTCTGCTTCTACCTCTCAAACACACACACACAGATAAATAAATTAATTAATTAATTAAGTAAATGGTGGTGTTAGCAGGGACAATGGCAGGGAAGATGGAGAGAGGTGAAGATTTCTGGGAGATACTTAGGAGTGAGCTCCAGGCAGCTTGGCGAGGTAGTGAATAGAGAATGAGGGGTGTGGGGATTCCATGGTTTTGGGCATGCACACAGGTAGGGGGAGGGTGCCATTCTCTGAGTTGGGTAGGGCAGGGCATGAGTTCCATGATGCACCCACCCCTCATCTAGGCCTGGCTTCCCAGAACTCAGCACCGCTGTAATTAGTCATTATCTGGATAGCTTTGTGTTTATTGCAAGAATTTCTCGGATAATTATTAGCTCCATGAGGGTGGAATTTGAATTTGTATTATTCACCAAGAAATCTGCAAGGCTTGGCTTGTTGGCATTCAGCAAACATTTGTTGAATACATTAGTGACCATCTGCCTCGCTCCATCCACCCAAGGGAAATCACCATTTGAAACATTCACCATTTCTGTAACCTCCATGTTTCCCAAAAAGAATTTGTTACTAACTTCACATGCTGGAGTTGAAAAGCACTGGGCTTGGAGTCAAGAGATCTGGGTTGAAGTCCCAGTAGTTACGTGCTGTGCTAGCAAGAGGCTACAGATGAGTCAGAAATATTCAGAAACACTTTCCTCTGTGGCGACCTGAAAGCCAGGTGGAACAGAATACCACATAGCAAACCAAGATGCCAAGGTTATCAACCTGAAGCCGTGGTCTCCAGCATGCACTATGGCTCACTTTGTTTTTGTTTTATTTCTTTTTATCATTCCTATTTTTTTAATGGCAAGGGACCTCAGAGCGAGCAGATCAGATATCTCCAAGAAGGGACCACGTGTTTTCCAAACAGTGGGTTTGCCTTTGAAAGAAATTTCTCCAAGAGCCATTCTCTAAGAGACATTTGCCTCCCAGCATCATTTCCTTGGGAAGAAGTCAGAGGGGTCAGGGCCTGTCCTCTGAGTCATAGGTGGTAGAGCAGGAGCACTCCCTTGTACTCAGGAGACCTGGTTCCAGATCCTTCCTGCTGTGGGAGTGGACAACCAACAACCCTGCCTAGCCCAGGCCAGGGTTTCCGCATGTACAGCATAAAAGCTTTGTGCTACTCTGATGGAACCTGGTATTGGGAGTGTTGTTGCAGAAGCTGACGGAATGGAAGCTTACAAGGCCCAAGCTGAGAAGTGCCAGAGCTGATAACACGCACCTATTGACTTAATCAGGAGAAGCTACTGGGTACAAGTTTGAATCTCCAACTCTTCAATCTCCTGGAGGCTTTTCTATCTTTTTCATCAGTAAAGCACACCCTGAACCTCATCCTAAAATAGGTCCCCTATTATTTCCTGTCCTAGCATCCTATAAAGGTACCCTAACCCCCTAAAAACTGCACAATTTAACATTAAATATTCATATGACTATGTTTTAAACGTGTGTGTCTGCTCCTGGGCTGTAAGCTCTATCAAGTGCCTATTGTGTTTGATCAGAACTGCACACAGGGCCTCCCAGGCACAGATTAAATGAAGATCTGTTGAATGAATGGATAGGTAGAAGGGTGGGTTGCCCTTCAAATGAGCCACCTGCTTTCTGTTTTTTTCATAAGTTTGCTCTATCATCCCCAATAGCTGGACCGCCCTCCCACAATCCCAGCAGAGCCCAAATGATTTTCCCTGGTCCCAAGAGAAGGAAGGGGAGCTCCTCCACTAGCTTGTCAGACATAGCACGGGGACCCTGTTCGCTGATGACACGGCAGTCTTCCTGACAGTTTGTCTGTTATGATTAATGAGAGTTAGAAATTAGCCCAGCCCTGAAGATTGCTTCGGGGCCCCAGCCATCACCCAGTTTCTGGAATAAGTTGCCAAGACCTCCAAGACCACTGTGGTCGTGGCAATGATGGTAGTTTCCAGGCCTGTGCTGACCACATCCCAAACAGTGTCATTCCTCCTCTCCAACACCCTGCAGTGTAGACACTATTCAGATCTCCATTGCCCAAATGAAGGCACCAAGGCCCAGAGAAGGACTTGCTCCAGATCATGCAAGCTGCAGTGAGCTGAACTGGGTCGGGATACCGGCAGCCCTGCCTGTACTCAGTACAGAGGCCATTGCGACAGGCTCCCTCCTGTCCTTAAAGTGTGTTCCTTTCCATTAAGTTCTGCTCCAGCTGTGAGCCTTCTAGTCGAGGGTTCATATTGGGTCTCCAAGTAATGCCCAATTGCAAAGCAGGCGGGTGTGGAGAGGGCTGCTGTGTCCCGGGGAGAGGAAATATTTTGATTTTCGAGTGTAAATGGTGCATACAAGCTCCACAGATTGTCCTCCAGGGGCTGCAGGCTGTGCTTTCAGGAAATGCTCAAGTGTCCGCTTTGGACAGGCTCAGCCCAGGGAGGAGAGGCAGGTGCCCAGCTGCTCCTGCCAGGTTTGGGCAAGGAGGCCCTGACCACGGCTACTCCCACACCTGGGCTTCCCCAGTCACTGAGGGTCCGATTCAACAGAGGTAAGCTCCTTCTCACATTTGCATGTATTTCAATTTTAAACAAGAAGAATCAAAAATAAAATGTAGGAATTAAATCCAAAAGTGTGCCAAGCAACAGACCACAACACATAGAGGATTGATGGATAGTTCCTAAATCATCATGTTAGAGTAACAGGAACCCTTCCAAATTAGTGCTTGTTAACCCCTTTTTAATTGCTTGGATTAAAATCAACTTTCAAACAAGCCTGGAACCAATATGCTGTTGTTTCTCATGTTTGTATCAATCTTACAGCTGTTGCTTTGCTAGGATTAATTTGTCTCTGAGGGGTTTCAACACTATCCTCCCTGGTGCATTTTCAGAGCCCATAATGTCATGTAATCGGGACCATGTTATTTTTGTCTGAATCTCTGGGAGTGATGTAAGAGGAAAAAGGAAACTAGCTAACTCCCAACCATTTGACCAAAGGTTAAATTAGTCTTGGCCTTTCCCCAGCTGGACAGAAGACCGCTCAAATATTTATTCCACCCAGCCAGGCAGAGTGGATGGCCTCTTCCCTTCCTCTGGAAGACTTCTCCCTAAGACATCCTTCCCCTATGCCCCAAAATAATGCACCCATACTCTTGCCTCCCTCCCCTCCCCCCACCATCTTCACATAGTTGCAAACAAATCATTAGCACAGGAGAAAAGTGTGTGGAAAGTCATGGGAGGAGGAGGCAGACTCAAATGTGGGGACTGGGAGTTTTTTTTTTTTTCTTTTTCTTGAGGAAGACGTCCCTTTGCTGGGTGACCGCGTGGAGGGCACACCTCCTGCCCCTTGGCCTCATCACCAAAGCAGATGGCCTGCAGCACTGGGCTCTCAGGAGCACCCTGCTAGCTCTGAGCAGGGTTTCCAACTGAGACTTTCAAGCAGTGCAAGCCAAAAACTCTGCCCACACCCTATTGTAAGTCACATAGACATGTCAACATGTCACTCTGTCAAGCTTACCTTTCTTCCATATGTGGGAGGTTCCACTGGGACCTGTGAGCGGGTCTCAGAAAGTTAACATCTCCCCACTTCTGCCATCTGCTTTGTGTGGTGGATCTTCAAAAAGTCCCTAGAAAATGTGTATTTTTGTAAAAGCTATGAATGGATTTGAGGTTTTTTACACTAAAATTTATCTTTTTAATTCCACTCTCTATGAAATTTTTTAAGTTTTTTTTAAAAATTTGCTTGAAAGGCAGAGTTACAGAGAGAGAAGGAGAGGGAGAGACAGGGATCTTCCACTTGCTGGTTCACTCCCAAAATGGTCAGCCGCAACACTGAAGCTGGGCCAAGCCAAAGCCAGGAGCCAGGAGCTTCTTCCACGTCTCCCACGTGGGTGCAGGGGCCCAAGCACTTGGGGCATCTTCCACTGCTTTCCCAGGCCACAGCAGGGAGCTGGATTGGAAGTGGAGCAGCCAGACTGAAAATGCCCACATGGGATGCCAACATCACAGGCAGAGGCTTAACCAGCTACACCATAATGCCAGCCCCCTCTTTACAAACTTTTTGAAGTACCCTTGTATTTTAAGTAACTTTGGGGCATGAATTGTGGCTGTGGGGCGGTATACCAAGCACAGTGAAATATTCATGTTTCATTTTGGCTGTTTTCTTTTGTTAGGAAGCAGAAACTCATCAGTGACTTGTAAGGCAAACCACTGTCTTCTAAAATAACATCTCCTGATCCAGGAGCAGGGGACACTGGACACACAGGAGAACAGGCTAGTGTTTGAGAGCTAGAAACTTGTAAAGGCGACGACTAACGTTGGTTTAGAATTCACCAAGTCCATGCCAAGTGCTTTAAATGCATTATTTCCATTAACCAGTGCAACAATCCCAGGTGGTGGGACTTTTATTGTCCTTGTTTTCAGAGGTGGAAAGTGACACTTCGAGAGTCTGGATAAGAGGCCTAAAGTCCCAGAGGCAGAGAGGTGGGAAACCAGCATGGGGCTACTGAGTTGGCCTCGCCCAGCTGCTTCAGGCTCCTTCTCCAGCAGAAGGCTACAGGCCCAGCCTCAGTTTCTTCCTCTCCAAAATGGGAGAATAAAATTCATCTCTCCCATCATCAAGGCTTGGTTCTAAGACTCAAGTGAGGCATAGATTTCAAAACACTAGGAACCGTGCAAGTGTCGTTGTTGGTATTTTTATGACTGAGAAGTGATGCACAGAGGCCTGCTGCCTCCTGAGCTTCTATTGATGGCATCAGCTCTCGGCATTCTTGGAGCAGTTAACAGTAAGATAGACCCGTGTGGACGGTGGAGGTGATGTTTAAGTTCTCAGTGGATGCAGTGTAACAGGAAGTAGGAGCAAGATAGGGAAGGGATCTAAGAAAAACAAGGGCACGGGAGAGAGAAGAAGAAACACAATATCCGAGTAGCAACCCCTGGTCAGTTTCTCTACTTCCTCCCATCCTGATGTCCATTTGGTCCGTTTTGTTCATCCTCGTCCAATCAAAGTCCCCCAGATGCTTCTTTCAGGCAGCTCTCACATATGATGTCCCTGCTTCCCTGTATCACTGTCTTAGCTCGGGTGCCCATCCCCACTCACTCGGGCTTTGTCACAGATGCCTTTGCTAGCTCATCCCCTTCCAGCTCAGCCTCCATCCTGCCATCAGAATTCTTATTCCTCAAAGACTACACCATCTGGTCTTTAATTTCTGAGGGTGCATAACTACCCTTCACCACCTGAGCCCTGTGCAACCACAAGCAAACCACATCCCTCAGTCCTGTTCCAACCACTCTGAACCACTGACTGTTGCCCTTCTGTGACATCCCCTCTCTCATCTCTGTGCTTTCAGAGTTTAGGAAGTGGGGAAGATGTCCCTTCCTGTCTTTACCCGCGCTACTCTCAGGCATCCTGCAAAGCACAGCTCATGAATCAGCCATATATCCAGACAGCACTCTATTTGAATTGCCCCCAAGCAATTATTACCTGTTATTATTCTTCCTCAAGTTTTCTGAAATGTGTGTTAGTCAACCACAAAATCCTAGTCTTGATGTCTGCTGCACAGAAAACACTTGATAGGAGTTATCTGAAAGTATGAATGAGCCACTGAGTTTGGAGCTGGGGTTGTGTGCTAGATAGCTTTTTCTCTTTTTTCTCTGTTCATTGACTGGGTTCTCACACACACTTTCATGAGCTTTCCGACCATTGCAGAGACTGTACTATTTGCCTCACGATGTAGTATGACTATTTCTGATTCTTCTTTTTTTTTAAAAAAAAATTATTTATTTGAAAGAGAGAGAGGTCTTCTATCTGTGGGTTCACTTCCCAACTGACTGCAACAACCAGGGTTGGGCCAGGACAAAGTCAGGAGCCAGGAGCTTCTTCCAGATCTCATGTGGGTGCTTGGGGCCATCCTCCACTGCTTTCCCAGGCACATTGGCAGGGAGCTGGATTGGAAGCGGAGTGGCTGGGATTTGAAGCAGCACTTATATGGGACACCTGCCCCTCAGATTCTTCTTGCTTTGGAGAATTGGGTGGTATAAAATACATTAAAGCAAGAAAACAATGCTTTTTTATTAATTGAAGTTTTTATTCAAACACACACTTTTAGTGAACCCTTGAGATCCTTGGAAAAGATTTTAGGTCAGGGGAAGGTTTGAACAAAACCTCTGCCAGCAAATTAATTTACAAAAATGGACCTCCACACCTCCTTTGTTCTTCTGTTCTCATTGGTTTAATGAAAAGGGTTGGAATGCCGGTGATGATACCGTGTTATCCACAGAGGCAAGACTTGGAGCTCCTTTCCATTGAAAAGAATGCTTGGCAAGCACAAGCGTGTTTCCATTATTTTTCATGAAAACCTACTCCATTTTCATGGGCTAACCACAGCTATTTTGGGGATACATGGATTAGATATATGGACCTGCAAAACCAAATTGTCATAGAGGTTTTAATTATTCCAGTATAGCATCCATTGATCACACACACACACACACACGTATAAATATTCTGTTCTGAATTGTCCCCGTCTACCAGCATATATAACAGCCTAAAATAGAATAGATTTAAGTTTTAATTTTTACTGGCCTCATTACAAATGAGAATTAAATCATGTGTGGTTAAAAGCAACTGCAAAAATCTCAGCCAAGTTAAAATGAATGACTTCCACAGAAAGCCTCTCCTTAGAAATATTTCTTGGGCTTAGCCAGAATGCTAGACAAAACCAATTTATTTTCTGGGAAATTACGGTAGTACTGAGAGTGGTTATCTGGTCAGTGGCTCCCAAATACTCACCCGGGGATTAAGGTGGCTCGTGGCTCTCAAAAGGAGGTCTTCAAATGTGCTCCCCCAGATCCTGGCCCAGATAGATAATATGACATAGTGTGTCTGGCAGCAGCCTGGAAACCGGCACCTTTGCAAAACTCCCCGTGATTCTGATGCACCTTACTCTCCCCTTGCCTAGCCGGGTATAACTTAGGCAGCACCCTTGTAATGCTCTGGCTGGCAGCTCTGCCCAGGGATCTGCAGTGCTGGTGGTTATGCCCTGCCTTCTGGTGTTCCCTGGCGAGAGCCACAGTCCAAACAGATGCACTTGCCCCTCAGAGACCTGGAGTTTGGCATTAGTGGATAGTCTACAGGCTTTTCATCTGAGAGTGAGTCGTCGTCCAGCTTCGTCTGGAGTTACTCGATTATGCACTGGCCCAGGTGAAACCGCTCCTCGCAGGGTCTATTCCTGGGCATCCTGGAGCTTTCCTCCGATCCAGACCAGCCTCTCCTTCTGGTTTAGACCTGGCACCCCGTGTCCAGTGGGAGCCCTGTTTCCATGAGGTCAGCAGGCAGTGCTGGCCTCAGCCTCTTTTCGGTGCACAGGTCAAAGGCCTGACTGACAATAAAGCCCGAGGGAAAGCTCCCCGAGGATGATACAGGTGCAGTCGCCTTAGCACCCCCAGTGCTGCATCGAGCAAGAGCATAGCACATTACCGGGAGATGGCCGGCGTCCAAGGCAGCAGGTGACCACCGGACAGCACCTTCTTTAATATGAATCATTAAGCATTTTGGATTTCCTTCTTTGTCATCAGATATATGTTTTAAGAATATTTTAAAATATGTAAATGATTTCATCCTCAGAAATGAGGAGAATAAAAAAAAATCACTCAAACTGAATGCATGATTCTTATATAGGTAAGAAAGTAATTTTAAAGTTTTTATTATTTATTTATTTATTTAGAGAGAAGAGAGATCCCATCTACTGAGTTAACTCCCCAGATGCCCACAACAACTGGGGCCAGACTGGGGCCAAAGCTAGGAGCCAGGAACACAGTCCAGGTCTCCGATGTGGGCAGTAGGAACCCATTACGTGAGCCATCACAGCTGCTTCCCAGGGTTTGTGTTCTCATCAAGCTGGAGTCAGGAGCTGGAGCTGGCAATCAAACCCACTGTTTGCACTCTGTTGTGGTAGGCAGGTATCTTAAATACTGGGCTGAACACCTGACCAAGAAAGTAATTGAAATCTGGAAAAGGTAACTGAATCTTTACCTTCATCTTTCTTTTGGAACAGATAGGAATTTGCATTCCTGCTTTTTTTCAGTCTGTTGATTTCTTATTATAAAATGGATTGTTCTGGAGTGAAAGCAATTAATTACGTACCTACAGAAAAACTGCTGTTGAGAGATGAATACCCAGGAGCTATGCACTCCTGGTGGAGATCATTTCAAGATATCAACAAATCTTTGCTGTTTCACATTTAACTGAGATATTTACTCTATGAGAGTACTTCAGGAAGTTTCTGGAAAGGGAGTTAAAAGGTGTTTTTTTGGTACAAAAGCATTGAAACCCTTGCCTAGTTTTTTCATAATACTCATTTTCCACAAACTTTTTGAAGTACCCCCCATCTGGAACTGCTTACATCTGAATCCTAGAATCATTCCTTCTCCATGGTGAAGAGGAGCCTTGGAAAGTCTCACATCCAATCCTGTTTGCAAATGAGGCACCAAAGCCCTGAAGGGTTGTGTGCTGCTTTATGACCCAGAGATGTAGGCACCACGCTGGCTCTGAAACCTAGGGTGTCGTCTTGGCTCATGGTGGCTCTCCCTGCCTCAGCTCTGAATGAGAGACTAAAGCCCCCCCAAGCCTGGGCAGATGTTTGGCTTGGCAAATAAGACACTGGTTAAGATGTTGGCATCCTACGTAGAGTGCCCAGGTTCCAGTCCTTTCTCTGTTCCTGCTTTCAGCTTCCCGCTAAAGTAGGCCCTGGGAGGCAGCAGTAACTGGTTTCCTACCACCCATGTGAGAGGTCTGGATTGGGTTCCAAGCCCCTGGCTTCAGCCTCAAGACCAGCCCTGGGTGTTGTGGGCATTGGTATGTGAACACTCAGATTTCTCTCTCTCTCTCTCTCTCTCTCTCTCTCTCTCTCTCTCTCTCTCACCAACACAAACAACTACCTATCTCGCATGTGTTTCCCTCATACTGATAATGCACACTATCACTGTTTATTTCCTCTTTTTGAGGTCTTCAGTTTCTCTCCAATCTCAAAAATATTCCAGGGAATATGCTCATTCCCTGGACCATGTTCAAGGCTAAGGAAGCAGCCAGGTGTGCAGCTTTTGGTCACCTCTCTCTGGCAGATGATGTCAAGAACAATGTCCAGGGAAGGAAAGAAAGAAGGGAGGGAGGGAGAGAGAAAAGAGGGAGGGAAGAACAGTGGGTGGAAAGAGGAAAGGGGAGAAGTAGGGAAGAAGGGAGAGAGGGAGGCGGTAGGTGGAGCCTCCTCAGGGTGAAGCAATGGAACAGTGTGTCCTTCTCCATCTGACCCCATGGACAAGTTGAACACGGAGTGGTGACCTGATAAATGTGTGTGTGTGTGTTTTTTAAGTAACTTGAAAAGCAGAGTTAAGAGAGAGGGAGAGACAGAGAGAGAGGTCTTCCATCTGCTGGTTCACTCCCCAGATGGCCACAACATCCAGAGCCAAAGCCCAGGGCCAGGAGCTTCCTCCAGGTCTCCCACGTGAGTGGCAGGAGCCTGAGCTCTTGGGCCATCTTCTGCTGCTTTCCCAGGTGCATTAGCAGAGAACTGGGTCAGAAGTGGAGCAGCCAACACACAAACTGGTGCCCAAAGGGGCTGCTGCTGCTGCAGGCAGAGACTTAACCCTCTACACCCCAATGCTGGCCCCCCTCTTTTATTTTTTTACTTATTTGTAATTTGCCCCTGTCTCAGGCATCTGCAGCCTAAGGTGCGTTGAAGGAGTCCCATAGCACATGTGGGTGGCTGGGGCTTCCTCCCCTCCCTGTCCTTTGCACCTCCTGTCAGGTATGTGGTAGTGCAGTCCCCCAACAGGAGGCCTTGGCCTCTGAGTTTCTTTCTGAAGAGGTTGTAGCTTTCACCATGAACTTGGTAAGCATCCTGCTCACTTCAAGTGTATTTCCTGTTTCCTTAAGGAACTGAGCTTCCTTCCATGGCTACATAAGCACAGTTTTTGCTCCTGCCCACTTGTGCCATGTTCTTTTCTTGCTTAGCGGTTCACCTTGTGACGGCTGTCCTGATGGGCATTCTTTTGGTGTCAGGTTCCAAGCCATGCCAACCGGGTGTGGGTGCTCCACCAGCCCCCGAAAGAATTCTTTGAATGAAGAAACTTTTAAAATATTCTTATGGGTGGCACTTAGGGACTATTACAAATGTATCCAGGTTATCTCTTTCGTGGAGATTTTTAAAATAATATTTGGAGCATGGAGAGATATTCCCTGACCTCTCCTGCATCCATAAAGAGCCCTGAAGTAAGCAGAGAGATGTGGAAAGGAAAATCAGCGTAGTAATGTGTATGCCTCACCATTGCCACAGAGCCTCCGACAGCGCGAGAGGACCATGTGCCACTCACACTGTCCCAGCTGTATCTTCAAAGATGATAGGTCTGGAGAAGAATAACAAAAGTGCTCAGACGCTGTTGTGAGAACCTGATCAAACCAAGTCCTCCAGGAGGTGGATGGGAATCTGAACATTGGTGGAGCCCAGGAGCCAGGCTCCATCCATCACCTTCAAAGCAGCGTCCCTCAAGGGGTGCTTCCTGGGGGGCTCCCAGGGCAAACAGGCATCCCATTTGCATTTCTTTGTTGCGTTGTTTGCATTTTGCACTTCACCACCTGCTGTACCCAAAGGTATAAGTTCATTAAAATATTCTCCAGCTGAGGCAGGCAGTCCTTCTTCTCAGGAGAGAGAGGCCTCCTTTTCCCACACAGCTCCTCCCAGGCCCAGGTCTTAGGTTAGGGCAAGCTCAAGGCAGAACTTTCTCTTCAAGTCGTAGGAACTTGCCATTGTAGAGCTTCTTCCTCCTTTGATTTCAGAACCCCTTCCTCCTCTCATTCATGTCCAGTAGTTTATGCTTCCTTGGACACACTTGTGTTCCTCTAATAAGCCTCCTTTATCTATCTATCTATCTATCTATCTATCTATTCCACTTATTTGTAAGGGAGAAAGAAGGAAAGTAGAAGGAGAGTGCCCATTTGCTGGTCCTCCCACTCCCCAGTTGCCCATGATGCCCAGTGCTAGGCTAGGGCTGGACCAGGAGCCAGCAACTCAATCCAGGTTACTTGAACCATGACCACTCCTCCCAGGGCCTGCGTTAGTGGGATGCTCAAGTCAGGAGCAGAAGCCAGGACTTGAAGCCAGACATTCCAACGTAGGGCATGGGTACCTTAACCTCTAGGCTGGATGCCTGCTCCCAGGCTCCTTCAGTTTAGCTTTGTGGACCAGAGAGAGTTAAATGCTTGACTCTGTTCACACAAACTTACAGATGGACAGTGGGTCTGATCTGATGGAGTATCATAAACCAACACATCTATGCAGATACACGCTAAGCTTTTGAGAGCTGAGCATTTTTCTTCCCAAAGTCCTCTTTCTGGAGGGAATGAGCACTGACTCCCATGGAGAGGAATATTTTTCTTTAATATTTCTGTGTCATCTCCAGCTACTTCTGGACCTATCTGCAGATGGGCACCCTGTGAAGAGGGCCCCTCACAAAGTTCTTGGCATGTTTAGATGAGTTTTTGAAACTTTTCTTAAGGACGACTTGGCTGTATTTGTTAAGTTACATTTATTTATGAGCCAAAATTAGTATAACATGTTAACAGTTACATTTGATCTTTAATGTATCTGGAGTGAAAATATTTCCATGCGGGAATGGCAATTGTATTTTCTGAAACAAACACCAAGATGCCTACTCTTTCAATAAGCCTAAATATTTGAAGATGGATTCTGTTATAGAATCGGAGATATGTGTGGTTACCATATGAAGGCATCTTCAAAAACTTAATGACAAATGAATATTATGAAAAAAAATGATTTGTGGATTTCAGACTATGTTTGCACCAAAATAAACTTCACTTTTAATTTCATTTTCCATGGACTTTTTGAAGTACCCAATATTTAACCCGCACATTTAAAAGAGAAAATGTGTTTTGGTGAAAGATTTTCAAGACCACAACATAGTGTTTTCATAACACGCATTTTGCATGAACTTTTTGAAGATCACTTACATGCTCTAATAAAGGATGTTTGGACCTGAGTAGGTTCCAAAAACAAAAATATCATTCCAAGTTATTCAATTACTTATTTTAAAATTACTTTTAAAGTTTCCATTTAATTTAGTAGAGAGCTAAATATTCTCTAAGAATCTTGAGCAAACTACTTAAGCTCTCCAAGTTGTGTCTCAGTTTCTTTCTCTGTAAACTGAAGATACTGGTGATAGCTGCCTCACCTGGTTTTGGGACCCCAAAGGGTAACATGTGAAAGTGTTTTGAAATGCAAATGTGACTTGTCAATGATTTGTGTCCTTGGAGCATTGATTGGGAGCTAAAGAATCTTCCTACCCAAAGCTGACTTTCCCTATGCCCGCAAGCAAAATATTCATGCTGTGTATACGATTTTTTTAGGAGCTGCGCTTCTACTAAAGAAGTCTGGTGAGGTGTGTGTTAAAAAAAATTAAGTTTTTGCAGAATCAAGACCCAGCCTGGATGTTTTTATGCCTTGGAGAAACTGACTTTGTATTAGTAGAGCACTAAACTTGAGCATCAGAATCTTGACTCACGGGTGAAAGTTCACTAAGTTGGACAAGCCTTTGGATTTCTCTGGCCCGAGTTCCCTTATCTGTAGACTGACATTGGGGTAAATGTGCATTTTTCCCACTCCATGTGGGCTGCTTCTTGCTGACCTGTGGGTGTGGGAGGAAGAGGGGTTAGGATCACAGCAGCCTTCCAACCTCCGGGTACTCCCTCATGACTCCCCTGGGCAAACACTGCCGTTATGTTCATATTAAGCTTGAGGAAACAAAGAAGGGCAAAGGACTTAGCTAAGCTCACACAGAGTATGCACCTTTCAGAAAGTCTGTGTGGAGAGCCAGATATACTGGGATAAGCTATTATATGTACTGGAAAATTTTATTCCTTTGATTTGCCCATTCAAATTAACCTATGAACACGTTCTTACCAGAAACTGGAATTTTCCTGATAAAGCTAAAGTACCCTTTGACAATCCCACTCCCACGCCAGGCTCTTTCTCAGAAGTAATATTGCTCTTTCTAAGTCCTTCTGTGTCCCTTTACAATGATGCATACACATTATGTATGTTTGGTACATTTGTAGCTTACATGGTATCACGCATTATCTGTTTTTCTTCAACAAGCCTTCTTCATTTGGTAGTATGTTTAAAAACACATTGCCCTCCCTCTTCCTGGCACATGTAAGTGTAGCTATGGTAGAGCTACACAAAAATGTCACTGTTGCCAGAATCTCACTGCTGACGGCACTGCTGAGATTACTGGTAGAAGTGATGGTCTTTTCATGATCTAACTGGCATTTTATACCAATCCTTCGGTGAATTATCTACTCATATTCTTTGGCTTTCTGTTTGTCTTTTTCTTACTGATTTTTAGGAGCTCTTTATGTATTCTGGATATTGATTATTGATCTGTTATATTCAAATATTTTTTTTTTTTTTGACAGGCAGAGTGGACAGTGAGAGAGAGAGACAGAGAGAAAGGTCTTCCTTTGCCGTTGGTTCACCCTCCAATGGCCGCCGCGGCCGGCGCGCTGCGGCCGGCGCACCGCGCTGATCCGATGGCAGGAGCCAGGAGCCAGGTGCTTTTCCTGGTCTCCCATGGGGTGCAGGGCCCAAGCACCTGGGCCATCCTCCACTGCACTCCCTGGCCACAGCAGAGGGCTGGCCTGGAAAAGGGGCAACCGGGACAGAATCCGGCGCCCCGACCGGGACTAGAACCCGGTGTGCCGGCGCCGCTAGGCGGAGGATTAGCCTAGTGAGCCGTGGCGCCGGCCTCTGTTATATTCAAATATTTTTCTAGCCTGTAATGTATATTTTTAAAGATTTATTTATTTATTTGAGAAGAAGAGTTAAGACAGTGAGGAGAGACAGAGAGAAAAGTCTTCTGTCCGATGGTTCACTCCCCAATTGGCCACAACAGCTGGAGCTGAGCCAATCCGAAGCCAGGAGCCAGGAGCTTCCTTCAGGTCTCCCACACAGGTACAGGGGCCCAAAGACTTGGGCAATCTTCTACTGCTTTCCCGGGCCATAGCAGACAGCTGGATCGGAAGTGGAGCACTGGGACTAGAACCGGTGCCCATATGGGATGCCGGCACTGCAGGCAGAGGATTAACCTACTGTACCACAGCACCGGCCCCTGTAATGTGCATATTTTAAAAATACCACTGTTGAGTGCTTATCTGTAACTTGGTATTCATGGTCAACCACCCCATAGCCTGGCAAACTATGTATTACTCACTCCCTCAGTCTGCAGAAGAGAATATGAGAGGGAAAGGGTAGACACCCTGCCCTATGTCCCACATAAGTGACACAGCCCAGCTGTCTGTCTGACTGTCTGCCTGCCTGTCTGACTCCAGGTGCAGTCTTACTATCACTCTTGACCTTTGTCTATAATAATGACCTCACTTGACCAAGTGAAAGCATTAGTTTTTTTTTTAAGATTTATTTTATTTTATTTATTTGAAAGAGTTACAGAAAGAGGTAGAGACAGAGAGAGGTCTTCCATCCACTGGTTCACTCCCCAAATGGCTGCAATGGCTGGAACTGCACTGATCCAAAGCCAGGAACCAGGAGCTTCTTCTGGGTCTCCCATGCGGGAACAGGGGCCCAAAGACTTTGGCCATCTTCTACTGCTTTCCCAGGCCATAGCAGAGAGCTGGATTGGAAGAGGGGCAGCCAGGACTAGAACCGGCGCCCATATGGGATGCCAGCACTTCAGTCCAGGGTGTTAACCCGCTGTGCCACAGCGCCAGCCCCTGAAAGCATTATTTTTAAAATCTCAGGTATACTCTTCATTAAAGACAAATTCTTTAATTCAACCAGCAAATTCTCATGTATTTGTCACTAATGTCATTCACTGTGACAATTTGCAACAGGAACAGGCAGTATAAATCAAACTGCAAACCCTTTGGAGTTTGCCGTGCGGAGCAGAGCCCACCACGGTGCCTGACATGGGCAGGTGCATGGAATTGATGAGGTGAAAGTTTCTCTCTCTAGTGGGCGGAGTTCTCCTTGCCAGGAGGCAGTCTATTTCCACTCCTGGAACCCCACCCTCTGAACCACGGGCTGAGAGCTGTGTGACGAAGTGCTCTAGACCTACAGGGCCTCTCCTGGATTCCCTCTTTCTCATCCTTCATTGCTCCTCTGGGATTCCAGCAGAGTAGCCTTCAATTCACAGGCCAGTGGGGACACCAGAGCAGCCTGGATGGAAATCAGCCACTGTGGTCAGAGTCAAGAAGTAGAGCCCAGGCCCTGAGTTTATCAGTAAGAATGCTCTTGCAAATCATGGCACAGCCACTTCCTGCCAAGGTCCATTCAGAATTTCAGAGGAGAGCATTAAAGTCCTCATTTCCATTTGTGGCCAGAAAGGAGTCCTTGTCACCTCCTCCCCACTTTCAGGATCAGCCTGCCTGCCGGCCCTACCAGCACCTCCCAGTCTTTTTATGCACACTTGGGAATGGATCTGCCCTTGGGAGATGCATAGATAATCTCCCCTTGAAGTTGCTTCTGAGTACTTCTGATTTTCTTTTGTAACTTATCTCTGCTTGTTTTTTAAATAGAAGCTAATGATCTAGAGAGTCAAGCATGAGGTTGAGAAAGATCCTGAGCTTTGGACATGCCTTTCCATCTTCTGTCTGTGTTTCACCAGGCAAACAGCAAATGCCTGGTACGTAGCAGGCTACATAATAAACCATAATATTCTTGCTCTCTGCCCCCCACTCATTTTTTCAAAGATTCTTTTTGGAAGCAAGGAGATATGAACTAACTCAACTGTTATCTTCTCTACAAAATTGCCCCTAGACTATCCCCAGCCCAGTTCTCTTATCAAAATGTATTACTTTCTTCCTCTGCCTTCCCATTGCAGGTTATTGGCTACCTAAAACAGCATTTATCATAGGATATTATAGTGACTTTCATGCGTCATGGTATCCCATATTGGACTGGGCGCTTATGAGGACCAGTGCTTCTCCTTCACTGGTGGTCCCGTATCTAGTACTGTACTTGGCATTGAGCATTCCGCAGCTCAGCCTTGCTGAAAGCCTGAAGGAGGGGATGGCAAGAGGAAAGAGGTAGAGGAGGTGGGGAGGGCCTCTGGGAGAAGGAGTGGATACCCTGAGTGCAGAGCAGGAAGGATACCAAAGGAGTCCACTGGAGATGGAACAAGAATGAGTGGAAGGTGGGCGTGGTTTGGCAGAGGCTGGGGGTTGGGGTCTTTGCCGCCTCTCCTGAATGCTCCGCCCCAGGGCCTAGAAGAAGAGTGATCTCTAGCTCCTGAACTGCTGCCTTTGGTATCTTCTGAATTCCCAGTGGCAGGGGCAGGCACTTGGCCTAGTGCTTAAGACTTCGGTTAAGATCCCTGTGTCCCATACAGGAGTGTTTAGGTTCAACTTCCCACTTCAACTCCTGACTCCAGCTTCCTACCAACGTGGACCCTGAGATGACACAGCGATGTCTCCAGGACCCACACGGGAGACCTGGACTGAGTTCCCAGCCAGCTCCCAGCTCTAACACAGCCCTGTTTGTTGCAGACATTTGAGGGGTGAACCACCAAATGGAAGTTCTCCCTCTCCCCCTCTCCCTCCCCCTCCCCCTCCCCCTCCCTCTCCCTCCAGCCTCCAGCCCTGAAATAAATAATACTTTAAAAACGTCTCGGCTGGTGCCGTGGCTCATTTGGCTAATCTTCTGCCTGTGGCGCCGTTACTCCAGGTTCTAGTCCCAGCTGGAGCGCTGGTTCTGTCCCGGTTGCTCCTCTTCCAGTCCAGCTCTCTGCTGTGGCCTGGGAAGGCAGTGGAGGATGGCCCAAGTGCTTGGGCCCTGCACCCGCATGGGAGACCAGGAGGAAGCACTTGGCTCCTGGCTTAGGATTGGCGCAGCACACTGGCCGTAGCGGCCACTAGGGGAGTGAACCAAACGAAGGAAGACCTTTCTCTGTCTCTCTCTCACTGTCTAACTCTGCCTGTCCAAAAAAAAAAAAAAAAAAAGTCTCAGTTACCATCAACAAAACAAGATTAATCAGACCTCACCCAGGGTAGTGGTGAGATTTACACAGAACAATGTAATGTGAAGAAACATCACGAATGAGAGGAACACACATTGGGAAGAACAAGCCAGCCCTGAGGTTTAAATGCTTGTGCAAAGGGGGAGGAGTCACTGCACAGCTGGGACCAGAACCCAGGCACCTGACCTCCTCGTCAGTGCTCTCTCCTGCCACATCGGGGTGTCCCCATGGGAGCTCAGGAGTGGGAACAATGGATTATATGAAATGCAGAGAAATTCTTGCTACACGCTCACACACAGACCATACTTCTGTCCAGCTTCCAGCTCCCAGGTGAGCCAATTGGATGCTTAGAAACAGGAAACAACCAAGCTATGAAGAAAACTGATCTAAGTGTTGAAAAGATAATTTGTCCAAAGCCAGACCCCTGGTGAAGCTTCATTGTGTTATCTGTTAGCTAAGGGTAGGAGGCTGTGGAAGGGAAGGGTTGCCGGGACCAGTAAAGAGAAGATCTGTAAGGCCATTACTGACGCAGACATCAGGAACAAGAGGCCAAGGCTCTCTAGAATTCCCAGCTCCTTTTCTGGTAGAGTTTTTCAGATGTGAACTCAGCCAACTTTGAGAAACAACCTTTGCAGTACAGGTGTTCATGCCACAAACGATAGTAGGAAGGAGAGAGGCAGCATCCACGGTGGAGCCTGTGTCTCCCTACAGGTGCCTGGGAAAAGGCAGAAGGGAGCTGTTCAGTTTCCTCATCAGCAGCAGCTGGGTGCCTCGGAGTGTTCACCCAGCACTCCGAGTGGGCGCGAAGCCTGGGAGGAGCTCTCCCTGGCAAGGTTCCGGGCTGAAGGGGTGCTCAGCTTGCCCACTGGCAGGAGGGAGACTCCGGGGTGAACATGGCCATAGCCCTCCAGTCCCAGGGCAGCAAAACAGCACGAGCCAGTACAGGCTGGGCCCTCGGGACCTGGCAGGTGCAGAGGGAAGGGTACGACACACAAGACCTGTTGTCATCCCCCCGCCACTCCAATCCCCAGCTGCCTGGGCTGTGAGATAAGGAGACCCCAGAGAAGCTGCCATGCCTGCCTGGACACCAGCTGCAGCACGAGCACTCAGGCTGTACATGAAAAATGTCCATGACATCTTTGGAATGGTACCAAGAAAGGGATTCCAGGTTTGCTTCTGGAAAGAGCTTGGAAGGCCGAAGACAAGGGATTGGAAGGAAATCTCCCACTACCAAGGGGCTTTAAAATGTTTGTGCACAGATTGAACGAAAAGAGAAGTTTATCTTGGTGCAAAATATTTTTAATTACATTCCTAGTTTTTTCATAATACACATTTTACATGAACTTTTTAAAGATCGTGTGTATGTGTGTGTGTTTGCTTTTGACTTTTAAACCTAATACGTGCCATTAACCACTCAAAAGAGTCTAAAATTATTCACATTTAAAATAAGATGAGCAACAACTACAGATCTCTGGGCCCTGCCCTGCTCCGATTGAGTCAGAATATCCAGAGAGGAAATGGGACAGTTGTTTTTAAGCAATTTTCTAAAAGGGATTCTGATGCCAAGTTCAAGAGCCATTGCCCTCAAGGACCACTTCCCTCCCTACTCTTGACCCCTATCCCACCGACAAGCAAACTGAATGCCCAGAGTGGCACTGACTGGGCCAAGTCACCTACTTGCTTAGAAACAGAGCTGCTGGTGAAATGCTGGTCTCCAGTGTCCAGATTCCCACACCTCACTGCAGCCCCCAACATCTTTTTTTTTTTTTAAGATTTATTTATTTATTTATTTGAAAGAGTTACACAGAGAGAGGAGAGGCAGAGAGAGGGAGAGAGAGAGAGAGAGAGAGAGAGAGAGTCTTTCATCCAATGGTTTACTCCCCAATTGGCCAAAACGACTGGAGCTGTGCCAATCTGAAGCAGGAGCTTCCTCAAGGTCTCCCATGAGGGTGCAGGGGCCCAAGGACATGGGCCATCTTCCACTGCTCTCCCAGGCCATAGCAGAGAGCTGGATCTGAAGTGTAGCAGCCAGGACTCGACCAGTACCCATATGGGATGCCGGCACCCCAGGCCAGGGTGTTAACCCACTGGACCACAGCACTGGCCCCAGCCCCTAGCATCTTTCTCTGAATTCTAGGAGGGCACTTCAAAATGTTCTTGGGAAAAGGGGATTCAAAGACAAGTTTATTTTGATGCAAAAATATCAGAAAGCCATGCATAGTTTTGCATAGTCTATTTTTTCATAAATTTCTTGAAGACTCCCTTGTGCTTTTCTCTACAAAGAAGACTTTTCTTGGACCAGGTCACTTGCCCTTAAATCCTGCTTTCTTCAAGCTACACTGGCAAACTGAACGATGCTCTCCACACCTCAATATACTGCAAGCATGAAGGGTTGTCTTTTGGGTTCAGGCTTATCTCACTTTGTGTAATGTCTTCAAGGTTCATTCATGTTCTAGCATGAATCTCCTGCCTTTTAAAGGCTGAATTACACATACAATATATATCTTATGATATTATCTATCAACAATGAATTTTTTAAAGATTTATTTTATTTTTATTTGAAAGTCAGAGTTACACAGAGAGAGGAGAGGCAGCGAAAGAGAGGTCTTCCATCTGATGGTTCACTCCCAAGTTGGCTGCAATAGCCAGAGCTGCGCCGATCCAAAGACAGGAGCCAAGAGCTTCCTCCAGGTCTCCCACAAGCGTGCAGGGACCCAAGTACTTGGGCCATCTTCCACTGCCTTCCCAGGCCACAGCAGAGAGCTGGATTGGAAGTAGAGCAGCTGGGTCTCGAACCAGTGAGCATATGGGATGCCAGCACTTCAGGCCAGGGCGTTAACCCGCTGAACCACAGCGCTGGCCCCTAACAATGCATTTATATATAACTGTTGGTGAATGAGTAGCTCTGGACACTGGGAACAGGGTTTTAGCCACTTCAGGACTAGCTAAGTGGCAAAGGTGCCAGTTCAGCACAATGTGATCAGAACGGAGCGAGGAGCTTGGGGTTCCCTAGAAGAAAAAGAAATATGTATGTGTCTGATTTTATGTATCGATGGGCACTGGGGTTGCTTCCATCTTTGTCTATTCTGAATGACCCTGCTAAGTGTATGAATGTACGGGTACATGTTTGAGCCCCTGCTATGAGTTAATAGTTGTGAGACAGCCCTACCTGACAAGTAGGGACATTGAGACGAACTCCCGATTTGCAAGCTTTGCACAGTTTTTCCATGGGCTGGCCCCTGCCCACTTCACGTCAGCTCTGTGCACACCCAGCACCTGCCATAGCAGGTTTAGCCCCGCCCTCCGCTGGTCTCCCTTTGCTGGCAGCTGTGGCCAGCATCCCCCAGGCTCCCACTCCTTCCCCTGGTAGGCTGGGCCCAGCACCATGGGGTCTGTGGAACAAGGCTTCCGCCAAAGCACCACACCTTCCTGCCTCCACAGCCAAAGACACGGATGCCTGACTCCAAGCTGTGTAGATAAGCACATCTCCCAGAGCCTTAATGACCTTCAAAATAGGAAAGAGCTTAATTGGAGGGTCTGAGAACCTCTCTCCTGGAGTAGAGTTTTAAAGGTTACCAAAACATTTCCGAACAATGTGTTGAATAGACAGGACTAAAACTGTGGTTTCATTTCCTGAAAAGAATTCATGACAAGCTTATTATTACAAAACCATTGATATCATTGAGGGTAAGTGGAAAAAACATGACAAGTGTTCCCAATATGTATGTGGCTTTGGCATTAATTTATTTGTTATCTTTGAGAGGGAACAGAATGGGAAAAAAAAGCCAAATCAGAATCCTGGGTCATCACACCCCACGCTAAGCCTTGAGTATCCAGTGGGTTTCTGCTGTGTGGTTATTTTTCCAGGGTTTTTTAAGGTTATCAGTTCTTCCCGTGAGCCAGCCTTGTGTCTACTTCGCAAGAATAAGGTTTTGGGAGGGGACTGAAAGGGAACAAACAAGCAACAAAGAACTGTTCCGAGCGTTCTTCAGTGTTGCCATCTGCTGTTCTGTAGCATTGGCTGATTCTACTCAGGCCCCTGCTCTCAACATCTGGCCCTGAAAGGTCTCTGCTCTTCTTGCAAAGGGTCACACTTGGTAGCCTTGGGGAGAAAAGACTTTTTTTTTTTTTTTTCGGAAAATTACCCATCCAGAGGGGTCACCATCACCTTCCTGAGACCCTTTCTATTCAACCAGCACATCCAAATCCAGCAAGTCATTTTCCTTCCCAGGCAAAAAAAAAAAAGTCCTCAGGATCTTTCAGCCAGGTGATGGCCATAACCAGCAACAGAGCGCAGTAACAGTAACAACCTCAACATCTAACATCCATTCAGCACAAGGTAACACCCAAGTTCACGTGTGCCTCTCTCACCCGTTACCCTTCTCACTGCCTATTCTTTTAAATAAGCAGGAATCGGGGCCACATCTCCTGTGGTAGAAAGCCTCTGGGTCTCAGTAACGCCACAGGTGGAGCAGAACCACCTGGGCACAGACATGTGGTTTTCAGACAGTCCTTGTCCTCCCAGCGTCCTGGCATTCACCACAGTATGGGTGCTGATCCCACCACTGACGCCTGCCACGGGGCTTCCACCTGGGAGCGGATCCCAAGCAAATGTGAGATTTGCAGCCTCTTTGGGACAACAGCACTAGCAAATCCTGACCTAATGATTCATCAGTTGCTGTCACTGTTCGAGCTTGTCTAACGGGCTCTGTTAAGCACTCCATACACACATGCTCAGGATGGCTGTGTGAGGCTGGGAACGGCCCCATGCCACAGGTGAGGAAACTGAGGGTTTGGATGCCTAATTTTCCGAGGGCACACTGCGAGTGAAGAGAGGAGTGCTTTGGAATTCTGTTCCTTTGCCCACGGGAGAAGGGTCTTGTGTTATTGACAAACTTCCCTTTCTGGAATTAGAGCATGTTAGACTTGAACTTTAAGGACAAAATGTGTGATGAGTGGACAGCCCCTTCCCCACACACATGCTCCCCGATGCCCAGCCTTTGAGAAGCCCCTGTCCCCCCACTCCCAGTGGTGGCACAGCATGTCTGTAACACAACAGTTCTGGGCAGGAAAGTGGCCTTGTTGCAGGTTCTTCCAGTTAACAAGTGGCATGTGGATCATATTCAACTTTACACAAATCCTGTATTGTTTATGAATGAACCTGCTCAGGAAGGGGAGACTGGGTCCCTGGCTTTTTCATGGACAGGCCCTAGCATTGAGTTTGCCAAGCTCTGGCAGGCTGGAGAAGCACTATGGGCTCTTGTTCATTGCGGCTCAGCTACTCCCATGGGAGACTTGAGGGTTGCCTAACCAAGAGGAACTGGGGAAAGGTCCCTATCAGTCCATAAACTGAATTTTTCTTCCTGGCACTGGAAAGAAAGAGGTCGTCCCAGGGTCCTAGAACACTTGCATTTGGCTGCAGGTGGAGTAGGGACCAAAGAGTCTATTCTTTCCAGGGCAGGTGTGCTAGAATCGATGGGCTTTTATCCTGCCCAGAATAAAAAACATGAACCCAGACTCGGAGATCTGCAGCTAGACTGGGGAAACCACATTGCAATAGAAATTTGGCAACTCTTGATGAATAGCATCTACTGCATGAGATGCTCTTGAGAAACACACCCGGAAAGCAAGGCCAGAAGACCTTGAAGGCATTAGGAGATGCTCCGGCGCCAGCAGTGATGGGGCCCAGGCCACGCTGGTTTCAGGTTCCTCCTTGTTACACAGATAAATGGCCAAAGGAAACATTATCCCAGCAGTTTCACATCAAAGGCTAAATGGCAAGCTGATCTGCCTTTCAGTCTGGCCAACAAGCAGGCGAAGATCAGACGAGGGGCCTGTTTACGAAGAGGATTCACACCGTCCAGAGTGGACGCCTCCTCGCCACTGCTGAGCAGGTGCTGGAGGAGGCGCTCAGGGTGGCAGAGACGGCCCCGCCAGGGCCTGTAGGATCGTAATCACTCTGCAGAACGTCTGCATCGTGGGTGCCAGGACCGAAACCCGAGGGAAAGTCGGGGCTGCAGTCATCCCCCTGACCCTTAGCTGGCTTGAGATGGTCAGATGACGGCTGACCTCTGGGCAAGTAAGACCCCTGGAGACCTCCCTGGTCTGGAGAGCAAGGGTCTCCATGATGGCCTCGAGGTGAGACAGGATGAACTGTGACACCCTACAGACTGACCCACGAAGAAAAAAAAAAGCATTTTTCTTCCACTTTTTGTCATTGTTAAGGGTCGTGTGTGTGCAGCAGGGGTCTCCCATCAACTAAAGAGATCCGCCCACTGTGGCGTGGCGTGGCGTGGCGTGGCGTGGCGTAGTCCTCAGGCAGGGTGAAGATGGCCACCTTGAGCCTGCAGAGGGAGCGGAGGCCACAGCTGCAGGGTGACTTGCACCTTGTGAGTGACAGATAAGGGGGCTGGAGTGGGGACTTTTGTTTCCATTTCTGATCTCTGGTGCAATGTGCTTTTCATTCTGACATATTACTCGCCATGGGCAGAGTTGTCCATGGGTTACTCACTCAGCAGACCTGGGAAAGGTACCATGTGACCCTTCCACACACTGAGTGGATATGCCAGGGAAGCAGCTACAGTGAGATTGCAAAGGAAGCCGCTGGCTATGGGTGGAGTGACCTTGGGCTGTGAGCTTCACGCGGGGGCGGGAGCCATGTCTGGCTTGCTTTGTGTTCCCAGCCCTGTGCCAGTGACTGCATGGTAAACATTTGGGCAGCGGGGGAGGGATGGGGGTTAGTGTTTCAGGGTCACTGAGTATGCAATCTCCATTCTCATTAGATAGCAGGGTGATTTAAAAAAAAAAAAAGGTGTAGTGTGAAAATGGAGACTTTGAAAAGTTTGTGGAACATGTGTATTATGAAAAGACTGTGCATGACTTTTAAAAAATTTTGCACTGAATTATGCTTATCTTTTAATTCCATTTTTCCATAAACTTTTTGAAGTCCTTTACATTTTCCAGTCTCATTCTGACTTTAGTTCCTCATCTTCATTTTTTATTCACACTTTAAATTCATAATGCTTTCTTTTTATTATTTGTCATTGCTATTATCGTTTAAGTTTACCTGGTGCTGAGTTTAACATTTGTGAAATATTAATCGACACCCTAAAACTCAAAAACTAACAAATGAGAATATAAATTCATGTAACTGACAACAAGCAATTCTGTTCTGGATGCACCTGCACCCCTCCTCCTGCCAAGATGCCACCAATACAGAACTAACAAATTCTGCATGGCGATTTTGTTCCCAGTTGCTCACTGTTCACAACAGCCAGGGCTGGGCCAGGGTCAAAGCCAGGAGCCAGGAACTCAATCTGGGTCTCCCATGTGAGGAGGGACCCAACTACTTCAGCCTCTCAGGGTGTGCATCAGCAGGAAGCTGGAATTGAGAGCAGAGTTGAGACAACTCCAATCTGGGATGCAGGAAGAGGCATTTTAATCACTGTGCCAAATGCCCACTCCTCTACTCATCCTTGAACAGAAACTACGAGGCCAGTTTCCTCCTTTCCCACCTTAGCCAGCTAACCTAATTTCTTCTAATGTACATGGCCCTTATCAGCTATGAGTTCCTGTCCTCTCCTCCTGTGGGGTTGTGAAGTGGACAAGAGCATGGAGGGTCAGCAGAACATGGCAGGTGCTCTGTAGCTCCCAGCAGACAGGTCACTTTGCAAAATGGCTCAGAAGGGACTTGAGGCTCAGAGCTGTCCTCGGGCATGGTAGAGTCTCATGGAAGGCTGCATGGTTCCCACCATGGAGCAGGGTGCTGCTCTTAGCTCCCTCAGCTAACACACACATCAGTCCCAACTTCATAAAGACAGAGATCACCTCAAATGTCTTCAGCGCATCACCCTCCTACCCTCACCCTCTCTGACTTCTTCCTCGTGCTGTCTGTGGTGTCACCCCTGACATGCTTTCCTCCCATTTCTCTGCTCACAGCCTCCACTTCTGCTGAGCCTTCCCCACTGCCCTGGTTTCGTTCTCATTCTCACTCTTGTATCTAGAGCTGTCCTATGGTGTCGATGCCACCGTCCAGTCACGTGAGCCAAATTCCCAGCTCCTCTCTAAATCACCTGCTGGAACTGTCTGTGTGAACGTCGCTTCATCACCCCAGTTTCCGTGTCCAAAGGCAGAAGCCAAGCTCTCTCCTCTGAGCTTTGTTCCATGTGTCAGCTTCTGTAGTGGGCAGCACTGTTTCCCTACCCACCCTCCTCATTCATCAAGTGCAAGTCACTGCTCCATCGATTTATCTCCCTTCTCTCGCTCTCCATGACTCAAGCCACTATGACGCCAAAGTGACCTATAAGCAGCTTTCCTCTTCCCAACGATTTTGCTCTGATCACTGCTGCCAACAGCATTCAGTTCAAAACCCATGAGCCACTCTGTTTCCTGCTACATCACCCTGGGCCACCCTTGGCTGACCTCCAGGGTCCTCTGGGGTCTGACTACCTGGCGGTGTGCAGTGCCTGCTCTTGCCAGTGCATCTCCTATCACGGGAGTATGGCAAGCGTGGCCTCATCTCCGTGCCTCTCCGGATTATTCCTTTCACCAGAAATGCTGTTTTCTTGCTCCTGTGCCTACTGGACGCTTACCTCTCCCACTGCCTTCTCTCGTTCATCAGCCTCTTTTCTTGAGCACTTACTGTTGTACTAGAATGCACAGGAGATTTTTTTACTCTACATTCTAATATTCTTTTCCTTCATTTTCTGAAATGGCATGGACAAGATGCCATCAGCCTGAATGCATGGACATGTTTAGGAAGAGAGGTGCTATAGGAACACCAGAGGTGGCTGACGTGAAAAACGACTGGAACTTCGCAGTGCTAATAAAAATGAAGGGGTCTCTGATAGTTTCACTCCTGGTGTCTGTACGGCTGTCTTCATGTGCCTTTAGGTATCACAGAGGGATGAGGGCTGAGAAACTTCGTCTTGAAGAACTTTCCAGTTACGTCTACGTCATTCGAGATTCCTGCTGTCCACACATACCACAATGGCAGCTTTCTATAGGACTTTATTTATTTATTTATTGCCAGGCAGAGTTAGACAGTGAGAGAGAGACAGAGAGAAAGGCCCTCCTTTTCTGTTGGTTCACCTCCCAAATAGCCGCTAGGGCCCAAGCACTGCACTGATCTGAAGCCAGGAGCCATGTGCCCCACCCACCACCCTTGGTCTCTCATGCAGGTGCAGGGCCCAAGCACCTGGGCCATCCTCCACTGCACTCCCTGGCCACAGCAGAGAGCTGGACCGGAAGAGGAGCAATCGGGACAGAATCTGGCGCCCCAACCGGGACTAGAACCCGGTGTGCCGGCGCCGCAGGCAGAGGATTAGTCAAGTGAGCTGTGGCGCCGGTCTCTATAGGATTTTTAAATGACTATTCATGTCCACCTCTTTCTCATTTGCTGCCTGGTAGCTCAAGGTGCTGAACATGGGGTTGACTTGTTGGGCATCCTACATCTTACATTTCAGTTTCACCCATGTTCCAGGACTGCAGAATCCCATGTGCCATCTGTTCCTCTGGAGAACAAGATACCATCAGAACAGTGAACCCCAATCCAGAGCAAGGCATCTTTCCCCAAGCCGGATTCACTCTGGGGCCAGGTCAGCAGGTCTAGATTTTATCTCCCTTGATCAGAACATGGGTAGAGATTCGAAGAATTGGAAGTGCAGGATGTGTTGGTCCGGAGGTCAGGGACCACTTCTCTAAAATTCAGCTCCCACGACACAAAGAGAGCAAACAAGCTCTAGCTGGTTGTATGGTCTCCATTTACAGATTTCTTTTTACAGGCCCCCAAATATTCCACAGGTTGTCAGCCTTTGACTTCATTTCACTTTGGTAAATAGAAGTAAGGCAACGTGGCTTCTCACTGGGGAGTCAGTTTGTGAGAACAAGCCCCACAGACGCGTCCACACTTGCTTTCATGCAAGAATTCTGAATGAAACTGGTCATCTCATGTATGTCTGATACATAGCTATACTTATCTGCTGCCCAAAATGACAGGCACGCATGGATTTTACAGTGTCAGAGAATATGGTGTCTGTTTACCTCAGTGCATTCTGGTAAAATGCCCTCCCAGATTCCTGCTCAGTGATCTGGGTGAGCAACACAGCCGAGAAAGCCAGCAGCTGGGGACGGACCTGAACGCACTTAGTGTGACACAAGGACTTACAAACAAAACACAGCCGCGGAGTCCCAAGGAGTACACAATATAAATGCTTTATTGCTAGCACAGAGGTTTCTTTCTTAAGTAAATTAAAAGAAATAAATCTTCATTTTCACATTCTATATTGCAGTTCAAAGATAACTAGTTGGTTAACGGGTATGTTCACTTGGGCACACTACGGGAGAACTGACATTCATGTGAAGAACTCAAAAATGGGGCATCTGTTGCGGCACTGGGCTGCTGAATGCATTGTCATTTGTAAGTAACAAGAAGTAGATATTTCTTGAGAACATCGTCAACAGAGAGGGTTATAAATAGAAAACTGGTGTGGTTAGAAAGCTGAACTGTTCAATGCAGAAGGCTATATATATATATACATATATATATATATATATATCTCCCATATTCCACATACTCTAAGTTATGTTTGGTACTTTTAAATAAATGATCTTCAGCTAGGCTAGAGACTGGATTGGGTTTGGCATCTGGAGAGGGAAGGAGGAAAAGAAGCTAACATCACCCACATCAGATTGGTGGATTCACTGGAAAGCAGAGGAGTGAGAGGTTAGGAGGAAAGAGAGACAGGCCTGTTTCATGTCTCCCCCTCTGCAGGCCAGCGCTCGCTCACTGAGAGGCAAGAATGTTGTGGGGACTGACAGAGGAGGAACGTGGCACCCTGGAACTCTGCAAGAGGAAAAGGAAAGCCCCTGGCTTGCCCAGATTTTTCAAGGTCACTGCCAATGGACTGAGGGCACTTTATTAGGCATGATAGTCAAAGTAACACCTGCAGCGCTGGGAGGAGCAGAGGCTGGTGCACTGGGGGCTGGGATGTAGTAGGTGCCACAGATTCCAATTACAGAAATAACTCCCTTGGAAAGAACTGTCAGCCAGAACTGCAGACTGAATTATTTCTGCCAAGTCATCCAGCATTCCCAAATTCTCAAGCCTACTTGGATGGCCTTTTTGGTTGGCCTTAAGATAAGCTTTGGAAAAGATCTTATCCATCTACTAAAAACAACTCACCCCCTGCTTATTCCAGAATAACCAAGAAAAAAGTAGTGCGCGCACACACACACAGACACATACACACCAGGCTCAGAAGCTGCGAACTACGGATGGGGACTTCTGATCTCCATCATCCTGGTCTCCTTGCACTCATGTTATGTAGAAGCATAAGAAAACCACACTGGGGAAGGAATACACCAAGTTTTAACTTCTTAGAACAATTGTAGTACACCAGCTCCTGGCATCTGCAGTCTGGTCTGACTCTAACTAAAACCACTTCATGTTTTGCTTTGAAGAAATGGGTAACATGAAATGGTAATTTGGCTGCAAAACTTCGGAAAATTGTTCCCGGCCCAAACATTTGCCCCAAAATGAGCTCAGCTGAGAATTCGCTGGAGGACAGGGAGGGTGCGTGAGGGAGGAGAGCCCAAAGGGAATAAAATGAAGACAGTGGCAAGGCCGCCTTTTCCCAAGATGAAGGTTCTTTGCGGCAAAAGGCATCAAACAACAGAGCTCCCTATCCCATCCCTTGCTCCAGAAGGAGATACTTGCTGCGCCCCAGCGCTCCTGGCATTTGTGTCTGACCTTGACCCCACTTTCCTCCATGTTTAGTGTCGTTTGGGTGACCCCTTACAGAGTGCCAAGAAACCATGCCCAGCTGGTTTGCTCTAGTTGTGCGGTATCTGCCTGGCCTGCACGTTATCATTTCCATCTTTAAATCAGGACTGTGGCTCAACTTTGTATTCCTGAGAGCTGGGTCCTACAGAAAAAGCAGAGAGGGAGAGTCGTGCAGGCTGCCTTCACCTTCTTCCGCGGCCTTCTTAGGAGTTCTTCTGAGGGATCTTTACCGTCACAGTCTTAACTTCTGAGTATTCCCGCAAGCCGAATTCTCCCCTGAAATACAGACACAGACGGTATCAGACACCAGAGGCCGAGCCCGCTGCCCCGAGTGATGGAAGCAGTCTGGGGAAGGTGTGGCTGATCATCTGCTAGGAGCTTCCCCATACAATTCCTAATGGACGGACAGTCCTGCCATCCTCTAAGGAGCAGAGAACGGCCAGCTCACGAGCAGTCACCGTTTCTTAAGGCTGGACTCGTCTTCACGACATCGCACAGAAAGGCAAGGACTCCCAAGCACACAGAGAGCCAGGCCTGGGGTTAGCCTTGGCAGGAAGGCACACAGGCACCCACAGGCTGTGCTCCCGGGCTGAGCACTGCAGGCAGCCCAGGAACCAGACCCAGGTCTCTCACTGAATGCACTCGCCATGTTTCCTACCACCCGGCAGCTGCGGTTCTTTAGGATGATGACGTGCTTTGCTCCCCAAAACCCCATCCCCGCCATTACATACCTGCCCTCTGCAAGTCTCTATTCTGATCTCCTGCCTGAAGATCTGGGCCACTTTAACCGAGAGAAAAGGTTAAGACCCAAGTTGGGATCCTGCGTGTTTGCTATTCTCAATTCTTTCCCATTGGTCGTTGTATTTAATACAAGAGAATGAAAAGTCTACCCCAGAAAAGCAAACATCACCAGCAGTGCTTTCAAAACAATCCCAAATAAGTACTGTCCACAGACCCCACAGAGTCGGGAGAAAGATTTAGGAAATAAAAATAATGGCCCACTGCAGACCTGGGAACTGTTAGTAAGCCCCCACCACCCAGCCTAGCCCTGAGATTCTGCTTTGACCACTTCCTCTCTGGGATCTCTGACGTGGATCAAGGATTACCATTCATTCAATCAACAAACACTGACTGAGCCATTACCATGGAGCAGCTTTGTGCTGGTCTTGGAGCACGTGAGCTTGTAGGTGTTGGGGACTGAGAGGGAGAGTAGCTGCAGGGTGACAGGAGACCCCACCCTCCCTGGTCCCCTGGACAGTCCTGTCCAGAAACAAGGGTGCTGCCTGTGTGACGAGGCCTGCTTGCTGCGAGCCTCCCTTTCTTCCACCTGTCTCCTCACCTCCATCCTCATCTTCACTGTCATTGTGTTTCTCTTCCTCGCTTCAGTGTAAAATCCAACATGTTCCAATTTATTTTTTAACGACAAAACTTTTTTTCTTCTACTCTTTTTAAAAAGTTGGCGAAGCTTTCCCTGGGCGCCTCCTCCTCCTGTGTCACAGAGCCCCGGGCCCCCGCCGCACTTTCCATCCCCGCAGGAGCTGTGTCTCCCCACGGGGCTGCAGCTTGCTATTTGCTTTCTGACCACTCCTGGTCCACCCCCACACTGTGTCACCTACAGATGAGGCCCAAAGGCGGCACCTGATGACTGAGGAAGGGAGGGAGGGCAGATCTTTTTCCTACCCCCTTCCCCACTTCCACCCTACTGCCATACTCTTCTCCACCTGGGTAAATAAAGAACACTTAGAGATGCACTTGACACCGAAAGGCTGGAGGAAGGCTGCCTTTCAAATGGCAAGTTACAAGAGGTACAGAGTGACCATAACTGGGCTTTACCAGGGAGACCTGCTGGGACTGGTTCGTTCTGGTTCCTTCCAGGAACCCCCATGACCCTGTGCAAGACTCTACCTGCTTTGCCAGTAGCTCCTCTGCGTGCCAGGGGCACCTGAGTTGTCTGGGCCCCTCTAGGACATGAAGGGGTCTCCGAGGGGGACCGGGGAAGCTGCTTGCTAGTCTGGATAGGTTATTTCACTCCGAGAAACGCGAAGAGCACACTGGCTTGTCCTCATTGTATACTTCCTCATTGACTCCAGGCATCAAGTCTATCACCAGCGCAGCTCTGGCTCTCACTGCACTGTTTCCTGCCCTTGGGCAGTTCCAAACGTGCCTCTTCAGCAAGGACACCACGTGCCTCCTGTTGGAAGTAGCTTACTCCCTCTGGCTTCCCCGCCTGGGCATGCAAGCAGACCCTGCACCACACTTTCCTCCCACTTGGATCCCTAACTGGGTTGTGAGAATGCAAGGCAGTCTACAGGGCCAGACCACTTGTAGAAGACTGCTTTCCACTGAGACCCACAGTCTTTGCGTGTGGGATGTGATGCAGAACACTGCCGGGCTGGAGGCGTTCCCTTCCGGGGCTGGGTAGCAATCTACACACAGCCTGCTGTGAGAAAGATGGGAACTCAAATTCGCCACCAAAACGACCGCCCACGGGCCCCTGGTAAGAAAGAAAGCCAGTGAGAGGTCTTAGAGCAGTGTGACCAATGCAGCTTGCAGTGGAAAAAGGATAGAGGACCAGGAGCTCCAACCCAGCTCTGTCGCTAACAGGATGAAGGATTCCATCTGGTGCCCACTCACCTCTCTGGCAGCAGTTCCTGAAGCTCACCACACATAAGCATCACCTAAGGGGCCTGATTAAATGTAGATGCCTCCTCACTCCCTCAAAGAGTGTTTTACCAGGTCTGGGGCAGGACCCGGGAGACTGGAATACAGGTGGTCATTTGATCCACACCTTGGGAAATCCTGATGGAAGGTCTCCAAAAATCCTGAAGTTTGGGTTATTCAGTAATTTCACCACCTCACTCCAGAGTCTTTCTCTGAAATCTATTTCCTCCAATTAAATTGTATGGCACACACAGTCCCACAGTGCAGAAGGAAGAGCCCTGTATCCTAATAGACATGCCCCCGTGTCTTTGGAGGGTCACTTTCCCACCTGGACAATGCATCGGGGCATAGACACGATTAGAAGCCTGGGTTCCTGCTTCTCAGTAGACTGCGTTACTTTCCCTCAGATGAGCAAATGTGGCACAGCTAGACACACGGTAACACGTTCGCTCGGTCACACTCGCCCACTCAACAAATAAGGCTTTCTGTTTGGGCTCTGTGTTTCCCTGCCTTTCCTTTGGCTTGCAGCAGCATTTCTCAGGGAAAGGTCCCCAGACCACCTGCAGCAGAACCATTCCAGAAGCTTGTTAAAAATGCATATCCTGGGCCTTGGCCCAGAGCTACTAAATCAGTCTCCGAGTGTGGGTCCCCAGATAGGTATGCTTAACAATCCCATCCCCGGATTGCAGGTGATGTCTCTCTTGCACACACACACTACACATGCACCCATGTGCACGTATGTGTGCATAACTCCCCCACATACTCACTTTAAGAAGCCCCGATTTCGAGTGTTTTAATAATGCTCCTCGTTTTCACAGCCTGTGCTGTTAGTTTTTAGAATGCTGAGTTTCACAGTTTTCCTTTCATTCCCCTGGTTTGTGACACATATTTTATAGCTTGTACTCTACCACCCAATATCTCAGGGGAAGCTTAAATGAGGAAGTGAGGAAAGTGATGGGAAGAGTGAAACAGATGGAATTAGCTGGTCAGGCAGAGCCCAGAGCTCTGCTCAAGTTTCTGACCCCTGGAATGAGAGGCCAATCCACCAGATAACCTGCAGGGGGCAGCCCTCCCCATAGCTCTCTGTGGGGGAACTAGGGGACCACGTCAGCCATCCTCAGAGCGCATTTCTGCAAGTGCTGCTTCCCCTCTCTGCTCCCTACAAGGGAGGGCAGGAAGGTGTCAGAGACCCAGGCCACACGGACTCTGCAGGCCTTGAGACAAACGGTTCTGTCCAGACGCAGAGTTAGGTAGAGTTTCAGGGGATGTGCAAGCTGAGACAGAAGATGGGGACCAGGTTCTTCTTAGCAGGTTCTTCTGCGTGAAATGTTTCCTACCACCAGGTCATTCAAGGAAGAGAAAACACTACATGTTTTGGGGTAAGTAGAGACAAAGAGTCATGTGACTTACACAAGATGAAGTGAGTCCACTTCCTAATTGTTTTTTTTTATTATTATTATTTTTTCATTTCCTAATTGCTTTTAAACTGCACTGTAAAGGCCAAATCCTGGTGGTGCCTCTGAGACAATCAGGGAGAAGCTGCTCTTAAGTCTTTGGAGACCGCTGTGATGGTGACTCTGACTCAGCCAAACTGTCTCCCTGACTATCTGTCTAGGCAAAGGGACCCTTCTGATGGAAACAGACCACACCTGGACAGTGTCACAAGCCTGGATCTTGGCAGGGGGCCTGCCCATGAAGAGGGATGGGGGGCTAGCCTGCGATTAGGCTCCATCCACTAGTGATCATTTATAACAGTTTATTTTATGCTGGTGATTCACCCTGTTGAAGATCCATAACAAAACAGTGCGAGCAGTATTCCCAGAGCCAGCGACTGTCCCAACATTTCAGAGACCCAGAGAGCAGACACAGAGACAGGAAATGAAAGAACAATGGAATGCATATTGAAAAGCAGCAGCAGAAAGTGAAGGCTGTGTGCGAGGGCAGGAAAGATACCTGGAGCACATGAAGAGTTGATAAAAGACAGAGGGCACTAACAACTGAGCAAACAGGAAGCAGACTGGCTGTGGATTCTGGCTACAAAACTAGTCTCGGGCACTGACGGCCAGAGCAAAGGTTCGAGTGAGAACAGTTCCTCTCTGGCACTACCAGGCAGAGCATAAGTTTGTGATGTCAGCTGGAATTTAGGAAAGCCTCTGCTACACTTCCAAAGTGCTTGTTAAGAAAAAGAATGGGCACCAGTGTTCATGGCACAGCAACTTACGTGGCCGCTTACTGTTTGAGTCCTGGCTGCTCCACTTCCAATCCAGCTCCCTGCTAATGTGCCTGGGAAGGCAGCAGAAGATGGCCCAATTACTTGGGTCCCTGCCACTCATGTGAGAAACCAGGATGGAGTTCCTAGCTCCTGGCACCTGGCTTCAGGATGGCACAACCTCAAACTTTGTGGCTATTTGGGGAGTGAACCAGTGGATGGAAGCTCTCTTTCTGTCTCTTTGTCTTCTTCTCTGTCATTCTTTCAAATAAATAAAAAATGGTCTTTTTAAAAAATGACCTACAAAGTCATCTACTTGATCAATGATGATGGAAGCTAATGCTTTCTAAATGCTCTGTTGGATGTTTTGCTTGCTTAACCTAACACTTCACCCTCCCAGCAACCCTCTGAAGTTACTCCCCTCTTGTAGCCAAGGATGCTGAAGCTTAATAACCTTAAATAATGTGTCCAGTGTTGCACAGGTGGTAAGCAGTAGGGTCAGGATTTTTATCTGAGCAATGTGACTGTCAAAACTACATGTGGCCTAAAGCTGTGCCTACCTAAAGGTTTAATAGTTAGGAGCCACGTAGTGCTGGCTACAGGACCTGAAAGATGGAATCCTCTGCTCCAGTCTGTGGGTTCAAGGCACTTTCCCCAAACACCATGCTTATTTCTTCCACGACGCCTTTACTCATTTACACTCATTTACTCATTTATACGATGCTTTTACTCATCTTTCACCACTGCTACCTTGCTTTACCCGCCAATGCCGAAAAGATCCTCTCTCTTTCACCTGCTCAAGTGTTCCTGTCTTTGAAAGGCCGATTCCCATCCCTGTACTAGATCTCATCTAAAGACTTCCCAGACACCTCCAGCTCACATTTCCTCTGTCATTCTGCAGTGTTTTCTGGGATTCTTCTGATTCTTTAATATTATATACTTCATTTACACAACCAAGTACCCACTAGCTGAGTCTTTCCCTACAGATCAAACACAATGCTCTGTACATAGTTTATGCTCAATACTTGTGAACTAAACATTACTCAAAAACATATATTCAGTAATGGTGGGGGAATGGGCATGAGATGTTGCCTCTATGAGTCACAGGATTTAGAAAGTATATATCAACTCCTTTCATACTGAGGGAAAGTGTTTTGTTTTGTTTTGTTTTGTTTTTTCCCTGGATGAAGGTGTGCTTCAGCTCAAGAGGATCCTGGCTATCAACCATCCTGTGAATGCCATTGAGAAATTCAATTTACACTGAAGTCTCCCTAAGATCTCCCTTTAGTCTACCTCTGTGACAATGTATATTTGAGGTCTCTAGCATCCCTAGCTATAACCCTGTCCCCAAAATGTCCCTGGTGCTGGTTTCTAGGTGTACCTAGTTGGATCTCACATGAGTTAAGTGCATTTCAAGTCACTGAGATTGGAAATTCAGATCTGCTACTGACTTGCTGTGAAATGGACAAGCTGCTGAAACACTGTAACCTAGCTACTCATCTAGGCCATCTGTATGGTAACACTGAGCACTGAGTGTATTTATGACTTCAAGTCACTGTTAAAATCAAATGCTTTAAAGACAATGCTTAAAAAGAAGCTAGCATAAGGCCAAGTATCAACTTACATGTATTCAATAATAACTGTTATGGTTTGAATGTCTGTGTCCCCCAAAATTTGTATGTTGGAATCTAATATTTTATGGGACAGTAATAAAAAGTAGGACCTTTTAGAAGGGAACAAATCATGAGGACTCCATCCTCATAAATGGGATTAGTGCCCTTTTAAGGGGGTTCAGATGAGGTCCCTTGCCCCATCTACCACATAAAGACACAGAAGGTGCCATCTATAAGGAACAAGCCCTCCTCAGACACCTAGTATTCTGGCACCTTGAACTTACACTACTCAGCTTCCAGAGCTGTGAGCAATGCCGTTCTAGTGTTTATAGATTACCATGTCTGAAGTGTTTTGTTACTGTAACTCAAATGGGGTAAGATAACATCTATTACTGTTATTGCAAAATCGTTTATGGTCTTCCTCTATGTCTCTGCCAGGAATCCTAGGCTTAAAAATTTCTTGTGTCTCCTCAGCTCCTAAAGAATTTCCTTTCAAGCCTGTAGGATGTGGATTAAACCAACCTTTCCATGTGTATATTCAACAATTCCCCTCCATCATTCCTATGCCCTAACCCTGCAATTCCAAACTCACAGAACCTGTGGGGGCTGAGCAGGGGAGGGGGGTAATGAATTGGGTGGGTGTAAAATAAATGGCAATGAACATTCAGCCCCCTGACGCAACAGGGATGGTGGGGAAGTGTGGCAAACTGTAGAGCTCTCAGCATCAGTGATTTTGTTAGGGAGAATAAAAATAAGAAAGAAGTCTAGGTGTTATGTACAGCCACTATATCTCAGAATGTCAGTTAAAGATTCTCAAATTTTGTGGAGGCAAAACAAAGCTTTTCTACAGGCTAGGTTTGCCCCTTGGTCTTGCAGCTGATGACCTCTGGTTTTAGCACACCCAACTCTGTTCTGTTCCCTGATGACTCTATTTGTAGCTCCCTCATGCCTTTGTTCCTGCTGGTCCCTCAGCCTGGAGTGCCTGCTCCTGAAAAACTGGAATGTTATTTCTCCTATGAAATCTTCTTTGATACGTAGTAGACAAAATTGATTTTTTCCTCTGTATTTACAAGATGTTTGGCTTTCTTTTATAATAGTCTTTAGGTAGAATTTCTGATACACAGTAGTTAGCATAAAGCATGTTTCCTGCTCATTTCTGTAATATGTAGAAGTTATATTATAGCAAGCAGTAGGTACTCAACAAAATGTTAAGGAGTGGATGAGTTTAAGAGAGTTAAACTATTCCGTGAGTACTCCTCCGTGCTGATATTCACAGTCCCTATTTCTCTTGGGCATCAGCAACTCGGACACTTACATTTCTCTCCCATTTCCAGACATCTTGAATCCCCCAAAGGGGCTCTGGGCATTTAAGGCATTGTAACAATTGATCCTAAAAGAAGAAAACATAGTATTGTGAGTTAATATGAATTATGCCTGTTCAGAAATAATCCCACTGGCATATTTCTTTTAAAAGCTTTAGTTTTTCATCCCTTTTTTTCCAATGAAAATTTGTAATTTAAAATTTACATCTATTTCCTGATACCAATAAGGAAGGTATCCCTTCTCAGGAAAAGTTTGGTTCCCCTTGGTCTTCCCCACCCTTCTGGAGGATGTTCGCTTATTTCATGCTGTCCTGTAAGAATCCTAAGGCCCCTTTGCCACCAGTGGCATTCATTATGGCCAGGACCATGAAACAGACTCTGTTCTCACCAGACAGTCCCAGCTTGCATTGCAGAAGACACTGTGAGGGCCTTGTTGATGTCATTAGTAAAAACAGCTGCTACAAGTCCAAAGTCTGAGTTATTGGCTCTTTCAATAACTTCATCCATAGTCTTAAACCTCAGAATTTCCTGAACAGGACCAAAGATCTGCAACAAGATAGTCTGATTAAACATAGTTCCTCTGCTGTTTCTTTACCTGCCTCCCCCATTTCAAAGCAGGTTCATTCTGTCTTGATTATTTAAATGTTTAAGTTTGGCACACAATATCATAAAATACCCAAGCTTTCCCAGAATAAGATTATACAAGTGGACTATAAAAAGTTGACTGAAAACAGAATGGAAACATTTATTTTTGTGTAAAACGTTTGAAATCCATGCACAGCTTTTTTCACAGTATGCATTTCCATGAATTTTTTGAAGACCTCCTCATATAAGTTTCTAACATAGACTTTGTTTAACAAAATCCTCCCGCTTCCCTGGCACTGCTTGATCCCACTGTGTGTACCTGGTTATGTTCTTTAGGTACTGAAGAGGCAGTGGCTTTCTCCAAGACTGCTCCCTACCTCCCAACACCACCAAACACTGTTCTAGGACTGAGACTCTGCACTCATGATTGTTGGCTGACCTGCTCCTGGTACCTCACCTACACTGACATAAGGATGTATGGATGTTTTCTGGTTCTTGGTTAACAGCCTAGTGACCATATATTTGGGGAAACTGGACTGTTGTCAGTGTACCAGAGGGGCCAATGACTGACCATTACGATTGTCCTCTTGACTAATACTAATCACAATTATATTACACATCATCTGGCCTCCATCCAGCTTGCTTGCTTGAAACTGGGATCTTCATATCCCCAGATTAATGTTAAATGTAAAGAGCTAAAACTCCAGTTCCATCAATTAGTAACACACTGAAATTATCCCAAGAAAGATGCACTTTTCTAAGAACAGTGTGTCTGTCACCTCTTCCTTTGCAATCCGCATGTCATCAGTGACATTGGAAAACACCGTAGGTTCAATGAAAAACCCCTTTCGGCCCAGTCCTTTGCCTCCACATTCCAGCTTGGCACCCTCGGCCACACCACTCTGGATGAGTTCCAAGATCTTGTTGTATTGTTTCTTATCAATCTGTGGGAGAAATTACCTAATGAGTCTAAGTAAAAGCTTCTATGAAGATAGAAATAAGTATGTCCAAGAGATGAAGATTATGAAAATGTTTCAAAATTTATTCATGGTTGATATGAGGAAAAGGGCCTTCTGCCATTTAGCAAGTTAGTAAGTTGTACTGATATTGATATGGAAACAATAGATAAGTTAGTATACAGCCTCTCGGATAGTGCCACACACCCAATCCTATTCAGTTTATATATTTAAAGACATTCCTATTACACCTTTAGAGGAAAGGATTAAGCATAAGGTGTAAGGATGAGCTTCCTAGTCCAGAGAATAAAGTCAATCTTGTCCCTCAAAACTATTACAATTCAATTTTTTTTTTTTTTGACAGGCAGAGTTAGACAGAGAGAGAGAGACAGAGAAAAAGGTCTTCCTTCTGTTGGTTCACCCCTGCAAATGGCTGCCACGGCTGGCGCACTGTGCCAATCCAAAGCCCAGAAGCCAGGTGCTTCCTCCTGGTCTCCCATGTGGGTGCAGGGCCCAAGCACTTGGGCCATCCTCCACTGCCTTCCTGGGCCACAGCAGAGAGCTGGACTGGAAGAGGAGCAACCGGGACAGAATCCTGCGCCCCAACTGGGACTAGAACCCGGGGTGTTGAAGCTGCAGGTGGAGGATTAGCCAAGTATGCCACAGTGCCGGCCTACAATTCAATTATAATAGATAATGTAAGAACCTACATTCACTGGAGTTTGAGCTGCTAAGCCAGGACATCTGTCTTTACTACAACTGAGGACATGTTGTCCTTCATCAGGGAAACTCGGGTTCTACTGACTCAGGGGAGAGCCTGTCTAGACCTCCCTTTACAAATCTGAAGGCCCTGTCTATACAGTTAAAGTCAAATTCTATTTGCAAATATGCCTAGATTGTGGCCTAATGCTTAAGAGGGGCAGCCTGGAGGCTGGAGCTGTGCCATAGTGGGAGGGAGCCGGTGCTGTGGCACAGCTGTGGCTTGCAGTGCTGGCATCCATTTGGGGCCTGTTCAAGTCCCAGCTGCTCTGCTTCTGATCCAACTCTGTTAATGCACCTGGGAAAGCAGTGGAAGATGGCCTAAGTCCTTGGGCCCCTGCACCCACAAGGTAGACCTGGAAGAAGCTCCTGGTTCCTGGCTTTGGCCTGGCCAAGCTCTGGCCATTGTAGCCATTTGGGGAGTGAACCAGTGGGTGCAAGATCTCTCTTTCTCTGTCTCTCTTTCACTTTCTCTCTCTGTAACTCTTCTTTTTGAATAAATAAATAAATAGATCTTTTTAAAAAGGCAGCCTGGCTTCTCATAAGGGACATGGGTGGCCCTATCAACCCCACTCCAGCACATGGAACATAAGAGAGAACCACACTGCAAAGGGGACAGTCAGCCAGTCCTTCATTTCCCTCACATGGACAAAGTGATCTCTCTAGACTAGAGCAGGCTGTTAAGGATAATCCTTGGCAGCTAGTGAAAGGCCAAATGACACTGGGAAGGAGAGCTAACCACCATCCTGACTATGGCATCTGTAGGCATGTCTTCTAGTTCAGCGGTTAGAAGGACTGGGAATAGGTTCTATGGTAAAGATCCATTTTGTCATGCCCAGAGCTTTCTTTAGAACTGAGAGACTTCAACTTGGCCCCCAAATTCAAAGTATCCTTAAGGCAACTCCAATCCCATAGGTCTTCGGAGTTAACATTAGAAAGGGGAAAAGCAGCATAAGAAATAAGCACTATCAATGGCTATGTTTCTAGCCATGCAGACAAGGAAGAAGAAGGAGGCAGCAGAAAAAGGAAGATGTTGCTTGATTGGGTCCCACTCCAGTGTTCACTATCTGTACTAGCCAGAGATTAAGTAACAAAGGGAATCTTTAGGATTTGTCTACCTGAGGACCCTGCTCAGTGGTGGGGTCAAAGGGACTTCCCACTATGCGCCTCTTGGCCCGCTCCACGCTTCTTCTCACAAATTCCTCGTAGATGGACTCCTCCACAAAGATGCGTGATCCTGCAGTGCAGCACTGGCCTTGGTTGAAGAACACACCCTGGTGTGCCTGCTCCACGGCATAGTCCACTGCAAGAGGAAACAGCCATGCTCTCAACACTGCCTGCTACGCAGCGGCTGGGGAAACAGGGTAGGAAGCCACCTTCCCCATCTCCAGAGTCCCAGGTAGGATGTTGGGCTCACCGTGGAGAGCACCAGTGAATGCATAGCCCTGAATTGGGAACGCAGCTTAGTTCTAACTAGTCTCTGACAGCACGTGCTAGGTGAACTTTGATAACTTCTCTGCTTTAAGGTTTCTTGTTCCAGAAACAGAGGGATTGGACAACATCATCTATAACAGTCATCTCAAATCCCAGCATGTAAATGGGTCAGGCAGATAACATAAAGCTATGAATCTGTCATGTGAGGAAGCAATGTGATGGAGAAACTAAGGGAGGAAGCCTCCACATTTGGCTATCACTAGGCCTGAATATATGCCTAGATCTTTCCAGTCTTACGAAAATCCAGACATCTTTTGAATGGGCAGGTTTTTTGTTTTTTAAGCACGGCATAATGTTTAAACAGGTAAACATGGCTGTATTCTGTAACAGACCTGTGAACTGCCTACCTGCAACCCCTCAGCTATAGGGCCCTGCAGCTACATGTTTAATCGATGTTTTGGTAATTAAATTGCAACATCAGCAGGTCTTTTTTGAAGACACTGTATTTCTTGTATACTGGCATGGAACTATATAACAGCGTATGTTGTCATTTCCTTTCTTTACATTTCAAGATAATGTGACTAAATCTGGCATGTTCTAGTTGACTGACTGAACATATCAATCAATCAATCAATCATCATGCCAATGGAATACCTACTCTTCAAGAGAATTCTGATTCCCCTGACACACAGTATAAAGCTAATTCAAGCACTCTGCTCTCTGATCTTTTTAGTGGAGACACTGGGAAAGTAGATCTGACTGGTAGGATGTAAGGGAGAAAAAGAAGGACTTAATCAGACTTTGGAATTTCATTCTTTGGAGAGCTTTTCAAAGCAGAAGGACCACATCTGTGCAGAACAGAGCAGAGGGCATCCTTCCTGGAGACACGAGGTTTCCTAGTTCACTGCTTCACCTCTCTGTGAAATCCTACTGATAAGGTGCAATCATCTCAGGTTCAGGACTATTATGACAGAAGTGAATCAACTGTGTTGTTTTCCTAAATGACAGTCATAGCAGCAGAAAAGAGGGGTTGGGAAGACTAAACAGAGAAAGCATTGGGAGCATTGTGACAATCCTTGCAGAGCTAGTGAAGTTGTTTTTTTGTTTTGTTTTGTTTTGTTTTGTTTTGCTTTAGTGATCTACCAGCTCCAGGCACATTGAGAAGTTTTAGATTTCTTGAATGCAGGTAGAAAGATTATACTTCCGGTGTCTGGAGGCTTGGACCATTGCTCTTTCCACTATACACCACTGACCAAACCTTAATTTTTGGTACCCTGTTCTACAACATCACAGAATCAAAAATGGCTCAATAGTGTCTAAGGAACAAACTGTTCATCTATAAATTGGTAAGTGCTCTTTCTCCAGTATTAGATATTTTCTCCTCAGAAGGAAATCATCTTGACTGACCTTAGCATCAAATATCTTTTTCCCACGTCCTTGCAAAAATGGAAATACAGGGGAAGGTGTTTATAGCCTAATGGTTAAGATATCTGTATCCCACATTGGAATACCTGGGTTTGACTCCAAGCTCCAGCTCCTGATTCCAGCATCTCCCTAATGCAGGTCCTTGTAGTCAGTGGTGATGGCTCAAGTAATTAAGTCCCTGCTATCCACATGGGAGACCTGGACTGGGTTCCCAGCTGCCAGATTCAGCCCAGTCCAGCCACAGCTGTTGCAATTATTTTAGGAGCAAACTTGCAGATGGAATTCTCTCTGTCCCCCCATCTCTGTCTCAAATAAACAGAATTAAGCCATCACGTGGGAAGCCCACATCCCATTTCAGAGAACCAGTTTAAGTCCCAGGTACTCTGCTTCCAATTCAGCTTCTTGCTAATGCACCTTCAAAGGCAGTGGATGATGGTTTGGGTTCTTGAGTCCCTGCCACCCACTTAGAGGAGACCTGGATGGAATTCCTGGCTCCTGGCTTCAGAATGGCCCAGTGCTGGTTGTTGAAGGCATTTGGGAGGTAAGTCAGTAGATGAAGGATCTGTCTCCCTCTCACTCTGTCTACCTTTCTCACTCTTTTGAATAAATCTCTTAAAAATTAAAAATAAATGATAAATATTTAAAACTGAGTTTCAAAGAGATCATTGAAAAGTAGTATGCTGGGACATAATAGGACTCTTGAAAAAAATGGAAATAAAAATGTATATTTTGGTGTAAAAATTTTCTAAAATCTATGCCTAGTTCTTTCATAATACATTTTTCAATGAGCTTTTAAACTACCCCTCATCCCTATGCACAGATTTACATTTTTGTGCCAAAATGAATTTATCTTTTAATTCCATTTTCTATGAACTTTTTGAAGTACTCTCATATATGAGATTGGTTGTTGACTTACAATCGGCATCTGCAAAAATAATATTAGGACTTTTCCCTCCAAGTTCCAGAGTTACTCTCTTCAAATTACTTCTTCCTGCTGCTTCTTGAATAAGCTTTCCAACCTAAAAGAAAATAAATGAAGAAAGGTTTCGCACACCTTGAAGTTGAGATGGTCTGTGGCAAAAGTCAGCTCTGGGCAGCAATGGGAGGCAGCAGTAACTGATTCTAACAGGAAACTCACCCACTGAATGGCACAGGGACAGCTCTTGTGCCCAGTACGGAGGACAAGATACATCAGCTGGGGTATATTTCAATAACCATGCTAAAGTAAATCAGAGAATTACTCTAATTTTGTGATGGGAGGTACAAAACAAAGGGAGTGGTACCCTGGGGGCTGGCATTGTGACGCAGCAGGTTAAGCTGCCACTTGCAATGTCAGTATACAGTATCGGAGCGCCAGTTTGAGTCTTGGCTGCTGTACTTCTGATCTGGTTTCCTGCTAATGAGTCTAGAAAAGCAATGAAAGGTGGCCCAAGTACTTGCGTCCTGCTTCCCATGTGGGAAACCCAGAGTTCCAAGCTCTTGGCTTTGGCCTGAATCAGCCCTGGCCACTGCAGCCATTTGGGAAGTAAACCAGTGGGTGGAAGATCTCTGTCTCTCCTCTGTCACTCTGTCTTTCAAATACATAAAATAAATAATTTTTAAAAATATCAAATCTTGAACATTGAAAGATTTCTCTAAAAGCAAGCAAAACGTAACTAGGGAATTCCATCACATTGTAGCCAATAACTTTGGACTCCGGCTTCCAGGAGCAAAGTTAACCGGCTCTCCTTTTAAGACATGATAAGGGTGAAAGAAATTGTTCATGTATGTCTAGAAATTCAAGTATGAGTTTTATCATAAAGTCCAAAGAGATGATCAGTATTACACCATTGGCTCTGCCTAGAATTCTAGGTTGCTAAGGATCTTTTCTCTGCTCATATAAAATTGGAAATGCTCACTTATCTAGAAGAAAAGCAAACAGGAGACTGACTTCGGAAAAACATTTGCCATTGAGTAGGCTCAGCATTTAGGATAAAATTCAAAGTGACAAAATGGAAACAAGAATATACTATATAGGGGGTGGGTGTTGTGGTAACATAGAATGGTGTTGTGGTGCTGGCTTGGGACAACCACATCCCATATCAGAGGGCCTGATTCTCTGCTTCTAATGCAACATCTTGGAAATACACCCCGGTGGTGGTGGGGTCAGCAAATGATGGCACAAGTACTTGGGGTCCTGTCATCCATGTGGGAGACCCAGATGGAGGTCCTGACTGCTGGCTTCAGCCTGCCCTGGTCCTGGCTGTTTCGGGCACTTAAGAGAGTGAACCAGCACATAGAAGATCTCTCTCTCTCTCTCTCCTCTCTGTCATTCTACCTTCCAGATAAATAAAAAAATTTAAGAGCTATCTACCATTAACAAAAGAATGCACCATGTGGAGTACCTGTGCACAGAACTCATAGCCTCAGTGGTGAGAATGCTATCAGAAGGCCTGGAGCTACCCAGTCTCTCAGGGCCGGCCTCAGCTGGAAGGCTCTGCCTTGCTCAAGGGTTTGCTCTCCCAAGTGGCTCTCATCTACTTCCTTTCTTGCGGGGCAGCTCTGAGAAGCCCCGTGTGCTTTGCTACACTCCACATGGTCGCCAAGACTGTGTCCAGCTCTCGCAGCAAGTTTACTTCTAGTGCCACTCTCCTTCAGCAGAAATCTTTAATCAATGCCCTGAATGCCGAACTCTGTCTTAGCAACTGCTCCCTGAGATCTGACTTGTAACATGGTGTTTCTCTACTGTAGAGCAGAGACTGCTTATTGGAAAATGTTAAGCCAGCAAACAGCTTGTTGAGGCAGTTTGTTCTTGTTGAGATGAAAAATGCTAGTTGTGCCCAGAATTCTAATTTTAAACTAAATATTTATAAAGCCTAGAGAAGATAAATGATAAATTTATGTTCAGCTCCTCCAGCTTCTTGTTGAGATCCTCAAGTAAAACTAATAACTTCTCAGGCAGTTAAAAGAAAAGGCTCTGGGGGTGGGCGTTTGCTATAGCAATTAAGCTGCCACTCGGGCAGCCACATCCCATGTTAGTGTCTGGGTTCAAGCCCAAGTTCCAGTTTCCATTCTAGCTTCCTGTTAGTGTTCATCCTGGGAGACAACAGGTGATGGCTCAATTATTTGAGTCCCTGTCACCCAAATGGGAGACTCAGACTGAGTTTTGGACTCCTGGCTTTGGCCTGACCCTGCCCTGGTTTGTGGGCATTTGGAGCATAAATCTGCAGATGAATCTCTCTGTGTTTCCATGTTTCTCGCTCTCTCTTTCTCCCTCTCTCTCTCTGCCTTTCAAATACAGTAACAACAATAAGTAATGAATGTTTTAAAATAATAACAAGTAATAAATGGGCTAACAGAGAAAAAGAAAAAACTGAAGAAAAGTAGGTGAAAAAAGGAGACACCATAACTGATACCACAGAAAGACAAAGAATCATAAGAAACTACCATAAAAATAACTAACAAATTAGAAAATCAAGAAGTGGATAAATCCCTGGTCACATGAAACCCACCAAGGTTGATTCAAGAAGAAACAGAAAATCTAAACAGGGCAGTAACTAGTAATTGGACTGGAGCAGTAGTTAGATATTCTTAATCAATCATATTCTTTACCAAAGTAAAGTCCAGGACCTGATGGCTTCACTACTGAATTCTGCAAAGCATTTAAGGAATAAGTAATCCCAAGTCTTCTAAAATTATTCCCAAAGATCTGAATAAAACTCATTCTATGAGGCCATCATTAGCTTGATGCCAAAATTAGACAAGAACTGACAACAAAAAGGAGATAATTTTAGGTTAATATACCTGATGAACATAGATGCAAAGTCTCTCAACAAAATACCAGCAAACTAAACAGCAGCATATCAAAAACACTGTACACCACGATCAAACGGGATTTATCCCAAGGATTCAAGAGTGACTCAACACATGCAAATTAATAAATACTAAACAGCAGCATATCAAAAACACTGTACACCACGATCAAACGGGATTTATCCCAAGGATTCAAGAGTGACTCAACACATGCAAATTAATAAATGTGATACAATACATTAACACAATGAAGAATAAAAATCATCTCAACACGTGGAAAGTGTGTTTGATAAGATGCAGCATCTCTTCAAGATAGAAGCTTGCAATAAGTTAGAAAGAACAAACCTCAACACAACAAAGATCATATATAACAAATCCATGGCCTACATCATAATGAATGGGAGGAAGCTAAGACCATTTCCTTTAAGATTTAGAATAACAAAAGAATGTCTGCTCTCACCACTGTTATCCAACATAATACTGAGGATCTTAGCCAGAGCAGTTAGGCACCCAAATCAGAAATAAGGAAGTTAAATTATCCCAATCTGCAGACTAAATAATTTTATATACCCAAAAACCTGAAGACTACCAAAAAACTTTTAAAACTAATAAATAAATTTAGTGAAGTTGCAGGAAAAACAAAGCAAGAGAATAATTATATTCACAGTAGCTACAAAGAATAAAATATTTAGCAATAAATTTAACTGAGGAAGTAAAGTATCTCTACAAGGAAAATTATAAAATACTGAAGGAAGAAATTGAAGAGGAGACAAAAAATGGAAAATCATCCTAAGTTCACAGGTTAGAAGAATTTTTTTTTAAGATTTATTTATTTTATTGAAAGGCAGATTTACAGAGATACAGAGGCAGGGGCAGAGGCAGAGGCAGAGAGAGAGCTCTTCAATCTGCTGGTTCACTCCCCAAATGGCTGCAATGGCCGGAGCTGCACCAATCTGAAGCCAGGAGCCAGGAGCTTCCTCCAGGTCTCCCAGGAGGGTGCAGGAGCCCAAGGACTTGGGCCATCTTCCATTGCTTTCCCAGGCCATAGCAGAGAGTTGGATTGGAAGTAGAGCAGCCAGGACTCAAACCAGCACCCATAAGGGATACCGGCATTGCAGGTGGTGGCTTTACCCACTACACCATAGCACCAGCCCCAGGAATATTGTTTTTTTTTTTTTTAAAAGATTTATTTTATTTATTTGAAAGACAGAGTTACAGAGAGAGGTAGAGACAGAGAGAGAGAGAGAGGTCTTCCATCCACTGGTTCACTCCCCAGACGGCCACAACGGCCAGAGCTGCACCGATCCAAAGCCAGGAATCAGGAGTTTTTTCTGGGTCTCCCATGCGGGTGCAGGGGCCCAAGGACTTGGGCTTCTACTGCTATCCCAGGCCATAGCAGAGAGCTGGATCAGAAGAGGAGCAGCTGGGACTAGAACCGGCGTCCACATGGGATGCCAATAGTTCAGGCCAGGGCTTTAACCCGCTGCACCACAGCGCCGGCCCCAAGAATATTGTTTTTTATTTTTAAATTCAGAATAGTTTTAACTTTACAAAACAGAAATTGCAGAGTTGTACATAGAGTTCCCACATACCCTACATCTAGTTTATCCTATTTTTAACATCCTAAAATCTTATAATTATCACAACATATAAACCATACTCAACTTTCCCTATTTTTAATCCTCTGTTAATCCCACCCTTCTCATCCTCTAGTAATCAACATTCTGTGTTCATATTTTGGTGTTTTTCAGCTCCCACATATGTCTTTCTGTGTCTGACTTATTTCACTTAACATCATGCCCTTTAGTTCCATCCATTTTGTTGCAAGTGACAGGATTTCATTCTTTTTTATGACACTGGTATAGGTGATGATTTTTTTTTTTTAAAAAGATTTATTTATTTGAAAGTCAGTTACAGAGACAGAGAGAGAAATCTTCCATCTGCTGGTTCACTCCCCAGATGGCTGCAACATCCAGCTCTGGGCCAAGCCAAAGCCAGAAGCCAGGAGCTTCTTCTGGGTTTCCTAAGTGAGTGCAGAGGCCCAAGGACTTGTACCATCCTCTACTGCTTTCCCAAGTGCATTATCTGGGAGCTGGGTTGCAAAAAAGGCCCCACTCTCAGGCAATATGTTCTCTCTCCTCTGAGAAGAAAGGAATACACACAGGCAAGGAGAATATGGCCCTCCATTCTGACAAAACAGTGTCAGATGAAAATAATGACTGGAATGTGTGAGATCCCCAGTAAGAATGGAGAATCTCATATATGGGCAATTCTGGAAGCAGCAACCTGTCAACTTCATGCCAGCATCTGGGACAGACACTCAGAGTGCTGTCACCTTTAGCTGCCTGCACTTATAAGAGTGCTTGGCTGGATTCTGGGGAATCCATATTAACTGGACTCCTAAAAGTCCAAGAAGATAAAAAGGCAAGTACTTTCTCAAAGAAAACAATCATAGGAATTCATAAACATACAAGAAATCTCCAAAAGGTTTATGGAAAAAGTGTATTATGAACAGAACTAAAATTTTTGCACCAAAGTAAACTTATTTTTTAGTTCTATTCTTTCATGAACTCTTTAAAGTGCCTTCATACTATTCACTATATTCAAAAACTAACATTTATTGAGTCAATCTTTGCCAGGCATTTATGGTATTCACTCATTTAAGTCTCTCAAAAACCCTATGAAGAGCTGGCACTGTGGCGTAGTAGGCTACCACCTGTGGTACCAGCATCCCATCTGGGTGCCAGTTCATGTCCAGGCTGTTCTTCCTATCCAGCTCTCTGTTATGGCCTGGGAACGCAGCAAAGCATGGTCCAAGTGCTTGGGTCCCTGCACCCGTGTGGGAGACCTCGAAGAAGCTCCTGGCTTTGGCCTGGCCCAGTTCCAGCAGTTGTGGCCATTTGGGGAGTGAACCAGCAATAGAAGACCTTTCTCTCTGTCTCTCTATATGCCTGTCTGTAACTTTCTCTCTCAAATAAATAAATAAATCTTAAAAAAAAACTATGAAAGAGGTATTACTTTAGAGATGGGGAAATGTAAAAGTCAATGAATGGGGGCTGGCACTGTGGCATATGGGGCAGAGCTGCCGCCTGCAGTGCCGGTATCCCATATGGGTGCCGGTTTGATTCCTGGCTGTTCTACTTTGATCCAGCTCTCTGCTATGGCTTGGGAAAGCAGTAGAAGATGGTCCAAGTGCTTGGGCCCCTGCACCCGCGTGGGAGACCTGGAAGAAGCTTCTGGCTCCTGGCTTCAAACCAGCACAGCTGCAGCCGTTGCGGACATCTGGGGAGTGAACCAGCAGATTGAAGACCTCTCTCTCTGCCTCTGCCTCTTTGTAACTCTGCCTTTCAAATAAATAAACCAGTTTAAAAAAAAAATCAATGAATGTAAGCAGGCTATCTAGCTGCTTAATGGCATAACCTATGAACTCTCTGCAGGCTTACTCCAGGACCCAAACCTGAAGCTACTTCCCCCTCCTTGCCTTCCTCCCACCCAGCAGTCTGTTCTCTCTCTCTTTTTTAATCTAACTGAGCACCTTTTGTGAGCCAAATACCACCCAGTTCTTATCCCCACATTCCAAACTGATTTCAAAGTGAGTAGGAATATCATCTCCTGTAGCACAAATAATGTTCACAAGTCATCGATTACAAAGCCTATATTCCATCTTCATAGTTACATTTAATAAACAAGAAAAAATAAGGAGAAACTATGTGTTTTATACACAGTAAGATGCTGAATAAATATTTGGGATTGGTAAGAAAGTTCTGGTCCAGCTGGCATTACATTTCTGCTAGCCCTGCTCCCTGACATTCATCAGACCTCTCTATGGGCTGATCATTTTTTGCCACTAGGAATGTTGTCCAGTGATTATTTTCATGGCTACAGTAACTACACAAAGTCTAACTCAGTGTATGGTCATCAGAGAAGAATACCTAAGAATGTTTCCTGCATCAGTGCTTTGCCAGCCTTTCCTTAGAAACCAAATTTGTGATAAACACTGAAGGGCAAATCTCAGATGAATAATGCCTTTCCTCTTCATCCCTGAAAAGAAGGTCAGGTTGCAGCCTGGCCCCAAGAAAAAACTGAATGTGTTAGGCCACGGGAGAACTACGTGTGGCATCAGGACAGGACACTCTTGGGAAACTGCAGTTTTCATCAATCTCCTCCATTCAATGCACATCTCCACTCTCCTATTTGCCAAGTGCAATGCTAGGAATCATGTCTCACCGACAAAGAAGTCACAGCTTAAAGGACTCCCAGGTAAACTTAGCATGTACTCAATTAAGTGTGGCTTTGCAGTTCACTTAGAAAAAAAACCTGGATCTAATTTACTATTTGCTCTGAGCAGATTACACTATAGTTTTTCAGTGCCTTGCTATAACCCCAAGTCAGATGTTTCTGGTCCTGACCCACAGAACTGGGATTCAGTGCAACAGCCATTATCAGTTACAGGATCAGAGGACAGATACCTTTCCAGGATGTTCTCCTTGGAAAATACAGCACTACTCATGAATTCTCCCTAGGAGTGGGGCAAGGTTAAGTGGCCCTAAATGGGAAGCACTCCTCATGATCATTAGGAAGGGGAAAGAGGTGATGAAAAGGGGAATAGACTCCAAATAGGGGGTTCTAAATAGGCACAGGTATTATGTTTAATAGCACAGAGTTCAGTGAGAAGTGATTCTAAGTCTGCTTACAACATAAGTAAGTCCTAAGCAAACCAAGCTAAAATATTACTTTTACTGATCCTGTGCAGACTTCTAAAGTCAGCACCTATGGGATAAGAAAGTCAGAGAACAAATTATAGACATGAAACAAAGGCCTGGGACTGACCAGCCCTTCTTATATGGAAAGGGGCAAGAAGGCTCCTTCAGGATTCATGCTACATATTTAATCCCTTTCTAGGTGAAGCAGAAATGCACGATGAGATAAAGGATACTGCCAGGTTTCTAGTGGTTGAAAGTCAAGTGCACAAGGACAGACATCACAAAACCAAGCCCTTCTGTGATGAAATAAGCAATCTGTAATAAACAACAATGATTAAGAACAGGTTGAGAAACTAAATCCTGTATATAATATGAAAGATTAAATAGGATAAAGGTGCAGAGACCCAATCTTGAGTTCATTATAATCTTTTTTTTTTTTCAATCAGAAAAGATTTTAAAATATGCTCACACACTCCTGCTCCATTGCTGACAACCTGGCTAATTACAAACAGATGTAGATTTATGGGCCATGGTTTGCCCCCCAAGTGTCAGAGACCTAGGTACAACAAACTCTGGTTTGTATGCTAACAAACCCTCTATTTAGGAAGATGCTTCGCCTGCCCCAGTGTCTCAGTTTCCTCATCTGCAGAATGAAAGCAGGGGCCAAGCAACAAATCTGTCCCCTAGTATTCTGGTTAATTGGAGAAGTTAAAAACCATATAAAGAATTCCTGGGGCCCCTGTTAACTCTGAGTAGGGACCCAGTTCTTACGTGTTTTTCTTGCCCAAAGGAGAAGTAGCTTTTCACAAGTGCACCACAGCTGCATGGAATGAGAGAAACCCCTGATCTCTTTTTGGTTTCCTTCAGAGCTCCTTATGATAGAGTAAAGCATGGTGTTCCTAAAATGTGTTTCTTAACTCTGCCCTCACCCCCTACAGAGCCTCTCAGTTGTAGCTGTGAACCCTAAACAGGCAAGGGTGGTGAACTGGGGACTCCCACACACATAATGAAACTGGGCTAATTCTCAGCAGGAATGTTGGCACAGGTCAGCTCAGACTCCCATGTGCATCTGAATAGGTTTCAAGATTGATATCAGGAGTAGCCCTGGAAGAGTCACAATGTACTGAAATCCTGGTCGCAGTGATACAGCAGTTAGGGGAATGTAATTTGGTGCTTCACAAGGAAAATAATTTGTTACACAGGACAAAAAAGAACACAAAAGGCTTTTCATGCCCTCTTTATTCAACGCAGCTGCTCCCTCAACAGCTTGTAAAGTTGGGCAACACTTTTATTTTTATTATTGGTTAATTATTCATATAAGGTGAATTCCTTTTCAGGGTTATTTCATGTATTAGTTAAGTTACATATATAAGAGTGAATTTCTTCTCAGAGATATGACAATGTTTTAAAAATAGAGAAATAAATCTCTATTAGAGATCTCAATAAACTAAGTGATGATGCCTGCTTTCCTCAAGATATTTTCATTTCTTAAAGCCCAAACATTAACTCTATCCTTCCTCCTTTCCATTCCTAATCTTCATTGTTGTGCTTCCAATTGTGATGGAAATAGAAATGCCCAGAGCATGCAAATTGAGAATTTCTTGTCTTTCTGAAATATGCATAAATAACAGATGTCCACCCGAAAATAACAAGATTAAGGTATCTATGTAGTTCATCTAATTTATATGCTAGCAGCAATTTCAAAATTTTATCTATGAATTTCAGGTTATAAAAAGCCCCAAGAGAGTATTTCAGGCATGGAAAGCCAAGATACTCTGGCAAAACAAACAAACAAACAAACAAAAAAACCTAAATGAAAGATCTCTGTGAATGAGATCCCAGTGGAAAGAACAGGGCCATCAAAGAAGGAGGTACCTTTCTCTGAAGGGAGGAGAGAACCTCCACTTTGACTATGACCTTGTCTAAATAAGATTGGAGTTGGCGAACTCAAGAGGCTTCCATAGCCTTGGCAGCTCATGACAAGAGCCTAGGGTGATTACTGATGCCATAAACAAGAGTGTCAATTGTTAAATCAACAACAGGAGTCACTGTGCACTTACTCCTCATGTAGGATCTCTGTCCTTAACGTATTGTACTACGTGAATTAACGGTATAACTAGTACTCAAATAGTACTTTATACTTTGTGTTTCCATGTGGGTGCAAACTGTTGAAATGTTTCCTTAGTATATACTAAGTTGATCTTCTGTATATAAAGATAATTGAAAACGAATCTTGATGTGAATGGGATGGGAGAGGGAGCGGGAGATGGGATGGTTGTGGGTGGGAGGGAGGTTATGGGGGGAAAAGCCGCTATAATCCAAAAGTTGTACTTTGGAAATTTATATTTATTAAATAAAAAAATAAAGCCATTCACTATGTTTCCCAGTGTTCCTAATGCACACTCCATCGACTCCCTGGGCGCCTCTGTGCTCCATACAAGCTGCTTCATCTGCATGACCTGCCCTGCTATCCGTCTGAGAAGCTAGCTGGCTTTCCATCTCTACCCTCCCCCAGGGTTTGACGTTCCTCCTCTGATCCCATGGTACTTTGCACATAACTCTTTCACTATACTTGTATGGCAGGTGTCTTCTCTATTAGACTGAATTTGTCAGTGAACAAACTCTGATTTATTTTTTACATGTATCCATATACACATAAGATTTTCAGTAACCTTTATTGCATCATTGAGTTGGAACATGACAACTTTTCTTGAGATTTCTAGGATGTCTATACCCAAGGCTTAGCTTTGCTACAACTAGCAGGAGAAATCCTGAGTTTTCCTCCTACTTATCTTTGGCTTGAATTTCCTCATCTCTATGGCTCTAATACTGGCTGCACATCAGAATTCCCAGGACATTGAAAGTCTTTTGCTAGATCTGGGCCCTGTCTCCAGAGATTCTGATCATCTTTTCATGGAGTGGAGCACGCAGGCATAGGTATTCTTCAAAAGATTCCAAGAACATTTAATGTGTTACCAGGGTTCAGAACCACAGAACTGAAAAGTTTTTAAAGACATTTCTCTCATACTGGTCTCTAAGCTTCCATCATTTATTCTGTTATTCATTTGTTTAATGTTTTCAATGACTGAACATCTATTCTGTACTACTTCTTTTCATAAACATTATTTAATCTTCTTGGTGATCCTGGGAGGCAGGCATTGTTAGCCCCATTTTATAGCTGCATAAAAACAAGCCTCAGAGAGACCAAGAAATGACTTGGTGACAGGCACCCACTGAGTGGCAAAGCCAGGCCTGAACCCAGATGCTCAAAGCAAGCCATGGGCTCTTTTTGCTCTGCCAACGCTTCTCCCTGTGGTCTCTCTGCTTCTCTAGACCTTCTCAGTGGATGGGTCACACATATTACCTACAACTAACATTTCTAGATCTACTATCCTGTACATTTAGCTATCTTTTTGTTACATAAGGCTCCCCATTTCCATTTCAGATTTTTTAATTAACTTTTTTTTCTTTTCTTTCCTTTTATAGGAAGAAGCATGGAATATTCAAGTTAGAGGTACTATCCTATATCCACTAACAGGTGAGCTAAAGGCACCTGTTCTTACTCAGCATGAGTTCAAAGGAAAGAAACCTGTAGAATCTTCCATGTAGCCATTTTACTCTCTCCTAGAGAGTAAATCAAGGAATCTCAGCTAGCCAGAGTCTATAGCATCCTTTTGCTTGTTCTTCAGTACCCAAATTTAGATTGAGCTAATGAAAAAGGGAATAAAGCTATATACACGCAAAATTTTGTCACATCAAACTAGTATTTTTTGTTAAAATACTCAATAGTTCACCAGTAGACTCACACAACCTTAGAAAAAGGCCTCATTGCTTGAAAAAAATAGCAAAAACTGTAACAATCTGCTTTCCTCACCTACAAAGAAGGGTGAGGCTAAACAGAGTAGAGAGCTGACTGAATTCATTACTCAAGCAGCAGAGATGGTGTCTGTATCATGCAACATGACATTCATCTCACTTAGGAAATGAAAGGAGAACCCCAGCTGTGTAAATCAGAATCAGTGATAATACAGCTGTTAGCTACAAACATTTGTTTGGCACGAATCAATCTGGACTCTCCCGTAGTTTTCTTTGATGGTCTCTCTACTATCTTGTTGACTAATGATGAAATCATGGTTTGTTAATCCTACTGAATAAAGAAAACACTATACCAAATGAAATGCAAACTCTATTCCTGTACTTTATTAAGATTGTTTATTGACTCTATGTTTATAAGAGCCCTTTCATATTCACTTATTAAATATTTACATGCATTGCTTATGTATCTAGCTGCATAAGGAGAAATTAATCCTATCTTTAATCTGAGTAACTCTGTTTGCTTTTAAAAGGCCTTTTGCTAAAGTAAGATGGAAAGCAGCCACCTCAAATAAGTTTTTTACTGCTGATTCTTCCAGACATTTTGTGATGTACCAATAGGTCTCATTTCCTAGGGTAATCATAACAGAAGCCATGTTCAAATCCATATTTAAGTGACATGTTCACTCTGGAAGACCAATACAATTTCCCAAGTAGCCAACAAAGTTACAGAAGAATAAAGAAATAACTACAAGCTGATCCTCTTAAAGTCATTGCAGAGAAGAAACTAAGAGATAGACCAAAAGCCACAGGACTGTTCCTCTCCAAATGAAAGTAGGTTTCCTTAGAGAAATACAAAGAGCAAAGGTAGACTCTGTAGGAAAAGTTTAGCTGAAATCTGCTCTGTGTACACTACAAAAAGTTACCTGTTGGGAGTAATTCCTAACAGCAAAATGCTTTACATGGCTACCCTCACCCTATTTTCTTTCCTAAATTCTCCCTTCTCTTTCCCTCTCAGTTCCCCAATGAACAGTTCCATCTTTGAAGATGACATAGCTAGTTGTTAATATTATTCCATGAAGATGAAGAATTTCCTATGTTACTATAAAGCTACAGTAACCAAAATAGTGTGATATTGGTGGACAGACATATGATCAGTGAAAGAAAACAGCGAGTCTATAAAGAGATCTAAACATATATGGACAAGTCATGCTTGAATGAGGCTTGAAGGCAACTAAATGGTAATAGGACAGTCTTCCTAACAAACGGTGCAGGAACTACTGCCATCCATATTAATGTGTGTATATATATATATAGCCCTTACCTTACAACATACATGGAAATTAACTCAAAATAGAACACTTAGGCTTAAATGTATAACAAAAAGCCATAAAACTCGTAGAGGAAAACACAGATAAAAATTTTTGTGATCTTACATTAGGTAAAGATTTCTTAGACATGGTACCAAAAGCCTAATCCATAAAATAATTTGATAAACTGAACATCATCAAAATTAAGAATTTCTGCTCTTCAAAAACTGTTAAGAGAATGAAAACATAAGCCAAAGATTGATAGATAATATTTACAAAGTATACAGGACTTGCATCTAGAATATATAAAAACTTTCAAAATTCAACAAAAAGAAAAAAACTCACCACTTCTAATTGGGTAAAGACTGAAAGACACCTCACCAAAGACTATACAGTAGCAAATATGCAAACTAAAATATGCTCAACAATAGAGAAATGAACATTTAAGCCACATTGAGAAAAAACTTTATACCTATTTGAATGGCTACAAATTAAAGGACTGCCAATACCAAATGTTGGCAAGAATGGGAAGGAGCTGGAAGTCTTACATGAGTACATCACTGTAAGGAATATAAAACTGTACAACCACTTTGGAACACAGTTTAGAAGTTTTTTTAACCTATCATATCCATCCATTCTACTTCCAGGTATTTACCCAAAAGAAAAGCATATATTTATATATCTGTATTTCTATATGAATGTTCACAGAAGCTTTTATTTTTAGTAGTTCCAAACTGAAAACAATCCAGATGTCTATCAACAGCTAAATGGAGTATTACTCAGCAATAAAAAAACAATGACTTATTAATATACAAAACAATACAGATGGATCTCAAAATAATTGTGCTGAGAAAAACAGCCAGACAAAACAATATACACTGTTTTTTTCCATCACATAAAATTCTAGAAAGTACAAATAATAAACAGTACCAGAAAACACATCATTGTCCAGAAATGTGGGGCTGGGGATAGAGGGAGAGATTATAAAGGGGCACTTGGAAAATTCTGAAGATGATCGACAAAACTATGTTGATGGATAAGATATATATGTCAACACTAAGCTGTACATTTTAAGTATATAACATCCACTGTATATCAATTATATCTCAATAAAGCTATGGTAATGATACATTAATAATATAAGTATTACTTTATTAGAGCATGCATGCTATGTATGTCTTTGTTGTCTTTAGTGGACTAATGGCAGAGAAACTATATTGAATTTATGACTACTTAAAATATGATTTAATGGTTTTAACAGGACAATTAAACAAATGAGGAAAATTTAATTACAATCATTTTAAAGTAATTAGAATTTGAAAAGGAACAAAATAATGAAAAGAAATGAACTTTAAGCAAAGCTAAAGTGATGATAGCAAAGAAGAGCTCAGGGGACAATACAATAAATTACAATGATTGGAATGAAATGGAGGCAACATTTGAGATTATTAATCTAAGAAGAAAGCATCATAGTCACAGAAGTTGATCATTTCCATTTACTTATTTACATAAATAAGGTAGAAAAAAATCACTGAGCTAAGGACTCACTAGGTAGACTAAAGGAAGAAAAGTTCATTACAGACAGAAAAATGTCACACGCAACGTCATGAAACTGTGAAAGACACATAACATTTGGGGGTCTGTAAGCAGACTGGTGGGGCCAGCATGCCTGGCAAGGCACAGCAGGTGAAGGGGGCGAAGACAGCAAGGGCCAGGTTATGTATTAACTTGTCTGTTAATCTAAGGAGTTCAGACATCGTCTAGCAGGTGGTGGATGTCTAAGTAGAGATCTCCATTCTGCACTCAAGTTTAGAGCTCAAAAGACAGGTTAATAATTATACGGGAGCTATTTCTGCAAAATATCCTAAATCAAACTGATTCACTCTTTTGATTATTTTCATATAGGTAAATAAAGAATTTAATTGATCAGTCAATTTACCACAGATGAAAAAATCTTGTAGGCTGACAGTCTTGCGGGAGAAGGAAGAGAGCCAGAGTAGGAAGTAACTAGTTAACTTCCATGTTCAGAAAGCCAGTTATTACTGAAATGAATCTTGACCTTTCTCCAAGGAATACTGCTATACACAGATAAGGAATAAATCAACAAGAATTGCTTAAGAAGAAAGTACGACCAGCTCAGCCGTGAGGGTAAAATTTCCTATAAGTCCATCAGCTAAACATTCTACACAAGGGACGTAATTGTCCTGGGTACATAATGGTGCCGTGAGACAGAACAGGAGCTGCACTAACCTTAGAGACTCCTCTGATGACCAGAACTGCAGCACAGAAGAAACAGAGGAGAGAGGGAGGGACAAACTCATAAAAAATTCAGATGCTTTTTCCAACAATCACCTCTATGCAGTCTCTGTATGCTGGGTGAGTCCAGTTCCTTCATTTGCATAGTATGAGTAACTTGTGGGCATCTTTATACACCAGGCAAAGAGTAGTGACTCAAAAGCTTATTGGATGACACAAGAAATCTTAGTTCTGAGATTATCAAAGTCATCTCTCTATTGCAACTAGAAACCTCAGTGATGCTTTTCTGGACTAAAGAGCTGCTCTAGAATGAGAGTGCTTCAGAAAGCTTACAGAAATAATGAAACTAAGAGAAGTGGTGCAAAACTTTAAAATACAGGCAGGTTTTTTTTTTCATAAAATTATTTTTCAATGAGCTTTTTGAAGATCCCTTGTTTACAAGGAAGAAGAACAAAATAAAATGTAATTAACTACAAACAGATTGAGAAATGGCACAGGAGATACTATGTTACCTGTTTATGAGGTATAGCTTATACAAATAAGTTTTACTACTTTATAGTTGCCCTGTGTGAATCACAGCTTCATCCTGAGAAATACAATCAAAGCAGACCTCTGTTCACACCTCAGGAAGATCCTCTGCCTTCAGCCAGCTGTTTACCAGGTCACCAATACTATATAGTTTTGCAGTTTGTATGAATCTTTAGAAGTTTGCAATGTTTAATATAATACCAGCATTTCTGTTTGTTTCTTTGCTGAGTAATTCGGAATGCTTGATGATGCCTTGGTTTGTTAATCTGATTTTAAATTCATTTTCCCCCCTTAATGTGTTTAGGAGAGATAACTGCTGGAATAAAACTACAGACATAGAAGGCAAAATGAATGATACCTTTGGGGTTATACAAGTGTTCTATTTTTACACAAACAAATTCAGAACTAATTCTTTTTCTCAAAGAGGCCCTAAGAACAGGTTCTGGAGTATGCCCAAGTATTCGAATTATGTATAAACTAGTGATTCTTGAACATCAAGGAACAAAAGAATTACTAGAAAAGCTTATTAATACAAGAATCTTGATCTCATTTACAAAGTTTCCAATTTGGAAGACTTTGGGTGTTGCCCAGAAATCTAGATTTTAACAAGCATTTCTCCTACCCCCACCACCATAGGTGATGTGGCCCTAAAAATAAGAATAAAATAAAGATGAAAACAATGGTAACTGGAGAACACCACAGTTTTCTGCGAATATATTTCTCTCTACACCAAAATCCAATACTGGAAAACCCAGGTTGAAGGAGTGCCCACTCCTCAACTGTAGTCACAGCAATAAATCATAACTGAGTTAATAGGTACCAAGCAACCTCTTCTAAATACCCCCTACAAAGAAAAAGGATTGAAAATTGGTTTGTACAAGCAAGCACTCAGGCAGACTTCCAAAAAATGAAACAGAAGAGCAAACACACACAAAAAACATTTATTAGAAGCCAAACATATTTGTAAAAATATTTATAAAAGCCACAAAACAAACTCAAAGAAAGTAAAGCTGCCAGAGAAGAACAGGAATTAGTTCAACAGATATATTATTTGCAAATGGATGTTTCAGATTCAACTAATATTTACTGAGTTCTTAAAGTGTGCCAAGTATATGATTGGAACTTTCAAATATATTTAATTCACAAATAACCCTGAATGAGGTTACTGATAAGCAATCTTAGTAGATGTAGAAATGAAAGACCAAAGAGAATAAATACTTTGCCAAAGATCACATACAACAGGAAGACTGGAATTTGATCTATGATTTGTTGAATCCAATGCCCTTTCTATTATACCAAGCATAAATTGTTCTGGAACCTCATCTAAAAATAAATAGAAAACAGTAAATATTTATTGACACTTTACTGAAAACTAGGCCCTGTGCCTAGCACCTTAAATAAATTAGTTATTTCACTCTTATAATCTATGATAATATCTACAAATAAGAAAGCTTAGGCCTTCAGAGATTTAAAAAAATAATATGTACCATGAATGAATCCATACAGCCATAATAGATGTATTAATTAGGCTACATCCAATATGACTAGGCAGAGTCCAATATGACTCTGACATATCTAATATTGATTGCATTTACACAATTTGAAGACTATTTGAAATTTCTTACTGAAAAAATGATTATTTCCTCTAGTCTTCTTGATAGAAAAAGAGTATAGTGCTGCAAATGCAGTGCTCTCTCAAGCTTTCATTTTAGCAAGCACAGAAAAGCACCTTATTTTCTTTTTAAGTGACTTTCAATAAAGAAGGAGAGAACTGAATTCAACCTGAATTACATTAAACTTCCTAAACTAATGTAAAATTCTGTGAGGAGTATTTGTGGATCATCAGGTTTATCAGACTTTGATCATTAACTGTAGCCTAAGAATTCTCTTTGCTCATGGTAAGCCATAGATGCAGTTTGTAGATGGAAATTAACTTGGTCTGATTGTGACTTACAGCAATATAATAGCTAGCGTGGGCTCACCCTACCAAGTGTTGAGGAGCCTAAGAAACCAGACATACATTAACTCCTCAACACATCCCATCTGATATGATTTGGAGTTTTAGGGCTAGACTTCTGCTCAACTTGGGCTTTTCATAACCCATTAAGGAGACTCTTTTTTTTTTTTTCTGACAGGCAGAGTGGACAGTGAGAGAGAAAGAGACAGACAGAAAGGTCTTCCTTTTTGCCATTGGTTCACCCTCCAATGGCCACTGCGGTCAGCGCCCTACGGCCAGCACATCGTGCTGATCTGAAGCCAGGAGCCAGGTGCTTATCCTGGTCTCCCATGCGGGTGCAGGGCCCAAGCACTTGGGTCATCCTCCACTACACTCCCGGGCCACAGCAGAGCTGGCCTGGAAGAGGGGCAACCGGGACAGAATCCGGCACCCCGACGGGGACTAGAACCCGGTGTGCCGGCGCCGCAAGGCGGAGGATTAGCCTAGTGAGTTGCGCGCCGGCCCATTAAGGAGACTCTTAAAGAGAATTAATTTAAAATTTTAAACTCTAGAGTTTAAATGCTGTTAAAAGTGGAATTGCTAGAAAGACAAAAATAGCAAGAACTGCATTTGCTATTGAGAGGGAACAACATACTTTTAATTGCTGTTCTATACTCCAGCAATAACACACACACACACACACACACACATTGAGCTTGTGTGAAAATTCTGGGAAAGATTTTGAGAATGATACCAGTACTTGTTGATTATCTGTAATATCCCCACAGCTGGCATTTCTTTCTTCCAAGTTATTTTTATACTTGGTTCCCAAGCCATTATAATTTCATTCTCTAAGAGATCACTAATAAGAGAAAAGGAGCATAGACCTAAATTCTTCCCACTGTGGGATTAAAATGTAGCTTTATCTTCTCTTTAAAATATTACCTTTGAATGAAATGGCATTTATGCTAAATGAACAGATACATTGGAAAACTATGTCAAACAAGAGAATTTCAGTTCTAGCCTTTGCCTCAGAATTATCTTGAAAGTCAGGAAATTTGCAAGGAAAAAGGGTACAGAATTGTTCTTCTCTTCCTCCACGTTCCCATATATGCCACACTGCAGCAGTCATATATTAATCTGAGCTAGGCTGAACCCTACAAGATTTCACCTTTGCATATCCAAATTCTAGTATAGTTCTTGACATTTAAAAGTTCAATAAATAATTGTAAAATTGAGTTGAGAGACTTTGGGTTTAAAACTATCTTATATCACAGATTATATTTTTAAAATAGAAGCCCCTTCCACATATCACATGTGATTTAAAAAAAAAAGATTTTCATTTATTTGAGAGGCAGAGTTATAGAGAGAGGGTGAGACAGAGAGAAAGGTCTTTCATCGTTGGTTCATTCCCCAAATGGCCATAATGGCCCGGAACTGTGCCAATCCAAAGCCAGGAGCCAGGAGCTTCTTCTAGGTCTCCCAGTTGAGTGCAGGGGCCCAAGGACTTGGGCCATCTTCTACTGCTTTCCTAGGCCATTAGCAGGGAGCTGGATCAGAAGAGGAGCAGTCAGGACATGAACCAATGCCCATATGGACGCCAGTGCTACAGGCAGAGGCTTGGCTTATAATGCCACAGCACCAGTCCCCACATGTGATTTAAAGAGACTAAACTTGGAATTTTGAAGTGAATTTTAGGAAAAAGGGGACAACAATGTAGTTAGAACAGTCTATGACCTTTCAGAATTGGATACTTTTGGGGGCCAGCATTGTGGTGTGGCAGGTCAAGTCTCCGCCTGTGATGCCAGCATCCCATAATAGTTCCGGTATATGTCACAACTGCTCACTCCTCTTCCAACCCAGCTCTCTGCTAAAGGCCTGGGAAACCAGTGGAAGATGGTCCAAATGCTTGGGCCCCTGTACCTGTGTGGGAGACCCAGAAGCAGCTCGTGGCTCCTGGCTTTTGATTGACCCTGCTTCGGTCATTGTGGTCATTTGGGGAGTGAACCAGTGGATGGAAGACCTTTCTGTCTCTCCCTTTCTGTCTCTGTAACTCTACCTCTCAAATAAATAAATAAAAGCTTTAACGAATGCTTTTTCTAAGTCTATGGGATGATTATATCATTCTTGTCTTTTATGCCATTAATATGGAATATATACATTGAGTTTTCTTTTTATATTAAACCAACCTACATTCTTGGAATAAATTGCACTCAGTTGTTGTATATAATCCTTTTTCATATATTGATATTCTGTTTGCTTTTGTTGAAGATTTCTGTAACTATATTAATCATAAGGAATAAGGAGTGTCCCCTTGACACATCAACTTTGACTCCGAGACTGAACTTTTATTTAACAAATTCAGTGTTTCCTCCCTCATACAGCCAACAGAGTGTTTTTTGCTATACATCAGGTACTAGCTGAGGTACTGAAGAGAATGCCTAAGGGATAAACTCCAAAGAGAATGCCCTGATATGCAAATGATATGCAAGTTAGATCATCCACAGAGCTTTTTAAAAGTATTTATGAAACTAAACTACTATTTAAATATTCTATACCACATAAAAATTTTCTTACTCCAAATGTCCTTCGGTTATAGTCTAAAGACTTCAGTTATCTCAACTGAAGTAGGTAAAGTTGTAACTCACTAACCACCGTACATCCAAGCTGAAGCAATGATAACCTATGAGCATAAGGGTAATTTGATATTGCATGAAACAGAGAGAAAATCAAAGAACTAGATCAAAATCAATAAAAAGGAGCCATGGAGACTACTGCTTCTAGTCATGATTGAGTAACTGGTGCTGATTTGTCCTACCATCTTCAACAAGAAAATTATATGAAATTGAATTCTTCAAACGTTGGACAAGATCAATATGGAACTTTGATTTAGTGACAAATGAAACAAATAAGAGACATACGTTTTGCCAACAGACTTCCTAGATTGCCTTATAGGATGAGAAGACCAAAGCAAAACATGCCAGTCTCACTGAGTTGATAAAATAGAGGTTGGAGCCCATGACTACAAAGTGACAACTGAGTGCCAGAGAGACATAACAAAGCCCAGGAATCCACCCATCCACACTGGAGGTCCTGTTGAGTCCTGGGCTTAATGCTAAGCTGGGAATGTTCGGGTTGAGACTTGAGACTACAGAAGATTGGACCAAAAAAAAAAAAAAAAAAAAAAAAAACACCAAAAAACCAAATATCAAGAAATCTGTATGCTGAATAATTCCCAGAACTCAGACAGGGCTGGAGACATTTGAGTTCTGAGAATGGAAAGTCCTTGTTGAACCCCCAAAAGAATCTCAGTAAGGATAAAACAGTCCTAACAAAGCTTAAAAAGTTAAGTCTCAGAAAGTCAAGCTGAACCACAAGGACTTATCCACCAGTCAGGAAAAAAGGCCTGTCACTCTTTAAAGAATGACAACAAAATCCATATGTTCAACAAAATAATGGCCACAGTGTCGTGTCCAGGATCTTTTAAAAAAATTAACAGAAATGAAAAGAAACATAGTCAGGAAAAATATGAGGCAACATAAATAAATCCAGGTATTGCCAAGATATTAAAATTAACAGATATGGACATTAAAAGCTATTGGTATAGGTGTGGTACAGCAGGGTAAGCCATCACCTGAGATGGCCACATCCCACATCAGTCTATCTCATGCAGACCCTGGCTACTCCAAACTTCCAATTCCGCTTCCCACTGATAAGCCTGTGGGACAGCGGATGATGGCCCAGGTGCTTGCACTTCTGCCCCCAACATGGGAGATTCAGATAGAGTTCCTGGTTCCTGGTTTCAGCTTGGCTCACTGTGGGCATTTGGGGAATAAAGCAGCAGATGTAAGATCGATCTCTCTCTCTCTCTCTCTCTCTCTCTCCACCCCCATTCTCCCTCTGTCACTCAGCCTTTCAAATAAGTCTTTTTAAAAACTAGATATCAAAAGTCTGTCTAAAAAATTAAAAACAGGAACACAAAGAGGAAATATATAAAAAAGAATCCATAGAACTTCTAGAGCTTAAAAATGTAGTATAATTTCAGGTGATTTAATGTAGATGTAACTGGAAAGGGAAGTGGGAGGCAAAATATATTTGAAAAAATATTTTTGAAGAAATAATGGTCAAAATATCTCCAAATTTGGAGAAACCTATAATATTCACAGACCCTAAAATTTTAAGAACTACAAGACATAAAATTACAAAAAAAACCACATCACAATAAACTACTGAAAAGTAGTAAAAATATCTTAAAAGCAAGCCAAGAAAAAAGCATTATACACAATAAAACAAAGGTAAGAATGATTACTGATGTCTCAGAAACACTGCAGGTCAGAAGAACTAGAATGGCATCATTATAGTCTTCAAACTACAGAATTGCAATTCTATATGGCAAAAAAGGTTATTTTTTAAATGAAGATGTAATAAAGATATTTTTAGACAAATGCTGACAAAATTAATCACTAATAACCATTCACTGCAAGAAATACTAAAGAAAGATCTGTACAGATCAGGAAAATGATACCAGAAGGAAACTAGGGCCTACACCCAAAAAAAAAAAAAAAAAAAGGTGGGGGAGGAGGTTGTCAGGAATGAGTAGTATGGGAGTGAGTATAAAATAACTGTTCTTTCATTAAGAAAATTTATAAACAAAACAATGGAGGGGCTGGCGCTGTGGCGCAGCAGGTAAAGCTGTTGCTTGCAGTGTCAGTATCCCATATGGGTGCTAGTTCTACTCCTGGCTGCTCCATTTCCCATCCAGCTCTCTGCTATGGCCTGGCCTGGGAAAGCAGTTGAAAATGGCCCAAGTCCTTGGGCCCCAGCACCCACGCTGGAGACCTGGAAGAAGCTCCTGGATCCTGGCTTCGGATCAGTGCAGCTCCAGCCATTGTGGCCAACTGGGGAGTGAACCATCAGATGGAAGACCTCTTTCTCTCTCTGCCTTTCCTTCTCTCTGTGTAACTCTGACTTTCAAATAAAATAAATAAATCTTAAAAAAATAAAAACAGTTGAAATTCATTGCGGGGCATGTAACATATGGAAAAGTAAACTACAGTGCACCGATAGTAAAAAGAACTGGATGAGGAACAGAGTGATACTGTTGTACAGTTATCACATTCTTTATGAAGTAACCTAACACTATACAGGGTAGACTGAGACTATGATGCAAGTTGAAAACACTAAAACAACTACTTAAAAAAGAGGTCTACCTGATCATTCAAAATAGAAGACAAAGTGCAGTGCTAACATGACTCAATTCTTCCAAAAGAAGGCAGTACAAAGAGGAGAAAACTAACCAAAAACCAGATAGGACAAAAAGAAAACAAAAATCAAGATGGGGGACTTAAACCTGACGGAATCAATAATACATTAAATGTTGAACAATAACACACACACACACACTACACAGGGGAGTACGCATTTTATCGTTCCATTGACACAAAATCTTAAAATAGGCAACCTTAATATAAAAGCTCAGTGGCTGTCTGGGGCCAAAAGTATTAGCCACAAAGAGGCATAAGAAATCTCCACAGGGTTGTGCAGTACTCTACATCTTGATTTGAGTGGTAGTTACATGGGTGTGCGTAAACGGCTATGTAAGGAGATGTAAATTGTGCTTCAATAACATCACTTAAACTGTTAAAAAGAGATATTTAAAGATTTAAGCCCAAGAACCCTTAGAACAATTGCTTATGATTTAACTGACTCATATTACAACTTTCTGTTAGTCATGAAAGATGAAGTTCCTTCTATTCAGTATAGTTTTCCCCTACATGATACTGTAACTTTAAAAAGTGCTTAGTTTTTCTATTTAAATGTCATGGAAGGCGGCTGGCACTGTGGCACAGCAGGTTAAGCTGCCACCTGCAGTACCAGCATCCCATATGGGCACCAGTTTGATGCCAGCTGTTCTATTTCCGATCCAGCTCCCTGCTAAGGTGCCTGGGAAAGCAGCAGAGGGTGGCCCAAGTATGTGGGAGTCTCAGAAGAAGCTCCTGGCTCCTGGCTTCGGCCTGGCCCAACCCTGGAGGTTCAACCAGCAGATGGAAGAGTGCTCTCTCTCTACACACACACACTGTAACTCTTTCAAATACATAAATAAATCTTTTTTTTAAATGTCATAGAAGAATATATTAAGTAACATAGCAATTAACTTATAATAGATGCCTAAGGCCTATTTAATGACATCAGTGATGAACACTACAGGACAAAGAACTGAATAGCTGTTTACCATGTTCCAGATGAGAGGTTAATATAACTGAGAGCACTTACCTGCAATTTAATACAGACATGCAATATTAGTCAAAACTCCAAAGTGAGTTTTTTGGGGGGGAGGCAAGTTGCTTAGAAAACCAATCTGAAATTCCATCTGGAAAAATAAACTTCCAAAAATAACCAAAAGATTTTATAAAACCAAGTAAGAGGGCATCTCTATATCATCTTAGAAAACTTAATTTTAAAGTGGTCTGTTTTGAAAGAGTTAAATAAAATTATTGAGTTCTGAAACAGAAAAATATATATAGAAATTTATCATGTAACGTTACATTGTATTCAAATAAGTTGCAAAGGGGTACATGGTTTAATAAATGATATTAAGTAACTGCCTGTTCATCTATAAAAAACACTTGCCCACCATCTTTCATTATCTATGAAAATACATTACAAATTAAAGATTTAAACAAAAAAATTAAATTGAAAGAAAATGTTAAGGATAATTTGTATAATTTTGAGGGATTTTTGCTGAGATGATAGGAAATCCAGAAAGAATGAAAAACATTACTAAGTAAACTTAAAATTTGTGCATGGCAAACAATTCTATTTTTAAAAAAATTAAAAAGCAAACAGCAAACGAACTCATATTTGTAGATTCTACAACAAAAACTCAATATGCTTAACACATAAAGAAATCATACAAATGAAACTCATCACTCTAATGTATTCTTGTTAAGTGAGTAGAAATATAAATATCCTTTTATTTCACAATTTCACTTCTGGAAATATATCCAAGAGTATCTAACACACACATACACGCACACATGCACACAACAAATGAAAAGTTTTCTAAGATTTCGCAGGATTTATATTTCAGTAGTCTAATAGGAAAAACAGTAAAGAACCGAAAACAAAATTCCTAAAGTGTCCATTAATGGAATATTAACTAAATCATGATATAAAGAAACAGTTCATGCAGCTACTAAGAAGGATGATTTAGATACTGACATGAAAGTTATATTTCATTTTATATATTATGGCCTCATTCTTATTAAAAACTTTTATTTTACAAAACTATATGCTAGAAGTCAGTCAATTGGGACCACCAGAAAAAGAAGGTGAAAGTAGTAAAAGATACATTAAATGTTTCATTTTAGTTTTAAAAGTATGTATATTCATTCTCCAGGCTTTTGTAATAGGACCAAGAACTGTTCTCTCATAATGGGTCCACTTGTCCTCTCTGATCAGATCATGCCCCTAGAACACTATTAAAAGAGTTCAGTTTAAAGTGAAGTGGGGACTTCAAAACATCTGCTAGGCAATTCAGGTGCATGCTCTATCTACATTTATATTTTCCCCCAATCTTTTACAATTGTCTTGCCACTCCTGATTGCCTTTTTTCTTAGTATCTATCCCACAGAAAATATTTTCAAGCATTAGATTGAGTTTACATAGGAACAATTCTCTTTCACAATAACATTTTACTTTATACACATATCACTAAATTGCAAAATTGCTTTAACACATACAACTGAAATAAAAGTTTGGAAACAAACAAGATTAACTCTTGAAAAACATAAAAGTCAATCATTTCTAACTGAATTCATATTAAATCTTATTAATCAACTTCTTATGAAATTTATTAATATGAGTTATTTTAACCAAATGCCATTAACTCTGTTCTAACTGATATAATCATATTTCTACTTGTGCTGTCCCATATGGTACCACTAGCCACACATAGCTATGCAACACCTGAAATGTGGCTAGTCTGAATTGAGATGTTCTACAATGTAAAAACACATCCCTTATTTCAAAGACCTCATATGAAAAAGGAATGCAAAATATTACATTAACATAATTCTTATATTGATTATATGATGGAATGATAATATTTTAGACATGATGCATTAAATATAAATCATTAAAACCGATTTCACTTATATTTTTTAATGTGGCTAACTGTGTATCTTCAATGAAAAATGTTGCTCATTCTATTTCTACTAAGTAGCACTATTCTAGACCTGCGCACATCCTTTGTTCAATGATGGTGTCATCCGTGAGATTCATTGTAAGAGGATGAGTTGGATTGTCTCTTTTATCATGTTACTTGAGTCAAAGACATATTAGAGTAACATTCTATAAGTTTCCTAAGCAGTCAGTCTTGTGATTCCACATCAGGGGTCTGTCAGATTATGACCATTCCACGGACCAAATTTGGCCTGCTGCCTGTTTTGGTATAACCTACAAGCTAACAACAAATATGCATTTTTAAACGGCTGGAAAATAAAGCAAGATTAATATTTTGTGATTCATATATATTAAATATTAGGACCAGTATTTTGGCACAGTGGGTTAAACCACTGTCTACAGTGCTGGCATTCCACATGAGCACTGGTTCAAGTCTTGGCTACTTTGCATTTTTGCTCCAGCTCCTTGCTAACATGCCTGGGAAAGCAGCAGAATATGTTCAAAGTGCTTGGGTCCCCCCCACCCACATGGGAGACTTGGAGTTCCAGGCTCCTGGCTTCAGCCTGGCCCGGGCCTGGCCTTTCTAGCTATTTAGGGAGTAAACCAGTGGACTGAAAATTTCTCACTTTCTGTCTCTCTCTTTCTCTATAACTCTGCTTTTCAAATAAATTAATTACTTTTGAAAATTAAATGAAATTCATATTTCCATGCCCAAAAAGTTTTACTGACATTTAGCCATGTTCATCAGTTTTATTTTTAAAAAAGATTTATTTATTTATTTATTTATTTGAAAGGCAGTAACAGAGAGGCAGAGGCAGAGAGAGAGAGAGGTCTTCAATCTGCTGGTTTACTCCCCAAATGACCAAAATGACCTGAGCTGAGCCATTCTGAAGCCAAGAGCTTGGAGCTTCTTCCAGGTCCCCAACGTGGGTGCAGGGGCCCAAGAACTTAGGCCATCTTCTACTGCTTTTCCAGGCTGTAGGCAGAGAGCTTGATTTGAAGTGGAGAAGCTGGGACTCCAAGCAATGCCCATATGGGAGGCCAGCACTGCAGGCGATGGGTTTACCTGGTAGGCCACAGTGATGGCCCCTCATCAGTTTATTATCTATTACTGCTTGGTGTTATAAGAGCATGGTTAAGTAGCTGCAAACAAGCTCTCCAACATTTACTACCTGACTTTACAGAAAATATTAGTTGACTCCTGCTCTGTGTCCTCCCTTATGGCTCATGGGACACAGACATCGGTTCCATCTACAGGACTTGATGAAACAATGAAAACAGAAAGCGGTATTTCCCTTATCTCTACCAGACACTTCAGATTTTCAGCTTCTTAATTTGCTTCTGTCATTATTGTTCTTGACTCAAAGTGTCCAAACAGTAGCTTCTGGGACAGTGTTTACACAAATGGCATCAGAGCAGTGTGCTCAGAGAAATGGTGAACACGCACCTTGGCTTTGCCATTCACCAATGTTCTGTATGTAATGCCAGTGTTTCCTTTGTGAGCTTGAGCACTCGCTGCCCGTTTGATGTTCAGTATATGGGTACGATTTTCAGTGTTCTTTCATCTCCTCTACCCATTCTCAGGACGGTTCCTCAACCCATGGTTGTTCAGGCACCTACCTCAGTAGATCCTGTGAACGCAATCTTGTCTATGCCAATGTGAGAAGCTATTGCTGCCCCAGCTGTTGGCCCGTATCCTGGCAAAATATTGATGACTCCAGGTGGAAAGCCAGCCTAAGAAAACAGGGTTGGAGGAAATGTGGCTTGTGAAAGCTGATGCATCACGTTAAATGGGACATGCTCTAGCAAATTCCAACTGTTCGGGGAATCGGAACCATACCTCAAGTCAATTTCTCTTACCTCTTTGATAAGGGCTCCCATGTACAGTGCACTGAGTGGTGTCTGCTCTGCCGGCTTAATGACTACTGTATTGCCGCAGCACAGGGCTGGAGCAATTTTCCAGGCAAACATCAGCAGGGGGAAGTTCCACTGAAAGGAATAAACTCAAGGTTGATAGATGGAAAAATATTCCTCTACTACTTTGTTTTCAAGCTGTGACTTCTCAAATTTCTCTAGCTAGTCCTCAACATAAATCTTGTCCACCACAAAGTATAGATGTTTGGATTTGTAATACTTCCTTAAGAACAGAAAAGCACTGACCTAAAAAAAGTTCTCCTTTTCCCTCTGTTCAACAGATTACTATATTTCAACTACCCACCAAAAGAAATCTCATTGCAAAAAAGGGAGTTCTGTTTTTTCTTTGTTTTGTTTTAGTCTCTCATTGTTGCTGTTTATGTATTTTTTAAATTGTGCTTTGGTTCCAATAAGCTCTTGTGTATGAAAACTTGTTCTTGCATTTGGGATTTTTACACCAGGATTTTCACACTGCTGAGAAAGTTCTTCATTGCCAAAGAATGAGAAAAGGAAATTCCAGCTGTAAATTATATTTAAGTCACTGAGTTTTTCAAGGTAGCACTTCACTCTTTACATACATATTTTATCACAGAACACCATTACAAAAAATAAAGTATCTCCACTGAGGAGTATGCAAATTTTTTTGTTTCCTTTTTCCTGTCAAATAAGCTAATGGAGACTGCAATATATTTTTGTGAGTATAAGAACTCAGAGTCTAAAATAGTTTAAACTGGTTTTCATAGGATCCTAAGCTTGCATTGTCATCAACTCAGGCATGAGTCTTAGCACTATCAGGTGTCATTGATAATTTCATTAGGAGAGAAAACAGAATTCCTGGTCGCCTGGCTTCGGCCCCTGACCACAACGTGTTTCTGCCTGAAGCACCTCAGCTGCCACCCTTGAAGGATTCTCACTGGCTCTGGCAAGCTTGCAAAAATATACAAGTGTCTTGCCTTCACCAAACACCCAGTTTCTTTTCCCTTTAGTTGTTTATAAACTTGGGAGTCCACGGTGATGTTTTAATTCCATCTACAGTATATAAATCTTGGAGGGCAGTAATTGAGCTGGAGCTAGCTGACAAGCAATTCTTGTCCTGTCAGTGACGCTGCAGCCCTGGGAGTCTGGGGAAGGCAGGAAGAGCAGGTTTGAATCCCACAATCCAAGGACAGAACTCACCCTTGAGCTGATCCAAATAGGATTTCCCCGGGGTGCAGGATAGGGCTGGGAGCAGAAGAACTTTGACCAAACCTCTCATTTTCCCTTTTCATTCTCTAATAAATTTCACAGTATGTCAGGGCTTATCAACCATTTGAACAAGTATTAAGACCTCCCAAAAATCTTTGGCTCCCCAAACCAAAGATTATCTAGAGTTATTCTCATGTATTTTGAAAAGGGAAAAATGTCTTGTCTGTACTTCAGGAGTTTAATTTGAGCTTCCCCTTAAAGCCCCTGCCAGAAGTATTAGCTAGCACTGTTAGAAGATTCAGTGATGTTTTGTATTGTGCCAAGGGTGTGTGTGAGAGAAAGAAAAGGACAATGTTTAATGTTCCAATCCAAACACTAAGCACTACATCTATTTCCCTTTGCAAGACAGACAACAGCCCGGCATGGTTTCAATTATGACCGTGACGTTAATTGTACTGCTATGTCTTCTGCAGTGTCTTCTATCTAGATTCTTGTGAAAAGAAACAGTGGGAGAGAATGGCATTAATATACCATATAAAATAATATGCCTGGAAAGATGGTGAGCTGTAATTCTAAAAAATAAACAAGCAAATATAACAAAGCATTAATTTTCTATAAGCAGAATGGACATCCATAACCAAGGGCAGGTTATTAATACACTGTGCTTGGCTTTGCTTATTTTCATCATGAGAATTCCATGACTTGAGAACTCAACTCCTGGTAACGGAGCTGAAACCCTATTAACCTGTTCAAATAAGCATTTGCAGGGAGGCTGTTAAAGATATGTCAACAACATGAACTCAGTTTTTTCCGCAGTAATGGAAAACACACATTGCAGAGGACCATGTTTTATGCGCCTTTAAGAGAACTGGGTCAAATGAAAATAAATACGAGGTGCGAGGAGATGCACTCACTGGGATGATCTGTCCACACACTCCAATGGGTTCATGTCTTGTAAAGGTAAAGTAGTCTCCATCTGAAAGAAAGAAGCATGGTCACTCCCAACAGGGCAGGTTAGAAGAGAAAAATGCAGAGGGAGAACTTTGGTGGCAGCAAAAGTAGAAATGAAATAAAGAATCATTCTACTCTGGTGTGCCCAAAAGCTAGCAGAAGATGTCACTTGGCATAGCGTTCCTCTGGCATCTCCTGATACAGCTCCTAGACACCTAGAGATGTCTAGGACTTCGAGGGCCAAAGAAAGACAAATGTGTGACTAAATTTAAAACTAAAAGAAGTCCCGTGTTGGTGCCAGTGTTTGGTGCAGCAGCAGCTTAAGTGCCTAGTTTCAGGCTACCTCACTTCAGATCCAGCTTCCTGCTAATGCACACTCTAGGAGACAGTGGATAACTGCTCACATACTTGGACCCCTTGCGACCAACATGGAAGACCAGAAGGAGTTGTTACAGCCTCCTGGCTTTAGCCTGGCCCAGCCTTGGTGATGTAGGCCAAGAGTGAACCAGCAGATGGAAGATTCTCTCTCCCTCCGTCTCTCTGGATTTCAAAGAAAATACAAATAAATGATTTTTTAAAGAAATCCTGTGGGGTGAAACTGAAAATACAGAAAACCATGTGTCAAATTAAATATTAAAAATATGTGGAGGGACTGGCACTGTGGTATAGTGGGCTAAGCCTCTGCCTCTGGTGCCGGAATCCCATATGGGAGCTAGTTCAAGTCCCAGCTGCTCCTCTTCCAATCTGGCTCTCTGTTATGCCCGGGAAAACAGGGGAAGATGACCCAAGTGCTTGAGCCCTTGCAACTACATGGGAGACCCATAAGAAGCTCCTCTTTCCTGGCTTTAGATTGGTTCAGCTCTGGCCATTGCAGCCATCTGGGGGGTGAACCAGTGGATGGAAGACCTTTTTCTTAGTCTCTTCCTCTCTCTGTAACTCTACCTCTCAAATAAACAAACAAAAAAAAAAAATTTAAACTGTGGAATAGTTATTTGATTTAAAAAAGGAGGTACCCCCAAATTTAAATATCTTTCTAAGTATTTTTTTAAAAAGCTAGATAAAGTGTTATGGGGCAAATTTCAAATACTAGGCAACTGGGAAAAGTGAGGAGAAAAGCTAAGATATATTTTATAACTGAAACCATGTATCAAAATGCATTCCCTGGGTACTGTGGAACATGGGCATGAGCTATTTAAAGAAGGCAAAAGTGGGGCTGGTGCACTGGCATAGTGGGTCAAGCTGCTGTCTGCAGCACCGGTATCTCATATGGGTGCCAGTTCGAGTCCTGGCTGCTCCATTTCCAACATAGCTCCCGGCTAACGTGCCTGGGAAAGCAGCAAATGGCAGCCCACATGCTTGTGCCCTTGCACCCACATGCGATATCTGGAAGAAGCTCTTGCCTCCTGGCTCTGTCCTGGCTCAGCCCTGGCTGTTGGCAGCCATTTGGGAAGTGAACCAGTATATGGAAAACCCCTCTCTCTCTCCCTCTTCTCTGCCTCTGAGTCTCCCTTTCTGTAGCTCTGACTTTCAAATAAAATAAATATTTAAAGAAAATAAAGGAGGCAAAAGTTCACATCAAAGGCGGCCATGAGGATGTCCTTGTATCCCTAGAGCAGGGGTGGGGTACCTTTTCTCTGCCCAGGGCCATTTGGATATTTATAACATCATTCGCAGGCCATGCAAAATCATCAATTTAAAAAATTATCTGCTATGGATTTATTGAATCGTGAATCCTGCCTGTGACTGCTTTGGCAGAGGCAGAGAAAATGATTTCGTGGGTCTTGTACGGTCTGCGGGCTGGATGTTCACCAGTCCTGCAGAGGTTAAAGTAAAGGATCTTAAGAGAAATTTAATAGCCATGTTTCCCTATAGGACCAATAGGCAATAGGAATAATGACTCTGGAAGTCCAAACCAAATTCTTCTTCAGGAAAATTTCATGATCTGAAAAATATTTTTATCTGAATTATATTAAATGACAGGTTGAAATAACCAAAGAATGGCTCATTTTTAATATATAGCTTTTCATTTTTCATTCCAGAACTGGACAAAATAGTTTTTCTTCGATTGCCAGACTTTTGTCTTTGTAGCTGGTATTTGTTTCCTCTTCCTAAAGCAGCCCCTTGGGAAAGTGAAGACACTCAGGAAATTCTTGGAAACACACCCCTATTAGGGAATGGAGATGAAGTTGGGGACAGAAGTGTGTGGGTTCGAGGAAGAGACATGATGTAAATTAGATTGTTTATCATTGTCTCTCAACTCATCTAAGTCACTAACATTCATCACACAAAACTGTTTCAACTAAATTCAAATTACAAGTTTTAGATAATTAAAACCTCTCTCTCCCCTGGACCTCTGAGCCCCAGTCCCTCTTGCTAGAATTGACTGCAGTCTGTTGCTGGTGCACCTTTCCAAAGAACTTTCATTCACATGTAAGTACACGTGGCACCATCCACCTTCTCCTTTAAAAATGCAAATGGGTAACACTGTTCAGCCTTACAGTTAATTTTTTTCATATAAGCTAACACATCTTTTCCATGGTTCATGTTTCTCCACTGGCTCAATAAATAATGGTAGTCCTTTACTCTCCTGAGGGACAACTCTCCTGGCAGCTTGGGCTGTTTTAAGTACTACTACAAAGACTATTATTTTATGTATCTCTGCATAAATGAGGCAACTTCAAAAAGTTGGTAGAATAATGGGATTAGAGGATAGGTTTATTTTGGCACAAAAAACTTGAGAGGCCGGTGCTGTGGCAAAGCACCAGTGCCTGAGAGGCAGCATCCTATATGGATGCTGGTTTAAGTCCTGGCTGCTCCACTTCTGATCAAGCTCTCTGCTATGGCCTGGGAAAGCAGTAGAAGATGGCCCAAGTCCTTGGGCCCCTACACCCACGTAGGAGACCCAGAAAAAGCTCCTGGCTCCTGGCTTCGGATAGGCCCAGCTCCAGCCTTTGCAGACATATGTGGAGTGAACCAGTGGATGGAAAACCTCTCTCTCTCTCTCTGCCTATCTGTAATTCTGCCTTTCAAATAAATTAATTAATCCTAAAAACAAATAAAAAATGTTTAAAAATTGAATTTCATGCATAGTTTTTTCATAATATGCATTCTCCATGAATTTTTGAAGACTCTTTATGTCTGTGGAATTTCTTGATTGATGTGTATGTGCATTTCACATTTTCATAAATACTGCCAAACTCACTTTTCAGAAAAGTTAAACAATTCATATAATTCCAACAACATTCTATTTTTTATTCTCTTTAACACTGTAATTTTTTTTATTTATTTGACAGATAGAGTTAGACAGTGAAAGAGAGAGAGACAGAGAGAAAGGTCTTCCTTCTGTTGGTTCACCCCCCAAATGGCCACTACGGCCGGAGCTACACCGATCTGAAGCCAGGAGCCAGGTGCTTCCTCCTGGTCTCCCATGCAGGTACAGGGGCCCAAGTACCTGGGCCATCCTTCACTACCTTCCCAGGCCACAGCAGAGAGCTGGACTGGAAGAGAAGTAACCGGGACTAGAACCTGGCGCCCATATGGGATGCCGGTGTCACAGGTGGAGGACTAACCAAGTGAGCCACAGCGCTGGCCCCAACACTGTAATTTTTTGAGCATTTTAATTTCAGCCAATCTGACAACTGGGAAAAATGGCATTTTGTTTTGATTTGTATTTAATGACAAGAGAATTACCATCTTTTTATGCTGACCAGCCATTTTCAATTTTTTCCCCTCCAGTATATTTCCTGTGCCATCTTTTCTATTGAGTTAGTCAACTCTTTAGTCACTTGAAGAGCTCTACAGGTATTAAGGAACTTAAGTCTCTGTCACATTACTGGAAGGATTCTTTTTCCCCAATCTGGTGTTTGTCTCTTGCCTTTGTTTTCTGCATAGTATTTTAAATGAAAAAAATAAGGAAGTAAGCATGGTTCAGCAACTTTAGAACATTACTTTAGAATACATCTCCATTACCAAAAATCTAGCTAAGAAGTAGAAATTCTCCATTATGATGATGATAAGAAGTTCAACTAATATTTTACAAATCAAATTAACTATACCATTCTGTACGAAGACACTTATGGAACTATCTGAATAGATATAATTCTTTTCAATAGTATCAGTTACCATCTTTCCTCAATTTATAAATTTCTGGAAAAGTTTTCATCAGGAGCAACAACACTGACCAACAGGCTGGGGAATTCTGGTAAGTTGGCTAAGTGGTAGAAGCAGGTAGATAATCACAGAGAACAGAATCAGAGTGTAATGTCAAGTCAGGGTAGAAGAGCTGAGAAAAAGTAGGAAGATAACTGAAAATGAACAGTAGCATTTGTAAGAAACTGATTCAGAAAAAAATCACAAGGCAACTGTATAAGTACAGCATGGTAACTCACAAAGCATCTCCCATTCTACATTCTAAATGCTTAACAATTTAGTTAATTGTGTTAATTGTTGTGTTAATTATGTAATGTCAAAAGTTACTGAATAAGATTAAAACAAAAGACAAAAATGTAGGCAAAATGTTAGAAAACTGACCTCATGAGGAATTGAATTTGACTTCATAATTGTGTCCCAAAAGAAACTGAGCTATGGAGAATGAAAATTTTCTTGGATAAATTATTTACAGATTTGACAAACATTTAGCTATAAAGACTGGCACAGGGAAGTGGCTCAATCTTCAGTCCTCACAGTTCCTGCAAGAGTTGAACATCAAGTAAAGGACATTTTGGTGTGTGGAGTCTTCACAGATGGCACTGAGCGGAAGGGATTAAGAAGGGCTCAGGGGTTAGTACAGCAGTGAAGATGCTGCCTGGGACGCCCACGTCCCATAGGGAGTGCCTGAGATCTAGTCTTGGCTCCACTCATGATTTCAGTTTTTTTTTTTTTTTTTTTTTTTTTTTTTATGATTTCAGTTTGATAACTCAATTGCTTGGGTCCTTGTCACCCATGTGAAAGACCAGTACTGAGTTCCTGGTTCCTGATTTTGGCTTGGCCCAACCCTGGCTTTTGTGGGTATTTGGGATTTGGGGAGTGAACCAGACAGAAGATTGATTCATTCTCATTCTCTCTCTCTCTCTCTCTCTCTCTCTGTGTGTGTGTGTATGTGTGTGTTTATCTCCATATCTATACCTCTCAAATAAAATGAAAATTTTAAAAAGGAAGGGCCCTTATTAGTTCCATCTGTGTTTCCATCTGGACAGTGAAAGGTGACACCCCTCCCTAGTATGATCTGGTGTGTCTGGCAAACCTGAGAGCTGTGCATAGGCACCTTTGGCCAGGACTAACAGCTCTCCCTAAGTGCTTCAGAGTTAATCTGGCCCTGCTCTGAATGCATCAAGCTTCTAGATCAGAGTTGTTCTAGGAGCAATCCCTCAAGAGTTCACCTTTTTAATTTTTTCCATCTCCCAGAATCACCTGCCCTGTCACTTAGTAACCTCTGTTTAGTCATGTCATCTTTTAAAATATGTAAATAGCTACCTGTTAGCTTCACATTAAGGAAAACATATGAAATAATGGGCTTCAAGGGCTAAGAAAATTTTCTTCTAATATTCTTCAAACCTAGTAGTAAAATATTGTTCATTAGTTCAATGTGCAGAATCATCCTGTTCTCCATTCTACCTGGTGCCTCTCCAACTGAAATGTGCAAAGTAGCTGGAGTCCTTGTTGAAATGCATATTTTGGGTCAACAGGTCTGAGATGGACCCGGAGAGTCTGCATCCCCACAAGTTCCCAGGTGGTGCCCGTGCAGCTGATCCAAAGACCATGCACCAAAGAGAGAGATGAGAGGAAACCAGAAGGTAAAAGGAAGTCCACACAGGCATCACGATGATGTGAAGTTACTTCACAGTTGTGTAACCTCCATTTATTTATTTATTCTTTGCCTCTTTGGTTAACTTCACTAATTTGTCTGAAAGAATCTTGAAGTAGAGAAAAATCTGGTCAGTGTTTTTAATACTCTTTAAATGGTGAAATAAGTATAACAACAATACATATTTCAACAGACTCATGTAAACTATTTTCACATCCTTATCTCACTTCATGCTCACATCTTTGTGAAAAAAATTAAACTAATGCAATATTAGTATTTTATAATGGAGAAAACACCACATAGAGAGGTTAAGGCCAAAGTGACATAACTGGTTAAGTGGTGGCTCCTAGAGCTGGATATGCTCTTCAGAACATAAGTTCTTTACCCATGAAATTATATCCAAGACCCTTTGGTTTTTTGTTTTTTTTTTAAGGGAAAGGGTTTATTGGGGGAGACACGACAGACTGGAGAAAAGGGGCGGAGAAGGAAAAGAGGGAGAAGGAGAGCGTAAGAGAGAGCGAGAGAGAGCCAAGTGTTCAGGAACAGGTCCTCTTAAAGCTTTGCCGGGGGTTGGGCAGGGAAGTAGGAGCAGCGAATCCCATCAAGATGGGGGTGGAGCTGACACTGGTGGTTGTGCCATAGGATCATCAGGCTTCCCAGTGGTGGAGGGGGCTAGAGCCTATGATGGTGTCCGGGGTGTAAATCGCACCATAGATAAGACTGTGCCACTTTACTAACATTTCCCCCTTTTGTTTTTTATAAAGCAAGAATTGTATGGGATTACATTAGCCCTCCAAATCCAGGAGGGGTAGAGGGACAATGATCTGTCTTTAGAGTTACTTCTTGCTGACATGGAGTGATGTCTAAGACCTTTTGTGAGGAAGGAGTTGAATGTAGATGGGTAATCACAAACAACAGGGCTATAGTATAAGATCAAGAAGGATAAATAGGGCAACAAAAGGAAAAAAAATGACAAACCAAACAAATGACAACCCTTTTGTGATGAAAGATAAAAATGATTCTTTAAGGATCTGGACAGAGAACTCACACAAACTCTGATATCTCAAGTTCTGAAGGGAATACTACAAAGCAATATCCCCCTTGGATGGGGAACCCAGGACTGAACACCTCTCTCCTGGTTACCTAGGCTGAATCAACTCCACAGGAAGAAAGGGTGTAAATGTTTTCTCTCTTCTATACCTGAGATAACACATGACTACTCTTCCTTGTCTAGAATAACACACAGCCCCTTTTCCCATGTTTTATGTTAATATTGTTTTCTAAACATGACAGAATAACACAGAACTTATTTCTTCATTCTTCTACCTTTATCTTACAAGCTTAAAAGCCTGATATGAAAACAATCTCCACCGAAACTCAGATATTCCATTTTAGGCTAAGATGAATTTAGGTTTAATTATTGAATATGAGGGATTACAGAGAGTGCTTAGACTCAGCTAGAAAGAATTGCATTTGATGAGGATATTAGAAAAATATCCTAAATACTGTGTTTTGAATCAACAAGTTAGACCCTGTTTACAGAGAAACAAAGAAGAGATGAGAAATACTGAATCAGTGGTTAAGATGCCTGTGTCCCACACTGGAGTACTTGGGTTCGATTCCTGGCTCTGGCTTCTGATTCCAGATTCTAGTTAATGTGAAGGCAGTAATGATGGCCCAGATAACTGGGTTCCTGCCACTCAAGTGGGAAACCTAGATTAGACTGAGTTCTTGGCTCTGGGCATTGCTCCCTTCCCCAGGCCAATGCAGGCATTTGGAGAGTGTAGCGGATGGGAGTGTGTGCACACACCTCTCTCTCCAAGCAAAAAATAATTTAAAAAAAAAGAAAAAGAAATAGTAAATCATATGTACAGAACTTTTCTTTCTCACTCTTTCCTCTTTCATTCAAGAAAGTAAAAAGTTCTGATCAAAAGGGGTTTCTTATAAGGCATAGCTGAGACAACCTTTCATACCTAAGTGTTCTTAATGACTGAACAATAGTTTTCAACTCACAAAGAATAAAAAGCCTTGCAATTAAATACTTCATTACACTATGAATTTAAATTAAACTGTGGATATGGTGCACATTGAATATGTGTGCATTGAGACATTTCTGAAACTATACGAAGAAAAGCCTTTATTGCTAGAGATGAGCGATGGAATACACTTCTTCTGTATCTATGGAATATGGAGACACTGATCTATGTTTGTTTGTTAAGAAAATAAGTTTTCAACTTTAGCCATCACCTGTTGCCCCGAGGTGCATATTAGTAGAAAGTTGGAATTTGGGAGTGGAGTCGGGACTTGAACCCTGGCACTCCAATATGGGATAATATGGGATGTCGGCGTACCAAATGACATCTTAACTACTCCAACAAATGCCTGCCCCTGCTTTGTGTTTTTGATGGGGGCTTATCAAATTACAAAGGAGAGACAGCTGTACTTAACTAGAGCAATTTAATTGTCCAGGTAATTCATTCAGTGAAAACATTATTTCTTAACATTGATTTTATAGTTGTTAGAAAAAATTGACAGAATTGATATATTGCATACACAAAGTAGAAACAGTATGATTAGGTGGTCTTTATGGTCAATTAAATAAGAAAAATCTGAAATGTGCCAGAAATGGAGGGTAAATGTATCAAATACAAACCTTAAGAAATAACTCCTAATTATAGCAAATCTTATACACATAGTAACAATAAAAATGACTTTATTCAACAGAACTAAATTTATTTATTTTTATTCGACAGGTAGAGTCATAGATAGTGAGAGAGAGACAGACAGGTCTTCCTTCCTTTGGTTCACTCCCCAAATGGCTGCTATGGCCGGCACTGCGCTAATCCGAAGCCAGGAGCCAGGTGCTTCCTCCTGGTCTCCCATGCAGGTGCAGGGACCCTAGCACTTGGGCCATCCTCCACTGCCTTCCCGGGCCACAGCAGAGAGCTAGACTGGAAGAGGAGCAACTGGGACTAGAACCCAGCGCCCATATGGAATGCCGGTGCCGCAGGCGGAGGATTAACTAAGTGAGTCACAGCTCTGGCCCAACAAAACTAAATTTATAATATAATTCAGAGAATACAAATAATCTTGTATTATCTGGTACTGAATTAACTCTTCAAGGAGCAGGCAACCCTTCTAATGATCCCAGATTTAGACAATCAGATCAATTACAATGACCTATCCCACTATGTACTCTAGAAGATTCCTATGCATGTAGGTACTGAACAGACCTCACCAAGCATTTTACAACCATAATGATAAATTCTATCAATGCCTGCACAAACACCACAGCATTATTTTAGCAGGAAGTAGTGCTAACACTGTTCTTCCCAGAAGTCTGCTGGTAGCTTCTAGAAGTAGGATCAAGTGTTCCTGAGTCTTTCACGAGGATATCTTAGCTCTGCCATTACTGCTTTAGGTGGTCTTGAAAACGATTAGTTTACTTACTTTGAGCTTGGTTTCTTAGTCTGTAAAATGAGGAGATTGGCCTAGGGAATTGCAGAGATCCTTTTCAGTCCCAACTTCTCAAAGGGGTTTCTTGTTAAGCTGACTTCATGACCCCTGTTCTCCACCAGTCAGGTTCCCCTATCAACCTCAGTTTTTCGTAAGTGAATAGAATAATTTCTTCTCACTCTCATTCTGATTGAACAGTATTTCAGATTTCACCCTATCTATTTACTGTGGACAACACTGAACCACACTGAGCTGCCTAAAGGCAAACCCTAGGATCCAAGTCAGAGTGTGTGTGGGTGTTCAGCCTATTCACTAGTCTAACAGGTGAAACTGGAAGAGGGTGAAGCAGATAAATAATTACATATGACCTGGATATTTTTTAACATCTTCTATATATTATTATCTTAAGGCTATTTTATGTCAGAATTCAACATAAAGCATGGACTACATTTTCTCATAAAATCAATAAAACCAACACTTGTTACAGAGACAATCGAAGGTGATACAAATCAATTAACCTCCATTTCTCCCTCAGTAAATTGAAAACAAGTTTTGATCCTCCATCACAAGGGAGTCATGAGTATGAGGAAAGCAGAAGATTCTGATATAGTTGGAAATAATCAAAAAGGGAAAATAATTCTTCTACTCAGGGTTGCTATGATATTAAAGATAATATAACATGCACAGAGCAACCATTCAATAAATCATAGTAATGATATTATTTGTCACTGTAATTAAGAGTTGCCATAGTAGAAGGATCAAAGAATAGGATTTATGATCAGAGAGAATAGCTCCACTGGGTACCATGGCAGGAAATAATGGATAGTGTTTTAAAGGTAATAACATCAAGACCCTTGTGAATCAAACTGGTACTGCATAATTCTGCAGTAACATCCATTTGTGGGCCTTGCATGGGACAGACCTGGAAGAAGCTCTCAGTTCAGAAGGAGAAAACAGCTGTCCAGTTAATAGCTCAAAAGTGGTTATAAAATAACCTTTTTCTCCTCTTCCTAAATATTCCAGTGGGAGGCTACCCTTCAGGAGGAGAAATAAATCAGATACATGTTCTCTAAAAATGATTACTCACTTATAGTCAAAGTGCTCTCTGTAAAGTGCAATTCTGATCCGGGCATTCATGTAGTTAAAATAATTCAGTGACTCACCATTGCTTACAGAATAGAACTTGCCCAGGGCCCCACTGTCTTTCTCTAGCTGGTATAGTTTCAGACCCACCACTGCTCTGTACTTGCCTCTCTCCAAGCTTCGCACAGGTTATTACCACTCTCTGAGCTCCCCCAAGATCTTCCCTCACTTCCTCTTCAGGTGTCATCTTGTATAGCCTACCCACCTCCAGGAAGCCTAAATATTGGGTGAGAGGTCTCTCCTATGCACTCTCAGAAATCCATGCTTTCAGATATAAGTAGACCATACTGTACTGCAGTTGTATGCCCACTTGTTTGTTTTCCTTACTCTTCTAATAACATATTAATCACTTGTACATCTCCAGTGCCTAACAAAAAACCTTGGAAAATAGCAAGTGCAATGTTTAATGAATGAATGAAAGTATGAACAAATGAATGAATGAATGTGATGTTGGAGTTAATGCCTGAGACAAAAGCATAGCTCTTCTCATTACATGGTATGTTGGCCCAGCCTTCCTAAATGGGAAGGTGTGAAAGACATAATACATAATTCTTTCCACTCTTTGGTTCTTATCCTCTAGTGTCAGAGATATTAAATTGGATGAACCATGGAGTGATTTAATGTAGCAAAGCAATGTAGTCTTATATTTTTAATTAAAGAAAAACCACCGTTCAGATTATTTTTTATGGGTGACTGGACAGAATTTTGTGTTTTTCTCTCATTAGAAAATTCTTAGTCACTCATTTGGTCAAGGAATGGAGATTCATAACCATAAAGGTTGTAGAATATTTGAGATTCCTGAGAGTTATCTTAAGAAAATGAGGTTCCAGATACAGCTGAACTTCATTATTCATAGATTCTGTATTTGAGATCTTGCCTATTCATTAAAATTTATCTGTAAACCAAAAGTCAGTACTGAATGTTTTCATAGTCATTTACTAGCATGTATATGCAGAGCAGAAACAAATTTACGTCATCTGGAGCACACATTCTCAACTAAGGTTGAAGACTGAAAAAGGAGAAACTGCCTTCTTATTTCAGCTCTGATATTGTTTTAAAAAACAATAACAGGGGCCGGTGCTGTGGCATAGTGGGTAAAGTCACCGCCAGCAGTGCCAGAATCTCATATGGGCACTCGTTCGAGTCCCGGCTGCTCCACTTCCAACACAGCTCTCTGCTGTGGCCTGGGAAAGCAGTAGAAGATGGCCCATGTCCTTGGGCCCCTGCATCCACGTGGTAGACCCAGAAGAAGCTCCTGGCTTCCGGCTCCTGGCTTTGGATCAGTGCAGCTCTGGCTGTTGTAGCCAACTGGGGAGTGAACCAGCGGATGGAAGACCTCTCTCTCTCTCTCTCTCTCTCTGCCTTGCTTCCTCTCTGTGTAACTATTTCAAATAAATAAATAAATCTTAAAAATATTAAAAAATTAAAAAAAAAAACAGGCTGGTGCTGTGGTGTAGCGGATAAAGCCGCTGCCTACAGTGCAGGCATCCAATATGGGCGCCGGTTTGAGACCAGCTGCTCCACTTCCAACTCAGCTCTCTACTATTGCCTGGGAAAGCATGGAAGATGGCCCAAGTCCTTGGGCCTCTGCACACATATGGGAGACCTGGAAGAAGCTCCTGGCTTCTGGCTTCAGATTGGCACAGCTCTGGCCATTGCGGCCATTTGGGGAGTGAACCAGCAGATGGAAGATCTCTCTCTCTCTCTACTTCTTCTCTCTATGTGTAACTCTGACTTTCAAATAAATAAATAAATCTTTAAAAATGAAAACAAAAAACCCTAGGGCCAGCGCTGTGGTGTAGAAGGTTAAGCCTCTGCCTGCAGTGTCAGTATCCCATATGGGTGCAGATTCGAGTCCCTACTGCTCCACTTCCGACCCAGCTCCCTGCTAATGCACCTGAGAAATCAATAGAAGATGGCCAAGAACGTGGGTCCCTACACACATGTGGGAGACTCAGTAGAAGCTCCCGGCTCCTGGCTTTGGTCTGGCCCAGCCCTGACTGTTGCAGCCATCTGGGAAGTCAACAAATGGACAAAGATTTCTTCCCCTCTCTCTATCTCTCTCTCTCTTATCTCTCTCTCTCCCCCTCTGCCCCCCTTTCTGGTTCCCATTCTCTGTAACTCTGACTTCCAAATAAATAAAAAACATCTTTTTTTAAAATAAAAAGAGCTTCCTGTCATCAATTCAATGCTATTTTTTCTCATTTTTGTGGGTTTTGTTCATAATTTCATTGCTTCAAATGGCTGAATTGCTCGTCTAGGATTCCTAAGTGCAAGAAGGCTATGATGTGTCTTATGCAGAAATTAGGTGTGTTAATCCAACTTTGTTTAGGCTTGAGTTATAGGACTACTAGCTGATTTATTGTGAGTTTAAAGCTCATCAATAAGCAATATATATTAAACAGAGTCTTTCAAAAGAAATACACACAAAAAAAACCAAGGTCATGTTCTGATTAGCTGACACAAATGTGACCAGAAGCTCACAGGAGCCTAACACTATACGTTCTCTAGGTCAAAAGCTCTTTGCATGCTAATTCAGTGTCCACTCAAACTTTATAGAGCATAGCTATTGTGAATAAAAACAACCAACCGCTTACTAATCTGAGAATCCACATCATGTGCAGATGTCGCTGTCCCATCCACCCTCCTGCTCTGCTGAACCGGTTTCCACAGAACAGGGTTTACAACAGCTTAGACAGAAAGAGACCTGGGTTTCAATCTTAGGCCTATCACGTCATAGCCACACATGACTTTGTTCAAGATACTAAACGCGTATTGTCTCTTTTTCTTACCTATAAAATGGGTACAATGACTTTTCAGATCCAGCCTATTTCACAGAAATGTATACAAAATTATACAGATGTATATTAAAGAATTATTTACACTTTCAAGTGCTATACAAATTAAAGCACTTTATATGGTGTAATTTCCAACAAAAATTAGAATGTTTGCAGTGAAATACATGTAACATAATCAAGACATCATGGTTAAAGTCTAATTATCTTCCTGCGTTAGAGATTTCAAGATGGGACAAAGCCAAATATGCAGAAACAAAATCCAGCTAATGTTAAATCATGGAGTTACAAACAAGTAAGTACAAATGGACTGACTTGACTTACTGAACACATGTGAAAATAAATACGTGAGTTATTAACAACACCCTCCTTTAACCTGACTGTCTTCTATGATCCCCTGGTTTAGTCCAAACAGATTCACTACACACTGGACTAACCAAAGGCAATGCTGGCTAAATTCCCAGCAGGCTCTGGGCAAGACCAAATGTATCTAAGCCAGAACAGAGAACGCTGCCTGTTCACCTTGTCCTCCATTCTTCCCTCACCTCTTTGAGGCACCATGGTGACACCTCTCATAATCTAAACCCCAGCCTGCTAAGGACTCTGCCTATGGACCAGACACTATAGAAGTCATAATCCCAATATCCCTATAAATATACTTTAAGAAAAACAAGACAGGCCAGCGCCGTGGCTCAATAGGCTAATTCTCCGCCTGCGGTGCCGGCACACTGGGTTCTAGTCCCGGTTGGGGTGCTGGATTCTGTCCCGGTTGCCCCTCTTCCAGGCCAGCTCTGTGCTGTGGCCAGGGAGTGCAGTGGAGGATGGCCCAAGTGCTTGGGCCCTGCACCCACATGGGAGACCAGGAGAAGCACCTGGCACCTGGCTTCGGATTGCTGGCCGCAGCGGCCATTGGAGGGTGCACCAACGGCAAAAGGATGACCTTTCTCTCTCTGTCTCTCTCTTTCACTGTCCACTCTGCCTGTCAAAAAATAAAATAAAATAAAATAAAAAATTATTAAAAAAAAAAGATAAACAGGACAGAATGGGCGTTGCGGCACAGTGGCTAACACATTGCTTGGGATGCCTGCATCCCATAGCATAGTTCCTAGGTTCAAGTTCTGGCTCCACTTCCAATTCAACTTCCTGCTAAGGTATATCCTTGGAGAAAGCAGATGATGGATTATCTGTTAGGGTTCCTGCCACCAATGTGGGAGATCCAGATGGAATTCCAGGTTCCTGGCTTCAGCCTGGCCCCAGCCCCAATTGTTGGAGGCATTTGGGGAGTGAACCACTAGATGGAAGGCCTCTCTCTTGCTTTTTCCTGCCCCCCTCCCAGTGCCTTTCAAGTAAATAAAAAAGAAATAAAACTTTAAAAGAAATAAAATTTGGGAAAATAAGTCTCACTGCTTAAGAGAATTCCCCATTTTTTTTTCTTTCATGGGCTGACCAGTAATTAATGAATAAAAGGGAGAAGACTACCATGACAGCCTAGTAAAAGCCCCCTATTTCTAACTCCTCGGTCTACACCTTCAGTATCTCCAGAGCACCTCAGATGAACATGGTGAGGCTTAAGAATGAAGTTACGTTAAAATATCAAACATTATCAAAGCCTCCAACAAATTTTTACCTAATCATGGTCTTCCCCTTAAGGAGGCAGAACAAAACCAAGACACCCTTAGGCCAAACAGATCTGTGTTGTATAGCCTTCTGTTTCATCTTATTCCTAAGATATTTGGTAAGCATTGAAAAGATATTTAAATGTCTGCAAGACTGTTGTTTCAATAGTGAAATGGCAGGTGGAGTAGAAGGCAAAAAAATAATAAGGTCTTTGATCTTAATTTACCTTTCCTTATTGAAATAGAAGAGTTCAACTCAAAAAGGCTGATACATACCCTCTTTTTAACAAAAGTTGTAATCCTCAGGTCTTCTAACAAGCATGCTAATAACAAACAGTGACCTGCCTCACTGATTTGGCTATTCACAAATCCTGTAATGGTGCTGCAGAACAGTTGCTCTGTAGTCTCCTTAGAGACAGGATTGAACTAAGAATCTGTTCTTTGCCCAGAGCAATCTTCTGCAGGCTTCTGAATCCGCTGAACAAGGAAGCCTCTGGGTAGTGAGAAAGAGCACCTCTAATCAGAAGTCATTTTCTCAAGGTCATGGCCACTCACAGAGGCAACTGTAAAGTAGCTTTTTGAAATCCTCTGTCTCTATCCCTTCTCTATGCTCACTGTGACTGTTTCCCATTTACCTTATGGCTTGATGAGACATCCCAATGGAACAGTCACCCAGCTTGGTGCTGTTCTCTGAGTCCCCTCCCTGTTACTCAATGCACAGGATCAGCAACACAGGTGGGACTTGACAGCAGGTTAAAAATGGAGACGCTCAGGCCCCATCCCAGATCCATTTAAGCAGAAATGGTAGTTAAAGAAGACACCTGGTGACTGCTGTGCACTTTAAAGTTTGAGAAGCAATGCCCTAACCCATCCATACTATCAGCCCAACCACTCTTTTCTCTGGTAAATTGATACCGTTCAGCCTGGCAAGGAAGGCCCTAACATGGACATGCCAACATACCCAGCCTTACTTTCCACTCTTACTAGTATGCCCTCTTCAGGGAAAGCACTGTTTTCCAGAAAACACGGATAGAGTACCCAGTGCAGTACTCGGCAGCATCCAGTCTAAACACACAATAAACATGTAGTTTCCTTCCTTCTGTCTACTCACTACTGACAACACACTTTTTTGAGTCTGTCATGTTTTTTGTAATAGTATGTCTTCTTCCCAGAATCTAACATAGATCATCTAGTGAAATGAGTAAGAGCCTAGATTCTAATATCAAAATATTAGCTCTAAACTTATTTGCTGAGTGAATTACGAAAACTATTTAATTTCTCCAGGCCTGCTTCCTCTTTCGTAAACTGAGGATGTTAATAATACTGCCTTCCTCTTGGGGCTACTATGGAAGTACTCAATTGGTATTAGCTGTCATTAGTATCCAAGCTCAGAACAAAACCTACCACTGACCAGGGAGAACACGGAGCACCTAACAGGTAATCTATAGAAGTGAAATTGACACTTTGAGATTCTATGACTTTGAACAGCTCTTATCTCGACTGTTGAGGGACAATTTTTTTGTCATACTATTTGTTGACCTCTTTACTTAGTATAGGGTTGACCTTATGTGTATAAAGTTAATTGAAAATATATCTTTGTAAAACATAAGAATGGAAATAGGAGAGGGAGGAGGAAGAAAGGTAGGCGTGCAGGCCAGAGGGAGGGTAGGGTGGGAATAATCTTTATGTTCCTTAATTTATATATATGAAATACATGAAGTTTGTATACCTTAAATAAAAGTTTTCTGGGTAAAGAAAAAAAAAACAAACTCCCACTGACAACTTCAGTCTTGGATATTTTCCCTCTCCTTTAAACGACTACAGTGCAGATATGCCAAGTCACACAACTTAGCACCAACTGTAACTCATTCTGTAAAGACCTTTAATTGTTCTGTGTTGTCAGTTTTCTCTTCCGGCCTGGATCTCAATATTAAAAAAAGAGAAAAGGATCATGATTACTGTAGTTCTTCAGGTTATGAAAATAACTCATGGTTATCATAGAAAATAGAAAAATGTTTTTAAAAAAAATGTAAAAAGTCATCCATAATTCTACCACTCAGACACAACTATTCACATTTCAGAGTATTTCCTTCCAAAGAATAGATCCTATGTTTCAGGAAAGCAAGGACCAAGTCCTGGTCCTCTTGAATTTTCCCTGACATCTGTCCATCTGGTACCCCCTCCACACTCCTAGCATCTCACTGAGCACAGTGCTGAGCTCTGGGCAGCTGACAAATATATATCTGATCCTTTGTCGGTTGATGTATTGATTTCAGTGGCTTGTCCCTACACATAAATGTGGACTACCTAGGTACAGGAGAGGGGACTTTGTCCAAGTTAATGATATAAGTTGGTTCTTCAGTCAATTTCAGCCGCTCTAAGTGTGCTCATATCTGTGTTTTATGTGACTGCTGTTTGTGTTTGGTGGTGAACATTTTCTGATAAAGCCTCACATTTACCTTCTGGCATACTCAAGACTTCACCTACCTACAGGAATGGTCATCCCGTGAATTTTATCAGCCCACCCTGCGTAATAGCGAAGGGTTTTGATGACACCCTGCAAATCCACGTAGAAAGCTTGCAGGAATGGTTTGCCTCCATTTAGGGATTCCATAGTCTGTAAGAAAAGAAATGAAGAGGACTGAAGTCCACAAAATATTCCAGTGATATACTAATCAGCTTGTGAAGCAGAAGCAACAAGAAAGAGAGAATACAAACGAATACGAATGGTCAACTCTGAAGTCCCAAATAAAAAAATTTCTAGTACTACTAGTTTGATTTAGTTTCTAGTAAAAACTGCAATCAGTATATATGTGCATATTCTGGTGCTTGTGTGTTTTCAGTAACCACTATCCAAAATACATAAACACAACATTTCTTTAACTGATAATAAAGAAATGATCTGCTTGTCAAACCAGCCTCTGTTATATTAATGATCACAGCTGAATGGGGATTTTGGTGAGTATACACCAGTAATCTGAATCCATAAGGAGGAGAGGGGACACGGGCTCTTTATGCAGCTGATGAGAATATAAAATGTTCTCCACAGCTGCCAAGATCCCTGCTGAGAAATGGAATATCCATGGTGCATAGCGAGTTTATTTATTACCACCAAATAAACAAGATCTCCTCTAGGGCAACCCAGACTTTAACAACTTGAAGGCAGGTTTTTTCGGTAAACATTTATATTAAAAAGTATTATCTATTAAGAATGAAGTATCTGTCCCATTTAATAAAAAATGACAGAACTAAACAGCTTTATATTATAAACATTATTTTAATGACGTTCCTAAACTGGTAAATACTGTAACAAAAACAGTGACAAAGAAACACATTGAAATGAAAAAAAAAGTATTTTGACTTGAAAGAGATTAAAGATATAACAAGTTTAACAAATGAAATAAACAAAAACATGTTTGTAGTTTCACATTTTTTCTATAAGGACGTTTGATAACATACACTAATGTGGGAAATTATTCGACTGCTGACAAAGCTAAAATTGGAATATTTTCCCCATCACTGAGATGAAAATACTATTGTTTACAGTGCGACTTATCTACTCACCAGATGAAACTTATTTTAAAACATCCTGAGACATCATTTTCATGCTCACAGTGGCTTACTTAAGGGAATAAAGTAATTTCTAAGGCTTTTCAGAACATGTATGTTCTATGATGGGCATCACATCCATGAGGTTGGCACAGATCAAAGGTCTACACAGCATAAAGTAGAGTCAATAATCAGAATCAAGCCTCATGAATGATCCCTATGAATTGTAGACAACAGTCAAATGCATCTGAGAGCTGGCAGTCTTAAATCTATTTTCAACTTTGCTTACTTTGATGCGGTATTAATTTCATTTTTCTGGGCAGATGTTCACCTCTGTTCCAGAGACTGCCTCTTAATAAAACTTCTCTTGTGGCTTGGGAATATTTAAAAGTAAGAATCTCATTTAAGTGTTATGGGAAAAGAGACTTGAGCACAATGAAACAAGGTAGAAAAAGGCCTGTGAACTTTGTAAGAAAATATAATTATAGGGTTTGGTGCTGTGGTGTAGCAGGCAAAGCCAGGCCTGCAACAACAGCATCCCATATGGGAGCTAGTTCAAGTCCTGGTTGCTCCGCTTCTGATCCAGCTCCCTGTTAATGGCCAGAGAAAAACAGTAGAAGATGACCCAAGGGGGAGACCCAGATGAAGTTCCTGGCTCCTGTCTTTGGCCTGACTTGGCCCTGACCATTGTGGCCATCTGGAGAGTGAACCAGCAGATAGAAGATCTTTCTCTCTCTCGCTGTCTCTCCCTCTCTCTAAATCTGACTTTAAAATAAATAAATAAATCTTTTTATAAAAAATAAATATACTGTAAAAATGAACTATCATATTCTAGTACATACTGTTAATAAAAGGTTGTAAATACATTTATGTGTCATAATACATTTAACTCAATTAAGCAGACTTTCATTGATCATCTATGTGCTCTCATTCACCATTTATGCACCAGGAAATGTGCTAAGAAGAGAAAAAAGGAGTAAAATACAATTTGACTCTCAAGAAATCATACATTGTTCAAGGCATTCCAAAAAAACTTTTTATTTTGCCCAATATCAGAAGGCAAGCTGAGGCTCAAGTAAATTTGAAAAACATTAAGTAGAACTTTTTGGAGCTTTTCATAGGGTCAGTGTCTTGTAAATTTCCAAAAAAGGAGCCACTTCACGAGAAAATGCCTTTTCACAATTATTATAAACACTTCACTGGAACAGTATTCCCTGAAATACCAGATCAGAAATGTTTTCATAGACAAATATCTATAGCTGAGTATCATGCCATCTCCATAAAAGGATCACTTTTGTTACCATGTCTTGAACAAATCCCTCAGGGGCAGAGTAGGAAAGAACAGCAATGGTAGGAAGGACAGTGAGGAAAGACAATAATGCCTCCTTTCTCCAAAGGAAGCCCAACAGGGGTCTGTTTTCCCAAGCAGAGGGAAGCACCCACTGCTTGCATGCCTTGACTCAACAAGGAAGCCCTAACAATTAACTGGTCAAGTGTGTTCATCCTGGTGAAGAACTCTGGTGTACAGTGTATGCACCCCTAAATGGTCCCATTTCCAAAAAAGCTTATATTCTCTAAGAAATTGACTTTCATTGTAAAAACAGCAGTAGCAGCAACAAAACCCACTAGGACAGAAGTTGTTATGTGAGAAAAATGATTGCTTTAGTGAAGAAAGATGCTGGTTCCTGCTGCCTCTTTTCCATGGTTTCTAGAAAATAGTACGAATGGAGCAAAGTGCATAAGAGGTCCCTATTGTCTACTGCTTCTGAAAGATTCTCTAATAAAAAGGGGTTAACTCTAGGGAGGTAAAAACTACTCATTTTTGATTCTCAAAAAAAAAAAAAAACCACACCTCATTTGAAACTGGTTTAAGCAGCATGCTGACTCTTCTTTTGCTTGTTTTTGTTTTGTTTATTAAGGGGGTGTCTTGAAGGGGTCCTTACTAGTCATAGAAAGTGAGTTTTCTTTGAAATTCAGTGAGGAGAGACATTCAAGCTTGTCCCTTCACTTCCCCTGATCCCTAAATCCAGACATCTCTCATTTTTCATGGGTATTACATAATTTTAGCTTTTTCCCAAGGTATCCTTCCCGGCATACTTTCAGAAAGACTGAAGAATCTAAATTTCAGCAGAATTTTGGGTAGAAAATTACTATTTTCTTGGATTACTTACTGCAAGAACTGCCCTGTCGCGTTCCACCAAGTCCGCAAGCTTATCTAAAAGACGTCCTCTTTCTGAAGCATCCATCCTTCTCCACACTGAACCAAGAGAGAAAGCCAGGCGGGCTGCTTGTACTGCTTTGTCTATATCTGCCTGTTGGAGAAGGAGAGGCACAACTGAAGACAGAATGACACTCTGAATTAAGGATGAAAACAAAGTGACAGATGAACCTAAGTGGTGGAATCAGAAGAGCACGTGTTTACTCCTCTGCTGTTTGGAGGTAGTTATTTCATAGGAAACCATTTTCTGCAAAAGACGTACCTTGTCTGCTTCTTGAACTTCACACACCTGTTCTCCTGTGGCTGGATTATAGACAGGAAAGACTCTCCCACTCTCAGAGTTCTGCCACTCATTGTTTATAAAGATCTAAGAGAGAAAACAACAGAATGGGAACTGTGATGCAGGTGGTACAAAGCCAGTCAATGGTCAAGTGTTACGGAAATGTTGCAGTAATAAAACTTGTTCTGCATGCTTGCTGGTATACTGGTATATAACAGAAGCACAGAAGCTAATGTAAAGCAAGAGTCCTTAAACTGTATCCTATCCAGCCCCAACCCAAATTTATAGTTTCCTCTATGACATGCTTGCTTCACTGTCACCCAGAAACCAAATACAGTTCTTAACTTCAGTGAACCTGTCAACCAATGAGAGGGACAAACAAGGATGGAAGGATGGAGTCTGAGATACATACAAACCATACACTGAGGCTAACAAAATAGGTACTGGTAGTCAACAAGCTTTCCTTCCTTGAAGACATTTTAAGATAAAGTTTATAAGCATTTAACAGAATGAATTTAAACGGACATAACTGTATATCATAAACTATAAGACGTTATACAATTACAAGGTCATTATTTTTTGTGCTCTAGACACAAGAAAGGCAAAGGTGATTAAGAGAGCTCCAGCCCTCCAGGGTTCATACAGTTTCCAGGAGTTAATTAAATATTCACAACAAGTCTATGAGGCAGGATTTTGTTATATTAAAGATGAGAAAATTGAGAGGGAGGGAAGTTTGAGTACAAAGCAGCAGGTTCTTGCCATGGCTTGGATTCAAAGCCCCTTTCTACCATACTTGGTTTCCAGGATTACTCAGCCCAAATAAACAGAATTAGTTAATGTCCAGGACTGAATTGAAGTTATAGTTCTTGGACATCTGGCCTAGTTCTCTTTTCATTCCATGTTACAAATTTTCTCACATTTATATGTTCTTCATGCCTGCATACTCCTTTGAAATACAATGTGGTCTACAGCTAACAAAAGAAGAAAATTCAGAGGACCATTTCATTAAGGAGTTACTTCTGGGGTATTATCTGGTTTAGGGAAAAGAAGTCCTTAATAATGTTCCTTATTCCTTTTATTCACTAGATGACTGAATCACATTTCTAAACTTTTAGAATATCATCAGGGTCTACTATGTCCAAGTTTATTTTTTAAAGTTTCTTTGTGAAGAAGTTCCACCTATTTGCAGGGGTTGGTATTTTACAATCTTTATCGTTTCCTAGAGGTTATCAAAAGCACAAAGAGAAAAATTATTTTTAATAAGATGAAACTTATTTTCTTACTATAATCAATTAGTTTCATTGATCATTTTATAAATCTCGTATGCATTATGGGATTTTCAAGATCTTACATTTCTTATATTTTAAAACATTTTGCCATTTTATCATATATGAATTACTTCATCATCACTCATTTGACTTCTACTTGCCCCCCAAAACACCAACCTAGTTAAAAAAAAGGTGAAATTTAGAACATACAAATTTTGTTAAAGTTTATGCTATGGCATAGAAGGTTAAGTCTCCATCTGCAGTGCCAGCATCCCATATGGATGCCCATTAGAGTCCTGGCTATTCCACTTCTGATCCAGCTCCCTGCTAATGCTCCTAGGAAAGCAACAGAAGATGGTACAAGTCCTTGGTCCCCTGTACCCACATGGGAGACCAAGAAGAAGCTCCTGGCTCCTGGCTTCAGATAGTCCCAGTTTATGCCACTGCAGCCATCTGAGGAGTGAACTAGCAAATGGAAGACCTCTCCCCACCCCCCATCGCAGAACTCTGCATTTCAAATAAATAAGTTCTTAAAAAATTTTTATATCATTATGGGTTTGTGGATGCCTTGTTAATTCTATGGGTAATAAAACATTACTGTCATTATTCACTGATTTTGTTGTTTACATTATCCCAGTAATAACCATTCATGTTGGCTCCTATGTCCTTTTATTATGTCCCCATTAATTTTTGAACATTTACTTGATTTCTGGTACTACAGTGTTCCAGACACATATTGTACTTTCCCTGCTGCAAAAAAAAAAAAAAAAAAAAAAGAGTAAACAGTTTACAAATGAAATATGACAACTCATTAGTTATTCAATAGGAAACAATCATTTACTACTATGCAATGAGAATTGGATCATCCTGGTTTTTTAAAAACCTTTATTTTTTCCCGTTTTTTCAAGATTTTTATTTATTTATTTGAGAGAGAGAGTTGCAGACAGTGAGAGGGAGAGACAGAGAGAAAGGTCTTCCTTCTGTTGGTTCACTCCCCAAATGGCCGCAACGGCTGGAGCTACGCCAATCCGAAGTCAGGAGCTATGCTGATCCAAAGCTATGCCAATCCAAAGCCAGGAGCCAGGAGCTTCCTTCCGGTCTCCCATGCAGGTGCAGGGGCCCAAGGACTTGGGCCATCCTCCACTGCTTTCCCTGGCCATAGCAGAGAGCTGGATGGGAAGAGGAGCAGCTGGGACTAGAACCAGCGCCCATATGGGATGCCAGCGCCACAGGTGGAGGATTAACCTACTGCACCACAGCGCTGGCCCGATCATCCTGTTTTGTTAAAGGTATATATGGCAATTCTTTTATCTTTTTATGATACTCATGAGTAAAAGTTTATTTAATGTCAGTTAAAAACAGACAAATGCTGATGTTATGAATATATACAAAGGTAACTGGAAGGACAGACTGTGTATAGATTGAAAGAGTTCGTTAGTACATCAATACTTATTTATAAAAATAAAAATGAAAATATTTTTGTAATGATGGAATAAAACTATGTCCATCGTTTTTTCTACAAAATTATGAGCCTTCAAAATTTTCAAGAGTACCACATAGTGCTAATACCTATACAAGAAAAAGCAGAAGTAATGAGAAGCTGGACTCTATTAGACCTGTGTTTAAAATCTGGAGTTGGGCCGGCACCGCGGCTCACTAGGCTAATCCTCCGCCTTGCGGCGCCAGCACACCGGGTTCTAGTCCCGGTCAGGGCACCGGATTCTGTCCCAGTTGCCTCTCTTCCAGGCCAGCTCTCTGCTGTGGCCAGGGAGTGCAGTGGAGGATGGCCCAAGTGCTTGGGCCCTGCAACCCATGGGAGACCAGGATAAGTACCTGGCTCCTGCCATCGGATCAGCGCGGTGCGCCGGCCGCAGCACGCTGGCTGCAGCGGCCTTTGGAGGGTGAACCAACGACGAGGGAAGACCTTTCTCTCTCTCTCTCTCTTTCACTGTCCACTCTGCCTATCAAAAAAAAAAAAAAAATCTGGAGTTGGTATGATGACGTGAGTATGGTCAAGGTCCCTGTGTGATGGCTGATGAACAGGGAGTTGCACTCAAAGAACTGCTCACTTCAGGTTACATATACCGCCCAAGTCAGGAAAATATGGAATAAAAATTTGATTTGCTATGTTTAAATTTTATTTTCACTTCTCTTCATTTACTTCTGTAAATTATTCATAAAATTATTCAAATTTTAAAAATAAAAAAGGTCCCCTGGGACCAGGTAGTAACTATAATGTGTACTTTTCCCGGCATGCCAAAGGTAGGATTTTTTTGTATAGTATTCTTACAGACCTAGTCTTATGATATTTTAAAAACTTTTAATGACAATTTCATTGATACATGGGATAACAAATATCTCTGCCATATTTAAATATTTTTTGCTTTCCTGAGCAATTAAAAAAATTCCATATTCTTCTATAGTGTTCTTCTCTATATAGGGCTCCTAGGGGAAATGGTTTATTTCAGGGCTGCAGCAGGGAAAGTACAGGATGAGTCTGGGACACTGTAGTGCCAGAAATAAAGTAAATGTTCAAAAATGAATGGGGACATAATAAAAGGACACAGAAGCCAACATGAGTGGTCATTACTGGGATAATGTAAACAACAAAATCAATGAATAATGAAAGTAATGTATTATTACTCATGGAATTAAAAAGGCACTTATGAATCTATAATGATATAAAACTTTCTTTCTTTTTTTTTTTTTTTTGACAGGCACATTTAGACAGAGAGAGAGAGAGAGAGAGAGAGAGAGAGAGAGAGAAAGGTCTTCCTTCTGTTGGTTCACCCCATAAATAGCCGCTACAGCCGGCGCGATGCGCCGATCTGAAGCCAGGAACCAGGCGCTTCCTCCTGGTCTCCCATGTGGGTGTAGGGCCCAAGCACTTGGGCCATCCTCCACTGCACTCCCTGGCCACAGCAGAGAGCTGGCCTGGAAGAGGGGCAACTGGGACAGAATCCGGCGTGCTGGTGCCACAGGCGGAGGATTAGCCACGTGAGCCGCAGTGCTGGCCTAAAACTTTTTTTTAAAGATTGATTTTATCTATTTGAAAGTCAGAGTCACACATAGAGGAGAGGCAGAGAGAGAGAGAGGTCTTCCATCCGTTGGTTCACTCCCCAGATGGCCGCAACAGCCAGAGCTGTGCTGATCCGAAGCCAGAAGCCAGAAGCCAGGAGCTTCTTCCAGGTCTCCCACATGGGTGCAGGGGTCCAAGGACTTCGGCCATCTTCCACTGCTATCCCAGGCCATAGCAGAGAGCTGGATCGGAAGAGGAGCAGCTGGAACTAGAACCGGCGCCCATATGGGATGCCGGCACTTCAGGGCAGGGCTTTAACCCCCTGTGCCACAGCGCCAGCCCCAAAACTTTTTTTTTTTTTTAAAGACTATTTATTTAAAAGGATGAACTCCTGGGGCAGGGCAGGAAGAGAAAGAGATGGGAGGCAAGGTGGAGGAAGAGATCTTCCATCCACTGGCTAACTCTCCAAATAGCCGCAATGGCCAGAGCTGGGCTGATTTGAAGCCAGCATCAGAGAGCTTTTTCCAGGTCTCCCAAGCATCTTCCACTGCTTTCCCAGGTGCATTAGCAGGCAGCTGGGTGGGAAGTGGAGCAGCAAGGACTTGAACCAGTGTCCATATGGGATGCCAGAGCTGTAGGCAGTGACTTTATCTGATATGCCACAGTACTGGCACTGATATAAAACTTTCAAATGAATAAATATACAAGTGAAATATAAGGAAAATCTCTTCTTCACAGAATTCCAGCTAACAGACATGAAGGAATGATGGAATTAGATGATTATCATTTGTCAAACTCCACAGTAATAACTGCTTCAGGCAAAAATCATAAATGGGTGGTAACATTGGTAGGCAAAATTATAATGAAAAACTGGATGTTCATGTATTTTCTTTTTTTGTTTTTAGAAACCTTTTATTTACTGAGTATAAATTTCAGGAGTAACATCTTTAGAAATACATGATTCTTCCCACCATACCACCCTCCCACTCCCACTCTCTCCCCTTCCTCCTCCCTCTCCCATTCCCAGCCTCATTCTCCATTAAGATTCATTTTCAATTAACTATATACACAAAATACCAACTCTACACTAAGTAAAGATTTCAACTATTTGCACATGCACACACACACACACAAAATATAAAAAACTGTTAGAGAACAAGTTTTACAGTTAGATCTCATGGTACGATTCATTTAGGATAGAGGTCCTGCATGGGGAGTAAGTGAACAGTGGTTCCTGCTGTTACAACATAGAAACTCTTGTGCATGACGTCAGTGATCACCTGAGGCTCTTGCCATGAGTTGCTCAGGTTATGGAAGCCTTTTGAGTCCAGTTCTATTTTTCTTTTCTTTTTTTTTTTTTCTTTCGTAATACCATTAGTTGAATTCTTTACCTAACAGAATTAATCACATGTGTACAAAGCCAATTGAAAATTAGATCTCAGTAAAAACTAAGAGGGGGAATAAGAAAGGGAGGAGGAGGTTTGTAACTATAAAGCTCTATAGTTCCTACAGACTTACTTCTAAGTGCACAGTTGAAAAACTTCCCATGGAACCCCAAATCCCATTAAGCTGAGTGGTAAAAATGCCATCCTAAGTGTTGAAGTAACCATATTAAGTGTTAAAGTGATCATGTAGTTTCAAAATATCTCCTGTCAAGACACTTGTTACTTACAAAGGAGACAACAGTAACTTCACATTGGAGAAACTTGGCAGACACTATCTTAATCAAGTGATCAAAGCTGACATCATTGGAAATGGGACAAACTTGACATCATATGCTGCTAACATAAATGCACTGAGAAAGAGACAAGATCATTTCTGTGGTATTCTTACCCTTTAAAAGGCATAACCTGAATTTAATCATGAGAATACATCAGGCAAATCCAAATTAAAGCACACCCTACAAATATAACCAGCCATCACTTTTTTTTTTTAACTGGAAAGGTTATAACATTATGACACCTAAAAATGATTCCAAATTTAAGGACATTAGCAAGACATAGAAATTAAATGCATCATATGCAACCACAGATTGATTCCTGAACCAGAAAACCAAACCAGGTTATTGGGGGCAATTGGTTAGATTTGAATAAAGTCTTTAGATTAGATGATATTAAGACAATGTTGATTTTCTGATTTATACCAGTGTACTGTGGTTATTTAAGAACATAAATCAGGGTGAAGGGTATATGGGAATTCCTTGCATTATTTTTGCAAGTTTATTTTGGTGTGAATCTTTAATTATTTCAGAATGGAAATCTTAAAAAAGTTTAAAAGTTAATGTCTTCTTTTGATGCCTACATTCCATATTATAAATGCCCAAATTCCTTAAATGCAGGAATGAGGATTTATCATCCTTCTTTTCATAAGTTTCTTTAAATGTAAGTATGTGGAAATTGAAACAATTAAGTCCTGTCTTGAAATATGGCCCAATACTGACAAAAAAAGTTCATTTTAAACTTTATAAATTATTCTAATTCAAATGCTTGTTAATGAAAAAAAAACAAAAAATTTTGCTTTACAGTTTGTTGAACTACTTGTAAGGAAAGATGTAGTCTTTTCAATTCTAGAACTCTTTGAGAGTCAACAAGATATTTGAACCTAAACTGTTTGACATGACAAATTCTTCATTTGTAAAAAATACAGCTATTCACTTAAAACATTATATAATTCTGTGATGCTATAACCAATGGCAAAAAAAATCAGCTGAAGAAATGTACCTGTCTACTTTATGTTTCTAAGATGACAGGACTAGATAATAGGATAGATGATAGGATTAGTTCACAAGCCTTTCTTCCCATAGTTGTGAAGGACTGACCATTGACATATTAGGGGTTGTTGTGGGTATTAAAATATATAATGGATTGGTATGCACTTAGTTAATGTTAACTGGAATGGAATGTCTGCTGGGAAAGGATATGAATCACTGTCTAACATCTTTCCTGATAACACAGGAAACACAGCACCTCCTACACTGAGACACAATCTGAAATACACTGAAGGATGAAAATCATATCTGGGAAATAATTTTTATGTTGTATTTAAATTAATACATACAAAGGACATATGTAACATAAAAGTGAGTTCAAATCCACCATATTAAAACACACCATTTAAGCACCAGGATGTCAATCTCACTGAAGACACTCTATTCCATCCTTCATGCTGACCCAACCTGACAGAATGGCCAATATCACGGATTATTTATTTACTCTTAGATATTCTGATGCCCTAATATTTTGATTGTTCAAAGCAGGTTTCTACACATGTCTATTTTTATCCATCTTGTGAAGTGTATTGTTCAGACCACCTTAATCATAAACATTTTATCTGTTTGTCTTATGATAACTGTGAATGTGAGTGGTTATTTTACTAATGAACATAAGTCTGCAACTACTAGATCTCTCTGGCAAAGTGCTTATTGATAGTAAGTGATCTTTACTAATAAAGCTTTGTGTTGGGGCCAGCATTATGATGCAGTGAGTTAAGCTGCCACCTCTGATGCCAACATTCTATATGAGCACCAGTTTGAGTCCCAGGTGTTCCACTTCCAATAGAGCTCCCTGCTAATGTGCCTGGGAAAGCATGGGAAGATGTTAGCACATCCAGAAACCTGGATGGAGTTCTAGGTTCCTAGCCTCAGCCTGGCCCAGTCCCAGCCCTTGAGGCCATTTAGGGAGTGAATCAGAGGAAAGGAAGATACCCCTCTCTATATAACTCTGCATTTCAAATGAATAAGTAAACCTTTTAGAAAATAAAGTTTTATGTTTTACAGCCTATTTTGTTTGCTACAAATTGAACTTCTTCAACTCAAAAACCCAAGATCTGAAATGCTCCAAAATCCAAACTTTTTGAATTCAGGTATGACATTAAAATGCCAGTTAAAGTTTTCACAAATATTTGAAACTCTGAAATCTACAATACTTCTGGTATCAAGCATTTCAGAGAAAGCATACTAAACCTGTTATTAATATAGATAACTAAGATTTCCTTTAATGTTTACCTCATGTGTCTTTTTACATCCTTTTGATCTCGACTATGCATTTATTATTTTAATATATCTTTGTAAATGATGTATGTCAGATTTCACTTTGTTCTATAGAAAAATGTACATTTATTTAAATATACTTTAGCAATTTTAATACATTTGTATTTATTGTAGTTATATTCTGTGTTATGTATTATGTAAGATTTAATGCTTTTTATCTGTTTTGCTTTATTTTCTCCTTTATTGAATCTTTTTTAGCTGATTAAAGTATGTTATTATCATAGTTTATTTTCTAATTCAATTACCTCTTTCTATTAATTTGGAATTAGTATACCATATTTCTATTCCTTATTACCTATGGTAATTTATCATGCATATTTAAAACCTTGAAGTCAGGCCAACGCCGTGGCTCAATAGGCTAATCCTCCACCTAGTGGCGCCGGCACACCGGGTTCTAGTCCCAGTTGGGGCGCTGGATTCTGTCCCGGTTGCCCCCCTTCCAGGCCAGTTCTCTGCTATGGCCCGGGAGTGCAGTGGAGGTTGGCCCAAGTGCTTGGGCCCTGCACCCCATGGGAGACCAGGATAAGCACCTGGCTCCTGCTTTCGGATCAGCACGCTGCGCCGGCCGCAGCGTGCCAGCTGTGGCGGCCATTGAAGGGTGAACCAATGGCAAAAAGGAAGACCTTTCTCTCTGTCTCTCTCTCTCTCACTGTCCACTCTGCCTGTCAAAAAAAATAAAAAATAAAAAATAAAAAAAAATAAAACCTTGAAGTCAAAAGTTAATCAATCTTTTTTAACCCTCCTCCAAACATTTACAATGGCCTTAGAACACTGAATGTAATCATTTTTATTGAGAAGTTGGTCAGAAGATTATTATTTTATATAGAAAGCTATTTCTTATTTTTAAGATTTTTATTCTCATTTTGCTTTAGAATTTTATTTACTAATGATGTATTGGAGGTAAAGTCTCATTTTCTTATCAAATAATAGTCTATTGCTCAGATGGATAACAATTTGTTTACCCATTCACCTGTTTAAGAACATCTTTGTTGATTCCAGTTTGGGTAACTGTCATTCCAATTTTAGTACATGTGCTGCTGAAGTGAGCACGGCAATTATCAATAAAGCTACTGTGACACTGTTGTGTGAACCAAGTTTTCAGTTCATCTGGTTAAATGCCTAGGATAGTGTGGGGAGCAACTTGGGCTAGACTAAGTTACTGGAATTAAGACTTATTCTATGCATCTGCTCTCCCATGTGGGGAGCAACTCGGACTAGACTAAGTTACTGGAATTAAGACTTATTCTATGCATCTGCTCTCCCACAATATGGCGCTGAGAAGGGAGTAACAACTTCTACGCAGCTGCCTCTCGCCAATTTGATTGACTGAGCTGCAGGAGCTGATCTTGCTCCTGATTGGAGGAGAGCAGCGTACTCGGCGTGTGGGTAGCAGAGTTAGGATTGGCGGAAGAGGACTATAAAGGAGGAGAGAGACATGCACCAGGAACATCTAAGGGGAACATCTATCTGAAGGAACACCTGTGCAGCCCCTGAGAGAGCTGGCCAGCGGTGTGCCGCTCCCCTGCGGAAGTGGGGAAGGTGGCAGGGGGCCCACCCTCCACCGAGGGAGGCAGCCAACCCGGGAAGAACCAGCAGCAAACCCGGGGAGGGCCAAGCAGACAAAAGAACAGCGCAGGGTCCTGTGTCGTTCCTCCGCGAAGAGGGGGAGCGACATAATGGTGCCGTGACTTGGATAGGAAGCCTAGGCAGGGTTTAGTGTCGTTCCTCCACGAAGAGGGGGAGCGACAGGATAGTAACTGCTAGGTCATACATTAAGGCTATTTTTAGTTCTATAAGTAATTGTCAAACTGTTTTCCAAAGTGATTATACCATTTTGCATTCTCAAATGCAAAATGTGGAATGAGAACTTCTGCCCCACACCCTCATCAGGATTAGCTATTGTCAGTTTTTAAAATTTTAGCCACTCTAAAAAGTACATATTGGTATATTTTATTATTTTAGCTTGCAGTTCCCTAATGAAATATGATATTGAGCACATCTTCATATTCTTATTTTCAATCTGTATATTCTCTTGGTAAGGTGTGTCTATTTATATTTCTTGCCACTACTTAATTGGGATTTTTTTTTCTTGAGTTTTAAGAGTCTGCATATTTTGAATAAAAGCCCTTCATCAACGTGATCAGCCCTTGTCCTGACTGTTGATGAACAACTTAATACTTTATCCCTCCTAGTATTTTTTGTTTGTTCTACTTAATACTATTGGTTGAACTCTGTAATTAATACACAGTTATTTTTAGGTGTTGAAATTTAACTGAAAAGTGATCCCTGTTAATTATAAGAGTGAGAATAAGAGAGGGAAGAGATGTACAATTTGGGACATGCTCAAGCTGACTTGCCCCATACGGTAGAGTTAGAAACATACCAGGGGATTCCAATTCAGTCCCATCAAGGTGGCATGTATCAATGCCATCTCACTAGTCCAAGTGATCAATTTCTGTTCACAATTGATCATAATGATAGGATGAAGAGTCAAAGGGATCACATAAACAAGACTAGTGTCTGAAAATACTAACTGATAGAATAAAAAAGGGAGAGAATGATCCAACATGGGAAATGGGATACACAGCAGACTCTTAGAATGGCAGATGTCCTAAACAGCACTCTGGCCTCAGAATCAGCTCTTAAGGCATTCAGATCTGGCTGAAGAGCCCCATGAGAGTATTTTAGGCATAGAAAGCCAAGACACTCTGGCAAAAAAAAAATATATGAAAGATCTCTGCGAGTGAGATCCCAGTGGAAAGAACAGGGCCATCAAAGAAGGAGGTACCTTCCTCTGAAGGGAGGAGAGAACTTGCACTTTGACTATGACCTTGTCTAAATATGATCAGAGTTGGTGATCTCAAAAGGCTTCCATAGCCTTGGCAACTCATGACAAGAGCCTAGGGTGATTACTGATGCCATAAACAAGAGTGTCAATTTGTTAAGTCAACAACAGGAATCACTGTGCACTTACTCCTCATGTAGGATCTCTGTCCTTAATGTGTTGTACATTGTGAATTAATGCTATAACTAGTACTCAAACAGTACTTTATACTTTGTGTTTCCATGTGGGTGCAAACTGTTGAAATGTTTACCTAGTATATACTAAGTTGATCTTCTATATATAAAGATAATTGAAAATGAATCTTGATGTGAATGGAATGGGAGAGGGGAGGGTTACAGGTGGGAGGGAAGTTATGGTGGGGGGAGCCATTGTAATCCATAAGCTGTACTTTGGAAATTTATATTTATTAAATAAAAGTTTTTTTTAAAAAAGCCATTCATCACATACATGTTTTGCAAATATTTCTCAGAGTTTGTGGCTTGGCTTTTCATTCTCCTAACAATGTCTTTCACAAATCAAAAGTTTTTAATTGAAGGAAGTCAAACTCGGGGTGAGCAATGTGGTGCAGTGGGTTAAGTTGCTGCTTGGTGCCCACATCCCATATCAGAGTGCCTAGGTTCAAATCCTGCCCCTGATACCAATCTAGCTCCCTCTAATGCACACCCTAAAGGCAGCAGATGGTAGCTCAAGTACCTGGAAACTTGCCACCTCTGTGGGAGACCCAGATGGAGTTTCTGGCTCCTCACTTCTACCTGGCCCAGTCCTGGCTATTTTGGGTATTTGAGGAGGGAACCAGAGGATGGAAGCTCTCTCCCTCTTTTTGTCATTCTGCTTTTCAATTAAATAAATAAACTGTAAAAAAGAAAAGAAGTCCAATTTATTTTTCTTTCATGGATCACGCTTTTGATGTTGTATCTAAAAACAAGTTTCCAAACCCAAGGTTTTCTCAATTTTTTCCTATGTCATCTTCTAGAAGTTCTATGGTTTTTCCTTTTGCATTAGTTCCATATTCCATTTTGAGTGAACTGCTATAAACAGTGTAAGGTTAGTCTAGATTTTTTTTTTTTTTGCCATCGGGGTATCTAATTATTCCAGCACCATGTGTTGAAAGGACTATTCTTTCTCCAGTATTGATCTAGTTCCTTTGTCAAAGATCAGTTCACTAATAGGCATTGTGGCATAGATTCTGGCATCCCATATGGGTGCCAGTTTGTGTCCTAGCTTTTCCACTTCCAATCCAGCTCCTGCTAATGGCCTGAAAAAACCAAGTGTTTGAGCCCCTGCCACCCATGTGGGAGACCCAGATGAAGCTCCTCGCTGCTGGCTCCTGGCTTTGGCTTGATCCAGCTCTGGCCATTACAGCCATTCAGGAAGTTAACCAGCTGATGGAAGATCTCTTTCTGTAACTATTTTGAAATAAATAAATAAATAAATCTTTAAAAAAAAAAAAACACCTGACTGACTATGTTTGTGTGGATCTATTTCTGGGTTCTCTATTTTATTCCACTGATCTATTCTTTTACCAATATCACACAGATTACTACAACTTTACAGTTAGTCTTGAGGTAGGGTAATACCAGCACTCCAACTCTGCTCTTTGTGTTCACTATTATATGTCTTTCGCTTTTTCATATAAACCTTAGAATCAGTTTGTTGGTATTCACAAAATAACTTATTGGGATTTTTACTGCAACTGCATTAGATTTACAGATCAAGTTAGGAAGAACTGAAATCCTGACAATGAGCCTTCCTATCTACATTTATTTTAATCTCTTTTGACTTCTTTATCAGAGTCTTGTGATTTTTTCTCATAAAGATCTAGTAACTATTTCATTAGATTTATAATTAAGTATTTATTTCCTCTTTTATGGTAATATAAATAGTATTGTGATTTTAACTTCAAATTCCAGTTGTTCATTTCTGCTTATGTGAATGACTTTGGATATTAACCTGTTATCTTGCAACCTTGTTATAATTTCTTATTACTTATAAGAGGTTTTTTTCTTCCCTTTTTGGCTGATCCCTAGAGATTTTCCACATACACAATCATGTAATTTATGAACAAAGACCATTTTATTTCTTCTTTCCTATTCTGCACTCCTTTTATTCCTTTTATTGTCTTATTGCATTAATTAGGGGTAACAAGAGGGGACATCTTGCTTTATGCCCAAGCATAGAATGAAAGCATCTGGTTTCTTACCCATTAACTATTTTAGCTATGGGTTTTCAGTATATGTTCTTTATCAAGCTGAGGAAACTATTTCTAGTTTGCTGAGGGATTTGTTTTAATTGTGAGTGGGTGCTGGATTTTGTAAAACACTTTTTCTGCATGTGTACACTTGATATCATATGACTTTTTTCTTAGCCTACTGATGAGACAGATTGCATTAATGAATTTTGAATGCCAATCAGCCTTGATGAAATAAATCTCACTTGGTTATAGTGCTCAATTCATTTTTATATATTGTTGGATTCACGTCGCTAATATCTTATTGAGGATTTTTGCATAAATGTTAATAAGACGTACTGGTTTGGAGATTCATTTTCTTGTAATGTCTTTTATTTGGTTCTGGCATTAGAGCAATAATGGTCATATAAAATGAGTTAATGTTGCCTTATATTCTGCTTTCTGGAAGATACAGGCCTGTTCAGATAGATCTATTTCTCCTTATCTGAATTTTGCTCAAATGCATCTTTCAAGGAACTGTCCCATTTCATCTAAATCATCAAGTTCATGGGGAAAGAATTGTTCACAATATTCCTTTACTATTATTTTATTGTCCACTGTAATCATAGTAATGTCCCTTCTCTCATTTCTGATATTATTAATTTGTTTCTGTTGTCTTTTGGTTAGCTGGGTTAGATATTTAAAAATTTTACTTTTTGCAAAGAATACGCCTATGGTTTCATTAATTTTCCCTATTGCTTTCCAATTTTTCAATTTACTTCTGCTGTAATTTTTATTATTTTTCTCCCGTTTGCTTTGGTTTTTTGCTGTTTAATTTCTGGTTTCTTAAGGGAGAAGTTAAAACTATTTCTTCTTGGTTCCAAGAAGGCAGAGTAGGGAGGGAGCTTACTGCTGTAGCCCAGGAAAGGATAGTTTTTTAAAAAGTGGAGATAGTTTAGTCTTAGAGGAGATTTAGGGATAAAATGGCAGAGGAAACTACTGAAATTAGAGGGACATGGTGGACCTACAAGGAGGGCATGGATGCCTACAGCTCAGGACTCCTACAGCTGAGAACTTAGGCACCAGCATTGAAAAGTGAGGTAAGACCAGACCACAGTAGTCCAAGCCACTGGTGGAAAAGTGGCAGGAAGAGCCTAGAGGGAACCAGGCTTAGAGCCCCTTGGGGGAAAGTGTATCAGCCAAACTTGAGGAGGGAAAAAAAGGACAAAACAGACACATTTCTCTCTCCCCAGTCACTTTACAATGGCATACTGTAACAAGCTGATAGAGCAGGTACCATTTTGGATATATGTAACAACTGTGCCAGCTCCTGTCTGCACCCAGCATCCAGCTGAGTGGAGACTACTGACTCTGGTCGGGAGAATAGGGGGCAAGGAGCTTGTGACTGTGTGAAGCTTCTGAAACGGGACTGTGAGAAAAACTGAGGATGTGTGGGAGGACTCACGGTGTGGCTGGGACTTTGAGCAGTCTCACTGGTAGACTCCACAACCTTGGGGGTTCCTGGTTACTTGGTGAGAGACATTGCTGGGGAATCTGAATTTATATTGAGAACCACACAGATCCTTTGTGTGGTCCTTGGGACAGAGTGGATGAATATTATACCCACTGGGGCTAGCACTCAGGCACTGATGTCCATTGAGGAGAGGAGCTAAGCTGAGCAGAATATACCTCCCTTCTGATTAAAGATACATATATATATATATATATATATATATAGAGAGAGAGAGAGAGAGAGAGAGAGAGAATTTATCACACTAAACCTGGGTGTGTCACCTTAGGCATGCCTTTAACCCCGGAGAGCTGAACAGAGCTCTTTGGCCACACCCACTGCAAACCTCTAGAGATTCACTGAAAGCAGACAGTCCGTTATCTACAGAGTCTTAGTATAACAACAAAAGCCACCACCGCGGAAAAGAAGAAGGAAGAAGGAAGAAGGAAAACAAGAAGAAAGAAAGAAAGAAAGAAAGAGAGAGAGAGAGAGAGAGAGAGAGAAAGAAAGAAAGAGAGAGAGAGAGAGAGAAAGAAAGAAAGAGAGAGAGAAAGAGAGAAAGAGAGAAAGAGAGAGAGAGAAAGAGAGAAAGAGAGAGAGAGAAAGAGAGAGAGAAAGAGAGAGAGAAAGAGAGAGAGAGAGAGAGAAAGAAGAGAAAATGAAGAAACCAACGGATTTTTCCACAAATGCCGAACAACAAATGTACCGATCCAAGAAACAAGAACAAGACAACATGATGTCCCCAAAAGAACAAGACATTTCAATACTAGATTGTGAAGATGATGAGACAGAAGAAATGCAAGAAATGGAACTCAAAAAATTGATCATAAGATTATACAGAAGTAATCAAAAGTAAATGCATAAACTACTGAAATGCATGCAGGACATGAAAGAAAATTCTCCCATGAAATTGAGATCCTAAAGAGGCATCCAAATGAAATGAAGAATTCAATAGAACAAATAAAAATACAGTGGAGATCCTTAAAAACAGAATCAGTGAAGCAGAAGAGAGAAAATGGGACTTACAAAACAAAGCATAGGAAAGTATACAGTCAAAACAAAGACAAGAAGAGGAAATTAGAAAAATAAAAAACACTGTTGGGAATCTACAGGATACTATAAAAAAAAAAAAACATATGGGTCATAGGTGTTCCTGAAGGCATGGAGAGAGACATAGGATTAGAAGGCCTTTTTAGTGAAATAATAGCAGAAAACTTCCCAGGTTTGGAGAAAGAAAGGGACATCCAAGTACAGGAAGCACAAAGAATTTCCAATAGACATGACCAGAAAATATCCTTGCAAGAACACATTGTAATCAAACTCACCACAGTGAAACATAAAGAGAAGATTCTAAAATGTGCAGGAGAGAAATGCCAATTAGACTTACAGTGGACTTCTCATCAGAAACCCTACTGACTAGCAGGAGAGATGGCGAGATATAGTGCAAGTCTTAACAGAAAAATAAATGCCATCCCAGAATAGTATACCCTGCAAAGTTCTCATTTGTGAATGAAGGTGAAATAAAGACCTTACATAACAAACAGAAACTGAAAGAATTTGTCTCTACCTATCCAGCCCTGCAAAAGATACTTAAGGATGTGCTGTACACAGAAACACAGAAACATGGTCATCACTACAAAAGATGGTAAAGGAAGAAAATCTCCCAGTAGAAGATCAAAGAAAGTTCAAAGTATAAATTTGGAATATTTTTGGGAAAATGGCAGGGCAAAGTCATTACTTATCAATAGTCACCTTGAGTGTAAATGGCCTCAACTCCCCAGTTAAAAGAAACAGACTGGCTGAATGGGTTAAAAAACAGAACCCATCTATTTGCTGCTTACAAGAAACACATCTTACCAACAAAGACGCACGCAGACTGAAAGTGCAAGGATGGAAAAATGTATTCCACACCAACAGAAACCTAAAAAGAGGTGGTGTAGCCATCTTAATATCAGACAAAATAGACTTTACCACAAAAACTGTTAAAAGACACAAAAAAGGGCAGTACATAATGATTAAGGGATCAATTCAACAGGAAGATGTAACTATTATAAACACATATGCACCTAATTATAGGGCACCTGATATTTAAAAGAAATGTTTAGGGATCTAAAGGGAGACATAGACTCCAATACAATAGTATTGTGGGACTTTAATACTCCACTTTTAGCAATGGACAGATCAACCAGACAGAAAATCATCAAGGAAACAGCAGAGTTAATCCACACTACAGACCAAATGGACCAAACACCTATCTACAAATTTTTCATCCTACAGTTGCAGAATACACATTCTTCTCAGCAGTGCATGGAACCTTCTCTAGGATTGACCACATACTAGGCCATAAAGCAAGTCTAAGCAATTCAAAAGAATCAAAATCATACCATGCTTCTTCTCAGAGAACAAGGGAATGAAGCTGGAATCAGCAACTCAGAAATCTCTAGAGCATATACAAACACATGGACACTGAACAACATGCTCCTGAATGAACAGCAGGTCACAGAAGAAATCAAAAGAGAAATCAAAAACTTTCTGGAGACAAATGAAGATGACAACATAACATATCAAAACTTAGGGAATACAGCAAAAGCAGTGTTAAGAAGAAAGTTTACAGCAACAGGTGCCTACATCAAGAAATTGGAAAGGAACCAAATAAATAAGCTAACAATACATCTCAAGGATTTAGAAAAACTACAGCAAACCAAACTCAAAACTAATAGGAAAAAAGAAATAATTAAAATTAGAGAAGTAATCAACAAAACTGAATCCAAAAAATGCAAAAGATCAGCAAAACTAGAGCTGTTTTTTTGAAAAATAAACAAAACTAACACACCATTCGCCCAACTAATCAAAAAAAAAAAAAAAGAAAGAAAGAGGGAAGACCAAAATCAATAAAAAAAGATGAAAAAGGAAATGTAAAAACAGATACCACAGAAATTAAAAAGAATCATCAGAAATTACTACAAAGAGTTGTATGCTAACAAACGGGGAAATCTAACAGAAATGGATAGATTCCTGGACACATACAACCTATATAAATTGAGCCATGAAGACACAGATAACCTAAATAGACTCATAACTAAGATGGAAATTGAATTAGGAATAAAGGCCCTCCCAACAAAGAAAAACCCAGGACTGAAGGGCTTCACTGCTGAATTCCAATAGACATGTAAAGAAGAACTAACTCCAATTCTTCCCAAGTTATTCAAAACAATTGAAAGAGAGAGAATCCTCCAAAATTCTTTCTACAAAGCCAGCATCACCTTAATTCCTAAATCTGAAAAAATTGCAACAAGAAAGAGAATTACAGGCCAATTTCCCTGATGAACATAGATGCAAAAATCCTCAATAATATCCTAGCCAAAAGTCTTCAACAACAGATCAGAAAGATCACCCACAAAGACCAAGTGGGATTTATCACAATACCAGATTTCAGGACATATTACAGGGCAGTTATAATCAAAACAGCATGGTACTGGTACAAAAGCAGATGGATAGACTAGTGGAGCTAAAACCAATTCCTGGAGCAAGGACAGTCTCTTCAACATGAAGCAAGACCCTTGCAATACACCTTACACAAAAATGCACTCAACATGGATTAAAGATCTAAATCTATGACCCAACACCATCAAATTATTAGAAAACATAGGAGAAATTCTGCAAGATATTGGCACAGGCAAAGACTTCTTGGAAAAGACCACAGAGGCACAGGCAGCCAAATCCAAAATTAAAACATGAGATTACATCAAACTGAGAAGTTTCTGTACTGCAAAAGAAATAGTCAAAAAAGTGAAGAGGCAACCAACAGAATGGGAGAAATTATTTGCAAACTCTGCAACAGATAAAGGATTAATAACCAGAATTTACAAAGAGATCAAGAAATTCCACAACAAAAACAAAAAAATCCCACTTAAGAAATGGGCCAAGGACCTCAATAGACATTTTTCAAAAGAGGAAATCCAAATGGCCAACAGACACATGAAAAAATGTTCAAGATCACTAGCCATCAGGGAAATGCAAATCAAAACCACAATGAAGTTTCACCTCACCTGGGTTAGAATGGTTTTCATACAGAAATCAAAAATAACAAATGCTGGTGAGGATGTAGGGAAAAAGGTACTCTAATCCACTGTTGGTGGGAATGCAAACAGTTTGGAGATACCTCAGAAATCTGAATATAATCCTACCATATGACCCAGTCATTCCATGCCTCGGAATTTACCCAAGGGCAATTAAATTGGCAAATAAAAGAGCTATCTGCACCTCCATGGTTACTGCAGCTCAATTCACAATAGCTAAGACATGGAATCAACATAAATGCCTGACAACAGAAGACCGGATAAAGAAATTATGGGATATGTACTCTATGGAATACTACACAGTGGTTGAAAAATATGAAATCCAGTCATTTGCAACAAAATGGAGGAATCTGGAATACATCACACTGAGTAAAATAAGTCAGTCCCAAAGGGGGCAAATATCATATGTTCTCCCTGATCTGTGACAACTAACTGAGCACCTAAAAGGAAACCTATAGAAGTGAAATTGACACTATGAGAAACAATGACTTAATCAGCCCTTGTCCTGACTGTCGATGAACAACTTATTATTTTATTCTTTTTAGTATTTTCTTTTTCTACTTAATACCATTGGTTGAACTCTTTAATTAACACACCATTATTCTTAGGTGTTTAAATTTAACTAAAAAGTGATCCCTGTTAAATATAAGAGTGGGAATAAGAGAGCGAGGAGATGTACAGTTCAGCACACGTTCCCATGGACTTACACCTAAGGATAAAGATAAAAACTTGCCATGGGATTCCAAATCCCATTAAGCTTGGTGGTACTAATGTCATCTTACTAGTGAAAGTAATTGTTTTAAGTGTGTAACTGATCTTGTGGATAGGAATAAGTGTCAAAGGGATCACATAAATAAGACCAAGTGTCTGCTAATAAAAATAGATGGAATTAAAAAGGAGAGAATGATCCAACATGGGAAGCAGGCTACACAGCAGACTCATAGAAAGAGAAATAGCCTAAACAGCACTTTGGCCTCAGAATCAGCCCTTAAGGCATTCAGATCTCGCTAAAAAGCCCATGAGAACATTTCAGGCATGGAAAGCCAAGACACTGTGGCAAAAATTGGCCTACATGAAAGATCTCTGTGAGTAAGATCCCAGTGGAAAGAAGGGACCATTAAAGAAGGAGGTACCTTTCAACTTTCCTTATGGCCCTGTCTAAATAATGTCAGAGTTTGTGGATTCAAAAGGCTTCTGTAGCCTTAGTGGCTCGTGACAAGAGCCTCGGGTGATCACTGACGTCAAAATAAGAGTGTCAATCGTTAAATCAACAAGAGTCACTGTGCCCTTGCTCCACATATAGGACCTCTGTCCTTAATGAGTTGTACTATGAGAATTAACGGTAAAACTAGTCTTCAAACAGTACTTTATACTTTGTGTCTGTGAGGGTGTGAACTGTTAAAATCTTTACTTAGTATAGAGTTGATCTTCTGTATATAAAGGTAATTAAAAATGAATCTTAATGAAGAATGGGATGGGAGAGGGAGGAGGAGGTAGGATGGGAGTGGGGGTGGAATGGGGGGTATGGGGGGAAGAACCACTATATTTCAAAAGCTGTACCTATGAAATTTATATTTATTAAATAAAAGCTATCTAAAAAATCCTATTTCTTCTTTTCAATATATACAGTCAATGCTATCAATTTCTCTCTACATATTGATTCAGAAGCATCCTCAAAAATTTTTTTTTGGCAGGCAGAGTTAGACAGTGAGAGAGAGAGAGAGAGAGAGAGAGAGTTATAGACAGTGAGAGAGAGACAGAAACAAAGGTCTTCCTTCTGTTGGTTCACTACCCAAATGGCCGCTACAGCCAGCAATCCGAAGCCAGGAGCCAGGTGCTTCCTTCTGGTCTCCCATGCAGGTGCAGGGTCCAAGCACTTAGAACATCCTCCATGCCTTCCCAGGCCACAGCAGAGGCTGGACTGGAAGAGGAGCAACAGGGCCAGAATCCAGCGCCCCAACCGGGACTAGAACCTGGGGTGCTGGCGCCACAGCCAGAGGATTAGCCAAGTAAGCCTTGGTGCCAGTCCTGCATCCTTAAATTTTAAAATCTTATTTTCATTTAGTTCAAAATATTTTAAATTTCTCTTGAGACATATTCTTTAGCTGGTATGTTTTTCTATTCTACTTTAATTCCATTGGGGCTTGATAGTATATTTCTGTACGATTTTTTTTTACTCCAGAAATATTTACGTAAAAATATTTTTGGCCAGCGCCACAGCTCAATAGGCTAATCCTCTGCCTGCGGCGCTGGCACATCAGGTTCTAGTCCTGGTTGAAGCACCGGATTCTGTCCCGGTTGCCCCTCTTCCAGTCCAGCTCTCTGCTGTGGCCCGGGAAGGCAGTGGAGGATGGCCCAAGTCCTTGGGCCCTGCACCCGCATGGGAGACCAGGAGAAGCACCTGGCTCCCAGCTTCGGATCAGTGCGGTTCACTGGCCACAGCTCACTGGCCACAGTGGTCATTGGAGAGTGAACCAACGGTAAAGCAAGATCTTTCTCTACGTCTCTCTCTCTCTCTCTCACTGTCCACTCTGTCAAAATAAATAAATAAATAAATAAAATTTTTTTAATATTTTATAAAAATATTTTTGTAAAAATTTATGTATTGTTTTTTACAGCCCAGAATGTGATCTATCATTGTGACTGCTATATCAGAGCTTGAGAAGAGCATCAATTCTGTTGATGTTGAATTTACAGACTGACTTTACTATTCCTAGAACTAGCATTGGCATTCTCTTCTAGTGAAAATCCTTATTTTGTATTTTCCTTCAGCTCCTGATCCACTGTTAGATCACTGTTCTTTAAATTAAAATAATGTATGCAAGGATAACTCCTCTTACTATTTCCATTTAGTATAGTATTTGGTATTGTAACATATAATATGGCAAGAAAAGAAATAAAGGCAAAGGAGTTAGAAATAAAAATAATATTTTTGGGGCCAGTGCTGTGGCGTAGTGGGTAAAGCTGCCACCTGCAGTGCTAGCATCCTATATGAAAACCAGTTCAAGTCCAGGCTGTTCCACTTCCAATCCAGCTTTGTGTTATGGCCTGGGAAAGCAGTAGAAGATGGCCCAAGTCCTTGGGCCCCTGCACCTGCGTGGGAGACCTGGAAGAGGCTCCTGGCTCCTGAACGGCGCAGCTCCAGCCATTGAAGCCATCTGGGGAGTGAACCAGCAGATGGAAGATCTCTCTCTCTCTCTCTCTCTGCCTCTCCTTCTCCCTCTGTGTAATTCTGACTTTCAAATAAATAAATGAATCTTTTAGGGCAGAGCCAAGATGGTGGAATAGTGAGGGCGTGCACTGATAGTCCAGGAAAAGATAGTTTAATAAAAGTGGAGTTACTGTAGTCTCAGGAAAAGGCTCGGGAAAAAATTGCAGAGGAAACTCTTTCAGATCTAGTGGATGTGACACAGAGGACCTACGGGGAGAGCAAGGATGCCCATGGCGCGGAAGCCGAGGCACGGAAGCCGAGGCGTGGAGTCTGTGCACCAGCGCTGGAAGGGGAGGTGAGACAAAAACCTCGGTAACCCGAGACATTGGCGGTGAAAGGCAGAAAGAGCCTAGAGGGAATGAGGCTTGAGGCCCTGCTGGGGAAAGTTCACCAGGCTGACTAGAGGAGAGAAAAAAAAAAAAAAACGTATAAATAAGGGGAACCAGCACAGACACTAGCCTCTCTCTCCACTCACCTTACAAAGCCAAGCAAGAAAAAGAGCAGGCACCATTTTGGACATACGTAAAGCGGCGCCCTCCATCAGCCAAGCAGAAAAACCTGACTCTGGTGGGGAGAAATAACTGGAGGTTAGAACCTAGCTAATGAACTGAGACTGTGAAAATCTAAGGGTGGGCAAGAGAACTCACCGAGTACACAAACTCGGTAACCTTGGCAACCTGGTGAGAGACTGCGGAGAAATTTGAGACCACACTGAGGGCTGCATAGACCCTTTGTGTGGTCCTTGGGGTAGAACAGACTAATACCCACAGGGGCCAGATTTCATACATCAACTACCCTCAATTCCACTCAGCTGTGCAGAATTACTTCCCTTCTGAGTCAAAAAAAAAAAAAAAAGAGAGAGAGAGAGAGAGAGAGAGCAAGCAAGTGAGGGAGAGAACAACCTGGGTGAGTCACCTTTGGAACACCCTTAACCCTGAAGAACTAAACAGAGCTCTCTGGCCACACCCATCACAGCCTCTAAGAATCCATCAAAAGCAGACAGTCCACTTAATCTAGAGTCATAGTATAAAAAGAAAAAACACCACAGCGAAGAAACCAAAGAATATCTCCACAATGCCAAACAACAAATGCAGAAACCAAGGTAACAAGAACAAGGAAGACACTATGACACCCCAAATGAAAAAGACACCCCAATTCAAGATTATGAAGATGATGAGATAGAAAAAATGCAAGAAGCAGATCTCAAAAAATTGATAAGAACATTAAGAAGTTCTCTAAAACAAATTCTTAAACTACAGAAATCTTTACTGGACAGGATAGAAAATCTCTCTCGTGAAAATGAAATATTAAGGAGGAATCAAAATGAAATGAAGCAACTAGTAAAACATGAAACTCATAGTGATGAGAAATCATAACAAAATGAAGAATTAATAGATCAAATGACAAACACATTAGAGAGCCTTAAAAACAGAATGAGTGAAGCAGAAAAGAGAATATCGGAATTAGAAGACAGAGAACAGGAAAGGATACAGTCAAACCAAAGAAAAGAAGAGGAAATTAGAAATCTACAAAATATTGTCAGGAATCTACAGGATACTATTAAAAAAACCAACATTCGGGTTCTAGGAGTTCCTGAAGGCATGGAGAGGGAGAAAGGTTTAGAAGGCCTTTTTAGTGAGATACTAGCAGAAAATTTCCCAGGTTTGGAGAAGGACAGAGACATCCTAGTACAGGAAGCTCATAGAAACCCTAATAAACATGACCAAAAGAGATCCTCACCACGACACGTTGTAATTAAACTCACCACAGTGAAACAGAAAGAAAAGATTCTAAAATGTGCAAGAGAGAAACGTCAGATTACTCTCAGAGGATCTCTAATTAGACTCACAGCTGACTTCTCATCAGAAACCCTACAGTCTAGGAGGGAATGGCGAGATATAGCACAGGTACTAAGAGAGAAAAACTGCCAGCTCAGAATATTATATCCTGCAAAGCTCTCATTTGTGAATGAAGGTGAAATAAAGACCTTTCATAGCAAACAGAAATTGAAAGAATTTGTCGCCACTCATCCAGCCCTGCAAAAGATGCTTAAAGATGTGCTACACACACAAACACAGAAACACGGCCATCAATATGAAAGAAGGTAAAGGAAGAAAACCTACCAGTAAAAGATCATAGGAAGCTCAAAGCATATACTAGAAAATATCTTTGGGAAAATGGCAGGGCAAAGTCACTACTTATCAATAGTCACATTGATCGTTAATGAACTCAACTTTCCAGTTAAAAGGCACTGACTGGCTGAATGGATTAAGGAACAAAACCCATCTATTTGCTGCCTACAAGAAACACATCTTTCCAACAAAGATGCATGCAGACTGAAAGTGAAAGGTTGGAAAAAGATATTCCATGCCAACAGAAATGAAAAAAAAAGCAGGGGTAGTCATATTAATATCAGACAAAATAAGCTTTAACACAAAAACTGAAAAGAGAGATAAAGAGGGACACTGTATAATGATTAAGGGTTCAATTCAACAGGAAGATGTAACTATTATAAATGTATATGCACTTAATTACAAAGGAACCAGTTTATTTAAAAGGTATGTTAAGGGACTTAAAAGGGAGACTTAGACTCCAGTACAATAATACTGGGGGACTTCAATACTCCACTCTCAGAAATAGACAGATCAACCGGACAGAAGATCAACAAGGAAACAGCAGATTATCGACACTATTGCCCAAATGGATCTAACAGATACCTACAGAACTTTCAATCCTACATTTAAAGATTTTACATTCTTCTCAGCAGTGCATGGAACCTTCTCTAGGATTGACCACATACTAGGCACCAGCAAAGACTTCCTGGAAAAGACCCTAGAGGCACAGGCAGTCAAAGCCAAAATTAACTACTGGGATTGCATCAAATTGAGAAGTTTCTGTACTGCAAAAGAAACAGGCAAGGGAAGAGACAACTGACAGAATGGGAAAAAATATTTGCAAACTATGCTACAGATAAAGAATTAATAACCAGAATCTACAAAGAGATCAAGAAACTCCACAAAAACAAAACAAACAACCCACTGAAGAGATGGGCCAAGGATCTCAATAGACATTTTTCAAAAGAGGAAATTCAAATGGTCAACAAGCACATGAAAAAATGTTCAAGATCACTAGCAATCAGGGAAATGCAAATCAAAACCACAATGAGGTTTCACCTTACCCTGGTGAGAATGGCTCACATTCAGAAATCTACCAACACAGATGCTGGCGAGGATGTGGGGAAAAAGGCACACTAATCCACTGTTGGTGGGAATGTAAACTGGTAAAGCCACTATGGAAGTCAGTCTGGAGATTCCTCAGAAACCTGAATATAACCCTACCATTCAACCCAGCCATCCCACTCCTTGGAATTTACCCAAAGGATATGAAATTGGCAAACACAAAAGTTGTCTGCACCTTAATGTTTATTGCAGCTCAATTCACAATATCTAAGACCCGGAATCAACCTAAATGCCCATCAACGGAAGACTGGATAAAGAAATTATGGGATATGTACTCTACAGAATACTATACAGCAGTAAAAAACAATGAAATCCAGTCATTTGCAACAAAATGGAGGAATCTGGAAAACATTATGCTGAGTGAAATAAGCCAGTCCCAAAGGGACAAATACCATATTTTCTCCCTGATTGGTAACAACTAACCGAGCACCAAAAAGGAAACCTGTTGAAGAGAAATGGACATTATGAGAAATGGTGACTTGATCAGCCCTTGCCCTGACTGTTGATGAACAACTTAATACTTTATCCCTCCTAGTATTTTTTGTTTGTTCTACTTAATACTACTGGTTGAACTCTGTAATTAATACACAGTTATTCTTAGGTGTTGAAATTTAACTGAAAAGTGATCCCTGTTAATTATAAGAGTGAGAATAAGAGAGGGAAGAGATGTACAATTTGGGACATGCTCAAGCTGACTTGCCCCATATGGTAGAGTTAGAAACATACCAGGGGATTCCAATTCAGTCCCATCAAGGTGGCACGTATCAATGCCATCTCACTAGTCCAAGTGATCAATTTCTGTTCACAATTGATCATAATGATAGGATGAAGAGTCAAAGGGATCACATAAACAAGACTAGTGTCTGAAAATACTAACTGATAGAATAAAAAAGGGAGAGAATGATCCAACATGGGAAATGGGATACACAGCAGACTCTTAGAATGGCAGATGTCCTAAACAGCACTCTGGCCTCAGAATCAGCTCTTAAGGCATTCAGATCTGGCTGAAGAGCCCCATGAGAGTATTTTAGGCATAGAAAGCCAAGACACTCTGGAGAAAAAAAAAATACCACCTACATGAAAGATCTCTGTGAATGAGATCCCAGTGGAAAGAACAGGGCCATCAAAGAAGGAGGTACCTTCCTCTGAAGGGAGGAGAGAACTTGCACTTTGACTATGACCTTGTCTAAATATGATCAGAGTCGGTGATCTCAAAAGGCTTCCATAGCCTTGGCAACTCATGACAAGAGCCTAGGGTGATTACTGATGCCATAAACAAGAGTGTCTAATTGTTAAGTCAACAACAGGAGTCACTGTGCACTCACTCCTCATGTAGGATCTCTGTCCTTAATGTGTTGTTCAATGTGAATTAATGCTATAACTAGTACTCAAAAAGTATTTTACACTTTATGTTCTATGTGGGTGCAAACTGTTGAAATCCTTACTTAATATATATAGTAAACTGATCTTCTGTATATAAAGAGAATTGAAATTGAATCTTGATGTGAATGGAAGGGGAGAGGGAGCATGAAAGGGGAGGGTTGTGGGTGGGAGGGAAGTTATGGTGGGGGGGAAGCCATTGTAATCCATAAGCTGTACTTTGGAAATTTATATTCATTAAATAAAAGTTAAAAAATAAAAAATGAATCTTTTTAAAAAAAGTAATACTGTCTTTATTTTTGAAAGACATTTTTATATAAATACATAAGAAATTTATACAAATTATCAGAAATATAAAGGTCACCAAGTCCCAGAATATAAGCTCAATATGCTATCAACAAATTACTGGAAACAAATTTAAATATGTACTCATAACACACACACACACACACACACACACATATATATACACAGATGCATTGACACATATAGACACACACACACACTTGTATACTCTTTTGCATATACAAGTATAGTTTACCTTACTGCCAGAAATGGAAATTCTGGGCAGCAACATTTGGCACAAACTTTTAACCTCTTAAAATATATAAATTCAAAAATAATTTCACAAAGAAAACCTAAAGAAGAATTATAGTTCTAAGTTGCAGAACAACCAGTTAATAAGACTAAGAGGTTTCCGGAACTTCCTCATCACCCTGCCACCACTGAAACAGGTGTTAGAGCAAAAACAGCAAAAGTAGAAACTAAAAGGGAAAAGAATACCCAAGAAGAAATCTGATTTCATAGAAAAAAATACAAAATATTTCCTAAAGGCTTATTCCAAGCATGCAATTTTTTTGTAGGCACTACTGAAAAATCATAGACAACACATACTCTGTTGTTTTGGAGCTCATAATAATGTTTCAATTACAAGATTATTTTCAGCAAAGTTAAATAATGTACAACACTCTGTGATTTAGTGCCAAGATAGATGGTAGAGATAAGCATTGCAGGAGTTTGCTTCAGAGGAGAGAGCTTCGTATAGCTGACATGTTAAAAGAACACTTCAGGGAAATAAGAAATAATGAGGGAGTACGACCTGGGGTAGGGAAGGGGGGAAGTTGAAGCAAGAAACCCGATCCCTAATAAAATGATTCAGCTGGCCTGATAGGTCCCTTTTACTTGACTTTGGCTCTTTTCTGAAGATTATCTGATACCCCACTTTGAGAAGTGTGACAGAGAAGAAAGAAATGGAAGCTTACCCACTCCTTCCCTTCTATAAGTCCTCTGGCCATCACAAGCTCAAATGATCTGAGCTCCCTCTGGATTCTCAGCACCAGCCTCTACCCCAGCACTGTCCTCAGTAAGTAAGGCGCATTTAGGCAAGCAAGTCCAAAAAAAAAAATAATAATAATGAAAATCCCAAAGAAACAAGAGGAAATAAATCAGAAAACTCAAAGGTAATCAAATGGAGTTACATAAAGAAGGAGGACATGAAAAAAAGAAAAAAATTTAGCTTGTTCTAAATTAATCATGCATTAGAAAGAGCAGTGATAGAATGTAATGAAAAATACTATGGAGAAACAGAACGAAGAGACCGTTAAAAATAAGGAAAATGGAAAATGAATATTGAAAAATGGTGTTAGAAAATACTTACACTATATATATAGTTCAGATAAAACAGAAGGGACTGAAAGATAGATTTCATAATTTGAAACAATGAAATGAGAAGGGAACCAAGGACGAGGAGAGAGTGACACAGCAGAGGAAAAGGGAGGGAGCTTGACAGGGCAAAGAGAAAGAGGCAGAACTCATGTTCCATGAAAATTTAGGCGTTCAATATCTTGAAATTTTCAGTAATAAATAAGTAGCTTTCTTTCATTTCCAATAAAATATTAGAAAAAACATTATAGCACTACCAGATAAAAAATAATAGCTTGTGGCATGAAAAAAAATTGACAGCCATATACTTTCATCAGAATCTTGCTCTTGCAGACTTCAGTCATACTTTCGGTATTGGTCAATTTCTTCCTTTTGGTAGTATCACACACAATAAAGAAGGAATCCCTGTAGAGAAAGTGTGCTGTTGCTTGGGTAGCTTCATCTTGATATTCATAAGTATGTGTTCTTGGACCAAACAGTTCTAAAAAGGTATGCAAAGAAAGGTAGAAACGACAAGGAGCAGAAACAAATAATTCTAAGAAGCCACACAGACACAAGTAGAATGAAAGACAAGGAGTCCCTGGCACTTGGCAATCTTTGATCTACATGGACAACTAGCTAAAGGACTTTGAGAACAATGGAACTCAAAAAGGTGCACTTTGTCTTTTTTATAATGTGGGTTCCACTCTCTGCTCTCTAGATCTCTGTCAATGTTTGCTTATGATTGTTTCAGTTTTTCCATATGTGGCCCCTCATTTTTCTGTGTCTTCCTGCCTCCTGAAATCTAAACACAGCTGAACTCATGTGAATGTATCTCTTAAGATATGCATTTCCATGGTCTCTTTCTAATAACAACCTCCTTCCCTTCCTTTTTAATCTTCCTCAACATTATTATCGTCTACTTCCTTCTAATCATTGTGATTGCTATGGTTTCCTTAGATTTCTATATTTTCTTGCTTATCTGGGCCAAGCAAATTATGTCTCTATGAGTAAATATATCTGCCTATCTCCAGTATATAACACCAGGAGTCAAAAAAATGGATCGAGCAGTTCCCATACCAGTTCTCCCAAAAGACAAAGGCCATTGCTTCCATGTACAACATCATAACATACCTAAGTAATTATTAAGAGAAAATAAATGGCTTCTGGGGTGGATTTCTCTTGTAGAAAATAGACTTGGCTAAAACAAATCCCATTGTGTGGAATCAGGATGCTTACCTACCCCATGATTCCCATATCCATGCTGTCGACATCTGTTTTATGAAAAATGCAAGAAACAGCCAACTGGCCTAAGCAGCCTTGATAGAAGCACAACGGCTTACAGCATTTGTTACTCTGTTGAAGTAACACAGCATTAAAGCCAAGTACACACCAATGTCAGTTGTGACATATTCCCAAATTGGAGAAACTAAACTTACCGTCAATGTTGTGGTAGAAGGCAATGGAAATTGCTACTGGTAATGGTTAATGTTCATTTCTTCCTGTTCCACTTTCTATAAACAAGGTAATGCCTATACAAGCTCATTACTGTAAACTGAGCACATTTAAATTGGCAGTAAAACCAGAGTATTTACTCTAGTGCACATATAAAGTGCCTCATCCAATGTTTTGGAAATGTTTCAAGTTTTGAAACCAAGCAGCTGGCAGCTTTACAAGCCAAACCTTACACTTAAATCACTCACTCTGGAAAGTTTTTTGGTGTCCCGTGTCAGGTAGTACCATTCAGCAGACATTCATTCCTCCACTCCTTGGATTCTTTTGCAATAAATTTGCATCCACAGAGTTCTTATAACCCTTCCAGCACCACGGACTCCAATGGCTGTTGATTAAATGTATGCATCCTGTGCATTTAACCTGACTTTCATTATGGCCACTTCGTAAAACCGCCACAGACTGGACAAGCGATGACACATAGCTAGAACCTGGAATCCCTGCAAAGTCTCAGATTAGGTTTTTTCCTCCTTCTTTATTAATAGTGACCATTTTGTGGCCTAGCTCTAAATCAGCAAAAGTATTTGACAGCAAATGTTCCTATCTATGGATTATATATAACCCGTCCTAAACACCAGATGAAAAAGGGATAACCCCGGGAAAGGAAGGGCTTGCTTCCATGTAAATCATGTTACAAATTGGACAACACCCAGAGAGTTCATTGTTCAACCTCAATTGTGAAGGCCATTCCCATTTACTATTCCCCTGGAATCAATGTTAATTAAGGCAGACTGAGACTATAAATCAGCCAGGGAGTTTTACAATGTAATTCAGCATTCAGCATATATATTTAAATAAAAGGTAACTGATTAGCCACTAGAATTTTTCCAGAAGTTGCAAAGGCCATTTCTTCACAACAGCACCATGTCACTTTTCATTTTATTGAAGAGAGGAGATGAGAGAAATATTATCATCTAAAAAGGTGAGTTAAAGCTAGTTAAGTAACTCAGTACTGTTTATTGGAAGGAAGAGTTGAAAAGACGGAAAAGAAGAGAACAAAAATGGAGGAGGGTTGCATCTAAAAGGGGAGGTGGATGGTATCTTTGTTCTATTTCCCTGCAAGTAATTAGTTCTTCCTTTGTTCACATTTATTCCACACCTATTGAATGTTAGGTCCTGATATAGGCACGGAGGGGATAAAGAGGTAATTAGAATCAGTCCCAGCTCTCGAAATAAGTGTTCAGCACTATGTTGGGTGGGGCCAACTCAGTAACACTTCCAATAATATGATGTGGTATTGTTCTCCAAATATCTACTATGTTTTAAGATAATGCAAGGGTTGGAGGAGGCTCTAAAAAATTCATAGTAGGGGAGGGGGGAAAGGTCACCTGTTTGGTGCAGCAGTTAAGATGCTGATTGGGGTGCCCGCATTCTATATTGGAGAACCTGGCTTCAGTCCCAGCTCCACTTCTGATTCCAGCTCCCTACTAATGGGCACCCTGGGAGGCAGCAGATGATGGCTCAAATAACAGAATCCCTGCCACTCATGTGGGACCTAGATTGAGTTCCCCACTCCTGGATTGAACCTGGCTCAGTCTTGTTTGTTGGGGGCATCTGGGAAGTGAACCATATGTACAATGTCTCTCTCTCCTCTCCCTCTCCCCCATGCCCACCCTGCCTTTTAAATACATAAAATAAAAATAAATTTTACAAAGTTGAATGAAAATAGGCAGTTGGTCCTGCAATGTAATTTCCATTCTATTCTGTTACTAACCAGGATGACAGCCCACCTTTTCTAACAGTTGACCCTAATGTTAATTTACCCTCAAAAACTAATCATGTGTTTACATTCTGATTTTATAAAATACCAGAGAGGCAATTTGTATGGCTCATAGAAATATAACAAAATCAGTCACCTCTCATTGACAGAAGTCAACAGAACATCCCTCTGAAGAGAAGCCCTAAAGAAAGCTCTGTCTCTCTAAGTATGCAGTTGAGGAGACAGGATTGTTGATGAGCATTCTTCAAGGGCTGTGCTACCAGAGTACATCTACACAGCTCCAGGTATACCATGATGGTAAAACAACCAGCAGACAAATAACCTAGACAGAGGAATTTGCTTCTGTCCAAAGTGCATGGATAACACACATCCAGTAAATAATTCAGATACAACAAACATTATTCAGTGTCCATCATACACTGAAAACTTACCCTATTTCATTTCATCTATAACAAATCTATGATGTTGGTATTATTTTCCTGTCCAGAGAAGCAAATTAAGGTTTGTATTACAAATCCAAGCTCACACTGCAAATAATTCTCAAGGCAAAAACTCGAACCTAGGTTTCCCACTGCTCAGTATAGAGCTCCTTCCAATCTGTCCAACATTACTGGTTTCCTCCTCTTCTCTGCTAAGATATAACCTTAAAGAGCTATGTTCTGTTACATAATATAATTATGACATTCACTGGAAAGTCAGAATTGAAAATCAAATTTAACAATAGAATAGTAATAAAAATGAACACTGAGCACTTACCATGTCCAGACACTGTTTTAGATATGTCTCATGGATTAACTCATACAGGCTGCACAACTACCATGTGAAGTAGGCATTCTCATGACTTCCAATGAAGAAGGTGAGACTGACACTTAAAGAAACTTGCCCATCAATACGAATGTTAGTGGAGCTGAAATACAAAACCTTAATAACCCGGCACCTTAACTTAAGTCTTAGATACCAGAATTTCGGACAGTACAGTGCCCTCATATAATTTCCTTCATGTTGCTTAATCTTCAAGTAGTCATTAATAACATAATTAAACATGCTTCTTGCCAGGAGTAGTTTCCTTAATAATCTGGTCCCAATCTCTCCAATCTCTTCTCTGCACATTCCCATCAAGTATCTAAGCCAGAATGGCACCCACAGAACATCACCATTTATGTAAATAAAAACATATAGGCAAAATAATACCATATTTCCAACGGAAAAATAAACATTCTGTAGTAACACTTTCTGGTTCATAGATGGTTCCTTCTTGCTCTGCTGACCTCATCTACAAAAAGGGACAGATTAGCTTTCTAGGGTCTCTTTTATTATGACACTAACCCCATTCATGAGGACAGAGCCTTCTTGACTTAAACATCTCCCAGACTTTTACCTCTAATACCATCATCTGGATCTCAGAATTTCAACTTACAAATTTTGGGATGACACACATATTCAGATCCCACTACTCTCATCGCCCTCCCAAATTTTATTTTATTTTATTTTATTTTATTTTATTTTATCTGACAGGCAGAGTTAGACAGTGAGAGAGAGAGACAGAAAGAAAGGTCTTCCTTTTTCATTGTTTCACCCATCAAATGGCCGCTATGGCCATCGTGCTGCGGCCAGTGCGCTGTGCAGATCTGAAGTCAAGAGCCAGGTGCTTCCTCCTGGTCTCCCATGTGGGTGCACGGCCCAAGCACTCTGGCCATCCTCCACTGCCTTCCCGGGCCACAGCAGAGAGCTGGACTGGAAGAGGAGCAACCGGGACAGAATCCAGCACCCCAACCGGGACTAGAACCCTGGGTGTCAGCACCACAGGCGGAGGATTAGCCAAGTGAGCCGTGGCACTGGCCAACCCTCCCAAATTTTAAATATGACATCAAGTTTTATAAATCAGGATATTTGAACATGCTGTTCGTTCCTTTCTTTATCTTTTAAATAACTGAAATATTGGTCATCCTTCATATTCAGTTCAGATACAATCTCTTGATAAAGACTTCCCAAATCCATTCAGATAGAGCTATTGGCTCTATGACATCCAGCTACCAGTGATACTGTCCTGAAATACTTTACTTATGTTCCCCACTAACCTGTTCACTCTCTAAGGACAACTACTATATCATTATGTTATCTTTATTTTCATATCTCTAGTACCTAAAGAAACTGTGGGAGCCGGCGCCGCGGCTCACTAGGCTAATCCTCCGCCTTGCGGCGCTGGCACACCGGGTTCTAGTCCCGGTAGGGGCGCCGGATTCTGTCCCGGTTGCCCCTCTTCCAGGCCAGCTCTCTGCTGTGGCCCGGGAGTGCAGTGGAGGATGGCCCAAGTACTTGGGCCCTGCACCCCATGGGAGACCAGGATAAGTACCTGGCTCCTACCATCGGATCAGTGTGGTGTGCTGGCCACAGTGCGCTGGCCGCGGCGGCCATTGGAGGGTGAACCAATGGCAAAAGGAAGACTTTTCTCTATCTCTCTCTTTCACTGTCCACTCTGCCTGTCAAAAGAAAAACAAAACTGTGGGAAAAAGCAGCTGTTCACTAAATGTTTAATATGTATTGGTGTTCTGTAAGAAGCAAGTCCTGAAGCTGGTGCTGTGGCATAGCAGGTAAAGCTGCTGCAGTGCCGGCATCCCATATGGGCACCAGTTCAAGTCCCAGCTGCTCCACTTCCAATCCAGCTCTCTGCTATGGCCTGGGAAAGCAGTAGAAGACGGCCCAAATCCGTGGGCCCCTGCACCCATGTAGGAGACTTAGAAGAAGCTCCTGTCTCCTGGCTTCAGATTGGTTAAACTCCAGCCATTGCTGCCATCTGGGGAGTGAACCAGCAGATGGAAGACATCTCTCTCTCTCTCTCTCTCTCTTTCTCTCTCTTTTTCTTTCTCTCTCTCTCTCTTTCTCTCTCCCTCTGCTTCTCTGTAACTCTGCCTTTCAAATAAATAAAATAAATCTTAAAAAAAAAACACGTCCTTTTTTCCAACAAAAAGCAAACAATGTACGATTCTGAATTACAGGAGTCAAGCTTCTTGAATCCAAGAATCCTTTTCATGTCATGTCCCAGAGAAGCTGTCCTCAATCTACATCAAATACTGTCTCCCTTATTTTGCATGCTTCCTATTTTTTTTTCTTGTCTTAATTGAACAGTTTTAATCCAGAACATGGTTTTGGATATTGACTATGGCCACTAAGACAATGGAGTTATTTATTTAGAAAAATGCAGTATCAGGGCTGGCGCCGTGGCTCACTTGGTTAATCCTCCGCCTGCGGCGCTGGCATCCTCTATATGGGCACCAGTTCTAGTCCCAGTTGCTCCTTTTCCAGTCCAGCTCTCTGCTGTGGCCTGGGAGGGCAGTGGAGGATGGCCCAAGAACTTGGGCCCCTGCACCCACATGGGAGACCAGGAAGAGGCTCCTGGCTTTGGATCAGCATAGTGCCGGCCGTGGTGGCCATTTGGGGAGTGAATCAATAGAAGGAAGACCTTTCTCTCTGTCTCTCTCTCTCTCACTGTCTATAACTCTACCTGTAAAATAAAAAAAGAAAGAAAGAAAGAAAAATGCAGTACCACTAGCATCATACTAAAGCCCTTGGGAACAAAGGTGGTTCACAAAAAACTGCTCTTCTTTGGGTTACTAGACCCTGTACCACGTAGTGGAGTTCTCAAGCAGCCTGCAATGCAGCAGGTCCAAGTGCAACTAAGGTCTCTTCATCTAATCACCACTAATTATGTAGTGTGGCCATTTTATAATTCATTATTTCAGTTGGCTATGCCTTATGGGCTTATATATAAGGAGATAAAGCTTGAAAAGTTTCATTTTCTTCTAATAAACAAGGAAGAGGAGGAAGAGAATGTATGTTTTAGTCCTGGCTTCATGCTAAATGGAAAATCACTCAGCTTCCCTAGCCCTCAGTTTGTCCATGAAAGCACTAGACTTTATAACAGAAAGAAGGTTAATCTATGGCATTTGTGACACAAATCTGTTTTCCTGCTCCTTCACAGACATTAATAATTGATCATGACACTTTTCAGCTTACCATGTGAATACATCGCAAGATGGAACTTCAGAAAGCTACTTTCAATTGAATGGAAGATGCCATTTATTATTAAATTTACTGCCATCCAAATGCCCTCTGCGTCTGAACTCTACATCTGAGCTACTGATGTAGAACATATATGGCCGCCAGTGGGCGCTCAGTAGGAAAATTTATCAGTCTTGTGATACTGTATGTTTGTCTTGCTCTTTCTTGAAGTGCATGAAAAAGTTTCATAGACATGTGAATCATAGTATCTGTGACCACAGCAGAATCCACCCTCTACATTCAAACGTGACTGCTTCCTTTCCCAAAAATACAATATTTTATCACACATGAATGTATTAGAAAGACATCATGTGAGAAGCTGAAATTGAGGTAGAAGAGTTCTACAACATTTTTAAATCTGTGCAGTCTTCAAGAAAAACAGCCATAAATATATTTCCAAAAAAAAAAAAAAAAGGAAAAATCTGGCTTTTGTGTCCTGTTATGAAACTATTCAGTACGACAAGATCCATACTTCAACAGCCAAATTCTATTAAAGCACTATTTTAAAAGGCACTTGTGAATGAGATTCTTTTCTTGGACTAAATATAATACAGGCTGTTTTGATTAAGAAAAGATAATTCACAGAGCTGGAAGGAGCCTTAGACAATTATCTATGCAAATGAAAATTGTTATATAACTAAACTTGTCAAAAGATGTCCAATCACTTGGCTCAAGGCCATATGTCAGGCCCAGTTAGTGGCAGACCCTCACAAGGCTTTTTCTAAATTTGATTTTTGTTGATGTTTACTTGGAAAACAGATCTGACAGCCTCCCAGGACTATGGGCAATCCTCACTGTATGTCTTTCACAATGTTTCTTAGGCAGTATTTGGCACAAGAAGTTTTCCTTGAGTTCCCCTTTTCTTCAGTACAATCAACAGAGGTGACAGTAAAATAATTTTTCATTTCCTTCCTTGAAAGAAAAATGCATTAGGGAAATATTGTTGATTTACATTCTTAATGTGACAGGACTTAGGGATGAGGTCCTGGGACATTTTCTGCAGTCTCCGCAGGTGCAGACGCTGGAACTTCTGCCAGAGGATAGACAACGGCCAGACGATTCCCATTCTCAAATAGGAAATTATTTTCCTAGGCTTATTAAAGAATAGTCTTGAGTTCTTTCAACCACAGGGCTGTAACTGACAATGTCCTGATGACTTTCCACAAGAAGGCTGAGTTTGCATGAACATAGTTAAAAGGTTATGGCTCATTTTAATTAATTTAGGAACTGATTACAGTAGCATTTCATCAAATTTTGTATCATTTTATTTCATGAAATTTTACATGTCCCTTCCTCTGTAGCTCTGGGTATCAAGGCTAAATAAGACTGGGACAGCAAATGTCAAAATCTTTATAAAATGATCACAGTTGTTCAATTCATAGTTCTTTCTCCCAGCTAAGGGAATTAAAATGAAACTTCATAATGAGGCTTTAGTAGAGACCTAAGTAAGTACTTGGAAAAAAGTATCAGTACATGTCCTTTAATAAATATTTCATTTGATAAACATTTCATAGCATCCTAAATTCTGAGCACGTATGCAGACAATGTCCTATAGAGTATTTTCCTATTTCAGAAATTCTACCTTCCCAGTGGAATGCTTTTAAGAACTCTAATAAGGACAATGCTCCATAACAACAAAGGCTTTCTCCCAACCAAGTGTCCCCATGGTGGCAGCTGTTTGACACAGTGGCTAACATACTGCTTGGAATGCCCCCCATTCCATATCAAAGTGCCTGGACTCAAGTCCTGGCTCTGCTTCCATGATTCCAGCTTCCTGCTAACACACATTCTGGGAGGCAACAGGTAATGGCTCAAGTATGTGGGTCCAGACTGAGTTCTGGGCTCATGGCTTTTGGGAAGTGAAGCAGGCGACAGAAGAGCTCCCTCTCCCTCCTTCCTTCTCTCTCTCTCTTTCTGTCTCAAATAAAAATACATAATAAGAGAGACCAAGGTAGAAGCTTCTAGTTCTCTTAAACGTTATACCCAGAACTAGCACAGCATTACTTCTGCCATATTAAAGTAAACAAATCATAAAGCAGGAGATATCTCATATTCTCCAACAGACGTGATCTGCTAAATTATTATGTTCCTGGGTTAAACAGTAAAGATGCTAAATCTGGGCTTTTTTAAATCCAATTACATCCAAGTCTATTCCCAACCAAGACAAGAGTAGAATTCCATGATTTAAGCAATGTTAAAGGAGAAACATATGACAGCTGTGTTATATACTTAAGATAAAGTAAGGAATTAGAAAATTCATTAAGGACTGATATGATTAACCTTGTATGTTAATCTTCCTTATAGAACAACCTAGAATGGAAATACCAGAGTTGAATGATCTCCATTTTAATACTAGTCTTCTGACCTTTGTTTCCTCCTCTATAAAACAAAAATAAGACCTGCTTTTCAGAGGTGTTGCACAATTAGTGAGATAAAATGTGAATGTATCTGAGGCGGGTAATAGCCAGTTAAATCATCACCTGGGACACCTCTATCCCATATCAGAGTGGCTGGGATCAAGGTGTCCTGCCTCCCTTTCCCACCCAGCTTCCTGTGAAAGCATCTGGGAGGCAGCAAAAAGATGGCCCAAGTAGTTCGGTTCCTGCTACTCACTTGGGAGACCCAGATGGAGTTTCTGTCTCCTGGCTTTGGTCTGGCCCAGTCCTAGCATGAATCAGCAGGTCAAAGATTCTCTTTCTCTCTCTCCCGCCCACCCCCCCACTCTGTCTTTCAAATGAACACAAAGAAATATTTTTTTTTAAAAAAGTGAATGTGTTTTAAGTGACTAAAATGGAATTTTTTTCCTTTTCCAACTTCCTTAAAGAAAGATATCTTGGATTCATATGGTTTCCCTCACCTCCAAACACAACATGCCACATGCAGTACATGCTCAAAAGATATAATAAATCATTTTCCATGGGAAAGAAGTGGGGACAGGATAAGAAACTCAGATTGGTTGTCAAAGGGATCAGATTCATCTAAAAGTTGCCTTAGTTGTTTTATAAACTTCAGCAGTCACTTGGATAAAGATTAAGAAACAGTGCAACTTAGCCACACAAGCTGCATCTGGCTTGTCACCCTTTTTAGCCCACAGCAAAGTGGTCCTGACTAGTGACATACAGAGTAGCTGCCGTGCCTTTTCTAACTGGGAGAGCCAAACCCTGAGGAATTCTCAAAGCAGCAGGCATTAATCACAGTTAGGTGTAAATAATTTCCTATCCTCAATGAATCTCTGACATAAACCTGCCATGTTTTATTTCAGTAATAAAATGTTTTGTTTTTTTAATAGTAAATGCTTCAAATGATTTGTACGAAACCCTGCAGTAGATTATGCCTTGGAGAGTTCAATGCTTCTCAGCTTGCCACTAAACTGCCTTTGGTTCATCATAGTAAAGTATCAGGTAGAAATCAATAGACAGACTGATCTATTTGTATGAAAAAGATCAATTATCTTTAATTAAGCAATACAACAAAGAAATAGTTTGGGGACTTGTCATATGGCAGTTATCTCCTCTTACATGATTGCTCCACTGTTTCGACTAATGTACTTTAAAGTGATTTGTGGACAATAGAGACAGTACTTAATTATAATTATCATTTAATGATATAAAATTTTTGAACTGTATTGCTGATATTCTCAGCACAGTTCTCTGTAGAGCTAGTGGCTCTGAATATTATAATCAAAAGTAATAAAGATATTTTTAACTTCAAGCAAAAATAATCTTACCTTATTTTACTTCAAATAAAGAGTCTACCTATGTAGAGTAAAATAATGAAACAAGTGTTCAGCTCATTTACGGGAAAGGGGGAAATAAAGCTTCCTCTTGAAACATTTACGTAGTTAGAGCAGAAGTGGTTCTGTCGACTTTCATTCTTTGCTGTGCTTCACGCCAAAACATCTGGCTAAAAAGTGAAAAAACACCCAAATGGCATTGTATAGGAAAAACACCTAGATGATTGATTGCATTTTTCACTTTAAAGTCAATGTTTTGATATTATAGAGACATGGCCTTTGTTCAATAGGTGTAATCTTTTGCTGGCTGAAACAGGGTTTTACAAAGCTTTCTTTGACAAGGACTAATTTATCAATTCTAATTTTAAGTGAATTAACAGTTTTAAATAATGGATCCAATTATATCGTATACCCTGTACCACACCTATGCTGAGTCCTACCTAACTTGAAAGGAGAAAGAAAAAGCCTTCAAAGAAAAGACTGCAAACTATATACTTTCAAAAGGACTAAGCACAGAGTCAAAAGAAATGAACAGCTAGAGGCTACAATTTAAAACAACTTGAAAGTATTCACCTAAGATCACTGCACCACAGCAAGAGCCTGGGTACTTTAAAGTAATTGTTGTTTGCCCGACACACAACACTAACATGCAGTGACTACAGAACTGTGTTAAAGCTGTGAAGAGAAGTAACTGAGGACATCAGTGGTGGGGCAGCAAGGATTCACCCAGCTTCTCAGGTATCCATCTAACCTCAAGGTCTGTTTCTGAAAGTAAAAGGACACTGATGGGAGGAAGAGACAAAAGGTCATTAGTCACGTTCCCCAGAGAACAGTTGAGTTTGGCCAACCTAAAGAGGGGCAAGGTTAGATTCCAAATGAACTGGGAGGGGAGTTATGGGGGGACCTGGCCCCTTTCCCAGAATGAGGGTGCTTGAGATATTCAATGCTATCTTGAATCAACCCGATTAAAGGGCCCTAGGGGGAATCCAGGAACCTGTGATACAGATTTAATATAGATCTAGTGTTCCATTTGATTCAGGATTCTGAGAATTATGACAGGATATCCCTACAACAGACCTAAACTGTCCAATTTTTCCAGCATCCCTAAGTCACATGCTGTGTTTTACTAATACTTGGGTTGGAGTCAATGGAGACATTTGTGGTCTTTTAACCACAAAAATGGATCAAGGTGTTCTACGTTCAGTTCTGTCTCTATTCCTCTCACATGATTTCTTAATGGGTCGACCTCCTATATGTACAGAAAGATTAAGATGGTGTGTCTTAGGTGTGTCATTTAAACTTTCTGCAGCTCACTTTTCCCATCTGTAAAAGAAGATAAGAAAACCAACTGACCTAATGGTTGTAAGGATTAAATAAAGTATTGTATTACTGAAAAGCCTGGCATAGTGTTCTTGCAGACTTTTTACTGATTTTGATTCTGAACGTAAACAATCAGTTCAAGACAATTTATTGGTGCTCTCAAACAACTGGCCACCCCTTTTTCTGTACATGTTTGCTTATTCATCCATTTATTCTCTATTGCTGCCAACTAGGACCCCTAAGCCCAAACACCCAAGACACACAGGGCAAAAAGAAAGAAAAAAGGTAAATATGGTGAGGCCACTCAACACATTAACTGGTCTTCCAGAATGTCCAGCAGGCACCCTTCTGATTCTGCCCTTAAGACAGACTAACTAACGCAGGGCAGCGCAAACACTGCAGAGCTGCCTGGGCCTGGGAGGTCTGAGTAGTGGCCTGGGACATGTGCTTTGGGAGGAGAAATCTCAGGGAAAGGGCTTTCCTGGCCTCCTGTCAGTCTTGAGAAAGCAGAACATAACATGATTTCTTTTTGTCTTCTGCTTGCAAACAAATGTGCCTTTGCCTATCTTCCCTGGGTTTAATTAGTCTTCTGTCTTCCTCAGAATTCAGGCTGTTCATTTGCAAATGGAAGACATCAGAAAGGCGTGTGGGTGTGGGTGTGGGTGTTGGGGGGGACAGGGGGCTGAAGTGTTTATTTTCAAAGCCACAGGGGGTCCCCATTTGAAAAAGCACCCAGCTTATCTCAATGTTTTTGTTTGTATGATTTTGAATTAGAAGGTTAGAGCAATTCATTTAGGAGATTAAGCTGTCTTTACAATGGTCCTAGTTGTCCTATTTATTCAATAGTATTGCCAGGGTTAAAAAGAAAAAAAAAAAGGCTTTTTACTGCACTTTCATTATTTGAGTGCAACAATTTTAAAGGGTTCTTTTGATTTTAATGGCAATTAATTTTACATCAAAGTGATGATTATTTGCAGACCACAGATGAAAATCACAGCCAAACTGTACAACAGATTAGAGTTGTCAGTTTCAGGAAATAAAAATACAGGAGACTAGTTAAACATGAATTTCAGAAAAACAACAAAGATTTTAGTCCAAGTATGTTCCAAATCACCAGGTATGGGGTACACTTATACTAAAAAATTTTCAGTTATTTACTTAAAATCCAAATTTAAGTAGACACCCTATATTTTATTTGGCAATCCAACCATGTTTTCATGGATGTTGTACACGTTCCAAGAATGCTAAGTGAAAAATAGGGCAAATTCCATTTCATTATTGCACTTAAACTTGCTCTCTACAGAGCTGAAGTACTTCATCAGTCAGAATAATGACTCTCAGTTTATTAACAGATAAAGTGATACCTCAGCAAATCAAATTAATGTTGATTACAGGATAAGACCTAGTGCTTGTCTCTGAAGCCCATTCTGTTCATGCCAAGTTTTCTCATAATTGAAAAAGGAACTCCCAAAAGGGGCAGCTGGTATCTTTAGTTGAGCCATAAGTTACTGTGCTGAACTACTACTTTTAACTGTGAATATCATCTTTCTTTCATTTACGATACAAAGCAAACATCCTGCACATGGAGGGGCTGACTCACCGCACTACATGCCCCAAGATTGAAGAGGCCTTTGAACCAATAAATGAGTGATTTTCCCCACAGGAGACGAAACAGTTGGTTTTGACTATAAATAAAAAGCAACCTGAATTTATGTGGCACAATCGTTTTCACATATCTGCTGACATAAATAATTAAATAAAAGGAGATTTTTGCCCTTGATTTCATCTTAGCAAACATAATTACACCTATTTTGTACTTAAATGATTAAATTCTTTCTCATGGTTCTTGGCTTTTACATACATGTAAAAAGGTGTAGGTGATGCCTCCTCCTATCCCAGGAATTAGGTTATTTGTAGGAATTCAGTCTGAAAGCTTCCGACTTAATAAAATGTGATGATAAACTAGTAAGTCTAATTGTGCAGTTTATAAAGGCAATATCATTATCTTAAAGTTTTATCGAAGCTTTAGAAGGTAAGGGGTATTTTTTGGTAGACCCTCAAAGCACCTTAATTTTTCTCTTTAAATTTTTAAGTAGATATCATCCTGGAAAAGCAGAAAGAAGGAAAGAAGATATTCAATGACAAGCTCAAATTAGCCATCAAATATATGGTCAAGAAATTCCCATTTACCATTTAAATAAAATATTAGAAGACTCTTGTTAGGACTTGGTTTTGAAACAAGCCCCATGTTGAAGCTAAGTCCTGCTAAGAAATACCTCTGAAAGCTGCCACTTGACCCGGAATTCCTCTACAGGAAAAACTAGCCATAACGACAAGAGAGGCCTATATGAGAAACTGCCAGAATGTCAACTTCATTTGCAGTGGCCCCATATGGCCTGATCACTCTCCCTGGCATGATAAATCACTAGCAGAATCCTTACCTTCCTACGTTTGATCTCTGCTCAGCAAGATGTGGTTTTGATGTGAAGAACTCCAGATCTCTTAGGTCAGAGACAAATAGCAGTGGCACTGACCTGCAAAGTGCTAAGTCTCTATTAGACTGCAGTGCAAAGCCAGAAGCTTCTGACAAGTTCCCTCGCCGCAGTTTCCCGACCCACCGTGGCTTTCATGAGCTTAGCTTGGCAGAAAAGCTGCTGAAATGGTTTGGAGGAGAAATGATAACAAATCTTTCCTTTCTATCACTGTGACCAAGTACTAAAATCAATTTTCCGAAGACTGAAAGGAGAACTTCTCTTGGGACTCATTGCTCTCATTTCTAGTACTATAATTTTTTTGGCAAATGTGAAACATTTTGATTTCCAGTGGATCTTTATGACACCACTAATCACTCATTTATATAAGGACAATCATTACCAGATTGCTATGGACCATTCTTTGGTAATTATGAGTGTATCCTTGGGAAATGCTTTTAGCAAAACTGTTTTGAGTGCAAATTTTGGTTCCCAGATAGACTAACTAGATATACATGCATGTTCAGTATTTTCCTCTGATCCTCATAATCCAGGTCCTAGACTCAGCAGGGATAGAGTTCTATATAGTCAGGGTGGGATACAGAAATCTCATAGCTCTTCTAATCCAAAACTTCTTATAAGCAGGTAGGCTAATAAATAAGCATCTCATTCTACCTTCTTATTATCTAAGAAATTAATTTGATGTCCAGGAAATTCAAGGGACTTAACCAATAGAACAAAGCATTTTCATATCCCCAGAGCCTAATATAGAGGAGGTATTTAACAAATGATCAAGTGATTTCATTCACACATTAATTCAATAAATATTTATTGTACAAGGAACTGCTAAACAAGAATACATTAGAGGCAGAGCTGGGGCCAAAATGCAGGTCTTCTAATGCACAATCCACGGCCAGCGCCGTGGCTCAATAGGCTAATCCTCTGCCTTGCAGTGCCGGCACCCAGGGTTCTAGTCCCGATCGGGGCGCCAGATTCTGTCCCGGTTGCCCCTCTTCCAGGCCAGCTCTCTGCTGTGGCCAGGGAGTGCAGTGGAGGATGGCCCAAGGCCTTGGGCCCTGCACCCCATGGGAGACCAGGATAAGTACCTGGCTCCTGCCACTGGATCAGCGCCGTGCGCCAGCTGCAGCGCTCCGGCCGCGGTGGCCATTGGAGGGTGAAGCAACGGCAAAGGAAGACCTTTCTCTCTGTCTCTCTCTCTCTCTCTCTCTCTCTCTCTCACTGTCCACTCTGCCTGTCAAAAAATAAAAAAATAAATAAAAAAAGAATAATGGAAAAAGGAAGACCTTTCTCTCTGTCTCTCTCTCTCACTGTCCACTCTGCCTGTCAAAAAAAAAAAAAAAAAAAAAAAAAAAAAAAAAAAGCACAATCCACAGCCTTATGCTCTACTATGTACTCTGAGCGTTTCTGTTCCAAAGAAATGGGAAAGAGGGGCCAGCAAGGGGCCAGCCCTTTGGTGTATGGGGTAAAACCGCCACCTGTAGTGCTGGTATCACATATGGACTCTGGTTTGAGTCTAGCCTGGGCAAGCAGTAGAAAATGGCCCAAGTCCTTGGGTCCCTGTACCCACGTGGGAAACCTGGAAAAAGCTCCCAGTTCCTGGCTTTAGATCAGCGCTACTCCAGCCATTGTGGCCAATTGGGGAGTGAGCCAATGGGTGCAAGAATTTTTTTCTCGCCAAGACACTCTGGCAAAAGATCTCTGTGAGTGAGATCCCAGTGGAAAGAACAGGTCTTCAAAGAAGGAGGTACCTTTCTCTGAAGGGAGGAGAGAACCTCCACTTTGACTATGACCTTGTCTAAACAAGATAAAAGTCGGAGAACTCAAGGGGCTTCCATAGCCTTGGAAACTCATGACTGGAGCATAGGGAGATTACTGATGCCATAGACAGGAGTGTCAATTGGTAAAGTCAACAACAGGAGTCACTGTGCACTTACTCCTCATGTAGGATCTCTGTCATTAATGTGCTGTGCATTGAGATTTAATGCTATAACGAGTACTCAAATAATATATTTCACTTTGTGTTTCTATGGGGGTGCAAACTGTTGAAATCTTTACTTAATGCATACTAAACTGATCCTCTGTAAAAAAAAAAAAAAAAAAAAAAAAAGAAAAGAATAGAAACTATCAACTCCCAACTTGACTCTCACTGGGATTAAACATGACAATAGGTCTGATCTGATTTCATCATCATTAAAAAAAATCATCTATTATTTTTCACTTTATGTTTCTGTGTGGGAGCAAACTGTTGAAATCCTTACTTAATGTATACTAAGCTGATCTTCTGTATATTAAGATAATCAAAAATGAATCTTGATGTGAATGGAAGGGGAGAGGGAGTGGGAAAGGGGAGGGTTGTGGGTGGGAGGGACGGTATGGGGGGGAAGCCATAGTAATCCATTATTCGTACTTTGGAAAAGTATATTCATTAAATAAAAGTTAAAAAAAAATAAAAAAAATAAAAAAAAGAATTTTTTTCTCTCTCTCTAACTCTGCCTTTCAAATAAAGAAATAAAGAAAAGGGAAAGAGAGTAGGAGTGGAGTTTTCCATGCATTTCTGCACGTACATGAGTGTGTGTACTTTCCTTTAAGGAAGTACATAAAAAGGAAGTAAGCTACTTCATTAACACTTTACCCTGGAATTAACTTTCTAGTCCTGGCACTTTATCTGTTAGTGACTCTGAAGATGGAATCAGATAATTTTTCTGGTAATGGAATATATGTGTTTATTCATTCAAACACAAATAAGTATAGACCACACTCTATCACAGCAACCAGATACTAGCTCTTATGAAAACTCAAGTCCAGGGGTGCTGGCACTGTGGTGTAGTGGGTAAAGCCGTCACCTGCAGTGCTGATATCCTATATGGGCACCGGTTCGGGTACTGGCTGCTCCACTTCTGATCCAGTTCCCTGTTAATGTGTCTGGGAAAGCAGCAGAGGATGGCCCAAGTGCTGGGGCCCCTGCACCCACATAGAAGACCCTGAAGAAGCCTCTGGCTCCTGGCTTCAGCCTGGCCCAGCCCTAGCTGTTGTGGCCATTTGGGGAGTGAACCAGTGGATGGAAGGAAGACTTCTCTCTCTCTATCTTTCTTTCTCTGTGTAACTCTGATTTTCAAATAAAAAAATAAATCTTTAAAAAAAAATCTGAGTCCAGGAAGAAACCAGTGTAGACATTAAATAATAAATGAGCCCCTTATTGTGACATTATCAAACACATGTTATTTAATAATAATAAAAACAAGCACTTGAAATTAATCTACAATATCACATTTGAAAGACTTCTTGCAAGAGATCTGGTGTGTTCTGAAGTCATGTGTGTCTGTCAATATAAAAATGACAGCAGAAATACTCCAAAAATTGTTACTAAAATTGGCATGAAATTTTAGTGAGCTAAAATAATGAATTCTGAAAAAGGAAAAAACAAGCTATCATCTTAATAGCCGCACTGTTTCAATAGTCATCCTCTTTATGTAAGTGAATAAAACACTCATAAATTAAATCTTCATTATCTTTCTTTAGAACTACACTGGTAACTTTGCAAATGTTGTTTTAAAACAAAATGTTTGGCTTATTTTTTGGCTTAATATAGTTTATGTACATTTATGCATATATGCCTATACTAAGTGTTGAGCAATAATCTCTCCTTGATTCAGATAATGAAAAGTTCCAAAAATCACTGTTTTGTGTACTTCTTTTCTAAGCCTTCTCTTTTTCTCTGTTGGAATTCCTGGTAATGATACCAGAATGTAGGCAAACCTCATTAGTCTCCCTGCTGTTTACAAGACAGGATTTATGCTCAATGTGCCGAACACAATGGCACACATCACTAAATGGCTAGAACTGCCACCCAGGCTTTAATCTGAGAAATTTTTCACTCAGTACAAATACCTATCGGCATGGAGAAACATGGAAGAGCAATTACAGCCAACACTTGTAGTCTTTTAAGAGTACACCAATAAATACCCATTTGTGAAGGTTAATTTAATGCAACCCAGGCTGTTATCTGAAAGAGTATATGTGGCCAATTCAATCCATTAAGTAATTACTAAATTCTCAAGAGGGCTCACAGAAGTCAAATGTGGTTATTCCAGGTTCATTGCTTCTGCTCTCCCTAAGGACCATTTAGACCAGCAGCAGGGAGGTCCAACTACAAAGGTTCTGGGGCATTTATGAAAACAGGTACATGAGTCTAACCAAGGAATCAAAGTCACAGAGGGCCAATCCCTAGAGAAACACTTAGGGAAGCAGAAGAGAAGCACAAGTGGAGGAGAATAAACAAGGGGATGGAAAAGGTGAAAAGAGGTACATTGACTGGAAAATAAAGGACAAAGAGAAGTGTGTTCTCTCTAAAAGGGAACACAGAGAGAATTGAGAGATTACAAGGTCTGACTTTAAAGAGACACCTGTTAGCCCTTTCTTTAAATGGAATTCTTTTTATTTTTAAGATTTATTTTATATGGGCAGAGGCAGAAAGAGAGAGAGAGAGAAGAAAGAGAGAGAATATTTCAGAAAGGATTTCTAAGTCATTTACAATGAAACACTAATTGCACAACCCACTACCAACACCTTCTCTTATTGAAACTCTCAAAGTATGAATTTATCTATCCCCAATGAGGTTACATTTAATAGAAGAATCTGAGTTGTTAAGTCACAGTGAGAGATGTTTGCGCATAAGAGGCAAAACAGAACCTATCTACCCAACTCTTTTTTGCAAGCATCTCTTTCACATGGGTTAGAGTTGAGTTATAGCAAATGATGGCCTATTAGGGGAAAGAAAGCACTAGACAGAATGTAAAATACATTAGTTTTCAATAGCTTTGCACATTCTCACTCCCAAGTGAATTCTAATAATCGTAACAAAGAAAAACATGGTTGAATGAAAAAACAAACAGATGTTATTAAGGGCAGTGTGTGAGGATCCAACCAGTGATAACCCAAAACCACAGTTGCTTATCAGACCCTGAAGAATCACACATACCCAGGTGATTCATACCTACAGAGACAAATCCTATCACCCTCTCCACTTTTTTTGTCTGAATTCACACTCCCATCTTTACGGTTGGCTGACATTGTTGCTAATGATAGTTTCACAGGATACTAACTGGATTTAATTGTGGGATTTGTAATCAGAGAACTGAGTTTGGCATTACCCTGTAAAATACTCAGCAAAGTTACTGTCCAAATATCAGTGCTTTCTTGTGGTTCTTGCGCTTATTCTGGTTATGTGCATGGAAGGGGAAGGATTGCTACCCACTATTGCTACCTGCTGTTATTACTGAGCCTGGAAGGACTATTCAATTTTAATTTGCTTTATTTCTCACTTGTAAAATGGGGATATTACTGTACCATTTCCATCATAGGGTTATAAGAATTACATGTAATCATATGAGAAAAGTACTCTGAATACAATAAAAGCTGTAGCTATTAAGAGCTATTAACAATAATAAAATAAACCAAAAACTCATTGAACAAAATTTTTTGAAACATGCACACTAGCAGACATTGAGCTAGGTGCTTTAAAAATACCAACATGAGTAGGAATTTTAATCTAGCACAGGAGGAGTAAGTATACAGAAAAACATAATTTAAGGCAAAAGTTGCACCATTTAGGAGAACAAACAAGTAATACAGGTGCTCAAAGACCTTAAGTTCATGGTCAAAAAATCATTCGGACAGTCAACTTTGTTAGATGTTATACAAGTATATTATAACATACACAGAAGGGCTAGATTCAGTTTTAAGTTTGGAGGATTCCCCTCTTCTACAGTATCTTCTTTAAAATTTGAGGCACACATGAATCAAATCACTTATGAAATCCAAACATAAAACGAAAATGTACAATACCATCTTTGTCTTTAAAACAAAAATTAAAGTGTTAACCAAATGTAAAATTCAGTAGTGTTATTTTCAAGTCTGGTGCTAAGGAATAATTTAAATTATAACAACAGGATGGAGCACAGTATTGAATTAGTCAAGACATAGATATTTCTACTGGAAATTATTTTTCAGATTGTTACATATCCATGCTATCTCCACTGCTAAAAACAAATAGCATACAATGAAGAATTCATCTATTTACCCTGGTCCTTCAAAAATGGGTGGTGTGTGCACTGAGAGAGGGAGAAAAAGAAAGGAAATTAAGTCATTATGTGAAGAAGTTATAAAAATCATGTTATCCAGGAGTTTTGTATGTTGGCCACTTAAAGGCAGGTTTATGGGACACATCACTTTTCTTAGTTCAGAGAAACCAGCATATATTTTAATCATCCATTAAAGTAGAACTAGTGTCTCATCTTCCCTCACTAAGGAAAAGACTAGGCTTGGGAATATGAACTTTGGAAGAGGAACCTCCTCATTTGATTCTAAGATTGCATAGAATATACTTTTTAAAAATTCTTTGCATATTAATATTTTGTCTTTCATATGTCATGTCATTTGCCCTTGAGATTTATCTGTGCCCTTTTATTTAACCAAATAACAGCTCCAAGGAGGTTAAGACACGAATGTAAATAGCAAAAAAATTTAATAAAAAAATACAATCTCCATCTTATGACGTCAGACTTTAGATTTTTCAGCTTTACAATGGCGCAAATACCCATTTGATAGACATTGCAATTTGAGTTTCAATCTTTTCCTGGGCTAGTGATACACAGAACTATATTCTCTCACAATACTCTGCAGGCTAACACAAAAGTTTTGGGCACATTTAAGTTAGACTAGGATAAGCCTTGATGTTTTCAGATAGGTAGGTGCATTAAATTCATTTTCAACTTAATATTTTCAGTTTACAATGGGTTCACTGAGACATAACCCCATCATAAGCCCAAGAATATCTGTAATAAGCTTACAGAAGATTGCAAGGAGAGAAACTGGAAAAGCGTGGAATTAGAATGGATTTCCTAAGCAAATAACTAAAAGGAAAAAATGCTCTTCATTTGCATTTAAAACTGGTAAAATTAGACAGAAAGAGGAAAGTGGAAGGAGAAAAAGTATTGAGGAAGGACATGTTATTAGACAGTATGTAACTGAGAAAGGATTAAAATCCCAAATATAACCAAATTGCTACAAATTAATAAATACATATACACAAAGATGAGCAAATGATAAAACCAGCCAATTCACAAAGGGAGAAGGCCAAATGGGCAAAAAGTATAGAAAAAGATATTCAGTCTCATAAGAATAATTTAATTTCATACAAAATCAAAGAAATTGAAATTAAATTAGGAATGGGATATAATTTCACAGTTAACAGATTGGGAAAATTTATTAAGTGTGAGAACTCCAAGTGTAGGTGAGAATGGAATAACAGTGTCTTGATAAACTCCAAGTAGAAGTAAATACTTGTATAATCATGGTGGGAAGAAATATGGCAATTCCTATTTATGCTACAGGTATTCCATGAGCCAGCAATATCTTCTATTAGAATATATTATCACCCAATATAGAGAAATGTGTTCAGGAATGTTCAAGGCAACATTATTACAGTATTAAAATATTTAAAATATTATAAATGTCGATAGAACAAATGAAAAATTGGACTATATTCATCGAATAGTGTATTATACAACAATGACAATGAATGAAGAGCAGGTGTACCCAACAGCATGCTAAGCAAACAAAGCAAACGGCATAAAGATATGTAAGGCATGCTACTCCTTATAAAATACTATAAAACATTTTAGCATATAAACACTAGCATATATTATTTATGGATACATACACATGCATGGATATAATCTGTGATTAAAGCAAATGTCTCAGAGGAGGAAAGGAACAAGAGAGGGGAAAAGGAGGCTTCTCAGGAGGTCTTCAATGTAATTCTTTCAAAAATCAGACGCAATTATTGCAAAACGTTAAGAACTAACAAATCTTAGTATGTTACTGTCTGTACTCTTCTGTGTGATTGAAACAAATAATTTTCCGCCAAATAATACAGTGTGCTCCTGATTTGCTAAGGCCAAAACATTTCTTTATTTTTCAAATTCTCATGGTACTTCAACTGCATTCATTCTTAGCATTTAGTGTCTTCTACCATGCACAATAGTTCCATGCATGCCCATCCTTACCCCACAACAAGTGGGAGACTACTTCAGCTTCTTCAAAGCAGGGGCCCCATCTATCTTTTCATGCCAAACAGTAATTAACAATGCACAGGAAGCCTAATACATGTTACATAAACAAACAAATGAATAAATTCAGGGAAGCAAATCAGTAGCTCTGATTGTAGCCAAAAATAAAAATGACCCTGAGGTAATACAACTAGACAACCATCCCTGTGAAAATTAAGCTGTATTGGTACAATGGGTATCAGATTCTAAAATACAGATGAGGCAGAATCCATTGCTTTGAGGTTTGCCAGGGTATTTAACAAAATGGTGTCATATGGATTCCTGACTTCCTCCAAAGAAAAGGTTTTGTGAGGAAGCCCAACTTTAACACCTAGGGAGTAAGACTGTTTAAGTTGTTCCCCATAATGTCTTACAGGTATTTTGTAATTTCATCTTCCCAGGCAAGGCCTTCCTAATTCTCCTCTTCTTTTCCACCCTAAACCCTTCCACCATGACACACTACCTGGGGATTTGAAGTAGGTGTTGGTAGTAAAGGTTTGAGGAGAAGGGAAAGAGGCTATTTGTACTTGTTAGTGGGTTTGCTAAACCCCAATCTTTTGCCAGATCCATTTACCTGGAGGTAGATTCCATCCTACTTGTGGGAAGAGTCACACAATTTGTCACTTTCTGACTCAGTTTAATCTTTAAGCAATACCTAAAAATGCCACACAGCAAAAAACTTGAGTCACCTGACTTAAAAACAGAAGAGTCAGATGAACGAGAATTATGCATGAGAAACTACTCATATATGAAACATAATCTTTAAATTATTTTGAAACTGTTTCCTATCTTTTACAATCAAGATTGGAAAAGATTTTGGGGCCTATGATATCCTAATTTTTCTAGATATGAGATTAGTGTTTTCAGTTTCATCAGGACAATAAGTTTTATCTTTCCAAAGATGTAGCTATAAAAAAAGGGCTACTTTGGCTCTCCAAAGGTCAGACAGTGATGAGAAAAGGAAGTAGAGTAGATAACTACTTCCAGAGGTAACAGAGCTGAACTGGTGAACAAGGAAGGTTTCCTTCTATAATACAAATTAGAATGTTCATTTACAGATTCTAATTTTTAGCCACATTCTAAAAGGGTCAATTAACCCCCATGCTTGACCCCAGGGAAGTGTTAAGAGCTCAGCAGATGACTATGTAGTGAAATTACTCAATTATTATTCCACCTGGAATTTTCAAAGTCTGCAGATGTCTTCAAATCATGTGACACAATAAAAAATTGTTGTAAATAAACTCGTAGGACAGAAGATTTTGCAGGTAAACAATTTAAACATAACTCAACCTTAACAACACAGCTAACAGAAAAATGCCAAATTAGGAATTTCCAATTTAGATAATCTTGCATTTTTGAAAACTTAAATGAAAGATATCCCAAAGATATGTCTGAAAAGGTGACATTATGGTATTTACCTCTATACCTACATTTAGTATTTGAAGGGAAATGAATGGGTTTGAAGCGACCTGTCACAGCAAATAAATTAAGGAAATGTTAAGAATGCTTTCAAAATGATCACTGCCTGGTGCTTTTACTTTCTAGAAGATGATTTCTTGGGATGTACCAAAATTCCATGTGTTATCTTGGACAGCTAGAATTAAAAGTTTCTTCATTTTTTAAAAAACAAGTTTGTTTTTTAAGATTGATTTATCTATTTGTTTAAAAAGCAGAGCAACAAAGAGAGAGCTATATGTTCCATCTGCTGGTTCACTCCCTAAATGGCTATAACAACATCCAGGCTACACCAACAGGAGCCAGGAATTCTATCCTACTTTCCAACATGGGAGCCATCACCTGCTGCTTATCAGGTGTATCAGAAGGGAGCTGGATGGAAAGCTGAGCTTCCTAACCAGCACTCTGATACGGGATGCTGGAATCATAATCAGTGGCTTAATCCACTGTGCCATAATGCTGTCCCTCTTCTTCATTTTTTAAATTATATAAACTAAGATATCTACCACAGGCAAAATACTCTTCCACAGCCAAAAGATATCTACCTTCATACACACACACACACACACACATATATATATATAAAATTTTGTTTAGGGAATACAACTTCATGCATATAATAAACACAGAAACATGATGCTTCTTCCCTCCCAGCCATCGACTGCCGGGGAAGATATCTACCTTCTGAGAATCTTCTCAGAAGCTACCATTCATCCATGATTTGTGTGACAATGACTTGCCAACGTATTTGTCCAAAACTACTGTAAAAAGCAGAAATGCTTATTTGTAACCTGGAGTTTAGACTCAGCCAATTGGGCATTGTGAGGCATAATAATGCTGAATTTTGGTACAAGTGTCAGATATCTAATTTGATTATTAAACTACTATCTGGGAGATGGTTTGATTTAGTGACCTTTCAGTAAAGACTTTGCTGGACAAACTTCTAAGGAGTCCCATTTGTTGAAAATATAGTACAAACATAATACCATAGTTACCCAAAGTATGAAATTCTTTTGAGTAATTAAAATAGTAAGTAAACCACTGACCTGCTTACAAAACATTATTGATCATACAGCTCTTACCTTTCTTAAAATGGATCTCCATTCATTTGCTACTATAATAATCCAAACGTAATTAAAATAACCATCACTTAGCACTGACTCAACACTATATGCCACTCACTTTCACACAATTTCTGCTTAGTCATCTTAACAGCCTCATAAAGTAGGTATTATTATATTAATGTTGACAGATGTATAAACTGCAAGTGGTGAAGAAACTTATTTAGTGAAGACACTACACATGCCTTTTTCACTACTGCATCCCTAGAACCTGGTACCATACCAGCATTATGCATTAAATGTCAACTGTCCGCATAACTAGTAAGTACCTGCCTGATCAGGATCAAAGACCTATTTTAACTCAGAACATTTCTTTTTCCAAGTTAAGGGCTTATAAACATTTACTTAAATGTGGGCCATATGGGGCCAGCATTGTAGTGCAGTGCGCTAAGCTGCTGCCTACAATGCCAGGATCCCATACTGGAGACCTTGAGATGCACCTATTTTTTTTTTAAGATTTATTTATTTGAAAGTCAGAGTTACACAGAGAGAGGAGAGGCAGAGAGAGAGGTCTTCCATCCAATGGTTCACTCCCCAATTGGCCACAATGGCCAGAGCTGTGCTAATCCGAAGCCAGGAGCCAGGAATGCGAATGCAGGAGCCCAAGGACTTGGGCCATCTTATATTGCTTTCCCAGGCCATAGCAGAGAGCTAGATCAGAAGTGGAGCAGCCAGGCCTCGAACCAGTGCCCAAATGGGATGCTGGTGCTTCAGACCAGGGCATTAACCAGCTGCGCCATAGTGCCAGCCCCTACTTTTTCTGATCAAGATCCCTGCTAATGTGCCTGGGAATGCAGCAAAAAAATTGGCCTGCATTCCCTGTCACCCCTACCACCCATGTGGAAGACCTCAATGAATGAGTTCTCACTCCTGGCATCAGCCTGGTCCAGTCTTTGCTGTTGCAGCCATTTGGGGAGTGAACCAGTGGACTGAAAATCTGTCTCTTCCTCTCTATCACTCTGCTTTTCAAATAAATCTTTTTTTAAAATGTGGCGCATATGGCTTCTGTTGCTACTACTAATTCTTAGATGGCAGGTTCACAGCAAGCATAGATAATACACAACAAAATGGATGTGACTGCTAACAGTAAATCTTTATTTTTAAAACCAGGTGAGGCTGGCGCCCTGGCTCACTTGGCTAATCCTCCGACTGCAGCACCAGCACCCCGGGTTCTAGTCCTGGTTAGGGCGCCAGATTCTGTCCCGGTTGCTCCTCTTCCATTCCAGTTCTCTGCTGTGGCCCGGGAATGCAGTGGAGGATGGCTCAAGTGCTTGGGCCCTGCACTGGCATGGGACACCAGGAGGAGGTGCCTGGCTCCTGGCTTTGGATCAGCGCAGCGCACCAGCTGTCGCGGCCATTTGGGTGGTTAACCAACGAGGGAAGACCTTTCTCTCTGTCTCTTTCTCTCACTGTCTAACTCTATCTGTCAAAAAAAAAAAAAAAAAAAAAAAAAAAAAAAAAAAAAAAAACAGGTGAACAATCTATAGTTTCCTGACCCCTGCAAACTGTCACTAAGAACTAAAAAGACAAAAATATACATCAGTGTTAGGATTTAATTATCCAGCTGAGAAAGTTTCAGAACCAAGAACTGGGTGTATTGGAACCTGAGATGCTTATTGGCTTGGTCATGGTTTGTTCATGGTGCTTCACCAATGCAAAGAGAAGTAACTAAGTCTGGCCACAAGGAAGTCAGATCACACAGAACAAGCTCCTCAGAGAATCTCCTACCCTAAGACAGAAAAACTAGCATTCATCATTTCATAGATATGAAGGATCAAGAATGCCTTGGCAGATGATGATTCCGTCTGGCAACATAAGCCCATGGAGTAGAATGCATCAGGACAGGCCCTCAGAATTAACTACTTCAAGTATTACGATGAAGTTTTAATTTCCTTGGGTTAAATGGAGATGATATGAACAACAAAATTCTGTATAATTATGAAGAAACTTTGACAAACCTGAAGTCCCCTATAAACATGGAGCTTGACTGACAACTTATGAACAAAACAAAAGCTTGAGGAAAAAAAAAGTTGGAAAGAATTTGACCCATACCTAATTTTTTTAAAGATTTTATTTTTATTTACTTGAAAGGCAGAGTTACGGAGAGTGGGGAAGGGGATAGAAAGAAAGAATTTCCATCTGCTGATCTATTCCCCAAATGGCTACAATGGCCCTGAACTGGGCCGCCCCCGGGCCAAAGCCAGGAGCCCAGAACTTTATCTGGGTCTCCCATGGGAGTTAGGGGCCCAAGTACTTGGGCCATCCGCTGCCACCTTCCTAAGCACATTAGCAGGGAGCTGGATCAGAAGCGAAGCAGCTGGGACTTAAAACTAGTGCTCAGGTACAGAATGCTGGTGTGTGCAACAGCCAGCAGCAAACCTGGCAAGCCACAATGCTGGCTTAGTGTTGCACTCTGCCCCACATCTCCTCCCACCTCCAATACCGATTTTTAAGAAATTATTCCTAGGATAGGCAGGAATCCTACTTCAGATTTTAAAAACTCATAGAAGTGTTAAAAAATGTAACTCAAAGCAAGCAAATAAAAAGCCATAAAACATTGCTCCTTCTTAGGAGTCAACCAGTTCACATTCTCCCCATTTTTGTTAATAGAAGCAATACACAAAAATAAAGATTTAAACTCAAACTCTTTCTTCCTCCCTCTTCCTCCCCCTCCCTCTCTTTTTCTGCCACAGACTATTAGGAAAACCAAAATGTATGGTGAGGAAAGCTCCATCAATTAAGTCAAAGCCAAGGTCTTCCTTATCAATTATTCTTACTTATTAAAATATATATTGTATATATGTATATTATCTATATAAATATACTACAAATGAAAGTACTAGGCAAATTGTTGTGCCTCATAAAAATGTAAGTAGCACTGTATGTATTATAACCATTATTATTATGTTGATCAACTGAACTACCACCATGCTGACAACCAATTTTTGGCACTCAATGTTTCTAAAAAGACCCTAAACTCATCAAGGCCGACGTTTCTAGTGCAACTAGCATAGTGGAAAGCACTGCTGTAAAGATTATGGCCTCTCCTTTTGAATTAAAATTGACCCAAGAAAACAGTAGATATTTAATTTTAAAAGTTGCTACATGAAAAACTAAAAGACTTAAGTAGGAGGTATGTAAAACACATTAGTTGTTTTTCCAGGTGATCACCTTTTATTTTTTTCTCTTCTAGTTTAGTAGGTCAGTACCCTCTAGATGCTCCCCACCTCTCTTGTTTCAGATCCCACAGTATCACAGGCTGGACAAAAACATTATCCTTTATGTTACTGTTAGCCATGAGTGTAAACTCCTACCAAAGAAGTGATCAACAAAGACACAGCACAAGACTTCTGTGGGGAGTGGGGATGGGGGTTAGGAGGAAACCTAGTAGAGCCAGAAGAGAGAAAATGGAATAGAGGAGGAAGAAATGAGATAAAAAAGGCAAATTTCCAAAAACTTGGGAACCTGAAAAAGATGGTATCTCTTGCAGTCTGTGCTAAACCTTGATCTTTACAATGTATGTAACTCCCATAATATATTCAGGGAAACAAAATTGTAGAACTCAAACTGATAAAACAGAAATAATAAATCAAAGTGTAATTCATAAAAAGCATAGCTAAAGGCAATCAGAATCCTATGCTAGATGTTAAGCTATCTTCTTTGGCTACCGACAATGGATTGCACATTCTCTCAGCTCCAGATCAGTCCCCTTACTACTTCATGTCAGTTACCTCTCCTTCACCGACACAGTCTTTATACATCACATTCCTTCATAAGGGCTCACATTTAACACATGGGATCCAGCTTGCTGTATTAGGAAAACAGAAATGATACTGTCATTGGACATTAGTCTAAAATGGATATTGGAACTTCAAAGTGGCAAGCTTATTTTTAAAATGAAATGTAATTGCCTAAACATCAATGCAAAAGCATGAGTATAGCCCTTTCAGCATCCCTGCAGACTGAACTTAAATTCTGTAGCATTTCTACTGGATCACTGACAGGCAAAGGCAGTACCTGTCAATGCAGATGACCTGCCTCATTCTCTTTTTTTGTTTGTTTGTTTTTAAAAAACAAAGGTAAAATATTTTGAAAGAAGAAAGGAAAAGGTAAAAAAAAGATCACAAATACAAGATATTCTAAGTGCATGTTTCTTGAAATTCTCACAACTCAGTAAGTTATTTGTAAGCCACTGACTTTATGTTGATCCCAACATCACACCAAAAAAAATTATCCAGAAAAATCACATTCCAATATTTCACAGGAAAGATTTATGTTTAGCAATACAAAATGATCAATTAGCAGTACACCTTGGTTTGTCCCACACTGCCATTTTCTGATGCAAATATTGTTTGTTTCATGCAATTCAACAGGCCCTGAAGCATAGTTCTTTTTTATCCATTATTCTCTTAAAATTACCTAATGAATATGGCATCATTGTTCTAAAGGATTAACTGTCCACCTACCTTGTTCATTCTTCTGTTTGAAATTGCTAATATAATTTCCCTCACTTCTGATTCTAAGTGAATTTTTAAAACATTCTCCATTAATCTGATTTTGCTTTTAAGTATAAAATCATTACCCATTATCTTGAGTTACCAAAAGAGCAATTTCTGTTCTTCGTGTTTAAAAAAAAAAAAAAAAAACGCTTGTCCATGACGCTTGTCTGAGAAAATTTAGAAGTCTCACTAAAGAGCTGAGGAGGAAAGCAGCTGGAAATGTTCGCAGATACCTGATTTTACAAGTTCTGTGCAAAGAGCTCGCCTTTGGATTAGTGTTACTCAGTGTTTATGAGGTTGGTTTGTCAAGACAAAAATAAGGTGCCTCCTCCCCACAAATTAAAGAATCAGGTTACAATCCATTATTTCATTTCTGATTGTTTTTCTTTGTAATAAGTGGGAAAGTGGATACTGGATAAAAGTCTTCCCCGAGCTAAAAGACTCCACATTAAAGGCTCCAATTAGCTATAAATCAGTTGTCTTTCCTACTGGGGGAGAACAAGAGAGAAAAGAGACTGGGGGGTAGTCGGAAAAAAAAGAAAACTGGAAGAGCCTCCAAATTAAATTCTGAAAAAGATACCTACTGCATACCTACAACTTCTTTCAGGGACTGCTGGGAAAATGCTATCAAAAATAAGACTAAAACCAACCTTGCCGAATCTGAGGGTTGGGACCTTTCTCCTGCCTAGATCTTGCATCTTAAGACCTTTAAAGACAGCCTGGGGAGGTTACAGACCCTCATAAAACAAAACTTTTATGCTGCCTGCTTTCCCTGCTTGTCCCTAAACCCTGAGATGTGCCACACATTGGCAGTATTGTTACGCAAACAATGCCTAAAAGGCTATAACCGTTAACGACCTCTCATTAAAATGGCTTTCAAAAATTTGTCACACCATCTAAAAAAGCTAACAGGTACATGAAATCCATCTAAATCGACATTCAAAACACGAATCTCCCTCATTTGTATCCTAAAACTCAATGCAAGAAAAATTTCAGAACTCTGATTTTCTTTAATTTCTCTTGTAACCATTAAGCTAGAACCAGTTTACTTCTGTACAAAATTTAGTTCATCTTGTAATAAACATATTGATATACAACTTTAACCATTACTGTGTGCGCACATGTGTTTAAGTTGGTCGGGAGAAGTTTGTGGTAGAAATCTAATGGAAGCAATAAAAAAAATCAAACCAGGGAACTGAAAAATGAATTCCAAGAAATTTGGCTTTAAATTCCATCCACCTCCCCTCTCTTCCAAAAATGTTTTAACATTACAATCCCCTAGCCTGTGTGTGTGTGTGTGTGTGTGTGTGTGTGTGTCGATAAATTTTATCTATGATTAATTTATAGAAAGAAAGCAAATTCAATTTACATTAGGTAGCGGATGCATTTTTTTTTGTGGTCCAACAACAACAAAAAAATTGCTACTTGGCAAATTCAAGATGTCAGAGTTCGTTATTAAAAAATCAAGTGTTTCCGTTCAAAAGCGAACCCACCAATTTGCACAAATCTGCACGCTTTTCGAGCTTTCCAGGGAAACTACCACAGACTACACAATTCAAGAAATACTGGGACATTGGATCCCCCGTGCTCAGCAGCCTGGCTTCCCGCGAAATTTGTCAAAACCAGCCGGAGCGCTGGAGCCCTGACAATTTTCGTTCGAGGAAGCGCCTCTGCGCTGTCCCGGCGCCCGGGGACCTGATGGCCAGCAGCAGCCCAGCGGCTCTCTCAAGAGGTTGCAGGGCCGAGAAGGGACCGCCGGGTTTGCCGGGCCAAGCTGGCGGGGACCCGACCCCTTGTCCCGCTGTGGGGGCGACCGAACGGGTTCCGACTGCTTCCCCGCGGCGGTCGGGACCGGGCGAAGCGGACCCGAAAGCAGCCGCACAGACGGCCGGGGCCAGGAGCCGCGGACCAGAAAGCAGCCGCACAGACGGCCGGGGCCAGGAGCCGTTGACGGCGGCCTCAGGTTGCCGGGGGTCCCCGAGACGTCCCAAGACTTCAAGAGCCTGGGTCTCCGCGGAGGAACTCAGGGCGCCCCACTGCCGCGCGGGGTCGGCCGGCGGGTCCTGGGCGACCCCGGCCTCCGGCTCTGTCACGCCGCCTTGGCCCCCCTAAGGAGATCGCGGAGAGCAAAGAAGGTTCTAGAAAGTCTCCGCAGACGGCGGGCCCGCCGGCCTCCGCTTACCTTGGTGTACTTGATTTCGAGGTTGGGCGTGGGCGACGGCAGGAGGTGCAGGGACGCCATGAGTGCGGCAGGGTCGGCTTTCACCTCGCCGGGCATCTCGATCTTACTGGAAGTCATGGTGGCGGGCCGAGGTGTCGCTCGCCCGCGGCGTGGGGCTGTGCGGGCTGTGCGCGCGTTGCGGGGCCGGGGATGCGCTCGCCTGTATATAGGCAGGTGTCAAGCTGGGGCTCTTCTTATTGGACGTGAGGGCCGAGGCGCGGGGGGCTGGGCCGTCCCACCTAGGACGCCCCGGCGCAGCCGCGATTTACATAAAGCCCGCGCCGCGCGGCCGGGACGCCCCACGGTCAAGTCCGCCCACTCCCGCCACTCTGCGCGCAGGGAGCGGCCCACGGGCGCGCTGCCGCCGCTGCCCTCGACGGCCGAGACGCAGCGCAGCGCAGCGCGGCGGCCGGCGCGGCTCGGCCCGCCCGGAACCGGTCTCCCTCCCGCCCGGTCAGTGTCGGCGGGAGGCGCACCGTGGTCCAAGTCGGCCGGGGGGTCGTGGACCCAGGAAGCAGAGCGGGGCCGGGGCTGAAGGGGGATCGGAGCTGCCTCTCGGTGGAGAGCGGCGCGCCCTGTAGGCGCGGGAAGCCCAAGGCTCTGAGGGCGCCGAGGGCAGCTCTAGGGGGCTGAGACCCTCTCCCAGCTCGTCCCGGGACGCGCCGACCCTCACTTCCCCTTCTCTCCCCGAGGCGCCGGGGGCTGTGGCACCGGGCTCTCCTCTGCTCCCCACACCCAGTGCTCTCAAGGTGGCCCGAGGTGCGCCGGGGCCGGCCGGAGGGTCGGGGAGAGGCAGCGCTGAGTGCGAGGGTCTCTCCCCGCCCTCAGAGAGAAGCTCCCCGCGAGCCGGTCCGCGCAGCGAGGCCCGCGCCCGCCGTCTCCCGCCCGACTGCTGCCCTCTGCCGGCCGGGACCCTTGCGGGCGGCCCGGAGGATGTAGGCCTTTGCCTCTCCTCAGAGTTGCACGTTTCCTGGGTTCCTGGTGTCTGTCTGTCTGTCTTTCTCTCTCTCTCTCTCTCTCTCACACACACACACCTTGTTTTCTCTTGTTTTTAGCGTAACATCTATGATCCTAAGCTTTGGGGTTGAATTTCCAACTCCACACCCCTAATTTGTTTCTGCGCTGTGCCAAGTCCTCTTCTAGTTCATGGATCAACATGTGATGTAAATCAAAAACTCAGAGACCCGACCCCAGAATAGGCTTTGAGCTCTGTGGGCTAACTCTAGGTCCCATATGAAAATACCTTTGTAGGTGCCTTCCTTTCCTCATTCCCATTGGTAGCCTGTTGGAGTCTAACAATGAACACCTTCCTACCCCCTATTTTTACGTGGAAAGAGCTTTTTCATGGTGAGGGGCCAAACTACCAAGCAGATCCTTGTTTCTCATCTTAATACCATGTTCAGGGTCCCTAGAATTCTGTTCTTCGCATTTTAAATGTCAGCCAGAAAACACCTGCCTTGGATACTTTCAGGAGCTATGACGGCTGAATTGTAGCTCTTTGAACGCTAAGCAATGATAGGAATAGACATATTTCCTTTTAGTATATAGTTTATAGACATGAGACACAAGTTTTCAGATCCCAAAGTGACATGAGTGAGTTGTTTTTGTGGGGAAATTGCAGATTTTACCTTAGGTAGCTTGAGGGATCTTGATTCAGAGAGGAGTTCTGTAACCAAAAAGTATGGCTTAGCAACTGTATACAAGTATGTCGCTGTGATATACATTTATTAAAGCCTTGGAGGGTTAACTGTTAAACTGAGAGATAAAGAAGTAAGGTTTCAGATTTTGTTGGAGAAAGAAGGTCCCAGCAAGGAACAGCCATGATACATATGGAACAATTCTTCTAACGTATTTTGAGCACTTTTTCGGTGCCAAGCCTAGTGCTAGAGACTGGTTTACAGACTACACCAACAGCCCTTGCCATCAATGAGCCCATGATCCCTCCTTAAAAATAGGTTGACCAATGACTACCAGAGGTTCTGGGGGAAAAGTGCGTAGGAGCATTAACATGATTTGGGTGCTCCATTAACTCTCTGGGGAAGTTGACCTTGGAGCTGAACCTTTGAGCAGTGAGGCTTCAATGAGATGAGGCAAGGACACAGTTGACAGAAAAGCTCGCAAGAGCGAAGGCATAGAGATGTGAGCATACTTTGAAGGGCTATCAACTGTGATTGGAGGAATGGAAATGAAGATGCAAGGCAGTGACGCTCAGGCTGCAATGATCTGCTTGCCTGAGGTACTGAAGAGCCATCGTAAGGTTCCAAGGATGAGAAAATGGAAACCTGCAGAGACTGGCCTGACAATGAACATTGTCAAAAACACTCACAAGTCAGAAACCATTGGTTTAGACTCCTCTCAAAGCATAAAATAAAATTGTTCGCTCTTTGCCGACTTCTTGCCTGATTAACCCCAATTCCATCACCATGGCTCAAACATCTCTCCAGAGGAAGCAGCAGTATCTAAGAATGATGGAATTATCAGCATTTTGTCACACATTGAGGTGGAGCAAATAGATATTTTTGTCTACACCAGGCAAAGAAGGGAGCATCTCTTGGTTTATCCAGGGGTGGGGAGCATCTGGCCCATAGGCCATAGAAGGCCCATAAAATCACTTGGTCTGGCCTGCCAAGCCAACTGCACAAGGGACTCTAAGGTCAATAAATCTATACTACACTAGTTTTTAAGTTGGTCAATCTGTATGGCCTACCAAAGATGTTATAAATATCCAGATGGCCCTTGGTAGGGAAAGGTTCCCCACCTAACCATCTCTAAGAGGTCTGTCTGGTCCAGTGACAGGTGGCAGGCTGGTTTGAATTGCACCCTCCTGGCTCCTTTTCTGAGATACTGACTTTCCAGCTCAACAGTAAAGTGATCCGAGCAGACTATGCCTTCTGTTTCCCTTGGGCTTTCCTCGGTTCCTAAAACAACACAGAGTACATTAGAACTATTTAATAGGAACTTTTATTGATAGATTTGAGCAAAAGACAGCATTCAATGACTACTTCCATTACAAATGGGAGTAACTTCTGTACACTCTCTGATTATAGAATATGATCTCTTGGGTTTTTTTTTCCTTTTCCTGATCTTTTGCTATGAACTTTTTTGTTCATAGATTTCTGTGACTTTTTTTCCTCCATATAATTGTCCTCTGGAAAAATATTTTCCCCTATCTTCAGGTCACAATGGAAGCCACTTTGTGTCCCAGCTCTTTAATTCAAAGTGGAGACAAGATTTATCAGAGAATCCAGTTGCCCCTCTTCCAGTCCAGCTCTCTGCTGTGGCCCGGGAAGGCAGTGGAGGATGGCCCAAGTGCTTGGGCCCTGCACCTGCATGGGAGACCAGGAGGAAGCACCTGGCTCCTGGCTTCGGATCGGCGCAGCACGCTGGCCGTAGCAGCCATTTGGGGGGTGAACCAACGGAAGGAAGACCTTTCTCTCTGTCTCTCTCTCTCACTGTCTAACTCTGCCTGTCAAAAAAAAAAAAAAAGATTTAGCAGAGAAGAGTAGTAGATTATAACTCCTTCTGCAGTCTGCATCTTGGTTCCTATTAATAGGACTTACAGTGCTGTTACTTGTAAGGCTACCTTAAGATTTCTTCTCACATTCTCATATTTTCTTCTTCGTTGTCTTTTATTATTTAATTATCTCCTGTTTCCACCATACATTTCACAGCAGTTAAGGAGACAGACTTTGCCACAATTACATTCATATTTCTAACATTTTGAATTTCAAGTTTTTCCCCAATTTGGTTAAGAAACATTTTCCCCACCCTTACAATGTTTCTCCCCCTTCTGTAATTATTTATTGTTTAGGATACATCTTGCTTGAAGCCCCCTGCACAGGGGACCCTAAGCTGCAGCATGCTCTATTTATTTCCTTGTGAAAACAATTTATTGGGCCTGGTGGAGCCAATATCCTGGAGTTGCAGAGGAGAAAAATAAATTCTTGCCTCATATTTCCTCACCTGAATAACAAAATGCAAACTTGTAACTTGAAGGCATTAGCTTTATGTGAAGTTTGACTTTTAGGCATGAAACCATAGTAGTTTAGGCATCTTTTTCACTGCAGTTAAGGGTACAAAAGTGTGAAGTGGAGAACTATGCCTTGGAAATCAGTGAGGGAAATGGAATGCAGCACAAAGATGCCTGTCAAGGAAGATACACCTTTGGTTTTCACAGTACTGAATGGCCAGCGTCGATGTCAAGCTTTGATGTCCAGGAGCTATGCCAGCCTCAGGTGGCCCTACTTAATTGCCTTCCTGTTCCTATTACTAACCATGATGACAGCCCACGTTTTCTAACAGTTCCACTTGCATTTTAATTTATCTTCAAAAATAAATCACACATTATAGCAGTTCCCTCTTCTGGGTTAATTGAATCAGTTCCTTAAATGTCTCTATGTCTAATGATAGGAAAGAGGCACGTTGTTTGAAATATTTAAAAAATTAGGGCCCTTAGGTTGTATGCAGCATGATCTCAGTGCTTATTTCAGATGGAAGTGTTTCCTAATGATCTCATTCATCTCAAATGGGATATGCCTGGCCACTTTATTTAAAATGCTTCCTGAAGACTCTAACAGGAAAGCTTAATGCAAAGTATATTTATAGAGAAATGGTATTTAATTTATTAACAAAAGCTTATAAAGAGCTTTACATATTTTTACCCAGAAATAGTGAACGAAGTATTTTGGACCCATTATGAAAACTTTCATAAAATAAATTCGTTTTTTAATATGTAATGGGAACATTAACTTTTTATTTGCAATCTAAATGCTCATTTAATTATCCTTTTCTTTCTAACATCTAGAAGAAAAGAGTCTGAGATTGTGGCATTTATGAACCATAAAAATTCCCTAGATATTAAGTCCCTCATTCCGCAATGTGGCCTCTGGTCACTCTACCTATGGCAAGGGCTATTTGTGGTGGCAGAGAGTAGAGTCCTAATTATTAGGTTTTTTAATGACTCCAAAAACAATTTTCAGATACGAAGCACAATTCTTTCCTTTAAAAATATACCCTCCACTTTGGGGGTGGGGGTGGGGAATCCCAGGAAACTATTTTAAAATTGGATACTACATTCGTCTTTTTTGGCTCCATGTCTTCTATGTTCTAGAAGCTTCTTTCCGGAGGCAAGGATTAGCTGAGTTCGTTATCACTAATCATTCTTAACAGTCATAGGGGAAAACTAAAATTCCAGCTCTACAGTCTCTTCTGGAGGGCCTGAGGAAAAAGGCATTAGCTCCCTCTGCAGCTGATGGTGTGTATGTGCAAGTGAATGTTACCAATTTAAACATGATCGTTTGGCTTTGGCGTATTTTACCTGACGTGAGGGAGAAATTTTAGAACATGTTACCATTTAATTTGGATTTTTGGGGAGCAAAAACATCAAAGATTCATTTTCACATAAGGACTTCCGTTAAATACTTTTGAATTTTTGAAAAGAACAATAGCGTTAATTAGCCACATTTACTGTAGAAAGTGTGATACTCAGAACCCTTGAGTCCTGTGGTGGATGTTTGGCTTGGTGATTAAGACACCCTTGGGATACCCACATCCCATATCAGAATGCCTGCGTTCAAATCCTGGCCCTGCTGTCCATCCTAGTTTCCTGCTAATGTGCATGGTGGGAGGAAGCAGCAGGTGGTAGTTCAGGTGATTGGCTGCTTGCCACCTATATGGGAGACCTGAATTGAATTCTTGGCTCCCAGATTTTGTCCCAACCAAGCCCTGCCAAAACAAAAACCAAAACCCTTCCATCCTACTCATTTATGGCCCAGAGCACTCAGCATCATACAGCAAGTCACATGAATGTGTTTCAAATTGGAAGTAGTTATTTTTATCATGATGAGAGAGGAAGAGTTATTAGTAGGCAGATTCCAGAATTCATTGCATTTCTTGCGCAGATACTACTTGGCATATAAAGGTAATTTTGTTGTTTTTTCTTTCTTTTCACCTTCTTTACTTTAATTTTTTTCTTTTTGCCTTTAAATTCTTTATTTCTATATATAATTGTTAATGTTTTATTTTAATTTTAATTAGTTTTCAACAGATTCAATATACCTACATATAATTCTTAACTGTGATATTTGCCATAGGTCTCTCCTATTCCTAATCACAAACTCCTACAAGTCTTTCTGTCCTTATACAGTGCTGTTCATCTCAAAGGACCTTTGGGCATAAGAAATGTTCACATGAACTTTGATGATACTTGGGATCTGTATTTACAGTCACTAGACAGTGGGGCTAAGTAAGTACTCACTATGTCACTCCTTTACATGCTGGAATGGGCCTCTGAAGAGAGAACAAGGAACATGTTAGATGTCATGACAACAGAAGTGGAACACCAGCCTCTTCCTTTTCAACCACACAATTCACTGTGTGAAGGGCTCAGGGCACAGGTATCCAGATTGAACATCATGCACCAAACAAGATTGGGTCTTGCTATGATTATGCGTATTCTCCCTTTCAGAGCAACCATGACTCCTTGACTGCTGTCTCTAAACCTAGACCTTTTTTTCATCCTTTAATAATCAAATAAATTCAACTGTGTGAATATTCATTGACCCATAGTACGTGCCAAGTATTGGCAGTCTGTAAAGGATATAAGAGAAGTATGTGACACATCCCTGCTGGCACGTTAACATTTAGGGTGGAATGACAGTAACTGAAGACATGAAGCTGTTCAGGGTCATGTGAGAAAAGAGAAATTGCAATATCCAGTGCAGAATAAGAGTGAAAGAGGATGTCAGAAAGCAGACAACTCATTCACAGATATTTTTGTTGGGGCTTTCCATGGGCCTTTGAATACCTCTACATGCTATGGGGAAAATAAGACCAGAAGATAAAGATAGGATGGGCATTGTGGTGTACCAGGTTAAGCTGCCACTTGGGATGCCTGTTTCCCTATCAGAATGCCTTGTTCAGTTTCTGCCTTCCTGCTAATGTGCCTTGGAGGCAGAAAGTGATAGCTCATGTACTTGGGTTCCTATCACCCATAAAGCTGACTCTTGGCTGACTCTGGCCCAGCCCTTGGTTCCATGGGCATTTAGGGGGTGAGCTAGGGCATGGAAGATCTCTCTCTTTGTATCCTCTGGCACCTGTCACTCTGCCTTTTGAATAAATACATTTTTAAAAATCCCAAACTTAGAAAAAGGTAAAGATAACATTTCCCCAAACATGACCCAATAAAGAACTTCTTTGACCTTTTTTACTGTAAAGGTAGTATAAGGAAGTTACCCAGCAGTTAACTGTTTGTAAAATGGGATTTCCAAAATTAAATCCTTGGAACTGAGATTGCCTCCCTATTTCCAAACCCAAGTTCTATGATCCCAGGTTTAAGTTTTTTGGTACAGATCTTCTCAGAAGAGAAAATAGAGGAGAAACTAAGGGTGGCTTAAGACAACATTACAGGCTGGTGCCGCGGCTCACTAGGCTAATCCTCCACCTTGCGGCACTGGCACACCGGGTTCTAGTCCCAGTCGGGGCGCCGGATTCTGTCCCAGTTGCCCCTCTTCCAGGCCAGCTCTCTGCTGTGGCCAGGGAGTGCAGTGGAGGATGGCCCAAGTGCTTGGGCCCTGCACCCCATGGGAGACCAGGATGAGTACCTGGCTCCTGCCATCGGATCAGCGCAGTGTGCCGGCCGCAGCCAGCCGTGGTGGCCATTGGAGGGTGAACCAATGGCAAAGGAAGACCTTTCTCTCTGTCTCTCTCTCTCACTGTCCACTCTGCCTGTCAAAAAAAAAAAAAAAAAAAAGACAACATTACATATGATGCTACATCATGTTTCTAATGTTTATATATTTGCCATAGGTAGATGTTGCCTTACTCCTCCTTAGCCATAGTCAGACATTCATGGAATTGTTCAATAGTTTTCTGTCCTGGTACCAGTTATAAGCATTTAGAGAGCTTCAAAAAATATGAATGCCTGGACCCACCTGCAGAGATGTTAATTAGAGCAAGGCATTGAATTTTTTTTTTTTAAAGGGAGAGAAATAGAGAAAGAGAGAGCTTCCATCTACTGATTCACTCCTCAAGTAGTTGCAACAGCTGGGACTGGAGGAGGCCAAAACCAGGAGTTAGGAACTCCATCTGGATGTTGCATGTGAGTGACAGGAATTCAAATACTTGGACCATTATCTGCTGCCTCCCAGGCACATTAGCAGGAAGGAAGATTTGTAGTGGAAAGGCCAGAACTTGAAACAGGCTTTCTGATACAGGATCTGGCAGTTCCAAACTGTGGCTTAACCCTCTGCACCACAACACTCACCCTGGCATTGATGTTTTTAACAAAGCTTCTTGGTGTCTCTAATGCACAGATTGGTTTGAGAATCACCAGTTAATCTGCAGAAGGTTATCTCTGAGGGATTATTTGAATCCACTTAACAACCCCTGAATTGGAAGAGGGATTCCATGCCTTCCCACTCTCTAGTGCTCTTTGATTTGCTATTTTTAATTTAGTATTTGAAAAACACATCAAGCCTCAAATGGACTGACCTTTCTGCTAATGTATTTCACCTAAATTAACAGAGGCAATTAACTAATTTATATTGGAATTGTGCACTTTCCAGTTCACATTTATCAGCTCTTAAATGCTTGATCTGGTGTTGCCATTTAAATTTTTTATTATTACCCTTTAAATCTGAAGAAATGTCTTACATCTAATTAGCCAAACTTACATATTCCATTAATAGATTCATTATGGGCTAATGAATATGGAGGCAGCACTGGGGCAGCATCTGCCTGCCAATTGAAAGGACTCAAACTTTTCTGCTGTGAAGAGAGGAAATAGTCTGTTGTGTAACTTACACAGCTTGAACTTTCTGCTTTAACATTCCTGTGTGTTCTACTGATCTTAAGGTGTTTTTGCAGACCTGCCAACATAGGAAAGACAATACACTGTCCAGAAAAAGAAGTGTAGAAATCAGAGTTGCAAAAGAAATATGCATTCCAAGGTCTTTTTTGGTATAAAAGTTTACACATCTAGGTTGTCATTCCCAATTATTGAGATTTTCTAATAATTTTCATAGTAACTACTTGAGAAAGTGAATTCAATGAGAAAGTAAATATCACAAATGAAAATCTTTTAACTTGCTATGGTATATTTTAGGATAATTCCAAACTCATGTAATTTTACAAACATATGTCCAAGGTTATTTTGGGAACTGGATGTTCTTGGAGTCAGTTATATTTGGAATCTAGATAATTTAGAGATCTAAAATGAATTTCAAAACTATTTTCAGCTGCTAGAATTCTGGCTTTTATTTCTCTGGTTATAAAAAACAGTCATTTCTAGTCATTATGAAAAAGACATGAGCTTCAGGAAAGGTGGGAGAGGGATAGAATTCACTTGAAAAACTACTTTGAAGGTGGCAAGATGAAGAAGATGATATTCAGTAATCACTTCCAAAGCGTGTGGTATCTTCCACATCAAAGAAGAGTTGAGGGGGTGGCACCATGACACATTAGGTTAATCCTCCTCCTGCAGTGCTGGCATCCCATATGGGCACGGGATTCTGGTCAAGACTGCTCCTCTTCCAGTCCAGCTCTCTGCTGTGGCCTGCGATAGCAGTAGAGGATGGCCCAGGTCCTCAGGCCCCTGCACCTGTGGCTCCTGGCTTCGGACTGGCATAGCACTTGCTATTGCGGCCACTGGGAGAGTGAACCAATGGAAGGAAGACCTTTCTCTCTATCGCTCTCTCTCACTGTCTGTAACTCTACCTGTCAAATAAATGAAAAAAAAAAAGAAGAAGAAGAAGATGAAGAGTTGAACCAATGTCTGTAATGTGACATAGTATGTCAGGGAATGTGCCTGCACCCCACTAAAGCATTAAACTCTTTTTTCTCATGTTTTTACATCTCTCTCTCTGTCTCTGTCTCTGTCTCTCTCTCTCTCTCTTTTTTTTTTTTTTTTTTTTTTGACAGGCAGAGTTAGACAGTGAGAGAGAGAGAGACAGAAACAAAGGTCTTCCTTTTTCCATTGGTTCACTACCCAAATGGCTGCTACGGCCGGTGCGCTGTGCTGATCCGAAGCCAGGAGCCAAGTGCTTCCTCCTGGTCTCCCATGCGGTTGCAGGGCCCAAGCACTTGGGCCATCCTGCACTGCACTCCCGGGCCACAGCAGAGAGCTGGACTGGAAGAGGAGCAACCGGGACAGAATTCAGCGCCCCAACCGGGACTAGAACCCGGGGTGCCATCTCTTACATTCAACCTGACACTTGGGTTATTAAAAGACCACATTCCTTACCTTGAATTATACAGAAACAAAGTCCCAGTATTCTTACTAGAGTATCAATGTACATTTATCGAATGTTCTAAGAATCAAGTACTACAAATTCCTTTGTTTAACATTGATGACCTCTTATGTGCCTTGCACTGGCTAGACTTCATGGGGTGTGGGAAGGAAAATGTAAGGTCTGACAATGGTTCCAGAAATGTATTGTTTGATTACCATAACAAAAGTCTTCATAATTGACTTTACAAATATACCTATGCCCACAAGATCCTGTTTAATGTGTTTCCATGTGGTTTACCCTCTTTAGTGTGTATGTATGTGTGTGTGTGTATTTATATTATATTATATTATATTATATTATATTATATTATATGCCTATGTGAGTAGATATGTCGCAGGCTCTCATCGTAGAAGTGAGGAGCACAGGAAGTAAATAAATGCAAAAAAAAGTGTGCTCAGAGGATGGATGGAGACTGTATAAGCATCATCAGAGATAAAGTTGTATCTGTCCCAGTACTCATGCCGTAGAAGGGCCCAGTAGTTACAAACACATGAAAAGCAACATGGGGCCCTCTGTTGCTTGGGATCTGATGCTCAGGCAGTTGAAAATGTGTGCATCATCTGAAACTAGACAGTTAGAACCAACACCAGCCACGTTCCAAGGAAATGCTCTTCCACATCTCTTGCCCCCTGCTCTGAAAACCAAAGAAAACATCCTTGGTAGGGAATGCCAGGAAGTTTAGTGTGCTGAGCAGCTGTCATCATTGGAGTGCCAAGTGTCACTCCAGTGGAGGATTGGACACGTAAGTGGGAGAAATGACGAATGACTTAACTTATCACATCCTCCTCTCAGCACGAATGCAATGGATTCGTCAAAAGTGGAGATTGTATTTCCCAGGAGTGTTGTGTCTCCAGTTTTTTGCTTCTATTTGTTTTAGATGGTTGTGTCACAAATTAGCCTGGTGTTCCCAACAGTTATATGTAATGACTAAGGGATATTTTTCAATAATAAACAATATAATATTCTTCTATTTGTATATTTGTATATCTAGAATAACATGCCCTTGGTGTTGATTCTTTATATTGGCAACTGAATAGACACTAAACTCTAGAACTGCTGATAATTTTATTCTTACAAAATATTTTATAAGATGTAATTATATTTTTAAAAAATAATAAATAGCTTATTTCAATAATTTTATTTATAAGTTTGATATTCAATAATTTTAATTTCTATTCTACATTTTAATACAAAATTTTAACTTTTAGAAAAAATAACTTTTGAAAACATTAATTAGAAATACTTTGAGGCCGGCGCCGTGGCTCACTAGGCTAATCCTCCGCCTTGCGGCGCCGGCACACCGGGTTCTAGTCCCGGTCGGGGTGCCGGATTCTGTCCCGGTTGCCCCTCTTCCAGGCCAGCTCTCTGCTGTGGCCAGGGAGTGCAGTGGAGGATGGCCCAAGTACTTGGGCCCTGCACCCCATGGGAGACCAGGATAAGTACCTGGCTCCTGCCTTTGGATAGGCGTGGTGCGCCGGCCGCAGCATGCCAGCCGTGGCGGCCATTGGAGGGTGAACCAACGGCAAAGGAAGACCTTTCTCTCTATCTCTCTCTCTCTCACTGTCCACTCTGCCTGTCAAAAAAAAAAAGAGAAATACTTTGATATTCTTTTTTTTAAAAAAGAGATTTATTTATATTTAAAAGGCAGACTTACAGAGAGAGAGGGAGAGACACAGAGTTGGTTTACTCTCCAAACGGCAGCACAATCAGGGCTGGGCCAGGCCAAAGCCAGGAGGCAGGAGCCACGAGCTTCTTCCAGGTCTCTCATGTAGTTGCAGGGGCCCAAGTGCTTGTGTCATCCTCCACTACTTTTCCAAGCACATTAGCAGGGAGCTGGATCGGAAGTGGACTAGCAGGACTTGAACTGGCATCTTTATGGAATGCCGATACTGCAAGCCATGGTTTAATCCACTGTACCACAGCACAGGCCCCAATGTTTCTATTTTTATATTAAATATTTATATTAAATATTAAAATATTTATATTAAATATTTCAGTTGAAAATATATTTAAATTTGTGCCTTTCAGATATAATCTTTTAAAAATTTACTTATTTATTTGAAAGGCAAAGGTGCAGAGAGGAAGGGGGAGATGAGAAATCTTTCATCTGCTGGTTCACTCCCCAAATGTCCACAATGACTGGTGCCGTCCAGATCAAAGTCAGGAGCTCTGAAACTCCATCCAAGTCTCCCACATGGGTGTCAGGGCTCCAAATATTTAGACCATCTTCTGTTGCTTTCCAGGGCATAGGCAGAGAGGTTGACCAGTTGTGGGGAATCCAGGACACAAACTTGCACTCATATGGGATGCCAGCATTGCAAGCAATGGCTTAAACCACTGCACCACAAAGCCAGTCCCTCAAATATAATTTTAAACACATATTTAAATAATTAGTCAATATCACAAAATCATGTGAAAATGTGGATTATAATGATAGTGGTTTTGATTAAATAAAAGCAAAGTCTGCATTTTATGGGATGAATATGTAATTTATGAACCGTTGAATCTTTATTTTATTACTTACTCAAACATTGCTAGCTTGGCAACTGAACTAAGACATACACAATTAAAAAGTAAACTCAGGGATGGCACCGCGGCTCAATAGGCTAATCCTCTGCCTGCAGCGCTGGCACACGGGGTTCTAGTCCCGCTCAGGGCACCGGATTCTGTCCTGGTTGCCCCTCTTCCAGGCCAGCTCTCTGCGATGGCCCAGGAGTGCAGTGGAGGATGGCCCAAGTCCTTGGGCCCTGCAACCTCATGGGAGACCAGGAGAAGCTCCTGGCTCCTGGCTTCGGATCAGCGCAATGCGCTGGCTGCAGTGGCCATTGGGGAGTGAACCAACGGTAAAGGAAGATCTTTCTCTCTCTCTCTCTCTCTCTCACTGTCCACTCTGCCTGTCAAAAATAAAAAATAAAAAAAGTAAACTCAGTGGGCTTCATATTTTGCTTTCAGTGAAATAAATATATGACTTGGCATATTTGAAAATGTTGACGTAATGACGGTCTATTTATCAAGGCAGGATAGAACACTACATTTAACAATTAGTAAGTTTAAAGTCGTAAATCTTTTTAGAGGTATGGTGTTAGGAACTCTATTTGTATTCTTTCCTTGCATCCCACAAATGTTAGAGGTAACTCCAGATGGGAGGAGTTGCTTTTCTCTTATGATTCAAGAGACTGGTATTTCTTCGTGTCTGATTCCATGTGACCTCTCAGAGGTATTTGCTCAGTTTCCACTGCTTTCTTCAGCTGTCTTGCAATAACCCTCCTGCATATTTCAGAAGTTCTCTTTGAAAAGATATACAGACAACTTAACAGAAACTTTGAAATTGAACTCAATACATTGTTTATTTTAAGTGGTTTTCATGTATTGTTAAAATGTTTTCCAATATCATTAATAATTATTTGTTTGTTTGCCTTATTAAATAATGGAAAGGACACAAGATCAGGATCCAAGAAACTCTGATTCTATTCCTAGCAATTCCATTGGTCACTATGTTGAACCACTAACTAACAATATCCACTACTTTTCTCAATAGAAAATGTCATGCTAACATGAGTATATCCCAAAGAGAATACACCAAAACTTATGTTAGAGCTTATGTGGAGTTGAGCTGTACAAGTGGTGATATAGGTGAGATATGTTCATTACATTCCAGCCTTATAATACAACAAAAATATTTACAGCACATTTAGGAACTTGGGAGTATAAAATTCATACATCATCATCACATGGCAAGGAGTTCTGTGTTCAGGCCACCAGGGAGCATAGTGATGGCATTGTTCTCTTTTGATGTGCAGTGCCTCTACAGAAACCCAAAAGATAAAGCAGTTATGTCTACTTGGGGATCAGAAAGGTAACATCTGAGCTAGACCCTTATGGAGGAAAGGAGAGTACATAGACACATAGGAGAGTACACACACACACACACACACACAGTGTGTGTGATGGCAGAAAGACGGGGTGAATTTGAAACAGAAAGTTTGGCTACAGTAGAACATATCTATGGAGGAAAGCCTAGGACATAGCCAGTCTATACAATAAGCTAAGAAATTGGTTTAGCAAAATAGGGAGCTAGAGTAAATCCGCTTTCTCTCTCTCTCTCTCTCTCTCTCTCTCATCTCTCATCTCTCCCTCCCTTCCTCTTTCCCTCCCTTCCTCCTTCTTTCTCTCCCTTCCTCTACCTCTCTTAGACACACACACACACAATGTACTATTTTGTAGGTTAGATGGTAGTCCTACAGAATTGTAATGGGTAAGTCATTGTCATTCAACATCAGAAACAGCCAGGCCAATGCAGAAATGGTCCAAAAGGTTTGTACATGGAATCAAAGGATCCTTAGATGTGGGACAAATTCCCCAGGGGCCATAGGAGAAGGAAGAGTCAAGGTGATGAAAAGGAAAGGGTTGTGAGATGCCTGAAGCTGTCGCTAAGTTACAAATGCACTCACTCTCACTCCATTGGCTATAACACCCTACAAGGTACAAACTGGTCCCCGTGTTAACCCTTTCTTCACCAAATTCTGCATCTTCTTTCTCACTATCATTCCCTATGTCCAGTCCCTTATCTCACTTCTAATGCTACATCTTTGGTCCTAGCCCTCCACCTTTGCTAAATAGCATATGTAGCTCTACAAAGTTATATGCTGATAAGAATAAATTATACCATATCAGTCCCTGTGGGATGTGGGTGGCAGGAATGTGCTGAACCATTGATGGGAGAAGATATTTGAACTATTAGAATAATGTTGTCCTTCCTGCTTCTGGTCTTCCATTCCAGTTTACTCTACACAGATGATAGTGTGGTCTATTGAGAGCTCAGGATCATGTTACTCTTCTCCTTAGTGGCTCCCCATTACCTTCAAGATGAAGCCCAAATTTCTTGAGATGGCATAACCTAATCAGAACTGTAACTTTGGAAGGTTAACTGGATAAGTATTTGTGCAAAAAAAGGAGAAACTTTAGAGGTATGACATTCTTTCAAACCTAGCAAGGAACTTTGAGGTCATCTAATCTAGATGTTCCTCAATTTACATCATCACTTGCAAATGTAGAAAATCCTTACATTCCTCCTAGTCCTGCTGGATAGATCTGCTAGGGAAAGGACTCAAGTTCTGTGTGTTTAACAACATGAGTTTCTCCAGGAGATTCTTAAACTCAAGCAGTTTTGCGAAACATTGACAGAAACCAACAGCTTTGGTGACAGGTAAAGGAATCTAGAATCTGAAAGACACATGGCTCGCTGAAGCCTAGAAAATTAGAACAAGGGCCAGAATGGGAAGACTGGAAGGCAAGATAACTGTGAACGAAACTGCAGACTTCATCATCACCTTACCAGTGTCCGTTCCAGAGCCCAGTCTGAAATCCATTTCAGAGCTGCTGGGAGGTAGGATCTGGCAGTGGGGGTCCTTCCCCCTGTGCCCGTCAGTCCCGTGGGGCCATAGCAGCAGTGATGCTTGGACAGAGGGAGGAAGAGGCAGTGGGAAGGAAGGAGAAGGGAGGACGTCCCGGGCTGTGCTCCCAGTGGAGAACCAGGACCAGGAAGAGCACAGGATACTTTTAGCTTCGACTACTACTTGTCCAGGGACAGCTGAAGGTAACAGGATCTGCCAGAGGGCAAAAGGTGAGCCTGGTAGGCTTTGTGCCTGGTCTTCCCAGCCCGCCTTTGTGCTTCCTTTCACTCTCACCAGGGTCCTCACCCTTTCTTCCCTGCAGTGTGTCCTGGCTGTCAGCCCTTTCTTCCTGAGATCCAGAGATCTGTACCATATGGAAAAATGTTTTGCCATGGCAATGCATTTGTAGCCATAGCTGGCTCTCCCTCCTCTTTCTCTCTGTCTTAGGGCCCCTGCCCACCACTCCGATCATGCTCCAGTGAGGTGGGTATTTTGAGGGATGAAAGGTTTTATTACTACTTGCAAGCAAGGTGGCAGGCAAGTATAACTCAAATCTGCCTCCCTTTGGTTAGGATGGGGGAGAGCTGTATTGACCAGGCAGGAGAAAGCTGGTATACGTAAATGCCCAACAAGGCAAATTTTGTTTAGAAAGTCTGGGAATCAAGCCAACATGGTAAGATGGATAACTTTTAACCTGGATTTCCATGTTTAGAGAGCTCTCACTTCTGAAAGGGTTCAGGTCTACCCAAGTCACAGTACTACTCTGACTTAGTAGTTTCTGCCAGTTAGATTTTCCTTCTTTTGTACATGCCCAGGCTGCAACATGTAATTCTCTGCTCTGGGTTTCCTCTGTGAGGATGCAACCATGTCCTAAAAACGCAGGGTCTTGAAAAATATATGATCAGACCCACTGTCAAAGCATAAAATGAGAAAACTTTCAGGTAAAGAATGGGGAGGCAGAACAAGAGGGATTTGTTTGGAGCATCCAGGGCATCATAAATGTATAACTTGAAAGAGTCAAATATTTCATATAAAGGTAGCAGTGGGAGAAGTATTTGTAACAGGAAGCCAGGGAAGCCACTTACCCTTGAAATTAGAATTGCTCAAAGATTACCTTAAAGTTTTATTCAGCCATTCAACACAAATTTAGTGAATGGAGATCTTGTGTTAAATATTTGGCATTCAGAAGAGAATGTGGGGAACACTTAAAGATAATTGAAGAAGGCCTTCCCTTTGAGTACTCACATTCTGGTAAGGAAAGCAATTCAAAGTAGTACTGTGGGCTTGAGACACATTTAGCATGTATAGGAACCCAGGAAAGGAATAGTTAACCTTCTCTGGGCAAGGTCTAGACTTTATAGAGATGCTGCAATTGAATTTGGACTTGAAGCATTATAAAGTTTTCAGTAGTGGGGTTGATAGGGAGAAAGAAGGACATTCAAAGCACAAGGAGCCATGTGTACAAGCGAACAGAGCATGGAAAATTTTGCCACTATTCACAGAACAAGACAAAATAAAACAAGCCAATGACAACACAAAAAGATCAGTGTGGAAACAGTATAGAATAAGTGGCAAGCAGTCCAAGCTCAGGTGATGGTAGCATTGATTTCTCTCAAGGCCTCTCTCAACTTCCAGATAGCCATGGCTTGTCTCTTTACATGGCCTTCCAATGATGCAGGTATATTCCTGGATTCTCTTAAGTGCCCCAGTTCCCTCCTCTTACAAGGACAGCAGCCAGGCTAGATTAGGGCCCACCATAAGGCTCTCATTTTGACTTAAACCTCCTCCTCCAAAGGTCTTATCTCCAAATACAGCAACATTCTGAGGTAGAAGTTAGGACTCCAGCATTTGAACTTGAAAGGGTTGAAACAATTCAGCCCATACTTGATTATCTTAGCTTATTTTATCTCAATATTTCTACTGGCCAGGAGCTAGGATCCCTTACTGTCGCTCCCCCTCTTCGTGGAGGAACGACACTAAACCCTGCTTAGGTTTCCTGTCCGAGTCACGGCACCATTATGTCGCTCCCCCTCTTCGTGGAGGAACGACACAGGACCCTGCACTGTTCTTTTGTCTGCTCGGCCCTCCCCGGGTTTGCTGCTGGTTCTTCCCGGGTTGGCTACTGTCCCTTCCACCTCCGTGGAAGGGCGGTTCCCCCTGCCACTTTCCCCACTTCCACGGGGGAGCGGCACACCGCCGGCCGGCTCTCTCGGGGGCTGCTCAAGTGTTCCTTCAGATAGATGTTCCTGGTGCATGTTGTCTCTCTCCTCCTTTATAGTCCTCTTCTACCAATCCCAACTCTGCTACCCACACGCCGAGTACGCTGCTCTCCTCCAATCAGGAGCAGGATCAGCTCCTGCAGGTCATCACTCAAGTTGGCAAGAGGCAGCTGCGTAGAAGCTGTTTACTCCTCTCCCAGCGCCATATTGTGGGAGAGCAGATGCACAGAATAAGTCTTAATTCCAGTAACTTAGTCTAGTCCGAGTTGCTCCCCACACCTTACTTCTTTTTGAAGTCCCCATAATCACCCAAAAATACTGCCCCAGGCAGCAGGAAACTTAAATAGATACTTGGTTGAAATATGGTGGCTTATGGCCGGCACCACAGCTCAATAGGCTAATCCTCCGCCTGTGGCGTCGGCACCCCAGGTTCTAGTCCCGGCCGGGGCACTGGATTCTGTCCTGGTTGCCCCTCTTCCAGTCCAGCTCTCTGCTGTGGCAGAGAAGATTTTACAAACCACCACATTTTTTTTGACAGGCAGAGTAGACAGTGAAAGAGAGAGAGACAGAGAGAAAGGTCTTCCTTTACTGTTGGTTCACCCTCCAATGGCCGCTCCCACATGTGGTGGCTTGTAAAATCTTCTTGAACCTTGAGATTTATTGCTGAGTTCTAAGGGAAAGTGCATGAGAAGTAAAGCCACTCCTTAGAGGCACCTGTACAACCTCTCATTGACCTTCCAGGTGCTGCTGTGCACATAGGTAAGGTAGAACTAGGTGGGACACAGAGAGTGTATTTGCCAGAAAATATCAAGGTGGGTCAGAAGATTTTCTGTCGCTTTACTTCAAAGAGTGTGATCATTTAAGTTTAAAGTAACTATAGGTTGGCTTTTTCAAGGCAGTTATTAGAAAACCTAAACAGAAGAAAAAGAGGGAGGTTAGAGGAGCTGAGAATGTGATGGCCCAGTTCACATCATGTGTATCTCTCAGCTATAGGATGTACAAAGAAAGTTGTGTGACAGTAAAAGTTCCTGAAGTGGGCTTAATCCATGCGTTCTAACCATTCTATTACTCAGCTTTCTGACTGTCCAAAATCTTTGAGGGACTTGACTCTCCTTGGAAGCAGCAAACAGTAGGGTAAATAATGAAAGAAGGAGGCTACCACTGGTCATTAGTTACTAGTAACTGAGACTAATACCAAGGAAGTTATTTTATTGTGTATTTTTACTTTTTATACACAGACAGGAGACAAAAAGAGAGCACTCCCAAATGCTGGTTCATTCTCCCAAATGCCTACAACAGCCAGGGCTGGTCTGGGGTCAAAGCTGGGAGCCAGGAACTCATGCCAGGTCTTCCACATGGGTGGCCATCACTGCCACTTCCCGGGTTCTAAGTCAGAAGGAAGCTGGAGTCAGGAGCCAGAGCTGGGACCTGAACCCAGCCACTCCAATATGGGGCATGGGCATCTATCTACCAGGTTAAATGCTCACCCTAGAGGTAGCGATTGTTAAATTAAGTTAATTCAAAGGATGCTATGCCGGGAGAAAAAGCATCGGTGCTGAAATTTCTTCCCATGAAATTTGTCCCTACTTTGAGCCTATAGAGCAGGATGATAGCATAATCATTTTCCTTATTTACACTTATTTTCGCTGCATCAGTGGAATATGTAACAGAACTGCAGAACCCGAGTCATTGTCAGGCTTGCAGGCATAGCATGATTAGTTTTACTTACAAACCAAGTCCATCTCCTTTAATCCATGCATTAATCTCCTTAAACCCCTTCCTAGACTTTCCCTAAGGTTTTCTAGCTATATCTATCTATCTATCTATATATATCTATATATATATAGCTAGAATATATATATATATATTTTTTTACCTTACTTGCAAGTGACTTTTACCTCCTTTATAAGTGACTTTTCTCTCTAACATGTCATTAGCGTAAGAACTGGGTTGTATAGTGAGGATAGCTAGAAGTGGAGATATATTAATATCCTCAGAATTATGTTTTCTGATTTCCTCTGTTTTCACAGAATTCTCACACTTTCTTTATTCTAATATTTAATGTGAAATATGTTTCTTTCTTAAAGTAGATGTCCTTTTGGATCTATAATACTCACTGCTTCCTCACCAGTTTTCTTTCCTGTATATTTAGCCTCTTAAAGAAAGAAGACAGCCCTTGAATTTCTCATATCCTTCTCTTCTGATCTGTCTCCTAATCATAATAGAAGAGAATTATGAGTTTTGTTAATATTTTGCAAAAAATTTTGATAAACTTATGAAATAGCTGTGATGTCGCTGTGAAAGAACTTCAGAGTCACAGAATCTGGGTTTGCATTCTAATTCCACTATTCACCAACTGTGTTAGCACGATAAATTCTTTAATCCCTTTGAGCCTCTGCTTCATCATATATAATTGGGAAGAGGGATACCAGGAATTATGTAAGATACTGTATTAGTAGATCCTCATTATGGCAACAAAATACCTGAGACAAACTTCTTATAAAGGAAAGAAAGGCTTGTTCAGCTCACAGTTTTGATGGCTCAAGTTCAAGATCAGGCAGCCCCATTCTTTGGGTGTCTGGTGAGGGTGGGAAATGGAAATGAATGAAAGATCCCATGAAGATCCAGGAAGTAGACAGAGCAGCTGTGCCAAGACCCAGACTTTTATAACCAACCTGACATGCAATTAATTGGCTTAGAAGTGAAAACATCAGTTAAGATGCCTGTGTCCCATATCAGAGTGCCTGGATTAGAGTCTTGGCTCTGCTTCTGGTTCCAGCTTCCTGTTAATGTGCACCCTGGGAAGCAGCAGGTGATAATGCAAGCTGTTGAGTCCATGCCACCCATGTGGGAGATCTAGATTGAATTTTTGGCCCCTGCCTTCTAGCTAGCTCAGCACTGGTCATTGTGGGCATTTAGAGAGTGGACCAGCGGAAGGGTTCTCCTTCCCCCCCCTCCCCTTCCTCTCAAACAAAATGTTTTAAAAGATTGTTTTTAATTCAGAGGCTTCAAAACACTGGGTATGGTTCCCCTATAGGTAAAGGGATGTCTTACAGAGAAAAGTGAAACAATATCACTGTAAATGTACTAAAAGCATTGAATTTTACACATTGCCTGGATGAATTGTATGGTGTAAGAATTTTATCTCATTATGGTGACCTAAGAAAATAAATGATGCAGTTAATGCAGAAAGTTCAGGGAGGATAAATACTGAGAAAAAGCTACAGGATTTTATGATTACAAGTTCATTGGTAACCTTTAAAAAGGGACTTTCTTCTCTGAAGTGGTGGGAACAGAAGTGAGTGGGTGAGGAGGAAGTGAAGGTAGAATTGTCTGAAGAAGTTTGACTGTAATTGACGAGGCACTAGGACATGAGCTCCTCCAACTTCCCTGAACTCAGCCTCAACACTTATTTTTTAAATCTTCTCAGATGTAGATCTTACTTCTGAAGAATACCTTCCTGTTGGGCTTGTTTGCCTTCCCACCTGAGCTCTTGGGCTCAGTTTGTACTCTTACCTTCAGAAGCTTGCCTCACTTATTGTATCCCTTGTGAACTGAATTGTGAGGAAACATCAGGCAAACCCAAACTGAGGTACATTCTAGAAAATAATTGTCCTGTAATGATGGAAGAAATCAAAGTCACGACAATCCAGAAAAGACTGGGCAACTGTTCCTGTTTGAAGGTGACTAAAGAGCATGATAACTAGATGTATCGTATGATTCTAGACTAGCTTCTTTTGTTAATGGGACATCTGGTGAAACTGAAAAAGTCTGAGGATTAGCTAGTAGCAATATAACAATGTTAACTTCCTTTTATAACCAAAAAACAGTTCATTTCACCAGAATAAAATTTCCAAAATTGTGTGCACACTGATATGTTTAAACATATATAAAGTAAAAATTGACAAAAAACACAAAGAGAAATAGGCAAAGTTGCCATCATAAGGACAGACTTTGATTTAATTTCCTCAGAACTCTTAACATCTCTAATTGATAAACTAAGCAGAAAAATATCAGTTGCCTATTTGGAGAATACACAGTGAAGTTTTAATAAATTTAAATGAGAGATATAATAAGATCACGTAATTAATACAAAAATGGCTAGGAAAAAATCCCTTACATTTTAACACTCATCTAGATAACTAATGATACCAAAATTTCAAAATGGAAAATAGAAACTAATAGAGCTACCTTATCACAAAAAAATACACCTTATAAAAATGTTATGGATGAAACTATAACTGTACCTAAAAAGATATTTTATGACTTTACATGCTTACTGAAACTAACCTGTAGTAGTTAAGACACAGTGGCCTTGATATAGGGATAGACAAATAGATCAATGGAAGAGAATGGCTTAGTCAAGGCAGAGCAATACATGTATGGATATTTGCTTTGTGACAGAGTAGTAAGTGAAAGGACACTTTTTTCAATATGCAGTGCTGAATCAAATGGATAGCCACATGAGTCAAAGAAGAACTCACATTATATATTAAATTAATTCCTGATGGATTGTGTATTTACATGAATAAGGTAAATCAATAAAGCTTTTAGAGAAAATCTAGATTATTTCCATATTTCATGTCTTTATGGTTGGAAAAGAATATTAAAGGGAGTAAAAAGGATCAATCATAAAGATTGATAAGTAGGATTTTATTAACAGAAGAACTTTTAATTAGGCAATACCATGAAGAAAATGCATTGGCAAGACACAAAATAGAGGGAAGATGTTTATAACATATACAACTGGTAAGGGCTCATATCCAGATATATAAAGAACTTATACAAATAACTTTTAAAACATTGACCTCTTAACAAAAATTCAGTTGGAGACTTGAAAAGATATTTCAGACAAAGAAAACCCAAATAGCTAATAAACATATGAGAAGAGGATATGTGAAGTAAAAACACAATCAGAAACTACTGCATGCTCATTCAAATGTCTAAAATGAAAAAAGACTGATTATTGATAAGAATATAAATTATTGTGATAAGAATATAAATCACTGAGAATTTTGATATACTATTTTTAAAAAAGATTTATTTTTTATTTATTTGAAAGGCAAAGTTACAGAGAGTGAAGAGAGAGGGAGAAGGAGAGGGAGAGGGAGAGGGAGAGGGGGAGAGAGAGAGAGAGAGAGAGAGAGAGAGAGAGAGATTCCATCCGCTGGCTCACTCCCCAAATGATCACAACGGTAGCAGCTGTGAACCAAGGTGAAGCCAGGAGCCAGGAGCCTAGAGCTTATTCTGGATCTCCCATGTGAGTGTAGGTACCCAAAAACTTGGGCCATCTTTGACTGCTTTCCCCTGGCGCATTAGCAGGAAGCTGGATTGGAAGTAGAGCAGAGAGAACTTGAACCCATGCCCATAAGGGATGCCAGCATTGCAAGCAGAGGCTTAACCTGTTATGCCACAATGCCAGCTCCTTTGATATACTATCAATAGGAAAATAACTTATACTAATCTATGTATATAAAGTTAAGAAAATGTATACTTTGCCATTGAACTTGAGTATAGGTACATCACGAGAGAAGTACACAGATATGTATCAAAATACATGTACAAGAAGTGGCATGGGTTAAAGATAGTCACAAATTATTTGTGTCATTCTTATCAAGAGGTGGAGCTGTTCCCTTTTCCTTGTATTTGTCTTGGTTTTGTGATCATATACACAATAAAATGTGGTATAAGTGATATTATACTGGTTTGGGGACCAAGTTTTAATAAGGCCTGGAAGCTTCTGTACCCTTGGAAATCCTGAAACCCCATGTAAAAGCTCTAGTTCTCTTGCTGGAGAAATCATGTGAGAAAACCACATAGAAAATCTCTCAGGAGGTGGAGGGACTCTGAATCCACATGGAGAACATCTGCCTTGAGAAATTTTAAGAACATCCACACATTAAACCCAAATAAGTAGAAGCAAAGAAATGATAATAAGAGCCAAATTAATGAAATAGAAAAATGTATATGATAAGTCAACAAAACCAAAATTGATATTTGAGAATAGTAATAAAAGACAAATTACTGTTGAGTTTAATCAAGGTGAAAAGAGAGAAGATACAAATAACTAATATCAGAAATTTATAGATTCATGTCTCTCCAGTTTCTGTAGGTTTTACAGAGTAAGGTGATATTATAAGTGACTTTATTGCAATAAATTTGAAAATTTAGATAAAATGAATCAATATCAAGAAAAATATAGCTTACCAAAACTATTTCAAGATTAAGTAAAAAGTTTTAATGTTTCCACGTCAGTAAAGAAATCAAATCATTAGTTTAAAAAAAATTTTCCCTAAGAAAACTCAGTCTATGGCTAGTTCTTGAAAACATTCAAAGAATAGACTCTTCCAGAAAATAGACAAAGAGGGAATTCCCCAACTCATCTTCTAAGTCTCCTATAACCTTGATACCAAAACTCCAAAACCACATTACACAAGAGGAAAATTATAGGCCAACCTTACTAATGAATATAATTGCATAAATCCTAGACACAATATTAGTAAGCCTAAAATAGCAGTATATACAAAAGATAATGACCAACTTGAGTTTTCCCAGGAATGCAAGGCTAATTTAAAATTAGAAAAATCATATAATGAAAGTCACCATATTAACAGATTAAAGAAGAAAAATCATGACAATCTTAGTATATACACAGAAAGTGTTTACTGAATGTCAACATTCATTCATCATAAAAAAATTAGCAACTGAAGGACAAAAGGGAACTTGCTTAATCTAAGAAGGACACCTTTTTTTAAAAAAACAAAATACCTAGAGCAAATATTTAGCTTACTGAAATAGTTAAAGCTTTCTCTTTAAGATCATGTACTAGAAAAGGATGGCTTATATTTAACTTTTGGATCTGGCAGGTACATTAGTCAAAGAAAAGATAAAATATAAGGATTTGAAAATTCTTACTCATAGATGATATGTTTAGACATATAAGTCCAAAAGAACATATGATTAAAATATTATACTTAATGATATATACAAAATCAGCTGCATTTTAATTGATCAGCAAAAAATAGAAAATAAAAAGATGTTTAAAATATCACTCATAATAATCTAAAAATACAAAAGACTATAAATAATTTTCATAAGATATGTTCAGGACTACTGCAGGAAGATTTGTAAGACTTCAATGAGGGATTTTCAATAAGTTATATAAATGGATTTTTTTGTTGTTTATAACTTGGAAGACAATATAAGATACCAGTTTGCTTCATATAATTAACATATTTAATGCAATTCTAATCAAAATCCCATGAGGTATTTATGTGGCATTTTATAGGCAGATTCTAAGAAATGTATCTGGAAATGTAAAAAGTCCATGAGCTTAAAGACGCTCTTGAAGATGAACAATGTCAGAGAACTTGCTCTACACATATCAAGATTTACGACAAAACCATAGTGATTGAGTTAGTGTGGCATTTGTTTAGGGATAAAGCAATAGACCATTTAAATTGCTATATGGGGCCGGCGCCGCAGCTCAATAGGCTAATCCTCCACCTAGCGGCGCCGGCACACCGGGTTCTAGTCCCGGTCGGGGCTTCAGATTCTGTCCCGGTTGCCCCTCTTCCAGGCCAGCTCTCTGCTGTGGCCTGGGAAGGCAGTGGAGGATGGCCCAAGTGCTTGGGCCCTGCACCCCATGGGAGACCAGGAGGAGCACCTGGCTCCTGCCTTCGGATAGGTGCAGTGCGCCAGCCACAGCGTGCCAGCCGTGGCGGCCATTGGAGGGTGAACCAACGGCAAATAGGAAGACCTTTCTCTCTGTCTCTCTCTCACACTATCCACTCTGCCTGTCAAAAAAAAAAAAAAATTGCTATATGGGCCAGAAGCAGCTTTATGTGAGAACTGGCAGAGGAGCACTGCAGAACAGCGAGGAAAAGAACACACTTTTTAAACAAATGAGATTGGAGTAACTGCGTGTCCAGTTGGAGGGAAAATGAAATTCAATTCCTATCCTATGCTATACATAAAAAGCAATCTTAGATAATTAGAAAACCAATGTGAAAAGCCAAATTAGGGGCTTTGACTCAGCAATTGAGATGCCACTTGGGATGCCTAAATCCCATATTACAGCATCTGGGTTTGAGTTCTCACTCTACTTCCTGTCCAGCTTCTTGCTAATGTACAGCTGGGAGGCAGCAGGTTAAGTTCAAGTGCTTGGGTCCCTGCCAGCCATGTAGGAGATGTGAACTGGTTCCTGCATCCTGGCTTTAGCCTGGCCTGGAGCCAGTTGTTGCACGGATTGGGAATGAACCAGCAGATGGAAGATCTCACTTTCTTTGTTTCTTTTTCTCTCCTCTTCTGTTGCTTTGCCTTTCAATAAATAAATAAATACTAAAAAATATTTTTTAAAAAGCAAAATTAGAAATCTCTAAGATTATACAGAGGAATATCTTCATGATCTCAGTTTTGTAAGGATTTCTTATATAAAATATGAAGTACCAAAAAGCAAATGATTGATAAACTGGACCCCACTGAAGTTAAGAACTCTGGTCCACTAATTTTTCATTTAAAATATTGTTTTCCTTATAAAATGAACTCAAAATACTGGATAACAAAATAATCCAATTAAAAATGAGCAAACAACATGAACAGATATTTCTCAAAAGAAGAAGTACAAATGGCCAACAAATATATGTAAAAATAGTATCATTAGCCATCAGGGGAAATGTAAATGAAATGAGATATCATTTTGCCTCTGTTAGAATTGTTATTACCAAAAAGACAAAAAATAACAAATGCCTGTGAAGATAGGAAGAAAAGGAAACCCTACCCATTAAGAGTGGGAATGTAAATTAGTGCAGCCATTATGGAGAACAGTATGGAGGTTCCTCCAAAAATTAAAAGTAGACCTATCACATCACCCAGCTATTCCACTTCTGAATACATAACTGAAGAGATTGAAATCAGCATAGAAAAGAGATACCTGCACTCCCTTATTCATTAGAGCACTATTCACAGTAGTCCAATTAGGGAAATAACCCAAGTGCCCATAACTAGATGAATGGATAAAGGACATATAGCATATGTATGCAATGGAATTCTAGTCAGTCATAAAAGAAGGAAATACTTCCATTTGCAGCAAAATGGATGGAACTGGTAGACATTACGTTACGTGAAACAAAGCAGACATAGACAAATATCACATTTTCTTTCTCATATGTGGAAGTTAAAAATGATAAATTTGAATATACTGTGATTACTATAAACTGGGAAGAATGAAGAGAGAGAGAGAATCGAAGGAGGTTGGGAAACAGGTGCTCAATCACAGTTAGATGGAAGAAATAAGTCTGGGATTCCAAAGCACCATGGGGTGTCTGTAACTCACAAAACCTATTATATGAACTACAAGAGAGGAGTTTGTAGGCATCGAAGAGGTAGAAATGGTCAGTGCACTCTGTATCCATGTGTTGAAATATCACATAATATCTCATATATGTGTATAAGTATTATATATTAATAAAAATAAAACAAAATTGTCATTATTTTCTAAAAGAAAATACCCAAATGGTATAATCTGAGGGCCCACAAAGCTAGGACCCACATCTAGTCTCTTCAAATGGCACGTGCTTTTCTAAGTAAACTTTATTCCTAAAGACAGTATTTTAGATGTAGAATAGTTTTCTATTTCCTTCTTAAGCCTTTTCTATTTCCTTCCTTCCTGTTAGGTTTGAAATAATTTCATTGAGATGCTTTGCTTTCTCTACCCAAGAATATCAAAATCTTTTTTTTACAAGTGTTTCTACTCCTTTTGAGTTGCTAATAAATAAAATAGCATTTTTTCCCCTTTGTGGAAGAAGCCAGACCCTGGGACTCAGATCTCAAACCATGGTCAGAAATGACAACAAAATCAGAGCCAACTCAAGGCCACTTGAGCTGATGAACAAACTGCGATTCCAAGAGGCTCCCAATCCCCCACTACCTCTGTGGGTCCTAGTGACATCTCAGACACAGAGGCCTACGTGGATCTTCCTAAGCCTGGCAAGGAATTCACACACTGATACCCTTTGGCCCAAACAGAACTGATGTAGCTATCTACAGTTTAAAGTCACAATTGCTAACCTTACTGATAAACCAAGGCAATTAAAATTGTCCTACAAAACAATACCTAAAACACCTGTATCTGGGACTTTTGCCTATTTGGGGATAAAATTTCCCTGGTGCAGACACATTTCTCAATAATTTAACCCCTACTACATCAAGGCGAAGCTGAATCAGTAGAGGCCACGTTGTGCCTAGATAGGTGAAGTCCAGGTCTTCCATAAAGGACCATGCAGTCACACACCTAACGTAACCTGAGCTGGCCCTTCCGAGTGATAAACAAACACGCCGGCAGCAAAAGTTAGCTAACATACAAATGCTTTCAAACCATCAAGGATAAAAACCTTGACTTTCAAACAGATTTCACTGGGGGACTTGGAACATTGTAGTCCTGAAGTGCTTCAGTTGGGTGCCCCAGAAATTTCAGCTGCTACATAATATTTTATACTCTATGGCATTGTCCTTGTCTATTTGTTTAAGATTTTCAATCAAGCTGGAAACCAGATGTTTTAGAAGGCCAAGTTCAGAAGCAGGTTCAAAATCACACACAAGACTTTTATACACAGAGATTTTTAAAAAAGATTTATTTTACTTATTTGAAACTCAGAGAGAGAGAGGGAGGGAGAGAGAGAGAGAGGATAAGAATCTTCCATCTGCTGGTTCACTCCCCAAATGGCCACGATGGACAGGGTTGGGCCAGGTAGAAGCCAGGAACCAGGAACTTCTTCCAGGTCTCCCACTTGAGTGCAGGGGCCCAAGGACTTGAGCTTCCTTCTGCTGGTTTCCCAGATACATTATCACAGGGAGCTGGATCGCTAGGGGAGCAGCAAGGACAAACCAGTGCCCATATGGGATGCCAGCACTGCAGGTGGCAGCTTAACCCACTATGCAATAATGCTGGCCCCTGGGAAGAGATTTTTAAAGAGTCATCTTTTTGGTGAGCAGGAGACTGCGATCGGATCCACATCCAAATAGGTGTCCTAACACATTGCCTCTGAATTGGATGGTTTCCCAAGGATGGAGACCATTTTTTCTCCCCAAGCTCATCATATGAAAGCAGAACAAAGGTTTCCTTCCACATTGAGTCACCACTGAACGTGACTGAAAGCGGATTGGCCCTCCAGGCTCAGCTCCATCTCCCAGACTCACCAGTAAGAAGTCTTCTTGTCACTCAGGAAGCAGTGAGTGAGGGGATGGGGAGCACCAAGGATGGCCCCCAAGCAGGCACTCCTGCATGGAAACATGAGAGAGACGAATGCAGGATTCTTTACCCAACATCTGGTTGGATATCCAGTTCTTCAGAAATTAGCTTCTTCCCGATTCCCCAGAAGCATTTATTTCTCAATATATTTGTGGTTGGCATTGCAGGGAACGGCTCTGAACCCAACTTGATTATTGTTTTACTGTGGATAACTATTTTTGCTTCCTTATGTTTTTTTATTTTGATGTTTGGAGAATTTTTTAATCTCTGGAAAAAAATCTCCAGATTCTGAAAGTACTTTCATTAGTTTTTATGGTGCTCAGTAAGCCCTGTAGGCTGTACCTCAACCACTACACTTCCCTACTCCTAGTTACATGAACATACTGAGTTTTTCCTGCCTCTGATTCTGATCGCTCCTCCTAGAACACGCTTTCCTTATCCTGGCTCATTTCTACTTTTCAAAATAGAAATTTTCAAAATTCAAATGTAACTTTCTCAAATATCACTCCTTACTGGCCTGTCTAAGCAGCATATACTCCCACTCTTGCCTTCTTCTTCTTCTTTTTAAGATTTATTTATTTGAAAGGCAGGTTTACAGAGAGGCAGAGAGAGAGAGAGAGAGGCAGAGAGAGAGAGAGAGAGAGGTCTTCCATCTGCTGGTTCACTCCCCAGATGGCCACAATGGCTGAGCTTCTTCTGGGCCTCCCCCGTGGGTGCAGGGACCCAAGGACTTGGGCCATCTTCCACTGCTTTCCCAGGCCATAGCAGGGAGCTGCATTGGAAGTGGAACAGTGGACTTGAACTGGCACCCATTTGGAATTCTGGCACTGCAGGCCAGGGCTTTACCCGCTATATCACAGAACCATCCCCCTTTTGCCTTCTTAGTTTGTATTATATTACACAGTTATATTTCTTTGCATATAATCATAATATGTTTATATATAAAAATATAATTCATATGTATAAAATTAAAGCTTAATGATATATTTATTGTGTGTGTCTATGTATCTATAAAAATCAATTGGTTATTTTATGTTTTTGTATGTATTAGTGAGTTAATAACAGCTCCATACTTTATGCCAATATTAATATCAATTTACAGAAATTATGTACTCATTTGTATAAATTATAAATACATATTTTCTGAACATAATTAACTGTGTACATATTATAGAGATATAGATATGGGTTTTTTTTTCCCTGAGATATTTGCTTAAAAAATTCTTTCATTAACTAGAACTTCCCCTATTGACCATCCTGTTTTTTTCTTAAAGGTTTACTTTATTTATTTGAGAGGCAGAGTTATAGACAGAAAGAGGGAGGGACAGAGAGAGAAGTCTTCCATCCAGTGGTTCACTCCCCAAATGGCCAATAGGAAGCCAGGAGCCAGGAGCTTCTTCTGGGTCTCTCACATGGGTTCAGGGACCCAAGCACTCAGGTCATCCTCCACTGCTTTCCCAGGCCATTATCAGGACGCTGGATGAGAAGTGGAGCAGCTGGGACTTGAACCAGCACCCATATGGGGTGTTGGTGCTGCCGGCGGAGGCTTAATCCACTACAACGCCAGCTCCCATTCTGCTTTGTTTTTACTGGTATATTTGTCTTTTCAGTGTTACAATTCTGTTTTTCATTTACATTAGAAACTTTTTAAAAATGGTGTTTCTGGGGTCTGCATTGTGGAGTAGTGAGCTAAACTGCCATTTGCAATGCTACCATCCAATATTGGAGTGCTGGTTCGAGTCCTGGCTACTCTGCTTCTGATCTAGCTCCCTGCTAATGTCCCTGGAAAAGTAGCAGAAGATGGCGCAAGAGCTTGGGTCTCTGCCACTCATGTAGGAAACCAGGATGGAGTTCCTGGTTCCTGGCTTTATCCTGGCCCAGACCTCTCTTTCTGTAGCTCTGCCTTTCAAATAAACAACTCTTTGATAAAAAAGAAAAGATGTTTCTAAAACATTTTTTGTTTCATTTTTGGAGCTTTATCTAATAGAGACAGCATCTACCCTTGTGTTGGGTTGCCTTTTGAATTTCCTTCTTTCTACTTGCTTTATTCTTCCTGTCCTAACTGCCTTTTGTTTTCATTTGCTATAAGGATCTCAAAACTCATCCATGCAACCAATTAGAATTTTAATCATGACTATTTGTTCCTTGCTGTTTCTAATTGGCTTGTAAGATTTATAATGATGTTGTTTTCTTCTCAGTTCTTTAACTATTTAAAATCCCTTTGTATCTCTTTCCACTTTTTTTAAAAAGTCAGTTCTTTTCTGAATGCTTTTCTTACTGAGCTCTTGATTTTTTTTCCTTACTGAGTTCATGATTTTACAAAATTATTTGATAGCTTAAACTACTGATAGAAAGTCTTGCTTCTTTGAGCCAGCATTGTGGTGAAGAGGATTAAGCTGCAGCCTGTAATGCCAGCATCCCATATAGGGGCTGGTTCAAGTCCCAGCTGCTCCACTTCCCATGCAGCTCCCTGATAATGCTCCTGGGGAAGCAGTGTAGGATGGTCCATCCATGCATCCAGAAGCTTCTGGCTCCTGGCTTCTGCCTGACCCAGTCCTGGCTGTTGCAGCCATCTGGGGAGTAAATCAACAGACGGAAGATCTCACTACCTCTCTCTCTCTCTGTGTGTCTCTTCCCCCCTCTAACTCTTACTTTCAGATAAGTAAATAAATCCTAAAAAAAAAAATAAACTACTTTTCTGAATTTGACTACTGTTTTTTTCCAAAACCATATATATATATATACACACACAAATATTTAGTTTTAAAATTTAACAGTGTTTAATGTTTTGCCATTCACTTCATATGTAGACATATACATACACATATGTACTATTTTTGAAGACAGATATTAATATCACAATATGAAGGATACATGACAATGATCATAATGTGGGGAAAGAAGTATATATTGTCATGTACACGGTATGACTCTGTGAGGGAATATTTATAACTGTGTACTAAATGATATGACATCCATATAATTTTTTTAAAGATTTATTTACTTATTGGAAAGGCAGAGGTACAGAGAGGCAGAAGTAGAGACAGGTAGAAAGGTCTTCCATCGCTGGTTCACTCCCCAGATGGCTGCAATGGCCCAAACTGCGCTATCTGAAGCCAGGAGCCAGGAGCTTCCTCCAGGTCTCCCACGTGAGTGCAGAGGCCAGACTTGGACCACCTTCTATTGCTTTCCTAGGCCATAGTAGAGAGCTGGATTGGAAATGGAGCAGCTGGGATTTGAACCATATGGGATGTCGGCGCTGAAGACTGGGGCTTTAACCTGCTGCGCCACAGCGCCAGCCCCCATCCACATAATTTTATACTCTCTAAATATTAACTTCCACAAATAAAACATGTGGTATCTCTTTTTCTGGGTCTGGCTTATTTCAGAAAGCATAATATTCTCCGGTTCCATTCATTTTGTTGCATATATCAGAATTGCATTATTTTTAGTGCTTATGTCCCTAACCACCAACATGTTAAAGTGGCCAAAGATGGCATTGTGGACTCTGTTTCTTTTGCTATGTGCATTCTATCCGACCTCATGGCTGGAGTCCAAGATACTGCTTTTAATCCACTTCTTTTGTTTGCAGGAGAGTCCAGATGGGGGCGAGAAAGAGCTTGGCTGAGATTGAATGTACCCCAGCAGAAAGCGTATCTCTGTGCTGTCCTCTAAAATCTTGTTAGATGTTAATGTAGACAGAAAAATAAATCCCCAAAAGCCTCTATACTTCAGTCCTCAAGGTTATATGTTACATTATATGGAAAAGGGTTGACTTAAAGTCCTGGATTATTCAATGTAATAAGAGTCCAAAAAGAGGATCCATCAAATTAGAGAGAAGACACAGTAATGGAAGCAACATCGGAGTGGCACTTTGAAGACGGGGCAAAGGTTCTGTCTCTTTCCTGATTGGCCGCTATTGATGAATCTGTCACTCTTTCCTATTTATTTTGAATTAATTTCCTAAGGAACTAGAAAAGAAAAATCAGTGATCTTGCTTCAATTCACCATATTTACCTGGAAGTTTTTATTGCAGCTTTATTATTATTGTTGTTGTTGTTGTTGTTATTGTTATTATTATTATTAGAGAAAGAGCTCTCATCCACTAGTTCACTCCCCAAATGCCCACAGTAGTGAGAACTGGGCAAGACAGAAGCCAGGAGCTGGGAACTGAAGGCGGGTCTCTACCATTGACTTCCAGAGTCTTATATTAGGAAGCTGGGGTCAGATGCTGGAGTGGATATCAAACCCAGACACACTAATGTGGGGTGCAGGCTTCTCAACTGACGTCTTCATCACTCACCAAACACTTGCCCTCGTTGTAGTTTTTAAGTTTTCATCTCCATGCCATTTGCTTCTTCATCTCAGATGGTTCCTTCTTTAGCACTTGTATCATCTTAAAATCATGAATTGCAAATTCACCCAAAGTAACTTTTTTTTAAATAAGAAGTGATTTTTTTCCCCAAAAGCACTTGCTCTAATTACATAAAGTATTTCTTCTTTCTGAATTGGCAGAGTTTTTCATATACCTGGAGACTTTCATTTTGAGTGTTTTCTCTCTCTTTCTCTTGGCAAGTGGCAGTAACATTTTGGAAATAAACTGCCTTATGGGTTATTTATTTACTTGTTTATTTAAGAGAGAGAAAATCTCCCACCCTCTGGTCCATTTCACAGATACCCAAAACAGCTGGGATTGGGCCAAACCAAAGCTAGGAGCAGGAACTCCGTCCAGGTCTCCCAGGTGAATATCAGAAACTCGATCCATTGCCTGCTGCCTTCCAGGGAACACAGTAGCAGGAAGTTGGAGTCAGGAGGTGGAGCTGGGCGTTCCAACCTGGGATGCGAGTGTCTTTTTTTTTTTTTTTTGACAGGCAGAGTGGACAGTGAGAGAGAGAGAGACAGAGAGAAAGGTTTTCCTTTTGCCGTTGGTTCACCCTCAATGGCCGCCACGGCCGGTGCGCTGCGGCCGGCGCACTGCACTGATCCGATGGCAGGAGCCAGGTGCTTCTCCTGGTCTCCCATGGGGTGCAGGGCCCAAGCACTTGGGCCATCCTCCACTGCACTCCCGGGCCACAGCAGAGAGCTGGCCTGGAAGAGGGGCAACCGGGACAGAATCCGGCACCCCGACCGGGACTAAAACACAGTGTGCTGGCACCGCTAGGTGGAGGATTAGCCTAGTGAGCCGCAGCGCCAGCCCTAGTGGCATCTTAATAACTAGGCCAAAATGCCTATCCTCTCCCTGCTTTAAACAAATCATTAAGATTGTAGTGAAAAAAAAAAATTACCAAACTCATTATTCTGGTAGGGTGAACCCAATAGATTAGTAACTTTAATTGTTGAAAGGGCTGGTAAAATGTCACTTTCCATATACAAGGACATCCTTCTCTCTTTGTAAGTCCCCAAATGAGACCACTCTTTTTTTTTTAACTTTTATTTAATGAATATAAATTTCCAAAGTACAGCTTATGGATTACAATGGCTTCCTCCACATACCGTCCCTCCCACCCACTACCCTCCCCTTTCCCACTCCCTCTCCCCTTCCATTCACATCAAGATTCATTTTCGATTCTCTTTATATACAGAAGATCAGCTTAGTATACATTAAGTAAGGATTTCAACAGTTTGCTCCCACACAGAAACATAAAGTGAAAAATAATAGATGATTTTTTTTAATGATGATGAAATCAGATCAGACCTATTGTCATGTTTAATCCCAGTGAGAGTCAAGTTGGGAGTTGATAATTTCTTTTTTTTTTCTTTTTCTTTTTTTTTTTTTTTTTTTTTTTTTTTTTTTTTTTTTTACAGAGGATCAGTTTAGTATACATTAAGTAAAGATTTCAACAGTTTGCACCCCCATAGAAACACAAAGTGAAATGTATTGTTTGAGTACTCGTTATAGCATTAAATCTCAATACACAGCACATTAAGGACAGAGATCCTACATGAGGAGTAAGTGCACAGTGACTCCTGTTGTTGACTTTACCAATTGACACTCCTGTCTATGGCATCAGTAATCTCCCTATGCTCCAGTCATGAGTTTCCAAGGCTATGGAAGCCCTCTGAGTTCTCCAATTCTTATCTTGTTTAGACAAGGTCATAGTCAAAGTGGAGGTTCTCTCCTCCCTTCAGAGAAAGGTACCTCCTTCTTTGAAGTCAAACTGACTTGCCCCAAATGATAGAGTTAAAAACATACCAAGGGATTCCAATTCAATCCCATCAAGGTGGCATGTACCAATGCCATCTCACTATTCCAAGTGATCAATTTCAGTTCACAATTGATCATAATGAAAGGACTAAGAGTCAAAGGGAGCACATAAACAAGTCTAGTACCTGCTAACACTAACCGATGGAATAAATAAAGGGGAGAGTGATCCAACATGGGAAGTGAGATACTCAGCAGACTCATAGAATGGCAGATGTCCTAAATAGCACTCTGGCCTCAGAATCAGCCCTAAAGGCATTCGGATCTGGCTGAAAAGCCCATGAGAGTATTTCAGGCATGGAAAGCCAAGACACTCTGGCAAAAGATCTCTGTGAGTGAGATCCCAGTGGAGACCACTCTTTAACAGCTCTCATTTTCACTTTGCATATCTCCTACCGCAACCAGATTTACTATCCACTGATGATAAGCTCTTAAAATAATTAGGCAACATCATGGAGCTATTAGCAAAATGACATAGATTTAAGCTATTTCTCTAAGTGAGTAATAATGAATTCCTGGCTTTTCTCCTCCACACAAAAGTTTGGAGGCTCTACGAGCATGGTGTTTTTGAAACAGACCGTTTATCCTCCATTTGCCTTCTCTGCAATAAGTCTCAGAAAGCAACTTGCTGGAGTCAACCTTCAAGTGCTACTGGTGGAGAAATTGTTGGGATTATACACCACACTCTGTAGGGCTGTAGAAGGTCTTAATAACAGCAGTCAATAGGTCCTTGAGATTCATTTTGTGCCAAGCATTATTTTAAGTGCTTTACTGAGATTTAATTATTCCTCACAACAATTATAAGCACTATAACCCTTACCATATTATAGATGAGGAAACCAAGGCAAAGAAAACTTAAGTGACTTGCCCAATGTTGTGCGTTTTTGTTAAGTGGAAGAGTCACAACCTGAATGCAGCCTGGCTCCTGAGTCTCTGCCCCATAATTTAGTATTGAAGAGTGAGAAGAATCCTCAGGGACCATTTAGTTGAACCTCTCCCACTCAGAATGAAGAAACTAAGGTTCAGATTGTGTGGGTCACCTAAGACTACTCAAAGTTAATACTAAAATAGATCTCTTGACAACCTAGAGTTCTTTGTGCTTTTCCCATGGAGAATTACATTTGATTATTAATCTGTATGTTCACATCCCTTATTGCACTTCCTTTCACCACATCTCATGTTTACCAAAAATTTCTTTGATTTTGTTCTGGCTTCCTCAGGCGATGTTCTGTACTTTATAAAATTCCATGGCTCCATCCCTGCTCAGACAGGGTAGTGCATCTGGGACAAGTTTTCCTGACTACTGTAGCCACAGATCTATACTAGATTTGTATCACACTCTCCACTTTGACCTGACCCTGTTCAGTGTTGCAAAAGGAGTCAAACCAATTACTGTGTATTCAGTTAGGGCTTAAATTTGTTGTGTATCTGAGCAGACAGTGACATAGAAGAAAAAGAGAGAGCAAGAGGGAAGGAGGAAGAAGGAGAGGGAGAGATGTAGGTTCTAATCTCAGAGATAATCTAAGGTGCAAATAGTATGCCAGATTCTTTCTCCATTGGAGCAAGGACATTCAACAAGCAGTGTGTGGTTTTTTGGGACTGGCTTGTTTTGCTTAGAATATTTCCAAAGTTCATCCATATTTTAATAAGTATCAGTAGTTTATGCCTTTTATAGGATAATGTTTCTTTGTTCTACTATCCCACGTCATTAGCTGATGTTCATTTGGTTTATTTTACATTTTGGCTATGATGAATAATATTTCCATGAACATTCAAGTACAAGCTTTTGTGTGTACATATATTTTAATACTCTTGGGTACAGGCTTAGAAGTGAAATTACTGATAACTGTAAGTGTTTGGTAGAATTCACTAAAGAAACTATTTCATCCTAGGCTATTTTGTGGAAGGTTTTAAAACTACTAATCCAATTTCCACTTATTATATAACTATTCATAATCCAATTTGGGTAGTTTGTGTCTTTCTAGACATTCATCCATTTCCTTTAGGTTATCTAATTCATTGGAATTGAATTATTTCTTTTTTATAAAATTTATTTTCATATATTCAAAAGGAAGAGTTACAGAAAGAGAGGGAGAGATGGAGAGAGTGAAAAGGGTCTTCAATCCTCTGATTCACTTCCCAAATGGGTTCAATAGCCAGGTCTGTGCCAGGCTGAAGCCAGGAGCCTGGAGTTTCTTCCAGGTCTCCCACATGGGTGCAGGGCCCTAAGCATTTGGGCCATCAGCTGCTGCTTTCCCAGGTGCATTTGCAGGGAGCTGAATAGGAGGTGGAGCAGCTGGGTTTTGATCTGGTGCCATATGGATGGGATGCTGTCATCACAGGCCATTTAAAATGTATTGAGATGGCCAGTGCCGCAGCTCAATAGGCTAATCCTCCACCTGTGGCACCAGCACGCTGGGTTCTAGCCCCGGTCGGGGCGCCGAATTCTGTCCTGGTCATTCCTCTTCCAGTCCAGCTCTCTGCTGTGGCCCGGGAAGGCAGTGTCTCTCTCTCTCTCTCTCTCTCTCTCTCACTGTCCACTCTGCCTGTCAAAAAAAAAAAAATGTATTGCAACTTGTTTTGTAGCCTAACATATTCTGGACAATGTTGCATATTCATTTCAGAGGAGTACATATTCTGTTGCTGCCTTGAGTGTTCTATAGATGTTTATTAGGTCTGGTTGCAACATTGTACTGTTTAAAAATGTTATTTCTTGGTTGATCTTCTGTCTAGTTGTCTCATTCATTAATATAAGTGACATTGATTTATCCAACAGTTATTGCTAAAATGTCTGCTTCTCTTTCTCATTTGGTCAGTTTTGCTCCATGTATATTGGGCCTCTGTTTTTGGTATATAAGCTCCTGTCCTTTTGGATAAGCATATATAGTACTTGCATTCTTGATGGATTAATGATTTTATCATTTAAAATGTCCAACTTTTCCTTAAAGCCAAATTTCTCTGAGAGCTTAATCCTCTTGAGTTGCTGTAAAAATAGACATTTATTTCTTATAGTTTTGAAGGTTGTGGAATCCAGGATCAGGGTGCCAACAGATTCACTGTCTGGTGAGAGTCCCTCTTGTGGGTCATGGACTGACGGGCAGCTCTTGCTGTGCAGTCACATGATGGAAGGAGCGGAGGGTCTGCATCTCTTTTATAAGGGTGCCTGTCCCACTCACCGGACTCTGCCATCTCCCAAAGGCCCTACTTCCTACTAACATCAAGCTGGGGATTAGAATTTCAACATACAAATCCAAGGAGAATACAAATGTTTAGTCCATTTCAACTGATATTAATATAGCCAGCTAAGCACTCTTGTTATTACTATGTGTATGGTGTATCTTTTCCCATTGAGTACTTTTAACTTATCTGTAATTTTCAATATAAAGTATGTCTCTTGCAGACAGCCCACAGTTGAATCATGTTCTAGTTTAGTTTATTCTTGTAATCTTTGCCTTTTTATTAGAGTATTTATTTACACTTATTATAAGTATTAATAAGGTGGATTTATGCCTCCCATATATCTATTTGTTTTCTATATATCTTATGTCTTCTTCATTTCTTTATTCCTTCACTACTGTCTTCTTTTGTTTTAAAAATTTTTTGTGTGTCATTTTAATTCCCTTGTGTTGGATTTTGTCTATTTTGCAGGTCAGATGGTTCAGAAAGTCTCAGTTTTTGTTTATATGGAAATATCTTAATTTTGGCTATATTTTTGAAAGGTCATTTTACAGATGCAAGAATCCTAGCTGACAGGGGTTTTTTTGTTGTTGTTGTTGTTTTTGTTTTTTTTTGTTTGTTTGTTTGATTTTTGTCCATTAAAAAAGAAACTGTACTAAAAGAAAATTAATTGTAAGTCTTAGTTTGGAATCTCACCTAACGTAAATACTATAACAAGGCTTTTTTATTTGAAAAGTGATTTCACGAAGTACAAAAGGAGGAGTGGGGAAACCATGACAGAGAAGGAGAGAAAGCCAACAAAGGATGCATCAGTGAATGAGTTGTCATTGTGGACAACTGTGTCTCGATTGCTCTAACAGACAATGCCTCAGACACTGGGTCTTTATCCACATATTTCTATTTCTCACTGATTGGGGTTTCCTTGGAAGCAACACATCCTTGACACTCCTGAGTTTCTCTAGAGCCATGTAGAACTGATTCCCTTGCCATGAGGAGAGACCTCAGGCAGCAAGGCCAGTGGATGAAAACCTCAAATAGGAAGGCTCAGAGTGTAAAACACCTGTCATCTGCAGTGGCAGGGTAATTTAGTGGTCAACAAAGAAAACAGAGGCCAGGAGATCGCCATTAACTACTCTGTAGTCCTTGATTTCAAGAGGTTTTCCTCTAGTGGGTGGAGACAGGCATGTGAAGAACTGTGTTGTAGTCTTATGAGTCACCTAGAGAGTCCAGTCTCTTTCACTTGACCTAACTGATTCAACCAGCTGGGACAGGGTGGGGGCAGGTTGACAATAGGAGAATTATAGGACCCAGTGTGCAGTTGAGAGATAAGTCTTTCAACAGTGCGGAGGAAAACAAAACCAGAGGTAAAGCTAGATTCATTAGATAACTTTGTCATAATCCAGGTGAGAAAGTATGAGACCCTTGGATAAACCTGTGGCGATGGGACTGGAGAGGAGAAAACAAATTCTAGAAGAATAAAAGATACAGGATTGAGAGACCATGGAGAATGGGTCACAAAGTTGGCAGGAGAGAGGAGTTTAAAGATGTTTCTGGAGGAAGTGACTAAGTGTGCAACAATGGTGTTCATGGAGATGGGGACACAGGAGGAAGAAATGAAGAAGAGGGTGGACTCAGTTTGGGGCATGGATGGAGAGTTTAAAGCACTCTTGAAGCCTTAAAAACAGGAAAGTGACAACAGGATGATAGAAATAAGAAAGAATACATGATAGTACAGCCCAAGTATTTGGAATTCAAAGAAATGAGGATAGGGGAAATAACTGAAGACCAGAAAAGTTGATCTCCTTCCCCTGTTCCAGAGATACAAGTAAGAAAGAAGAAGCAGAAGAATGAGCCACTGAAAATATTCACAAAAGAAACCAGGTTCTTAAAGGAAAGACACTTTGTGATTAGAACCAAAAGAAGAAACTGGAGGTGAGGGTTGAAGGATCCTGTTACTAATCACACACCTGCCTTGTCCAAGGTTCTAAAGAGGAATTTATAAGAAGTTGTCTGGGCACTTTGGCCAAACCCATCCCTAATTGCTGGAAGTGGAAAGGATAGGCTGAGTATATTTCCAACTCACTGCCAACAAAATACCACTTTATATTTGTACTAGGTAAAATAATCTCCCTTTTTAAACATTTCTAAATTGTGCCTTTATGGAGCCCTTTGTGGAAGGAAAAATATCTTCAAGCTATCTCTATGGATTTTACATAGTGGTTGAAATAAAAATGTTTTTTAGTTGAATAATTTAAAAATTCTTGTTTGCCTAACTATTTTGTGTGTGTTTCTTCTTCTCTTCCAACCCCTTATAATGGACCATATTTCAGAAAAGCTATTGTTGGAGGTGGACAGAGGACCAGAGGGAAGGATATAGTGTGTTTGCGAGGTAGCAAATTGTTTTCTGGTGAAAGATAGAAAAGAATTTTCCATTCATAAGCTTCTCTAGGTGTCCTGGGAGATGTATAAGAAGCTTTTGTCCTCAAAATATTTATTCATCCTCAGCTAGAGGATGACTCAAAGTAATGGATGATTATAGTTTTGGTCAGTGATGATTCCAAGGCCTCCCAAAGGAAACAATCACAAATGCCATGAAGGAAAGTCTTTGATAAAAAGGGAGGGAACTACACTGGCGGAGAGGAGTAAGATAAGAGCACATTCTTGGCATGGAAACAAATGTAGAGTTAGGAGTAATAACACATTGTCAAGGGAATGACTCAGAATGTTCCAGCTGGGAAACATTGAGAATGAAACTGGGGAGATAAATTAGGGTCTGTTGTCTAATGGTCTTGAATGTTGGGCACCTGGGATGGATTGAGCTGTAACTGAGTTATGCTCTGTGATACAGGAGTGCTTTGGATTACCTGTGTGGTGTCAATGTAATGATAAGTGTCCTCGTAAGAGAGAGGCAGAAGATCAGAGTGAATAGCAAATAGTAGAAGATGTGACAAGATAAGCAAGAGGTGGGACTGACACAAGGAAGGAACTGCAAGCCAAAGAGTACAGGTGGCCTCTGGAAACAAAAAAAGGCAAAGCCATGAAAGTCTTCAGAAGGGGGCTAGCCTCCCAACAATTGGGTTTTTTATTTCTGATGTAAGACAATGGATTTGTGTTGTTTTAGGCCACTAACTTTTTGATAATTATTGCAGCAGTTAAAAGGAAACTGTTACAAACCCCTTTAATTAAGAGACTAATGAAAACTATTACAGAAAAACGCCTATATGCATACAAATGAATTCAGAGGTTTTTATATACTTGCTAAAGTTTAACTGCAGACCTTCAGGAAAGTGTTTTGGTCCCAGGTTTAAAAAAAAAAATGTGGGACTAACAGGCCATTTTAATACAGTGCTTAATATACACAGTGAAAAAATTTAGGGCTGTGTTAATGTTGTAGGAAAAGATGGGTAAATGTAAGAGATATTATGGTAGAAGGCTAAGTATTCAATAGAGGGACAAGGATTTCAAACTTGGAAGAGCAAGAGACTGAATATGTTAACAGGAGATGGAGAAGGTGAGGAGAAAAGTGTTCATAGAAAAGGTATGAAGTGGAGCCCATGATACAGAGACCACTATGTGAGGTCTGTATCAGAATTCAGTTAATCTCGGGACATCATCTCATCGAAGAAGAGTGCTCAACCATGAGGAAAGCTAGAGGCTAGAGCTCAGTCTGAAAGAGAAATTCAAGTGAATGAACAAGAGAGGCCAGGGATAGAGCTGTGGAGGCTGTTTTGGCAGCAAGGAATTGAGTGGAGCCAGAGAGTTGACTAGATGTTGATCATGATGGATGCCATGGTGGTGAACATGAGAACAGTGTCCTTACTCTGTAGCCACCAATTCTTCCAATCAACTGAATGATTGGCTCCTACCTGAGTTTTAGTCTCAGGACCAGTTTTGTCCCTCGGAGGAGGAGAATTTGAGAATTCTAGGTCAAGAACTCATAAACTCTTAAGATTAGTAAGGTGGTCTTCAGTCAGAAGAATGGTTAGTCAAAAATATAGTTAGCTGGTTCTTATTGGGGATAAGAAGTCCTGAATTGGGGCCAAAATAACAACAGGGGTCCGGCACTGTGGCATGGAGGGTAAAGCTGCCACCTGCAGTGCCAGCATCCCATATGGGCCCCGGTTCAAGTCTTGGTTGCTCCACTTCTGTTCCTGCTCTCTGCTGTGGCCTGGGAAAGCAGTAGAAGATGGCCCAAGTTCTTGGGCCCCTGCACCCACATCAGATACCTGTAAGAAGATCTTGGCTCCTGGCTTCGGTTTGGCACAGCTGTGGCCCTTGTGGCCATCTGAGTAGTGAACCAGAGGATGAAAGACTCTCTCTCTCTCTCTCTCTCTCTCTCTCTCTCTCTTTCTCTCTCCCTCTACCTCTCTGTAACTCTGCCTTTCAAATAAAAAATAAATCTTAAAAAAACCAACAGAAGCAAAGTAAATAAGCAAAATACAGAAAATCTGAATGCTAAAAGGAATAACCAGAGCTATCCTAGGGAATTCCAGACACCTGGTTTGAAGTAACTATGATGATGTCTACATCATTACTTTAGGAATTTCTAATAAGGTGTATTTACAACATGCAGACAGTTTAAGGAAGAGGTCACTATGAATTTTATGAGGGAAAGAAGTGAGAATTCTAGACAAAACCATTGGCTCTAGGACCAGGAAGACCTGTATTCCAATCAGGACTCCTCCAGTTTCTGCCCATGCCAGGCAAATGTTGAAGTCGTGCACCCAAGTCTCCTCATCTTTAGAACTGCAATGGTAATGCCTTTCTCTATAGGGATGTCATCACTATGGTGCATGAATTTTCTATAAATTATGATGTTTTGATATCTTAAGAAAACTTTTCTTCCTGGAGAGGACCCACACCTCCCAGGGCTAGCCAGTTCGTAAAGATTGGCATGGCCATGCTGTTGATGTAAAAACGAATCAGATCTTCCGCTCTCTTGCCCCTACACCCCAGAAGACAATGTCCATCTGCTTTAATAATTCTAATTCCATTCAAGTTCCTGGTGCCAAGCAACCAAGGACCATCCCCTGTAGCCCAAAGCCCATCCAAATCATCAAACTATCCAGTCCTAACCTACCCACCCTGTCCTGATTTTCGTTTCTTTTGGATGCCCCAATAAAGGAAGAGGCCCAAACCTTCCCCTCATTCCTATCTTCTGCCCTTGATCCCACTAGTCCCCTATGGGGTAGCATGGTGTGTTATGCATCTTGTCTGCAGGACCTGTGAGTAAAATAAACTTTGATTTTTTTCCCCTGAGTCTTTCCTGTACCTCATCTTGTATTCATACCTTATTGTTCATCACATAAAAGAATACAAATAATACTCATAAAGCAATTTGCATGGTACCTGGCACATCCAACATACTCAATAAGTGGTGGTGGTTGTCACTGTGATGAGAGAGCTGCTAAAGGTACACCATGGAGATGGTGCACAAAGATGAATGCACTCGTCTTTGCAGTCACATTCCATCTAACCTAATACGCACCTGCGTCAGATCAAGAAGGTGTGACCCTGTAACTATAATCCACTCATTAGTGTTGTGCAAAATCTGAGGCCATGGTGTTCTCATTTAGAAAAGGAGCTGCTTGAAATATAGACAAATGTATAAGCAAAGAAGAGTAACAAATATTGTGTGCTTCCTATGTGTTGTAAGAATTGTTATATGAAATAATTAATTTATTCTCATAACAGTCCTATGAGGCATTAGATATTAAAATCTCCTTCCTGTAAGTGAGGATACTGAGGTGCAATGCTTCCAAGTTTCCAAAGCTATTAAGTGGTAGAAGAGAACTAGAACTCCAAGCCCTCTAACTATGAACTTTTACAGATCAACCCTATGCTCTACTTGCTTTCAAGAGTACAGGAATGATCTCCAACACTGCTCTGGAGTCATGACCAGTGACCACAATGTTCTGGTTACTTCCAAGACTAGATCTCCACAGTAGAAACAGAAACATTAATCAGGTTACAGTTCAACTTGCCTCCAGGAGGCTAAGGGTATCAGACTTTCAGTTGAGAAGATTCTGGTTCCTGGGTTGGATGTGGGAATGAGCAGAGACAGTGCCAGGAACTTTAAGAAGGACAGAGGTGGGGTTGAACTTTAGACTGAGAAATGGGGACCATCTAAAGAAGTAACAAGGGGTAGGTGTTTGGCTCAATGGTTACAACGCCACTCAGACCCTAATATATTAGAATGCTCAAGTTCAAGTCCTGGCTCCACTTCTGATCCAGTTTCCTACTGCCGGTGGGTACTTGGGAACAGTGGCTCCCTGCCATCCATGTGGTAGACCCACATTGAGTTCCTGCCTCCTGCTTTGGTCTGGCCCAGGCTTGGCTGATGTAAGCATTTGATGAGTAAATCAGCAGATGAGAAATCTCCCTCTCCCTGTCCTTTCTCCTCTCTGCCTTTCAAACAAATAACAAATAAAAATTTATTTTAAAAAAGCAGATGAACTGAAAGGTGAAAACCTCACTGAGGAAAAGGGAGAATGAGACAGAACTACAAGATTAAGCCATCAAGTTCTGGAGCATCTGGAACCTGGCAAGAGAATCTCTGTGTGTGGAATGTGAAGGAAATTCTTTCCTGAAGGGAACCGGCTTCTGTGGTTGGAAAGAGCAACTCACTTATAGTAATGACTCATTAAGGCAGCCAATTTCTTCTGCTCTAATCCATGTTTTTCAAGCTTCCAAGAGTAATTTGGCTTCTCTTGATTTTACTACTGATCAGCCAACAGCAGTAATGTGGTTGTTCTCACATTGTAAATGAACAAACAGGCATCTTTTTTATTAGCCAATGTCTAGTGAATTTGTTAGAATGCTTAAGTTCCACAGGGCTTAGTCACATTTGGGTAACGTGATAAAATTAAATTTCTAGATAGGTAAAGCTTAAAACAGTATCCTGGATCTGAGTTAATTCTACCTAAAGGACAATCTCCTTTCAAGATAGAGTTAAGTCAATCTTTCTGTGCAATCGTTTTTTGGGGACAAGAAGTGCCAAGAATTCTAATTACTCAGAATTTGCTTAATTCAATTGCATAGAAATTAAGTGACAATATTGTAGTTCATAAACGGCAGTGGCACCAAGAGGTGGCTCGTGGGACATTTAGGAATCTCTGAATCTCTGTCATCTTCTGCAAACCTCCACAAATTTACTTAGAACGAACCTATTTTTGTTGGATACAACTGACATTTTCCAAATCTTCTATAAAGTATCTTCACAGAAAAGTCCCTTCTGTTATTCTGTATCATACACATAACACAACTACAGAGCAAATCTTCAGCTCCTCTTTCAGCCACACCTTTGACAAAGGCTTCCGTAGTCCATGAGTGAAATCTTTGGAAAAACAGGAGAAGCAGCACATTCTAGGGGGTAGAGAGCAGAACTAAGATTTAGAAACCTCAATTCTAGCATTCTAATCCCGGCCCCACCACGAACTGATGCCCAGGAAGTCACTGAGCCTGTCATACCCTATTTTAGTACAGTTAGGTGAAGGTCTTTCTCGATCCTAAACTTCTGTGATCATTTGAATTTCTCTGAAAAAAAAAAGCAGAGGGATATTGTTTTATTAACTTCTTTGAAAACAGTCTTGTCTAACAAAGTGGTTGGCATTTATCAATAATCTAGTTTTCATCTCTGATCTAATCTCATCTTGGGTTACTTCATAAGATGAAGATTCCATGCACTGATCAAACTTACCAACACTCTGTGATTCTTTATTGTACTGAGGTATTCCTCAGTGCCAAGACTGTTTTTTATCGATCTTCCTGTGCCCTGAAGCTAGCATAGGGCAAGCCCTCAAAAACATTTGCTGATCTGAACAGAATCTGTGTGGATAGGAACAATATATCATTCTACAGACAAAACAAAACAAGAAATACATACAATAAATATGTTGTAACACAAACAGGTTAAAACCACCTTCAAGAAACTGCCTCACCTCTTTTCAAGTAGCAAACCTAATTAGTAATTTAGAATTATAGATAAAATGTGTATTTGAAAAGTGTTACTGGGTACCATTTTGTATTAAATAGATTGATATTTTTCCTTCATGTCCTTTAGTAGCACACCATATTTCAACAGTCAAAACCATTTGGGATCATGTAACAAATTAAACAAAAGCAACCTTGCTTCATTTAGTCAACACATTTGCTCTTAAACAAATTCTTTCTGAGCAAATATTTGAGTACACAGCTGATCGTAACCTTTGTACCCAAAAGATCAATGAACTCAGATCACAGAGGACAAAAAAAGTCAAGGGCTCAATGATTGCTATGGTGAAACACACATTAGCAGTGACCGTGTTTAATGCAGATCACTCAATTAAAACAAAGTTGGCATTGAACTTTTTCTCTACTGCTGATACTACTGTAAATTGATTGATACCTTCATCACTTCAGCTAGTATAGCCACTCAGCTATGTGGGGATTTGATCAAGTTATTCAGAAAGTAGTTTATAAAAATTTCTCTGAGTAGATATGACTGTAGTCTCCAAATTCTTTGTACTAAACCAGAAGATTTTTAGAGATATTTAATAATTTATTTTATTTATTTCCATTTTATTTGCAAGTAGAGAAACAGAAAGAGAGACAGAAAGAGATCTTCCATCTGATTGTCCACTCCCTAATTACCTGCAGCAGCCCATAACTCTATCTGGATCTTCCACTTGGAAGGCAGGGAGCCAGGCAGTTGAGCTGCTGACTCTTAGGATTGAGATCAGCAGGAAGCTGGAATTGGAAACAAAATCAGGACTCAAAGCAGGCACTCTGATATGAGATACAGGCTTCCCAAGTGGCAACTTAGTCACTGTGCCAAACGCCTGCCCCCAGAGGTGCTTTTTGAGTGTACTTCCAGGGAGAAATAGGGCATTTATAAACATACCTTCAACTCATCACCAAACATTCCTTTAACTCATTACTCAAAACCAAAGGATTGTGTTGCCAGTGGAATATTCTTCAATGAGTTTCTAAATAATGGTCTGTTGAAACTAAATTACTTTGCTTTACTTTGCATTTATTTTCATTTATGTTTTTAAAATTTCATTTCAGAAGTTTTAAATCCTTAGAACAAAAAATTTCAAGGTAGTAATACAGAGTTCCTTTACACCCCTCATCCAATTTCCCATATGAACATCTCATATTAGAATCTTTGTCACAATTGATGAACTGCACCTAGCTTCCCCTATCTTTTTTTTTAAGATTTATTTATTTATTTTGAAAGTCAGAGTTACAGAGAGAGAGAGAGAGGGAGAGGGAGAGAGAAAGAATCTTTCATCTGCTGGTTCACTCCTTATATAACCACCAGGGCTGAGCCAGGCCAAATCCATGGGCTTCATCTGTGTCTCCCATGTGAATGGCAGTGCCCCAAACACTCGGGCCATTCTCCACTGACTCTCTCAGGCCACATGCAGGGAGCTGGATTGGAAGTGGGGCAGCTAGTACTTGAACCTGTGCCCATATGGGATGCCAGAGTTGCAGGCAGCTGCTTTATCTGCTATGCCACAATGCCAGCTCCCTATCTTTTTAATATAATTGTTTTTAAATTAAGGTTATTTTTTTTTTTTTGTGGGAAAAAGGTTTTCTTTTTTTTTTTTTCTTTTTTTTTCTTTTTTTTTTTTTAACTTTTATTTAATGAATATACGTTTCCAAAGTACGAATAATGGATTACTATGGCTTCCCCCCCATACCGTCCCTCCCACCCACAACCCTCCCCTTTCCCACTCCCTCTCCCCTTCCATTCACATCAAGATTCATTTTCGATTATCTTAATATACAGAAGATCAGCTTAGTATACATTAAGTAAGGATTTCAACAGTTTGCTCCCACACAGAAACATAAAGTGAAAAATAATAGATGATTTTTTTTTTAATGATGATGAAATCAGATCAGACCTATTGTCATGTTTAATCCCAGTGAGAGTCAAGTTGGGAATTGATAATTTCTTTTTTTTTCTTTTTTTTTTTTTTTACAGAGGATCAGTTTAGTATGCATTAAGTAAGGATTTCAACAGTTTGCACCCCCATAGAAACACAAAGTGAAATATATTATTTGAGTACTCGTTATAGCATTAAATCTCAATGCACAGCACATTAAGGACAGAGATCCTACATGAGGAGTAAGTGCACAGTGACTCCTGTTGTTGACTTTACCAATTGACACTCCTGTCTATGGCATCAGTAATCTCCCTATGCTCCAGTCATGAGTTTCCAAGGCTATGGAAGCCCTCTGAGTTCTCCGAAAAAAAAAAAAATAATAAATAAATAAATAAATAAATTAAGGTTATTGGGGTTGGTGCTGTGGCGCAGCTGGTTAACGCCCTGGCCTGAAGTGCTGGCATCCCATATGGACACCGGTTCTAGTCCCGGTTGCTCGTCTTCCAATCCAGCTCTCTGCTATGGCATGGAAAAGCAGTGGAAGATGGCCCAAATCCCTGGGCCCCTGCACCCATGTGGGAGACCCTGAAGAAGCTCCTGGCTCCCGGCTTCAGATCGGTGCAGCTCTGGCTGTTGCGGCCATCTGGGGAGTGAACCAGCAGATGGAAGACCTCTCTCTCTCTCTCTCTCTCTCTCTCTGTCTCTACCTCTCTCTGTAACTCTGTCTTTCAAATAAATAAAATAAATCTTTTTTAAAAATTAAGGTTATTGTCATATATTTTTACCTTCTAGTAAGTTTGTTTTATTCTTTAAATTTCTTTTTTTCTAACCTTTCATTTCAGAATAGTTTTAAATTTCCAAATAAGAGATTTTCCTTAGGGAAGGATGCCAAGTCTTCTCTGAAGATAAGGTAAAGGTCAGCCCCTGAGAAGCAGTCAGTGACCACAGCTGTTTCTCTCCATCATGTTACAGCACATATGAAGTTAGGGAAAGAGTATTACCTTGAAAAGAACTCTAAACACTGATTTCTGTGTCCTCTGTGCTTCCTGAAGCAGTGAAGAATTGTAATTTGCAGAGTAACTTCTGCAAATATGGTGCTTCTAACATGACTGACAATTCGATCAATTGAAAGAGTGATCATCACTTACTGGAACGAAAACTCACAGACTCTCTGCACTGTGTGGAGGGCACACTGGACTAATATGCAGTGACCCATAGGTATTTGGGGCTTCCCACTGACAGAGCTCAAAAGCAAGCAATGGACCCCTATCCCAGTTGCTGAGATCGGGGAGAGTACCTTTCTCAGAGTACTGTGACAGTACCTGTGACAATGAAAATTATCATGAAAGTACAATTTAATAAATATTCATAGAAAATCTAGTAGGAGCAGAGTGTTGGACTTTTTTTTTTAAAAAAGTCTTAACAGTTTATCAAACATTGGCATACATTATTTTATTTGTATCTCAAAACAATCCTATAAAATAAAAGGGGCATATATACATTGCCTTTTCTTGTTACTTACCTGTCGATATACCTACTATATTGTGAATTCTTAGAAGGAATATGACCTATGTTGACTGTTTGATGCCCTGTATCTAGTGTGTTCCTGGGCAAAATCTTTCTTTCTTTTTTGGACAGGCAGAGTTAGACAGTGAGAGAGAGAGAGACAGAGAGAAAGCATTCATGCTTGTGAGGGGTTAGGTTTGGACTTAGGAGGAGATGGAAGTCCTAGATTTCTTTGGCCTACTATTAATGTGGGAGACATGTGCTCCTGCCCTGTGATCTCCAACTTGTAGATAATTCTGGCTCCTGAAATACTAACACTGCAGTTATAATATGAACTGCCCTGTACCTAGTTCTTGCTAACGCACTATCAGCAGAGCGCATGCTTTCATCTTTTGACAGATCTGGAGATAGGTTTGTACTAGGTCACTTCTGGCCTGTGTTTCCAGAGGGCCTGGGCTGTGGAGTTCATCCAAGCCAAGCAGCGCACGCAGCACCAGGCCTGTGACTTCAACCCCACTATCACAGAGACCTGCAATTCTATCCATGCAAACTTTTCCTAGCTTCAGTGTACTCAGTCTGCAAATCAGCATACATGTAACAAAAGTAGGATAAGTTCACAAAAATTAATTTTTAAGCCAAAATCAGTTTTTGTGAAATATGATTTCTCCATTGTGCTTAAGCAATGGCAGATGATACGATACACTGGATCAGGAGTCCAGAGGTTTAGTGTTTTGTTGTTGTTGTTGTTATTGTTGTTTGACAGGAGAGTGTACAGTGAGAGAGAGACAGAGAGAAAGGTCTTCCTTTTGCCGTTGGTTTACCCTCCAAGGCCGCCACAGCTGGCGTGCTGCGGCCAGCGCACTGCGCTGATCCGAAGGCAGGAGCCAGGTGCTTCTCCTGGTCTCCCATGGGGTGCAGGGCCCAAGCACTTGGGCCATCCTCCACTGCCTTCCCGGGCCACAGCAGAGAGCTGTCCTGAAAGAGGGGCAACCGGGACAGAATCTGGCGCCCCGACCGGGACTAGAACCTGGTGTGCCGGCGCCGCTAGGTGGAGGATTAGCCTAGTGAGCCGCGGCGCCGGCCCAGAGGTTTAGTTTTGAATTCTCATGCTCACACTAACTGTGATTTTGAAAAAGACACTGCTCTTTCATGAGCTTCAAATTTCTTAACTATAAAGTGAGAGTTCTTTTCACTTCTGTACTCAAGATGTGTTTATTGAAAGATTTTGCACATGGCCAGCACCGTGGCTCACTTGGCTAATCTTCCGCCTGCGGTGCTGGCACCCCAGGTTCTAGTTCCATTTGGGGAGCCAGTTCTGTCTTGGATGCTCCTGTTCCAGTCCAGCTCTCTGCTGTGGCCCGGGAAGGCAGTGGAGGATGGCCCAAGTGCTTGGGCCCTGCACCCACATGGGAGACCAGGAGAAGCACTTGGCTCCTGGCTCCGGATTGACGCAGCATGCCAGCCGTAGCAGCCATTTGGGGAGTGAACCAACAGCAAAGGAAGACCTTTCTCTCTGTCTCTCTCTCTCTCTCACTGTCTAACTCTGCCTGTCCAAAAAAGAAAGAAAGATTTTGCCCAGGAACACACTAGATACAGGGCATCAAACAGTCAACATAGGTCATATTCCTTCTAAGAATTCACAATATAGTAGGTATATCGACAGGTAAGTAACAAGAAAATGCAATGTATATATGCCCCTTTTATTTTATAGGATTGTTTTGAGATACAAATAAAATAATGTATGCCAATGTTTGATAAACTGTTAAGACTTTTTTTAAAAAAAAAAGTCCAACACTCTGCTCCTACTAGATTTTCTATGAATATTTATTAAATTGTACTTTCATGATAATTTTTATTGTCACAGGTTTTATGAGTTTGGTAACGATAAATTTGTTAGTTCATGAGAATGGAGTGCATTCAAATGAAATGATATTTCTGAAGCAGAGCCTTATCCTCTCCCAACGCCTTATCCATCTCCATCACTTTCCTTAGTGCTGTCACTAATTATTTTGTATATATCTCCAGGTCACATATATGTAATCTCCTTGCTGACCTTGCTCCTGAAGTGTCTTGTTTTTGTCAATCCATTTCATGTAAAATGTCATCTCACTGGGGTTTTAATTTGCACTTATTTAATTACTAGTGAGGCACAGAATATATATATATATATATACACACACACATATATATATATATATTTGGTTTGGCATTCTTCGACGTGTCTCTCTAGATCTTTTGACCTTTTCCCATCAGGTCTCTTACTTTTTCTCTATGTATGAGCAAAATATATAGTGGTCTTTGTTCACCTTACATCCACTTTATGTGGTGCACATATCTTCTTTCAAATGTCTTCTGACTCCTTTTATGTTATTTTTTGGTAAACAGACATTCTTGTAGTCAAGTACATTAACACTTTCTTCTATGGTTTGTGCACTTTGTGTCTTGTTTAGGAAATTCATTGTATGCTGGCAACATAGGCCTATAATTAAAAATTGTTTTTTCTCCAGTTTATTGAAAAGAGGAGAAATGAGAATTGACATGTGTCTCTACAATATTGAGTGGTCCCTTTTCAAGTTCCAAGGACTGCTGACTTGTAACATTTAGAATATGAATGATTGTTAAAGGAAAAGCATTTGTTAATTATTTGTTGTTGAAAATTGTATTTGTACTCTATAGCTGTAAATATGGTAGCAATAAGCAGCTGTTACATTACTCACTGTGTGCTGATTAACTAGATTCCCATGACTTCACTAATCTAGTTCTTTTTAAACACTGTGAGGATTCAGAATCAGGAACACAGCTAAAGGCATCTCTGCTTATAAAATTATATTTTTATAGTAAAATAAATAGGTGAATCTGAAAGATAAAATGTGAAACACAATACAGAGCTAATTTTGTCAACAGATTGAAAATTGAGAGGTAGGCACAGATTTAAAAAACAAATACAAAAAGAGAGGTGACAACATTAATATCACATAAAGTATGATATGAAAGTACTTCAGAAAGTTCATGGAAATGCAGATTTTAAAATGTTCAAGATCACTAGCAATCAGGGAAATGAAAATCAAAACCACAATGAGGTTCCACCTCACCCCAGTTAGAATGGCTCACATTCAGAAATCTACCAACAATAGATGCTGGCGAGGATGTGGGGAAAAAGGGACACTAACCCACTGTTGGTGGGAATGCAAACTGGTTAAGCCACTATGGAGGTCAGTCTGGAGATTCCTCAGAAACCTGAATATAACCCTACCATTCAACCCAGCCATCCCACTCCTTGGAATTTACCCAAAGGAAATTAAATTGGCAAACAAAAAAGCAGTCTGCACATTAATGTTTATTGCAGCTCAATTCACAATAGCTAAGACCTGGAACCAACCCAAATGCCCATCAACAGTAGACTGGATAAAGAAATTATGGGACATGTACTCTATAGAATACTATACAGCAGTCAAAAACAACGAAACCCAGTCATTTGCAACAAGATGGAGGAATTTGGAAAACATCATGCTGAGTGAATTAAGCCAGTCCCAAAGGGACAAATATCATATGTTCTCCCTGATTGGCGACAACTAACTGAGCACCAAAGGGGAAACTTGTTGAAGTGAAATGGACACTATGAGAAACAGTGACTTGATCAGCTCTTATCCTGATGGTTGATGTACAATGTAATACTTTATCCATTTTAGTATTTTTTTTTGTTCTAGTACATTGGTTGAACTCTGTAATTAACACACAATTATTCTTAGGTGTTTAAATTTTAACTGAAAAGTGATCCCTGTTAGGAATTTGGAAAACATTATGTTGAGTGAAATAAGCCAATCCCAAAGGGACAAATACCACTTGTTCTCCTTGATAGGTGACAACTAACTGAGCACCAAAAAGGAAACCTGTTAAAGTGAAATGAACACTATGAGAAACGGTGACTTGATCAGCCCTCACCCTGACTGTTGATGAGCAGCTTAATATGTTATCCCTCTTAGTATTTTTTTTTGTTTGTTCTACTTAATACTTTTGGTTGAATACTGTAATCAATACACAATTCTTCTTAAGTGCTGAAACTTAACTGAAAAGTGATCGCTGTTAAATATAAGAGGGGGAATAAGAGAGGGAAGAGATGTGCAATTGGGGACATGCTCAAGCTGACTTACCTCAAACAGTAGAGTTAGAAACATACCAGGGGATTCGAATTCAATCCCATCGAGGTGGCATGTACCAATGCTATCTCAGTAGTCCCAGTGATCAATTTCTGTTCACAATTGATCGTAATGATAGGACTAAGAACCAAAGGGATCACATAAACAAGAATAGTGTCTGCAAATACTAGCTGATAGAATCAAAAAGGGAGAGAATGATCCAACATGGGAAGTGAGATACACAGCAGCCCCACAGAATGGCAAATGTCCTAAACAGCACTCTGGCCTCAGAATCAGCCCTTAAGGCATGTGGATCCGGCTGAAATGCCCATGAGAGTATTTCAGGCATGGAAAGCCAAGACACTCTGGGGGAAAAAAAAAACCTAAATGAAAGATCTCCACGAGTGAGATCCCAGTGGAAAGAACAGGTCATCAAAGAAGGAGGTACCTTTCTCTGAAGGGAGGAGAGAACTTCCACTTTGACCATGGCCTTGTCTAAATATGATCAGAGTCAGTGAACTCAGGGGGCTTCCATAACCTTGGCAGCTCATGACAAGAGCCTAGGGTGATTACTGATGCCATAAACAAGAGTGTCAATTTGTTAAGTCAACACAGGAGTCACTGTGCACTTACTCCTCATGTAGGATCTCTGTCCTTAGTGTGCTGTACATTGAGATTTAATGCTATAACTAGTACTCAAACAGTATTTTTCACTTTATGTTTCTGTGTGGGAGCAAACTGTTGAAATCTTTACTTAATGTATGCTAAACTGATCTTCTGTATATAAAGAGAATCGAAAATGAATCTTGATGTGAATGGAAGGGGAGAGGGAGTGGATAAGGGGAGGGTTGTGGGTGGGAGGGACGTTATAGGGGGGAAGCCATTGTAATCCATATTCTGTACTTTTAAATTTATATTCATTAAATAAAAGTTAAAAAAAATGAAAAAAATGCATGGATTTCAAAATGTTTTGCATAACATAAACTTATCTTTTAACTCCATTTTCCATAAACTTTCTGAAATCTCATATAAGACAAAAGACATTTTATGGTTCAAAGAGAAAAGTCTATTTTGATCAAGACAAAAAGTTCATGAGGAAGTCATGATGGTCATGAAAATTTGTAGAAAATGAATTGCTGGGTTCAATCAGAAAAGTATAATCATACATATAGTCTATAGATAGAGAATGTACATGTGTAGGTACACAGTATACACACCCATGCACACACACATATATGTATACACGAGTATATGTACACGTGTGTATGTATGAGTATAAAGAAATCTGTTACAAGGATTTGACCTTAAACAATTGTTGGGTTATCAGTCTCATTTAGCATCATTACTTTCCTGTCTGATGGTGAAGCTTGAGGTCCACAGGGCAGGCAATCAGGAAGGGAATAGAGGTGTAAAGCAAAGGAGAGCAAGAACAATCCAGAAACAACTAGCACAATATGGAGTTCACACAGATGGACTGCTGCCTCCTGAAACCTGTGGCAATCCTCACTGCCTGTGATCTTGATGGCAGGGATCTCCTACAGAAGCCGAGACTCTCTGTAATGCAGTGATACACACACCTACCATAGGAGTTAGAGGAGCTGAAGGAGGATCCGGGGCAGGTGGAGAAGTTGCAAGTCCAGATGTAGCCTCATACCAAAAAGGTGAGCCAGCAGCCAAGTGACAGTATGAGCGAGCTGCCACATGGCTGCGGCTTCAATGCTGCTCTCCCCATCCTGCTCAAGAATCTCTCTTGGACACTCGTTTAGCTTAGCCACGCTGACAGACTATAGAGCCACTGCACACAAGGTAGCATTGGCACGTATAAAGCAAAAACTTCCAGTAATACAAGGGGAATTTGACATCGTAATTATAGTGGAAGATTTGAATGCACATTTTCAAAATTTCCTGGGTTCAAGTGCTAGGTAGAATTCTAAGAGCTCCCAAGTTTTCTGTCTCCTAGAATACACATTCTCTATAATCCACTCCTCTTGAGTGTGAATCAAATTGGTGTGTGCTATGTTATCACTCTTATGATCATGTTATAATATATGGCCCAGGAGGTTTTGTTGCTTTTAAATAAAACAAAAACAACTTGACAAATAAAACCAAGGCACAGTTCTTTTTTTAAAAAAAAATTTATATATTTATTTGAAAGGCAGAGTTCCAGAGAGGCAGAGAGAGAGAGAGAGAGAGAGAGAGAGAGAGAGAGAAAGTCTTCCATCCTCTGGTTCATTCCCCAATGGCTGCAAAGGCTAGAGGTGCGATGATCTGAAACCAGGAGCCAGGAGCTTCTTCCAGGTCTCCCATGTAGATGCAGGGGCCCAAGGACTTGGGCCATTTTCTACTGCTTTCCCAGGCCATAGCAGAGAGCAGGATCAGATGTGGAGCATCTTGGACTTAAACTGGCACCCATATGGGATGCCAGCACTGCAGGTGGTGGCTTTACCTGCTATGCCCCAGCATTGGCCCCCAGAGGCACAGTTCTTAAAAAAACAACAATAAAATTGCTAATACTTCCATCAACTGACAACAAGGTATAGAGAGAGGAAAACCTAAGTGAATAATGTTTGAAATGGAAAAACCATTATTTAAATTATGTACTACAATGTGGCCGGCATTGTGGATCAGCAGGGTAAGTTGCTGCCTGTGATGCCAGCATCCCATATAAGTGCCAGTTCGAGTTTCAGCTGTTCCACTTCCCAGTCCTATGTCCTGTTAATGCCCCTGGGAAGGCAGCAGAGGGTGGCCCAAGTGCTTGGGCCCCTGCTACCCATGTGGGAGACCCAGCTTAAGCCTCTGGCTCCTGACTCCTGGCTTTGGCCTGGTGCAGCACTGGTCATTGCAGCCGTTTGGGGCGTAAACCAGTGGATGGAAGCTCTCTCTCTCTCTCTCTCTTTCCTCCTCTCTCTCTCTCTGTCCCTTCTTCTCTCTGTAATTCTGCCCTTCAAATAAATAAATCTTTTTTAAAAAATCCTTAAATTATATATTACCTGCATTAATAATTTTGAGTATGTACATTAAAAAAACAATTTATATGAAAATATAAATGACTAAAATTCATTTAGGACATATAAGTAACAGTAATTGTAGTAGGTAGTAAAACATTCTAAGATTCTATCAATAGGCCGGTGCCATGGCTCACTTGGCTAATCCTCCACCTGTGGCACTGGCACCCAGGTTCTAGTCCCGGTTGGGGCGCCGAGTACTAGTGCTGGTTGCTCCTCTTCCAGTCCAGCTCTCTGCTGTGGCCCGGGAGGGCAGCGGAGGATGGCCCAAGTGCTTGGGTCCCTGTACTAGCATGGGAGACTGGGAGGAAGCACCCAGCTCCTGGTTTCAGATCGGCGCAGCACCAGCCATGGCAACCAGTAGGGGAGTGAGCCAATGGAAGGAGGACCTTCTCTCTGTCTCTCTCTCACTGTCTATAACTCTCTGTCTCTCTCTCACTGTCTAACTCTGCCTGGCAATATATAGATAGATAGATAGATAGATAGATAGATAGATTAAAAAATTTTAAAAAAGATTCTATCAATAAAGAGGCACTTGGGTCATATTTTATATAAATGAAGTCCATCAACTTTTTAAAGATCATTGTCCCATAGGATAGAGAAATATGTATATCTTTTCAGTTAATTCGTTCATGACTAGCATAATCTAATACCAAATTGTGACAAATAAAGATCACCTTTTTACCCTTTGTAGTTTTACTTGTGACTGTTCAAAGGCTCAATATTTACAAAATGAAATGAGCAATATATGTAAATATGTACAAATATACATATATGTGTGTGTATGTGTACATCATGACAAAATATTGGCTTTTCTAGGAGTGTAAAGCTGGCTCAACAGTAGACTATTTAAAATGTAACATAACTGGGGCCGGCACTATGGCATAGCAGGTAAAGCCACCACCTGCAGTGCTGGCATCCTGCCTGAGTGCTGGTTCAAGTCCCGGCTGCTCCACTTCCAATCTAGCTCTTTGCTATGGCCTATTAAAGCAGTAGAAGATGGCCCAGATACTTGGGCCCCTGCACCCACATGAGAGACCTGAAAAAAGTCTGGCTTCTTGCTTTGGATCTGCTCAGTTGCGGCCTTTTGGGGAGTAAGCACATTGGAGATTCTCTCTCTCTCTCTCTCTCTCTCTCTCTCTCTCTCTCCCCCCCTCCCTCTGCCTCTCTGTAACTCTGCCTTTCAAATAAATAAATAAACCTTAAAAAAAAAGGAAAAGAAAATAGAATAAAAGGGGAGCAGCACTGTGGCATAGCAGGTTAAACAGTCTCTGTGACACAGGTATCCCATTTTGGAGAAACAGGTCAAGTGCTGGCTGTTCTGCTTCTGATCCAGCTCCCTACTAATGTTCCTGGGATGGCTCAAGTACGTGGTCTCTGCCACCCACGTGGGAGACCTGGATGGAATTCCCGGCTCCTGATTTTAGCCTGGCCCAGCCCCAGCTGTTGCTGGGCATTTGGGGAGTGAACTAACAGATAAAAGATCTCTCTGCCTCTCCATTTTTCTCTCTGCCACTCTGCCTTTAAAAATAAGCAAAGAAAACAGAATAAAAAAGATTAATCATAACTCTAAAAATTAATACAAATAAATATCAAATACCTAGAATTAAACTTAACAAGACCCAATGGAAAAAAGTATCTTTAGTTAATAATGCAAAGAAAGATTGAATAAATAGAGAAATGGACTATACCTCAGAAAATTCAGAAATTCAGAAAATTGGATAATGGAAATTGGAGAATGGAAAATTTCTAATTCAGAAAATTGGATAATGACTTTTTCCATAAAACTAATGATTTTTATTAATTATAATTGGGAACAGAAACTTTAAAAATTATTTGAAAGTTTATGTAACTAATAAATGTATGAAAATTATCTACTATACACACATCAAAAATATAAAATATTAGAATAATAAAATCACAACTTTTTTCTTTTGAAATTTTTATCAGTGAGATGGTATTTCAAATCAAATAACTTTGGAATACTGTCAAAATATTTGGGAAGCAAAATGGTATGAACCATTAAATACCAGAATAACTATGAATAGTGATACACATAATTTAAAAAAATCTCAAGTGAAATAATGAATAAGTGAAAGTTTAAAGTAATTTATCATTTTTGCCTATCATAGTTCTAACATTTTAAAAGATGGAACACATTCAATGTTAGTAAGGATTTGAGCACATACTATGGATACATCTTTAAGTTAGTATCTATCTGGGGGCAACACAAAAATATTTATCAACATAAAATGTACATTCCCTCTGACACAGCAATCTCAGTTCTAGATATTTACTTTTACAGAGACAAAGAAAACAAAGATATATAGTTATTGTGATGGTTAACACATTATTGAGTTTTAGAAAAATAAAGTACACTGAAATAATTTTTAAAATTTTCTCTTTATTGGGAGAATAAGTGACAAGTAAAATTGTGCACAAGACCCAGCAACACTGTTAAGTTTAAGTATTTCCTTAAAAATATTTAGGAAGGGGTGGGACACCCAAATCCTATATAGAATGCCTGGTTCAAGTCTTAGCTGCTCTATGTCTCCAATTCAGCTTCCTGTTAATGCACCTTGGAGACAACAAATGATGGTCCAAGTACTTGAGCTCCTGCCATAGATGGTGACAGCCCAAATGAAGTTCCTGGCTCTTGGTTTTGGCCTGGCCCTGGCTATTGTGGGCATTTGGGGAGTGAATCAGCAGATGAGAGATCTCAGTGTTTCCCGCTCTTTCTCTTTTCTCTCAGCTTTCCAAATAAATTGTTCATTTAAAAATATTTAGGGAAAAGAGTTAAGAGTCCTACTTTACACTAGAAATCAAAATATATTCCAGAAAAACTAAATATTTAAATGTAAAAATAAAATCATGAAATTACTGGTATAAAACATAGGACAAAGTTTAATGTTTATGTAACTTGAGGATATAGAAAGTTTTTTTTTTCTTAGCATAAACCTCAAAAGTTAAAAACAGAGTACATAAAATTATCTAAATTTCTATTTGATAGCAAAACACAAGCATCATATGTTAAAAGATTAACGACCAGGGTAGGCACTGTAGTGCAGCAGGTTAATCCTCCGCCTTCAGCGCTGGCATCCCATATGGGCACCAGTTCTAGTCCTAGCTGCTCCTCTTCTAATCCAGCTCCTTGCAATGGCTTGGGAAACCACAGAAGATGGCCCAAGCACTAGGGTCCCTGCACCCATGTGGGAGACCCGGAAGAAGCTCCTGGCTCCTGACTTCGGATCAGCTCAGCTCCGGCCGTTGCAGCCATTTGGCGAATGAGGCAGCAGATGGAAGACCTCTCTCTATCTCTGCCTCTGACTGTAACTCTACCTCTCAAATAAATAAATAAAATCTTTAAAAATAATATTTGTGATTAACTGAAGATTATATGCAGCTAAATTATTTATGACCTTACATTGTAAATATATAAAACAAATTAATAAAAAGTAAGCAATAAGATAAGAAATGGGTTCAGGACATAAATGTTAAAGTTTATAAAAGGGGAGAGTGATCCAACATGGGAAGTGAGATACTCAGCAGACTCACAGAATGGCAGATGTCCTAAATAGCACTCTGGCCTCAGAATCAGCCCTAAAGGCATTCAGATCTGGCTGAAAAGCCCATGAGAGTATTTCAGGCATGGAAAGCCAAGACACTCTGGCAAAAGATCTCTGTGAGTGAGATCCCAGTGGAAAGAACAGGTCTTCAAAGAAGGAGGTACCTTTCTCTGAAGGGAGGAGAGAACCTCCACTTTGACTATGACCTTGTCTAAACAAGATAAGAGTCGGAGAACTCAGAGGGCTTCCATAGCCTTGAAAACTCATAACTGGAGCAGAGGGAGATTACTGATGCCATAGACAGGAGTGTCAATTGGTAAAGTCAACAACAGGAGTCACTGTGCACTTACTCCTCATGTAGGATCTCTGTCCTTAATGTGCTGTGTATTGAGATTTAATGCTATAATGAGTACTCAAACAATATATTTCACTTTGTGTTTCTATGGGGGTGCAAACTGTTGAAATCTTGACTTAATGCATACTAAACTGATCCTCTGTAAAAAAAAAAAAAAAAAAAAAAAAAAGAAATTATCAACTCCCAACTTGACTCTCACTGGGATTAAACATGACAATAGGTCTGATCTGATTTCATCATCATTTAAAAAATCATCTATTATTTTTCACTTTATGTTTCTGTGTGGGAGCAAACTGTTGAAATCTTTACTTAATGTATGCTAAACTGATCCTCTGTATATAAAGAGAATCGAAAATGAATCTTGATGTGAATGGAAGGGGAGAGGGAGTGGGAAAGGGGAGGGTTTTGGGTGGGAGGGACGGTATGTGGGGGAAGCCATTGTAATCCATAAATCGTACTTTGGAAATTCATATTCATTAAATAAAAGTAAAAAAAAAAAAAGTCCATGTGTGAAGGTAGAACTCTTCACAGTGAGACACAATAAGTTCATCCCAGTCCCTTTATTCAGAAAGATGTCTTTGCAATGCAGGGGTAATTTTTCTGCATAATCCTTGTCAACACATAGATAAGAAGAAAGCATGATTAGAAGTAAAAAAAGCTATAAAAGAAGAAAAACAAAGAATTAACATGTGAATGATGATTAATCTCACCGTTAACCCAAGAAATGAATGCTAGCATTATTTTTAACTATTAGATTGGAAAAGATTGAAAAGTTTCACATTACACAATATTAAAGACATTAAAATAAACAGACCTTTTAAAACATTAAATAGGCATAGCATGTACCAGTAATTCATCTTCTAGGAAGTTCTGCTAAGAGACAGAGAAGCATATACAAAAAGATACTCATCACAGTGTTGTTTAAATGGAGGAAAATGAGAAACAATACTCTATCAAAAGAACATAGTATAAATCATGATATTTCTACAAGAGAATATTACATAACCATTGAAACAGATGAATTTTACACACTGGCCTGGAAAGATTAACAGAATCTTTTCAGAGGGAAAAAAAAGATTATTCTAGTAAAGACTCATATAATAGAATTCCATTTTTAGAGGATAAAAAGAATAAATATTTATTTATTTATTTATTAAGATTTATTTATTTTATTTGAAAGTCAGAGTTACACACACACAGAGAGAGAGAGAGAGGTCTTCCATCCGATGGTTCACTCCCCAATTGGCCCCAACAGCCGGAGCTGCGCCGATCGGAAGCCAGGAGCAAGGAGCTTCTTCTGGGTTTCCCTCATGGGTGCAGGAGCCCAAGGACTTGGGCCATCTTCTACTGCTTTCCCAGGCCATAGCAGAGAGCTGGATCGGAAGTGGACTAGAACCGGCGCCCATATGGGATGCCGGCGCTTCAGGCCAGGGCGTTAACTCACTGCGCCACAGAGCCGGCCCAAGAAGAAATATTTAAATAGATCTACTAAAAAATTATATAGGGATATATTCCAACTGGTTAACAGTGGCTATCTCTGAGGGCAGGGATTACAAGAAATTGTAAAGTTTTAATTTAGATAATTCTGATTTTTTTCCAATTTAATAAGATTTTGTATTTAGAGAAAAAAATTATTTCCCCCTAAAGGAAAAGAAAATGGAAGAAACAGTTGAAAAGATAAGTGAAGTGAAATAACTTTAAGGATTTTTTTCATTATATGAGAGTTGAGCTTGTTTTAGGCCCCAGGAAAAAAGCTAATTTGAGGGAGAATAAGAGGGTGAGTGGAATGTTAATTGACCAAGGTCACAGAGGGGCTGGACTAGAACACCAGGCTAGGTGCCAACTTTGGAAAGAAAGAAGAAAGGGAAGGAGGACAGCATAAATAAAACTTGGGCAAGTTTTTGATGAGGAGGGACACAAAAGGAAGTATAGCCAATGAGCCTTATTTGTTTCACCCATAGATTGGAAGAAACAGCAATGAGCCGACTAGGAGGGTTGAGCTGGGAGTGAAAGGACACAGAAGTGTGCGGATGCTGTTGGCACAGTGTGAAGTTGGGCATGGCCTCTGAATGCTCAAGTACTCCTGTGAGACTCCTGGGCTGCGTCCCAGCACTACTGAATTGGAGTCTCTGAGAATGGGGTGGTTGTAATCCATGCTGAAATCTGGAGCCTTAAAAGATGAAGACTGCAGTGCTGCTGTATCACCACGACCTACAATAGTGTCAGTTGATAATCCATTTACTTGTTTTTCTCCAGCATTGTTCAGCAGCCTGAGAAAAGAACATTCAAGATAAATAGATGGCTGGTTGTACTGAGAATTGGGCTTTGGCAACATCACTGTAGAAGAAAGCCAACAGGTCAGTGGAACCTGAGATGCTGGTCAGTGCATCATTAACCTGGGTAATCACAAGGTAAGAATGAGGTGGAGAGGGAGGCATTGAGGGACTGGAATTTAGGAGGAGGATGGAAAAAGATTTAGGAAAGTCAGAGAGTGGGTAAAATGTGAGGACTGAAAGTTTCAGTCGGTGAGATGAGTCTTGGTGTAAAAGATTGCGAAAGGGAAGCAGTACTGGGTGGTGACTAAGTCTCAACAGTGGCAGGCAACAGGACTCTGAAGTAGAGGGGAGGTAGAGTTGGCCAAGGTTGGAGAGATTAGGAAGTAAGGTCAGAACCTTTATAAACGCCAGGCTTCTGTCCTGGGATCCTATGCATGTAGGCTAAGATGGTTACACAAGGCAGAACCAGGTAGACAGGAGAATATCTGGGAGTCAGGAAGGTACAGAGCTGGGGGAACTGGAGCAGCTGCATAGGCTGACCCTGGAGATTCAGAATGACACGGTGCCCAGGGAGCACAACAATTGTAGAACTACTGACAGCAGGATGAGTTGGCAGATGCAGAGTGACCACTCAGATGCCCACGTGCTGACAGCTAGAATTTTGGTTTGGTATCATGTGTATCACTAACTTTTTTTTTTTACAATATAATGTATTTTCTTTATTCTTTTATGTTTTAAAATTTATTCTTGATGCAGAGAGAGAAAGGGGGCGGGGGTAGCACTTGGTATCTCACTTCACAAATGCCCACAAGGGCTGGGCCAGAGTCAGGAACTGGGAACTCAGTCTAAAATCTCCCACATGGGTGACAAGAACCCAGTTACCTGAGCCACCACCTGCTAACTTTCAGGGTCTGCATTGGCAGGAAGCTGCAGCCAGGCCTCTAGCCCAACTGGTGTCTTAACTGCTAAGCCAAACACACGCCCCTGGTATCTATTTGAGATTTTTGTCACTTGGGCTAAATCCCTTAGCAGCAGAAATCTATACTCCTCATTTGCAAATCCTCCGTGCTTAATGCTGTGCCTAACACATTGTGAATACTCAACGGATGATTTTTCTGAATGAGTGAAAAAAATAAATTAAGGAACCCTATGCCTCCAACTGATGGTAGTTCTACAAAGGCTCCCCCTCAGATGCAGGAAGAGAGTGATGTTATTCACTGCTGACCTTCTTAGAGTACTACTGAATATTCTGTTCAGTTGCAGGCTGGGGAGTGAGCATGAGTTACGTTTGATGATGAGTTGTTTGTGGGAATGGAGTAGAAAGGATGACTGACATCTGAATGTGGAATGAAAGAAATAATAAAAATTGCATCCTCTTCTATGTAAGCATGAAATGTTCAGTATCTCAAGCTCAGCCTCTGCTCTCTTCAGCTGTACTCATGGCTTCAATGGTCACCTCTAGGAACACACAGACATTCCTACTGTAACTGGACCCATACCACTTCCTACTTTACATCTCTCCGAAACACTCGCGGTTCAACTGCACATGAGCAGAATGAAGACTCCTCCATTTCAATCTTGATCCTCCTCCAGAGTTTCCTGTCCTAGGACTAAGCCTTGTCTTCCCAGGCAAGACAGGAATCCAGAAACCAATCCTGAGGGGCCAGCACTGTGGTGTAGCCGGTAAAGCCACTGCCTGCAGTGCCAACATCCCATATGGGTGCCGGTTTGAGATCCAGCTGCTCCACTTCTTATCCAGGTCTCTGCTATGGCCTGGGAAAGCAGCAGAAGATGGCCCAAGTCCTTGGGCTCCTGCACCTGTGTGGGAGACCTGGAAGAAGCTCCTGATTCCTGGCTTTGGATCGGCCCAGCTCCGGCCCTTGCCACGTATGACTTTCAAATAAATATATAAATCTTAAAAAAAAAAAGAAACCAATTTTGATGAGTCTCTTTTCCTAGTCTTTTTTTTTTTTTAAAGATTTATTTATTTGAAAGTCAGAGTTACACAGAGAGAGGAGAGGCAGAGGCAGAGAGAGAGGTCTTCCACACCATGGTTCTCTCCCCAGATGGCCGCAACAGCCAGAGCTGTGCCAATCCGAAGCCAGGAGCCAGGAGCTTCTTCCCGGTCTCCCACATGGGTGCAGGAGCCCAAGGACTTTGGTCATCTTCTACTGCTTTCCCAGGCCATAGCTGAGAGCTGGACAGGAAGTGGAGCAGCCAGGTCTCAAACCGGTGCCCATATGGGATGCCGGCACTTCAGGCCAGGGCATTAACCCACTGTGCCACAGCACTGGCTCCTCCTAGTCTTCTTTATTCTAACTCACCAAGTCTTTCCAGGATTAAAATATAAAGAAATCTTGAACCCATTTCCCCATTGTCAAAGCTAATACCCCAGTCCAGGAATTCTGCAATATTCCCCAAATGGATGTACCTGTGCCTACTTTGGGTCTCCCCCAATCCACTCTCCACTACACAGCTAAGCTGATGTTTCCAAAACTCAAGTCTGATGGTATTACCTTGCTGCTTATTATTATCATATCTCAATTGTATACTAGGCTTTTAGCCCTAAACATTATTTAGATGATTCAGTGTGGTCCAACACATGCCCAGTGACTTCAGGCTTATTCTGCAAACTTGCTCCTTCACTCTGGCAACCAGTCACATGGGTGTTTCTCTTATTCTTTGATAGGTATCATGCTGTGTCTACCCCACCCCCACAGCCTTTGTACTTCCATTTCCTTCCCCAATTCCTGTAGTTAACCCTCATGCTTCCTCCTGATCTCAGCTCAGACCTGATTTCCCTGGAGAAGCCACCAGCGCTCTCTCTACCAAGGTGAAATCTTGGTAAATTTGCTCACAGAAACATGAGGGTACTGGAAAAAGATTGCGGAAAATGGAATGAAAAGACAAGTTTATTTGGTGCAAAAATACCGGGATCTGGCCAGCTCTCTGCTGTGGCCAGGGAGTGCAGTGGAGGATGGCCCAAGTACTTGGGCCCTGCACCCCATGAGATACCAGGATAAGTACCTGGCTCCTGCCATCGGATCAGCGCGGTGCGCCGGCTGCAGCGCGCTGGCCGCGGCGGCCATTGGAGGGTGAACCAACGGCAAAGGAAGACCTTTCTCTCTGTCTCTCTCTCTCACTGTCCACTGCGCCTGTCAAAAAATAAAAAATACTGGAATCCGTGCATAGCTTTTTCATAGCACACATTTTTCGTGACCTTGTTGAAGACACCTCATACGCGTGGACTTCAGAACTTTTTGTGCCCAAATAAATTTATCATGTAATTTCATTTTGCACAAACTTTTTCAAATACCTTGTGTGGCAGCCCTCTTTACAGCACACATCTGTTGTGATGCTGCATGTGTGCATGTGTGATTACCTCCCTTAGGTCTGTCTCCCTAACTAGACGCAGGGCTCTGTGAAGGGCTAGAACCAGGTGCAGTTTTGCCAAGTGCTGTGCTTGACAATGAGTACGCCGTAAATATTTGTTAGATGAGTGAACAAAGAGACCAGAGAACACCCTTGTGTATTATTAGATGTAATCACAGTAAGAAAGTCCTGTTTCTCTGGTCCATCCACTGAGACTTGGGAATAATGTGGCCATCTGTAACTCTTCCAGAGAATGATACCTATGCTAACCAGGAGTTAGTTAAATGCAAAATGCTGCGGGTTAGTCCAGGTTCTGCAATGGTGTGACCTCAAACAGCACACACCTTCTTTAGATCTCAATTCAAAATCTTACCTACAGATAAAGCATCTCCATTTGCCCTTGGACTCTCCCCAGCTGCTTCCTCCATGTCTTCACCTCCAGCCTGCCTGCCTGCCTGCCTTCTCAGCTGGAAATGACTGAAGACCTCCTGAAAAGGTAGGGGAGAGCCTGAAACAGAGCTGGCTTCTCTGTGGGAGGTTGGAAGAAAGCACACGGGCGTGGGTACTAACTCTGGCACTGCCGGGGTATTGAGAAACAACTGCCAGATTCTATATCTAAAGGAAAATCAGCTTTAAAAACAAGGCTTGACTATTTGGCAAGACAAAAAGCTATTCCCAAACACAGTTTGTTGCCTACAAGCGTGTTAATTCACCAGATTCAAACGGGATAATCTATGAGCCTTGGTCAGGTGTGTTTATTTTCTTCCTTGTTTAGTTAAGGTGCATATTGTCAGGTTGATTCTTTCTGGCTCAGTCATCTCAATGCAGTAAGAATCTCAAGCTGAAATTGTTTGTTTTCTATGTATTTGGTCTAAATATTCCATGGTCAATGAAGGGGAATAACTTGGTTTCCAAACTGGAGTGCTTTAGAAGAAACTCATAAAGTTGCCTTCTACTTTCCATCTCCAGGGAGGTGACACTGTAGACTCTCAGTGTGAAGCTTGCAATCTTCTCTCTGTGTGTCAGTTTCTCTGTCTCTAGAAGGTCCCAGTGGTTCTTACCACCCTTAGAGTGATGTCAGGAAGTCATTGAAATGAACCTGGAAGGAAACAAGCATGATTCCTTTTGTTGGAGAATGAACCTGTATTTTCCAAATATTCTCAAGTTTGCTGGAAAACTCCTTCAGTAAAGAATGTTTACATTCGATATTTATTTACCTGGTTTGACAATTCTAAACTACACCCAACCACCCACTTCCTAATACAGGAAAAGAATCAGAAGCCTGCAATTGTGTAACATGTAAATCTCTTCTGGACCAGGGCCCATCTCTGTGGTTTGGCAACACAACCAACACAACATCTCTTGAAAGAGAAAAAAAAGAGAGAGAGAGAAATACCTTGAGAATAAAGGTAATTATTAATCTGTGAGGCACAAGAAGGATCGCATTGAGAATTTTAGGTTATAATTCACTAATTCGAACAGAGCAGTGACTAGGGCAAGGCAGTGTCACCAGAAGAGAAGTAAGTCAGAGACTTTTAATTGCAGTCCGAGAATCTCAGCAGACATCTCCGCAAGGAACCGTCTGTTGGAAGTTCCATTTCACGTGCCAGTGAGAGTGGGGACCAGACAAAGCTGATAGCAAGAGTGGTCCTTGGAGAGGCCCCAGGATGCGGTCCGAGAACGGACAGAAAACGAAGAGCTTCAAACAGAGACTGGTCTTGAAGAACAGCTTGGCTAAAGAAGCGCTCTCCGAGTTCTTGGGCACATTTATAATGATCGTAAGTATTTCCTGATTTTCTCAATTCCGATCCAATCATGCTCCCACCCCCACATCCCCCCCCCCCCCACCACCTGCCAAGCTAGTGGTGAAGAGTTTGGTTTCATTTTGTTTTATTGAAGCTACTTACCAGATTTTTTTTCTGCCAGGAAGCAACAAGTTACTTCTAGACTATCGGGCTATTTAGTGGCCATCATGTTGGCTTTTCATTTCCTCAAAGCATCCACAAAAGTTGGTGGCGATGGAAGAGGGTGATTGAAGTGCTTTCTTCATTTCAAGCATTTACGCAGACTCCGTAATGGTTCTGTGATTTAAAAGTCAGTGTTTAGAAATTTTTCTCATTGATTAATTGATTTGTGCTCTGCCTGCTTTCCACAAACACTGGAGTAACTCAGTCACCTGAAATAAGTATTGACAATAAATGCTAACAACAAAGTATTGACAATACATAAATATTGACAATAAATTTATATAAATATAAATAAGCATGGTGTGGTCAGCTCATTTAACTTTTAATAAGTTAGAAATTGTATTCAGTAGGAATAGTTTACCATGCAGTGGTCCGGCTTTGATTTTGTATAGTTTCCCCTGTGTTTAACTCAAGATGATCTCTAAAGATCTTAATTAGACAGTTACAGGAACCTTCTAGATATACATGAGGGACCGATTCTGAGAACTTCTTGAGTATTTGTCCAGAGATTTGTGGAGCTTTTAGCAAGAGGCTGGAAAGTACATTTAAGAGGCATAATCTCTGGGTTTTCATCCTGCTGCATGTTCTAGTATTCTCTGGAACCTGAATATTTAGCTGGAGCAAGACCATTTGAGAATATATGAATATTGTCATGTAGCAAAACATGCCTGCTCAAAGATTCCCTACTCCAGGAATAAGTAGTTTTGTTTTTCTTGATATTAAAGACAATTGCTCATAAACTTTGCATGTTGAGGATTCTCTGCTTAGGGTAAATACATAGTAGTTTAGAACAATAAGCTTGAAATGCATCAGATAAGTCAGGCTTGGAAAAAAAATAGGAACTCAAACATTGAGCTAGTGTAACATGAAGAGAGAGCCACAGGTTTTCTTCCTCTGAGAGACTCTTCTTACCTGACTGACTCAAGTATCTCCAGGACGTTGTGGACAGTTAGAGAGTTAATGTCACTACAGCCTGCGTTCAGCCTCCAGTGTCTTCTGGCCCAGAAAATTGAAGCAAATTCCGTTATCACTCTTAGGGCTCTGCAGAAAACAAAGAGGAGGAAGTGAACTGCACATCCTTTTTTCGTAACCGAAAAACTTGAAACCCTGCTTATTTCTTAACAAGACCTGTTTCATAATCCCACTCTTTTTTTGTTCAAAGATTTATTTATTTATTTATTTATTTGAAAATCAGAGTTACAGAGAGAAGTGGGGGGTGATAGAGAGAGAGAGAGAGAGAGAGAGAGAGATTCTTTTTTTTTAAAAAGATTTTATTTATTTATTTGAGAGGTAGAGTTACAGACAGTGAGAGGGAGAGACAGAGAGAAAGGTCTTCCTTCCATTGGTTCACTCCCCAAATGGCTGCAACGGCCAGAGCTGCGCCAATCTGAAGCCAGGAGCCAGGTGCTTCTTCCCAGTCTTCCATGCAGGTGCAGGAGTCCAAGCACTGGGGCCATCTTCTACTGCTTTCCCAGGCCATAACAGAGAGCTGGATCAGAAGAGGAGCAGCTGGGACTAGAACCAGCACACATATGAGATGCCGGCGCCCCAGGCAGAGGATTAACCTACGCCTCGGCACCAGCCCCGAGAGAGACATTTTCCTCTACTGGCTCATTCCCCAATTGGCCACAGGGGCTAGGGCTGCACCAGGCCAAAGCCAAGAGCCAGGAGCCTCTTCCAGGTCTCCCACATGGGTGCAGCGGCCCAAGCATTTGGGCCATCTTCTACTGCTCTCCCAGGCCACAGCAGAGAGCTGGGTCAGAAATGGAGCAGACAGGACACAAACCAGCACCCCATAAGGGATGTTGGCGCTGCAGGCGGTGGCTTTAGCTGCTATGCCACAGTGCCAGCCACTAAGATCATTTCATTTGAATTGCTTTTAAGTAGAAGTTGGAGAAGCTTTTCCAGGTGTATTAGCAGGGAGCTGAATCAGAGAAGGTGCCCATATGGGATGCTGCACCATGGGCAGAGGTTTTACCCACTGCACCACAAAGCCAGCCCCAATCCCATACTTTCCATCCTTTTTGAGAAGGCAAAAGTTGCTTTTAGCCATTCACTGTTCTGCTCATGCAGCTAGTAACATTTATTACTCAGTAGGATATTGTGTTATATGTGTGTGTGTGTGTGTGTGTATTTAGTTTTCAGGTATGGTTCCTGGCTTATAATTCCCTCCCCACGGCAGGCCATAGAAACTAGAATTTCTCTTCCCCAAGGTGGGTCACTAAAATTACTAATATTTCTCCAGCTTTCTGTCTGGGGATGAACCATAAAGCAAGTTTCTAATGTACCTTGCCTAATGGTGGCTCATAAGACCCTCATAACTGAGATCCTGTTCCATACCTTGGAAGAATGAGCATTGCTCAGAGATCCCCAGAAGATCTGAACTCACAGGCCTCACTGGGTTCCCCTATGCAGTCCACTAGCATATCCTATTCTTTTTTTTTTTTTTGACAGGCAGAGTGGACAGTGAGAGAGAGAGAGACAGAGAGAAAGGTCTTCCTTTGTCTTTGGTTCACCCTCCAATGGCCGCCGCGGCCGGCGCACCGCACTGATCCGAAGCCAGGAGCCAGGTGCTTCTCCTGGTTTCCCATGCGGGTGCAGGGCCCAAGCACTTGGGCCATCCTCCACTGCACTCCCTGGCCACAGCAGAGAGCTGGCCTGGGAGAGGGGCAACCGGGACAGAATCCGGCACCCCGACCAGGACTAGAACCTGGTGTGCCGGCGCCGCTAGGCGGAGGATTAGCCTATTGAGCCACGGTGCTGGCCAGATCCTATTCTTTTTGTCCAATCACAGTTTGCCATGGTTGTCCGTGCTTTAATTATGCCTGCGCAGGGAAGTCTTCACAAAAAACCAAAAGGACAGGGTTCAGAAAGCTGAGAACAGAGTGTGTGGAGGTTCCTGGAGGGACGTGTACCCGGAGATGGCATTCAAGCTTCTCCCATTCCTGCCCCCATTTCTTTATCTGTGTCCTTTATAACAAATCGGTAAATCTAAATGTTTCTGAGTTAACAAGGTGTGCAAGCAAATTAATTGAACCCAGGAATGGTGTAGTGGGAACCCCAACTTACAACTTGTCAGCCAGAAGCACAAGTCAAACTACCCGGGGCTTGCTATCAGCAGCTGAAGTCAAGGGACTGCAGTCTTGGACTGAGCCCCAGCCTCTGGGATCTGATATCATCTCCAGGTAGATTGTGGTGGGACTGGATGAGAGGACGCCCAGCAGCTGCGTGCTACAGAACCACTTGCTTGCTTGCTAGTAGCGAGAAGTTCCCACACCTTTGAGAAGTCTTTTGTGTTAACTGTCATGGTGTGAGAACAAAGGAAAAAACATGTTTTATTTTCCATATACACATCCAGTATCCAAGGTAGGAGCTAAAGAAATAATATCTTAATATTATGTTGAAAAATTAACTTTGAGTCTCCTGGGCTATGCTAATCATTTTCCTGAAAGGAATGATTTCTATTTATACGCATATTTATTTTCTAATGTGAACTCTAATGAAATCTATAATTATGACTATAATCTTCAGTTTTGTTGAGGCTTGTAAGGGTGTATAAACAGAGAGCTCCTGCACCAATAAATCTTTGTGGTTTTGCTCAAAGTTCATCCAAAGTAATTGTTTCTGCTTTATTAGCAAATTTACATTTTGCCTTGCATGTTAATAAGTCATCAGGAAAGAGGACATTAAAAAGATTACAAAGGATATGTAAGATTGACTAGTCCTTTAAGTGTGTGGGATTGGTTTTCCCCCGAACCCTAGGGGTCTGATATCTTTACCCCTTCTCTTAGAAAAATCTGATTTTAGGAAAAGCATCTCAAATACTTTCATGCCATGGTATAAATGACTGGTAAGGTTTGCTGGTAGCATTAAGGGAAGAGAAGGTCCATGACAAACTCTTAATAAACTGTAAATAATACCAACAATGAATAATTCATAAGCCAAGGACCCAGCTCTAAGCTGGAAGGCCTTTCTCCTTCGCTAGTGTCAGGAAAAAGGTTTGCAGCCATCCTCCCTTTCACAGGGGAGAAGTGATTGAGCTGTAAGGGTAGGGAATGTGTATTAAGCACACAATAGATATTAGGTTCTTTAGATAACTTTGTTTAATCCTTGTAATATTTGTATTGTTACTGCTAATTAATTATAACTATTTTATACTTACTAATGATGGATAATAATTAAAAATTGGCTGCTTTATTGTCATTCATAAGCAGTTGGAGCAAACAAGGGCTCAGAGAGATAAAGAAACCCACCCAAACCAGTACAGCATTGAACTGGGAGTCTTTCAAATTCTATATACTTTATATATCACTCTCACCCATAAATAGAATCTTCTGGGGGATGCACTTGATATATGGAAAATTCCTCTAAGATTGCCATAAATGGGAGCCGTGAGGTAGTTGTTATTTGCTTATGGGTATAAGATTGGAACTGGTGGGCATGCTGAGCCCAGACCACTCACTAACCCCACCTCATGCTTCTTCATTTTCTCTGAGGTGTAAAAGACTGCTCCATCTGTGTTGGACGGTGTGAGGTGTAGAGCAGGAAACTGCTGGGGGTCTTACACCTGGGCTTGTGACCTAGGGTTGTCAAACTTCAGAATTGCATTAGCACTGCGACCCCCATGGGAACCGACAGTGTCCCTCTGTTTCCTGCTGTGTTTCTTGAATGTGTTACGATCTTGTGCAATGACTTTAACATCGTGGAGTCTTTGTTTCCTCTGAATGAGATAATACTTCACAGTAGTTTTGTGAGGACTGAATGCATGTTACTATGTAAAATCCCAGACCTAGGAAACACTGGCTCCTTTTCCCCCTAATTGCTCCCCCTCTCTTCCACTCGAGAGTGCTTCCAGCTGGAAACAGCTGCCTTGTCTCCTCCTGGGCATCCTGCAGCTGTGTCTTTCCCCAGCACTGCCTGAAGCTCTGCACTTGTGTATATGAGACCCCATAAACATGTGTTGAATGAAAATCTGAACTCCCCAGAATCTCTAGCCATTTCAAGTCATTTCCCACAGGACATACATTTGTTCCTCACTGTGCTGTAGACCCTCCTTTCTCTTCCAACTTCTCAAGATTCTTTGATACAGAGCTCACCTTATCAAAGACACTGCTGAGAAAAGTGCAGTGGGCTGTCCTATTTCCTCCTGAGGAGCAAGGGCGTCCTTCAGGGCTGGTTACAAGCGGGTGACATCTCCTTGTGTATGGGGAAAGACTCGAAATTCTTTTCTTGTCAAGCTTCTATATTACAGGTTACCTTTTGGCCTCTCTAAAAGTGAAAAAATGCATCTTCTGCTAAAAGTAACACCCTTGATCTGTGCCCTGAAGGGAAATAGAGAAGAACAGTCCTGGAACCCCAAATAGGGGTGGAGGTGTTACAGGAATTGGCAGTGCAGGAGGGAAGAAGAAAGGAAGTGGGATGTTCCACAGTTCCTGAGAAATTTCAGATAGCACAGTGCGTCCTGCTTCTGGCTCCTGCTTCCTCAGTGACTTTGTGGCTAGGTGTCCCTGCCACAGAGTTCACAGTCTCATTCTGAGAGGGGCCCTAGTCAGGCATGCTCGAGAAGGAAATTCTAGAACTTTTATTATGTTATTATTAATGGGCCGGCAGGCATTGTTGCTCAGTGGGTTAAGACACCGCCTGCGAGGCCAGCTTCCCAAGTGAACTCCAGTTCGAGTCCTGGCTGCTCCACCTCCCATTCCAGTTCCCTGTTAAAGTGCCTGGAAAGCAATGGAAGATGGCCCAAAGATGTAGGATGGCCCTGCCACCCACCGTGGGAGACCTGGCTGGAGTTCCTGACTCCTGGCTTTGGCCTGGCCCAGCCCTGGCTGTTTTAGCTATTGGGAAGTAAATGGTCAGATGAAAAAGATTTCTCCCTCTCTCTTTTGTGTGTGTATGTGTGTGTATCTCTGCTTTTCAAAGCTAATCAACTCCATTTTGCCAGATGGGGAACCAGGTGTAAAATAATTTAGAGACAAGGTCACCCAGTCCATGAATGCAAGAGCTGGGCTCAGTATCTTGCCTAATCATACTTAACATTCCATTGTTCGATGAGAATCAACTCCTTTCCTGTGAAATTCCAGGAGAACTTGACAAATTTTACAACTTAAAGTGTATTAGATACTCATCATTGTTGTCAAAAGATGATTACATAGAACAGATGGCGGTAATGACATTTTATAGACGGTCTGCTAATAGAAACCTTCTATCAGAGACCTCTTGACCACCTACAAGCACACTCAAACCTCTTTTAACACCAGGCTTCTGAGGTGATCTGGAGATAGCCTCGTGGCTCTGATGAACACCACTATGCATTGTATTCTACTTTTCTTCTTGTGCTTCTGTTTTCTAACATTCTCCTTGGGGCAACCCTTTTAGCCTAGAGCAAAAGACCTATAGGGAAGAGGGCCTCAAGAGACCCTGTAACTCCTCTCTCCTGCTGCTTTTCTGGACCAACAATGCCTTGTCCTTTCCCTGTTTCTGCCCTGTTTGGTTTGTCTAGCTTGGTGTTTTGCAAAGCCAGCCCCAACTCCAAGCTGAGGATCTTGGAGCTAGGGCTGCCAGTTGGCTGACAGGTAACAGGTGGGAAGTCTCTGCTGTCAGGAGTGGCCTGGCCTCTTCAGGCTACAGACCATTTTCTCTTGGAGTGGTGAAGCAGTGCATGGTTCCTGGACCCTCACACAATGGCTTTGAAATAAAGGGATCTCTGACCCCACCATCTTCCAGAAAAGGGAATGGAAGCCACCAGCTCACAGAATTCTGTTAAATGCTCTTTCCACCTCAGCAGAACATCAATGAGCACTGTCACAGCCCATCCTACAGCTTCTTGGTGTTCACTTCTGAGTTACGTTCAATATTCAGTCCATCACAAGTTGGTACTTGTGAACTTGAATGTTCTATCCATGTAAGAAAGTCCAAGGTTCTAAACCTGAGCGTGTATTAAAGCTAAACACTGAGGATTCCACATGGATTCTTGCCCCAATACCCTCTGTAGAATGTAAACAGACCTGAAGCACGAGGCTAAAGGCACAGGATGAGGGAAAGACAGGGATTAACACTTACTGAGCACACTATACACTATACCAGAAACTCTTTAATCCTTAACAAAATCTCAAGAGGTAAAGGAATTGTTCTCATTAGCCATATGAGGAAATTAATATCCAGTATGATAAGTGACTCGCCCACAAGTGTATGGCATAACTGGGATTAGAATTTAATCTATCTGGTGTCTTTTCACCACACGAAGTTGACATTCTCATCCAGGCTTTAGAATATTTACTATTGTCATGTGTAATGTTGTTTTGTGTGTTTTTAAAGTTTACATAACATGGCTTCCTGGCTTCTATATCTGACAATTTGAGATTGTCACTCAAAGGCACTTTCTGTGATTTAGCTACTTTGAGATAGGGAGCTGTTAATTCTTTTTTACCATTTTTTTTTTTAATTTATTTGACAGATAGAGTTAGACAGTGAGAGAGACAGAGAAAAAGGTCTTCCTTCCGTTGGTTCACCTCCCAAATGGCTGCTGTGGCCAGCACACTGCGGCGATCCGAAGCCAGGAGCCAGGTGCTTTCTCCTGGTCTCCCATGCAGGTGCAGGACCCAAGCACTTGGGCCATCCTCCATTGCACTCCCAGGCCACAGCAGAGAGCTGGAGTGAAAGACGAGCAACTGGGACTAGAACCCGGTGCCCATATGGGATGCCAGCGCCGCAGGAGGAGGATTAACCAAGTGAGCCACAGTGCCGGTGCCTTCTTTTTTACCATTGTTAACCCTCATTAACTGTCTGTTGATTGCTGTTGGTCACAATTACCAATACTGCTGCAGTGAACATCTTTTTATGTCTCCTTGCACACTTGTTCAAGCGTTTCTCTTGAATGCATCAAAGGAGTGAAAGGATCCTAGGGTATGTGCATCTTCAACTTTATGTAAAATTTCTCCCCAAAGTGGTTTCAGATTTGAACTATGAGTAGCAACGTGAGTTTCCTTTTCCACACACTCAACCATCCTTAATATTATCCAACTTTAATATTTGTGCTCATTTTTTCAAATAGGAAATAGAATTCCACTAAGCAATTTTAATAATTCTCAGTGTGATGACAATTTTTTCACATTTTCTCTTCTGTGAATTGCCTGCTTATACCCTCTGTACATTTCTCTTTGGGATATTTTACTTTGTCTTAATGATTATGTGATATTGGTGTTTCTTTTAAATTTTTAAAATTTAGGATTTGATAGTTTGTTTTTCAATTCCTACTCCAACTTCCTATTAATGTAAACACCGGGAGGCAGTGGTGTTGATAGGTAATTGGGTTCCTGCTACCCATGCTGAAGACTCGGATTGAATTTCTGGCTCTTGGCTTCCATGGGGCCATTGCAGGCATCTGGAGAGTGAAATGGCAGATAAGAGTTTTCTCTCTCTCTCTCTCCATCTCTGTGTGTGTGTATGTGAGTCTCTCAATTTTATAATATTTTCAAATTGCTTTGAGAACAATATTTTGGGAACAATATTGCTTAGGAATAATATTATGTATTTTGATCTTTTAGCCAGAAAATTTGACAATTTTATTATTAATTCAAGTAAGTTTATAGATTTATAGATTTATAGAAGGAGAGACAGAGATGGATCTTCCATCCACTTATTCACTCCCCAAATGTGCAAAACAGCCAGAAGTGGGCCAATCCAAAGTCAGGAGCCAGGGGCTTCTTCCAGATCTCCCACTTGGTTGTAGGGGTCCAAGCACTTGGGCCATCTCCCTCTGCTTTCCCAGGCACATTAGCAGGGAGTTGAATCATAAGTGGAGCAGCCAGATCTCAAACTGGCACTCATATGGGTTGGTGGAATTTGCTATGCCACAGCATCAGCCCGAATCTCAGTCTTACTTGTCTCATTTCAAGTGCTCAAGAGCCAGGAGTGGTAAAGGGCTACCATACTAAACTGTGCAGATAATAACTTGACCTCCTTGAAAAGTGTTCCATGAAGGCACTAAAACAGCTTTTTTTTATGACAATAATGAGGGCTTTTATCTTCTTTCTTTCTAGGCCTCACATAAATATTTTCTTCTTATTGTCTTATTTTTGTGCCTAAAACCTATGGTACAATGTTAGGAGAAGCTATCATTGTTCTCATTTTATTCTCAGTTTTAAAAAATCTGCTTTTAATTTTTGGGTATTACTTACAGGTTGTTGGTAAACAGTCTTGATTCAAGTAGAAAAGTCATGTCCATCCCTCATTTACTAAAATTTTCATTAGGAGTGATGGCTGAATTTTTTTAAAAATTCCTTTTTCTGCATCTATTGATATAAATACTAGAGTTCCTCTTTTATCTGTTGATCCAGTAAATTACATTGATAAATATTTTTAGCATTAAGTCATTCTTACATTCTTAGGATTAAGCATCACCTAATCACTGAACATTTAGTTTACTATGTTTTATTAAAGATTTGGATTGTAATTTTTTATTATGTTATCTGTATCTAGTTTTATTACCAAGGTTATATTAGCTTAATGAATAAACTAGAATTCTTTTCCCCTTGTTCTAGTTCTGGAATGTTTTGTATAAAATGGGAATCACCTGTCCTTTGAAGATTACTTTCTATGTGTACTGAAAAAGAGAGACAAGGATTTATTTGAGAGTTATAGGTCTAATTTAGATTTTGATTTTTATTTCATTTTGGCAATGACATATTTATCTATGAAGTTGTTTTTCGTCCATGGTTTCAACTACAGTTTTTAAAATTTGTTAACTTTCTAAACTAATACTTTGAAAGCCATAATTCTGAATAGACTTTTCATAGCAAATTGCTTATGGCTTTTACAACTCTATCTGTGGTGATGTACTCTTTTCAACTTTTAAAAGAATTGTTTGTAAAATTTAAATAAAACTTTTTAACAGACACATGGATATTGTACATATTTATGGGATACCATGTAACATTTTGATACACATATACAAGTAGAAAGCCCAATCAGGGTAAATATATCTATCTCCTCAAATATTTGCTATTCCTTTGTGGTAAAAAACATTCAAGACCCTATATTCCAGGGTCTATATTTTAGAGATGAATACCTGCACATTAACATTATCTATAGTGCCTCTACTATTCAGTTTTCTTTTAAGATTTATTTATTTATTATTTGAAAGGCAGAATTACAGAGAAGTGGGGGGGGCGGGCGGAGGGGTCTCCTGGTTCACTCCTCAAATGGCTGCAATGGCTGAAGCTGGGCAGATCTGAAGCCAGGAGCTGGGAGCTTCTTCCAGGTCTCCCATGCAGGTGCAGGGGCCCTTGTGCTGCTTTTCCAGGACACATCAGAAAGCTGAATCAGAAGTGAAGCACCGGTTCTCAAACTGGTTCTCGCCCATATGGGATGCCAGCACTGCAGGCAGCGGTTAAAGCCACTTATGACACAGCGCCAACCCCCTCAGTTTTCTTTATTTCCCCTTTCTCCTCTAACGGCTCTTTCTGTTCTTTGTCCACAGATTTTACAAAATGTATTCTTAAAGTTTAAAGTACATCTCCACCTTTTCTCTTCTGAACTTTAAAAAAATTTTAAAAACATTAATTCCAATTAATCCTTTTACATATCATTGCTACTTAAATCCCTCTCATTATTAAAGATGTTTTAATAGTGATTATTTACTTAAATTTTGTATAATATACTAGCTTGTTTGCTAATGATTACTGCATACTTCCCCTTTGTTTGGGATTCTCTCTCTGTGCAGTCTTTTTTTTAGGAAATCTCTCAGGAAGGGTGTGTGTAATTTTCTGTTTTGGTTTATCTAAATTTATCCTTGTTTCACACTTAAGTCAGAATGATAAATGAATGACTGAGTTTTATTTTTTAAAAAAAGATTTATTTATTTGAAAGAGTTACAGAGAGAGGAAGAGACAGAGAGAGGTCTTCCATCCACTGGTTCACTCCTCCAGATGGCTGCAACGGCTGGAACTGCACCCATCTGAAGCCAGGAGCCAGCAGCTTCCTGCAGGTCTCCCATGTGGGTGCAGGGCCCCCAAGGACTTGGGCCATCTTCCACTGCTTTCCCAGGCCATAGCAGAGAGCTGGATCAGAAATGGAACATCCAGGACTAGAACCGGCACCCAAATGGGATGACGGCGCCTCAGGCCAGGGCTTTAACCCACTGCGCCACAGCGCCAGCCCCAATTGAGTTTTTGGTTGGTGAATAACTTTTTGTAGCATTTTGCAAGAGTCATCCAATGTTTATTATTGATATGGACAAGTCTGTTTTTGATCTTATTTTATTCCTTAATAATCTGTACTTCTCTGACTACCGGTAAGAGTTTCTTGTTTCTTACTCTGTGATGTCACTATCATATAAATGGCAGGGGGACTTATTTCATTTTTAGTGCTCATGCTCCATTGCTCATCTTCCATTAAAAGATTTATAATTTTGGTCAATCTTGGAGAATTCTTGTCTCTATCACCTTTCCTTCCCTCCTATTTTCTGCTGTTGGAACTCACTGCACTTCTACACATGCATGACTTTCTCACTTGTTTTCCCCTTTGGGTCTCTTAACTTTTGTGTTTCTCTTATATTCTTTATCTATATTGAATTGTCCATTTTGTCTCAAATCTGTCTTCCAGTTCACCAATCCCCTATTCAGTTGCACCTAATCTTATTTCACACACCCACTGAGTCTTTAGTTTCAAAAACATGGTTTAATTTCTGTAAGTTCTCTTTGGTTCTTCTTCACTGCTTTCTCTTCCTACGTGCCTTTTTTTTTTTTTTTCACTGAGTCACCAAAGCCAGATATATTTATAGTAACTTAGGACTGCCCTACCATCTCAAAGTCTGGGGGAGCTAATCCTTCCGCTTAGTTTATCTACCGACTCTCACTCATGAAGGATATTTTCCTTTAGTGTTTTGTGAATTTGTAAATTCTTTAGACAGGTTTATTTTTCTCTACGGGAATTCCATATGGCCTGGGCTGTGGACTTGTTCTTCCACAGCAGGTGTGCATCTGCTTCTGCTGGTTCCCCAGGTGGATCACAGCCAGACATGATTACTGTCAAGTGGGAAACAGGAAAGACTGATGGACGCAGGTGCCTGTCGAGGAGCACTCCCCCAAAGGTTCAGTTCTCGGCTCCCTTGCTCCCAAAGTGGGATGGGAGACCCTAAGTGACTAAGCAGCCCTCATGCCTCCACCACACGAGGCTGCTGCTTCTCAAGTCCTTAGTCATCCCGCAGTGGCTGCTGAAGGATTTTTCTGTGGGTTTCCCCTTATCAGCAATGAACGTGAAGGGTTGAACTTGCCTGGGAAATTCAGAGTTCCAGCGGAGAAAATCTGTTCAGGTCGCTGATCGGAGGGCTGCAGATTCCTGGAGTCAAACTTGCTTCTGCCAAACAGGATTCTGCTTCTGATATCTGAGTTTCCAACCTGACTCTCAAAACTCTCTACTTCTATTGACCTTAAAGGGGAAGGGGTTTTTTTTCCTCCTTTCCTGAAGTGGGTTTGGTTCAAGTCCAATGCAATGTATTCTCCTTACGGACAAAAGAGGAGAACGTAGAAATAAGAGCAGAAGGTGGCTCCTTTTTACTCATCAGATGTGACATAGAGCGAAGGATTGTGATAAACAGAGGCCTCACAGAAGTGGGAAACAAACTTTCAGAGCCAATCAGCCCACTAAGACATTCGAGCAGTGAAGATAGTCCTGCATACCTAGTGGACACTCATTTCAAGGTAAGATTGCTGAGATTAAGGGAACTGTTTAGCAAAGCAAATCCTTAAGAGAACAAATTCTAGGCAATGTGCCCCCCTGACCCCAACCCTTTCTCATCTTGGTAAGTTGGTTGATCTTGCTGACTTTGGCCTGCGATGGCCAGTGAAGGCCAAGAAGGACTAAGAGCTTAGTCCCTCTCACTATAGAACCAGTCCGTCTGCTTGAGACGCTGCTAGAAATTCAAGTTTTCTTATGATGAAATATTTCCCCCCAAATATACACATCTATATCAGCAGGTGACAGGTTAAAGAAATGGGAGTACCTCCATGCCATGAACCCCTCTGCAGTCATTAAAGATAATGTTTACAGGCCGACATGGAAAGACTCCATAAACTATTCAGATGAAAAAGCAGGCAAAAAATGGGATGTGTAAAGTACTCCCACTTGTGTGTACGTGTGTGCACACACACACACCCTGACACTTGATATAACATACCAGAAAGCATTGATATTGATGTTAGTTACCTCTGGGGAGTAAAATTTGAAATCTGGGATGGGAAGAAGACAATTTTTTTTATTTTATTGTGTACCTTTTTCTCATCTAGCAATTCGTATGTTCATGTATATTTTCATCACTCCTTCATACCCCACAAAACAGTTCAGCCATTGGAGTAAGTCTTGGTTTACAGGTTGCTAAAATTTATTCTAAGTACAGTAGAAATGCAAATAGAATTAAGTTAAAGAAAACACGGTGTCCTTCCCAAATATGCTTGGGAAACACTGGGTTAAAGCAAGTTAAGCAGTTTTCGCAACTGCAGCAATTATGTCTTTAAGGTTCACTGTGAATCTCTCAGAAGGGAATAGTATATATTCCCTAGATCTACTTGGCCATAAACTGTCTTTTTTTTTCTTAAATAGCATCTCAAGGGACTGGTGGTCTGTGGAACCTATTTTAAGAATTGCAGGTTCTGGAATGAGTCTAAGAAACACTTTTGTTCCCCAGTATTCCCGTCTTCAGGGATCTTGCAGACTGAGTGACTCCCTTGCTGGGCACTGTGGATAGTGGCAGCACTGTCTCCAGTAACCACCTTCCACATACAACACATACACATCCTGGGTATCCTATGATGAACACACCTTAAGAAATAAATACTTAAGAGTGGCTGTTTGGAGCCGGCACCATGGAGCAGTAGGTTAATCCTCCGCCTGCAGTGCCAGCATCCCTTATGAGCGCCAGGTTCTAGTCCTGGTTGCTCCTCTTCCAATCCAGCTCTCTTCTGTGGCCTGGGAAAGCAGTAGAAGATGGCCCAAGTGCTTGGGCCCCTGCACCCGCATGGGAGACCAGGAAGAAGCACCTGGCTCCTGGCTTTGGATCAGCACAGCTCTGGCCATTGGGGAGTGAACCAGCGGAAGGAAGACCTTTCTCTCTGTTTCTCCCTCTCGCTGTCTGTAACTCTACCTCTCAAATAAATAAATAAATAAAATATTTAAAAAAAAAAAAAGAGAGCAGCTGTTTGGCACAGTGGTTAGGCTACTGCCTGAGACATTTGTATCTCATATTAGAGTACCTGGGTTGGAATCCCAGCTCTTCTCTCCATTCCAGCTTCTTACCGGTGCTCACCCTGGGAGACGGTGGGTAATGGCTCAAGCACTTAAGTGCCTACCACCCACATGGTGGCTTAAATTGACTTCTAGGCTCCTGGTATCAACCTGATATATCTCAGCTGTTGTGTGTATTTCGGGAGTGAACTAGCAGGTGGGAGCTCTCTCCCTCTCTCTCTCTCTCTCTCTTGCTCTCTCTCTCCCTTCTTCCCTCCCCCTTCTCTCTCTCTGCATTTCAGATAAGTAATTTTTAAAATAGATCTCTCCTCTGCTGAGATCATGAACAAGTTTTTGTCCAGGTCAGCATTATTTGGAATGAGTTGAGGGATGTGAATGCCTAGCATAGGTCAGAAAAGGAGAGCATGTTGCTTTTGAGCCTAGTGGAGATAATGGAATTAAACCTCCTCTTGTTTCTGAGACCTGAGCTTGTCCGTGGTATTCTTTTCTCAGGGGAGAGCCCTGCGGTTGGCCATTTGCCTACTCACCTGGCTCCCATATTCTTCTCTTTTTAAGAGGCTTCCCTGTTAGGGCCTCTTTTCAAGTACAGCTGGTTCTTGAGGAGCAATTGATCTCATTCTGATATAAGAGGTCTCAGGCTTTGTGCCATCTAATATTTTATTTTTAACCAGAACGTACTTTCAGTGTTGGTTCTTTACGGTTATTTTTGTTATGACTGAGAAAGTTGTATTTTCTAATTGCAAAACTAACTGTCTGGAAAGCTGTGCATAACTATACACTCTGTCCCAATAAAGGGAACAAGAAGACTCATGGAGGCAGCAGCACTGTCACAGGAGGAACAGAGAGCCTGGCTCCAGATTCAGATACTGCCACCTACCAGCAACATGATTTTCATCAAATCTCTCAGTCTTTCAGTTTTTATTTTTTTATTTATTTATTTGACAGAGTTGGTGTGAGAGAGAGAAAGGTCTTCCCTCTGTTGGTTCACCCCCCTAAATGGCCCCTACGGCCGGCGCTGCGCCAATCCAAAGCCAGGAGCCAGGTGCTTCTCCTGGTCTCCCACGCGGGTGCAGGGGCCCAAGCACTTGGGCCATCTTCCACTGCCATCCTGGGCCACAGCAGAGAGCTGGACTGGAAGAGGAGCAACTGGGACTAGAACCCAGCACCCACATAGGATGCTGGCACCACAGGCGGAGGATTAACCAAGTAAGCCTCGGCGCCAGCCAGTCTTTCAGTTTTTAAATGGGGATCAGGTACAGAAGGAATGTGACCATACCTGGCCCATGTGCACATGCTGTCAACGTTGGTAGGGACTCAAGTACTTGAGCCACTACCGCTGCTTCCCAGGCTACTCTGATATGGGATGTGGGCATCCCAAATAGCAGTTTAAGCACTAGGCCAAACGTTCACCCCTGATCTGAGACTTCAGATGTGACACAACTGCAGTACAGGCTGGAGGGCCAAGATGTGTAGAGAATTCCGTGCTGACCAGTAGTCATTTGTTCCTCTTCCTCTCCAGTTATGAAAAGCAAAAATCATACAGGAGCAGTGATTCCCTTCTTGAAAACAAGGACTGGGTTCTTTAGTCTCTCTATGACTCCCAGCTTAGGCAAATTTTCCCCATAGCTAATCCTTTCTTTGAAAGTAGCTACTGATCCCCTCTTCAGCAGCTGGGAGCTGTGCTTCATCTCAGCCCTCAGGTGGTGCAAATAGAAAAACTGATGCCCCTGTCCCTCATCCTATGGAAATAACAGTGTCCTCAATCATGAGTATTTTCATGAATTATTAGGGGCATGGATTGCTTCTGATGACTTCTGGTTCCATCCAGTATGCAAAGTTAAGAGCTTAGTTCTCTGACTAAGATAGGCTCATAATCAAATCCTGGTTCTGTTTTCTTTCAATGGATTTAAAATTGGGCAAGTTTCTTGAGCTTGCTCTGTCTCTACTTCTTCAGCCACAAATGGAAATAATAACACTCAGAGTGCTAGTAAGTTAACAATAGGATGATGATAAAACAATGTAAGTGAAGCAGTTAGTATGGAATCCAGCTCAACAAATGCACCAAATAAATGGTAGCTTTTATTCACACTAAAAAGATGAGCCAAGATGGTAAACATTTCAGAAAAGATAGAAACAAGACATGTTTTTTTTTTATTATTTTTGGAAAACATTTGAGGTACATAAGGAATTATAGACCTCTTGCAGTAATTGTAAAGATTTCTTGGTGGGCCCTGGCCCCAAGTTATGTGATTCATGAACATTTACAAACAAATTCTAAATTTCACGAATTAATGTTTTTCTCAAAGGGTTTAGTTTTTACATATTCACAAAACTAATATTTGTTGAATGTCTGTTATTTGCTATGAGCTCTGTAAGGAGCATCTTATTTTACACTGCACAGGACATAATAAACATGCAAGAGATTTGAGGTGGGTCAAATGCAGTATCTGTGGGCTGGTTCTTCCCTCTTCCCACCCGCTGAGTTTCAGTTCATGATAATCACTTCATGTTAGGCTTCATATCATGTCGAGTCAAAAGCTTGTCATGGGGTCATGGATCAACTGGGAACTGCTCAGCAGTTCCAAGTGATATTTCTTAGAATTTACACCTCTGGTTTTTCACATCCTATCCACACACTAATCTTTTATCTTTTTCTGCTTTCTTTTAAAAACTGGGAAAAGGGTTTCCCACCTCAACCTCCTGCTCATGTTTAGCTATTTTAATATCATTCATCAAATATTATTTGAGCATAAAATATAATATAAAGAAGAATGAACTGCCTGGTAGACATTATAGTCTTAGTGGGTTGCCACAAGACCAGGTAGAATGCAATGAAGTGATAATGCAGAGTCATGGTTGAAGAGACCAATGAAGTCTTAGTTGCCAGAGAAAGGTCCATGAAGAAGGAAGGATTTTAGCTCAGTGTTAAGAATAGATTGAGTCTAGTGGGGGAAGATATAGGGAAAGGACACTCCTTCCATAAGGTACAACATTTGCAGATGTGCAGAGGTAGGAATGATGTCATCATATCAAAACACTCAAAGTAACTAGGATTCTAGCTTGGCTGATGCGGAAGGCTTGTGCCAGAGTCCTGGGCAGAAAAACACTGGGGAGCATGAGACAAGACAGTGGGGAGCCCTGAGGACAAGCTTGAGGAATTCATTCTGGAACTCCCTGGACAGTGGTGAGGCAGTACCTCTCTGCTGCTTCATCTGGCATGGTCACTGTGTGGGGAGAGATTGAAAATGGAGAACACTGTTCAGAAGCTAGAGAAGGCTCAGCAACATATGGGAAAGATTGCCCATGGTTGACTAAAGGAGACAAAAGGAATAAGGAATACCAGATGATTTCATAAGGCTTGGGAGATTAGGAATGATGGGAGGGCAGACTGGTACCTTGTACACCAAATCAATGTCTTTCTTCCTTTCATTTTATTTATTTTATTTTTTATTGAATTTTTATTTATTGAAGTTCTTTTTATTTCCTCCGCCATGCATGGAACCTGGTAATAAAAACAGAATTTACCCTCCTCTTTTCACATATTACTTTTCTGCCCAAAGCACTAAAATCCTTCCAGTTATGAAATGACCTATCTTTGGAGAGAAATCACAAAATAGGCAAAACGGCTTGCCCGCTTCCTCTCTCCCCTCCAAAATCTGATCCCATGACCAGGAATGAAATAGAAACTATTTATAATGTCTGTCATAAATGTATTTTCTGTGATGTTTTTATTGCCAGGAAGTAAGTTTGTGGTTAAGCTCATGGATCCCTGTTCTTAACTCATTCACCATGAGCTAGAGTTTTCCTTCTCAGTTTATACTGAAAACAATAATATCCTGCACTTGTTATTGCCCTTTTCTGTTTAAATAGTGTCTTAATTAATGTTATCTCATTTGAACTTTTATTGAAAAGTCCTATGAAGTAAGCCTGCCAAGTATTAATAATATGAAATAATATTTTCATTTACACAACCGCCTACAGTCCGACCTGGAAAAAATACCAGGATCTAATTATTTAAATCCATCCAATACAGTAGAAATTGTTACAGAAACAAAGAAAATGAATTATCTAGAACATTTGAATTATCTAGAAAATTAGGAAAACCAAGCACAAATATGTGAACAAATAAATAACATCCTGTGGCTAACCACCTCACCAGATGGCAATAGAAACCATGAGTCAGAGAGTATAGGGTTAATTACTGCATCACAATGTGATATGAAAATATGAGAAAGTGGCATCCATTTCTGACAGTCTAGGTCTTATCTAGGTGAGACTCACTGAAAGTCTGCACAGCCCCAGGGGTCAACAATGGAGGGAGAGGTATCCAGGAGAAGGGAGAACTTGGAGGGGGCATTATGCTTCTACACTTAATAGGATGTAGCTAGAAGCCAATATCAACCACAGATCATGAATTCAGGAACCTTCAAATTATTCCAGTGCCTCAACCTTTGAACCATCACCTCATTTGAATACAAATGGAACAGAGATAAGATGCCCTGCCAAACACTGCCCAAACTGCAAATTCATCAGTAAATAAATGTTAGCATTTGAAGTTACTGAGTCTGGGGGTGGTTAGTTAAGCAGTGTTGGATAACTGGAACACAATGTTTATGGTATTGAACTTCCTGTCCACTGATAGACATTGACCCAGGTAGAAGGTGGTTCTATTTATAGAAAGGCAGTTGGGTGGGTTGGGCTGATGAGAAGAGAAGGATTGGTGAAGCTATGGGGAGGAAAGAATGAAAGGTGAATGAGAAGCTTTGGGGGACCCTATGAAGAATACATTAAGCAGACTGGGTCTGTGGCTTTCTCATGTCCTCCATGAATCTGTGAGTTTTCTAACTCTCCTAGAGAATGAAGCTAGATTGAACAGCTACCACATTATATCAAAAAGGTAGAAGAGAGCTTGATGTTTTGCAGGAGATCTACAAAGGGGAGTCAGTGGCAGATGTAGGAAATAATACTCTGGGAAGAGAAACTAACATATCATTGATGGAACACTGGTGTAGAAAGGAATCTTAGAGATTGTTTTCTAGATAAGAAAACCAAGATCAGAAAGCTGGAAAACAACTAAGTACTTATTGTACAGTATAGACAGTACAACTGAATTTAAGAGACAAGATGCTAGGTTTGATGAGAAGAAAATGAATGCGTGATGGGCCTTTAAATGCTTTCCAGATGGGGAGATGAGGACACTCAACACAGGCATATGACCATGGGCTCTTTCTGTATCAAAGGAGGGGAAAAAATGTGCCAGTTCTTAAAGTTTGCAGCATAAAATCATGTTGGAAATTTTATCTACTGGAGTCAGCATTTTGGAGCAGTGGGTTGAGCTGCTGCCCATTTATTTGATCACTGGTTTGAGTCAGCTGTTCTACTTTCCATCCAGCTCCTGTTAATGCACCTGGGAAAGCAGTGAAACTGGCCCAACTGCTTGGGCCCCTGAACCTACATGAGAGACCCAGTTGGAATTCTAGGCTCCTGGCTTTGGCCTGGCCATCCCTGGCCATCGTGCCCATTTGGGGAATGAACCAGAGGACGGAAGATTCCCTTTCTCCCCCGCCCTCCCTCTGTGTAACTGTCTTTCAAATAAATAAATAAATCTTTAGAAACAAAAGAAATTTTATCTGCTACACTATAGTGTGGACTGCTCTCTCAGATACACTTAGCATGCAGAATAAGGGAGCCCGAGTGAGTGACCAAACTCCAGCAATCAGACCGTGACACATGAGAGTGTGTAAGAGTGTTTTGTGTGGCGTTGTGGATACAGGCAGGAGGAGGAAGGCGAGGGAAGATACTAGCAGGCAGTTACCTGTGTTCCACGTTGCCTTTCAGGCTAAAATAAATAAACTTAACAAATTAAGACATGATGTTGTAAATCTGAGTGGCAATCCTGAGTGGTCATTCAGGTTAAGGGAACTCGGTTCCCACTGTCCCTCTCTCTCCCTATTCCTTTCCTGCTGTGCACAGCATTGATGATCCTCCCTAGAAGAGCATTCTCATCAACTAGGCTGGGAGAGGAGAGTGTTAACCATGGTGAAATTTGACAGAGGGCTCTGCCCTCTCTGGATCCATGTAGAGCCTTTATGGCCCTCTAGACTATCACAAGTGCACACACATCAGAACCATAATGAAAGGAAGATGCCTATTTGGAAAGCATAATTGCTCAAGACTGGCCTCTCTTTGGGTGCATCTCTTCTTAAACCAATTGTCTGTATCAGGTCATCTCAGCTGCTAGAATTGTTTTATTTCTCTTTTGAGAAGGTACTGCTAAAATGCCAATTACCTTAGAAGTTATACATTTAATTGATTTAAATTAAAAAGAAATAATTCTGACAGTTATAATAGCTAAGGATTCTAGGGAAAAAATGTCAACTCTAGGTACAATTGGTAGGCTGTAAAACGGATTGAAGGGGTTTCCGAGAAGGGGGAGGGAATGTGTTCCTGCTTTAACTTTACTTAACATTCAGTGTAGGACACAAAGCCAAGAATGAGTAAAGTCAATGACAGCCTTGGGCATATGAGGTGCTGAGGAGGTCAAGATCACCTACTTTTCCTTAGTGCCCAGCAACTGGAACCAAGACAAGTCAATATATATAGGATGTGGGGACTAGAAGGGATCTTTAAAGATAATCTATCATCATTTCTCTGCCTTCAGGGAGAAGAAAACTGAAAATATTCCATATGTATTAGACAGCTCTTGTTTGTAAAGTCTGTTTTTTTTTGAAGGAGCTCCCAAAGGAGCCCTGGGGGAGCTATTTAGAATCAACCCATCACCATCAGGAAATTGTCTATGAGTAACCTTTCATATTTTAGTTTTAGACGCTTCCCTTTTCACCCACTGGTGAAGAGAAACCACAACTTATTATAATCTTCCTGATAAGAACCCTTAGCATTCTTCATCTCTTTTTTCTTAAATATATTTGTTTCTGAAAGCAACGTGTTCATGTGCTGTTTTCCTGTCCTTAAACAATATTTATGGCCTCATGCTGAACCCGCCTTCAAATTACAGTAATCCCTCTTTTCTCTGCTTTCAGCTACCCATGGTCAACAAGGGGGAGCATGAGTTCAATATAATAAGGTATTTGAAAGACACAGAGAGAGAGAGAGGGAAGTCAAATTACTTTTATGTTGGTAATAGTTATTGCTATTAATCTCTTAAGGTGTCTGGTGCCTAATTTATACATTAAGCTTTATCAGAAGTCTATATTCACTTGATGATGTCTACAGCCTAGAGCCACACTAGCTTTTTAAACCACAGCCTAATGACAGCTGTTGGTCATTTATTATCATGTCATTTTCCTACCAAACTTGTGTGGAATTATCCCATCTTTTCCAAGAAACTTCCTTTGCTAAATATTTCTTTAATAGCCTGTGATTGCATATTTTAACTGGCTTTTCAATGAAAATGTAAGACCTTTTTTTAATTTAAAACTATATGGCAAAAAGGCATAGGAGTATACAATGTAAAATTTTCTTCCAATATCTGTTTCAACCACCCATTTCTCCCCCATGAGATTCAACTCCATTTCTTGCTGCATTTTTATTCATGGACAGAGCTCGTGAATACAAAAAGGAATACATATGATTTGCTTTTAGTATGATCAGTAATGTGCTTTAATACTGTACTCCATCTTTTAAAAATTTTAATAATACACCTTGGGGATCTTTTCATTTTGGTACATATACATCTCCCTCGTTCTACTTTAGAGTTGCATATAGTCTACTAAATGTATGCTCCATAATTCATTTATTCCAAGCCTTTCTGGTACTGATTGCATTCTCCAAAAATACTCTCTACCAGTTGAAGATTGTATAAGATTCACTATCAGGGCTCTCAAACTCAAACGTCTACAGGGGCCAGGAAGGTGACTTAACAGTGAAGTGAACCAACTGGGAAGGCACAAACTCTGTGTAAAGGAAGCAGCCAACAGCTACTTTGCTCCATGAAATTATTATGAATTATTTCCCTCTGGATCTTTGTGATTGATTAGAAGGAATCAATGGGTAGAATGTACATAGGATCTTTCTGCATTATTTGTTACAACTTAATGTGAATCTATAATCATATCAAAATATAACTTTTAATTTTAAAAAAACCAAAACTCTAGATCCATTTTATAAATTACCTGATTTTAAAATGTAGGCAAAATTTTAACATTATGTAGGCCAAGAAAAACTCACCTGTCAGTTGGATGCAGCCTCAGGCCCACCACTTTATTGCATATGCACAGCTGATTACAAATGCTTGCTGTCGTTCCATTGCTTTTACAGCGACCATTCCCACTTACTTGTTGAGTTTGTTCTCATTCCAGGTTCTTGGATGTGGCTCTGTTGCCCAGGCTGTCCTGAGTCGAGGACATTTTGGAGGAATTGTCACTCTCAATGTTGGATTTGCTATGTCAGTTGCAATGGCCATTTATGTGACTGGAGGTGTCTCTGGTAAGCAGTAGAAATAACAATAGCTACTATGAACTCAATCATTTTCCAGTGTGCTAATGCAGTGCTGGGTGCTTTACATATATTGATTTACTTATATCTCAACAATTTTTAACAGTTTGTATTCTAGCCCATTTTTTATTTTTGGTAGATGATAAGGTGAATTACTGGTGGAAAGGCAACAATTAGCAAGAGACAGATTTAGGGGTTAGGACTCACATGTGATTCATTCCTAAGTCCAGCCACTTTACTAATCAATATGATGCTCTACTGCACACTTAGAAGCGTTTTCTCAGAAATCCTATAGATAGCTCAGTAAAGGTTACTACAACAAATAAAGGTGTCATTTTTTCTTAACTTTTATTTAATGAATATAAATTTCCAAAGTACAGCTTATGGATTACAATGGCTTCCCCCCATAACTTGTAAATACAATGTTTATCCACAGCAATCAGAGCAGGCCCTTGAAAAATGAATGGTGCTTTCAGGGAAGTGCAGACCTTATCTAGCAGGTCTTAGCTGAATTCTTCCCTGAGAAGTGAGATGATTGGAAACCATTCACAAAATTATGAGAAGCAAACTGAAATGGCGATATTTAATGAGTCTGAGAACAAAGGGACTATAGAAATGATCTGGTTACCAAAGGCGCTCTGGATCTTCGAGTGGCCTGGGCTGGGCACTGAGCACTGAGCACTGAGGCAAGACTGCTGGTGGTAAAGGAAGACAGGGATCTGAGCAGTCCCTGCGGGCTGGGCACAGTGCAGGTGTCGGATGTCCTTGACCTCCTTCTTGCTTGACCACAGCCCTCTGAGGCTGGCATTTTGTGGTCTCCATTCTCCATAGAAAAACAAAACCCCTGACTCTGAAAGTGAACCAGTAAATTGCTGGAAGTCCTGCTGCTGATTAGGAGACAGAGCAAAGCTCTGATCCAGGTCTACGTGAGAGTGAAGCACACATCCCCATTCCGACACATGTCCAGTGGCCTTGTAAGGGAAAGGGCCTTTGGGCAGAAAAACCCTGACAGAGGTCTAAGCTGGCTGACCTGGTAACAAACGCTGCTGGAGTGTTGAAGAGTGATTTTTTTTAAGCAGCTCCCTGCAGACTCCCTGGGCTGGGCACCTATAATGGTCGTTTACTGTCATTGCCTTCCCCTGTTACATACAGGCTCAGACCCTGGGCTAGTCTGAATGATGGATTCCTGTGTATGTGATTTGCTCGGTACGAGCAATGTCTCCTTTCAAACTCTTGTCAGTCTTTGCTGTGATCATAGCACAGTGCCACCTAACTCAAGTCAAACCATATGTAGGGTGTGCACGCCAAGGCTGAGTTAGAGTGCAGGTCTCGATACCAGACACAAAATACCTTCTAGGCTTAAAACAAGTGTGCAAGATACCACACTGCTGCCCCATACAAGCTCTGCTACATTCACGTAAATGTGGTTTCCACAACCCATGCAATATAAACATGTGCATATTTTTGGCTACTTTTAAGGTGAAGACATTGTTTTGGAGTATTTTACCTGCTTAACACCCTGAACTGAACACCATCAGGTGGCTCCACCAGCCTCAAACCCTACAGTTGTAGCTAAAACCCTTATGACCACCATGGTCCATATCTGTTTGTGTCTGTTATATATATCAGCAGCTCAACAAAGTCAACATGAAAGCAACCAATCCAGTTGAGAAGAAATAAAAATGGCCAACAGATATATGATAAAGAGATTCCAAAATACAAATCAAGTCTGAACCCGATTGATGAAAGATAGCATCAGCTTGGAAAGGGATCCCTTATCACCCATTTTTGTTTGAAAACCATCATGGCATGAGTGAAAATTAGTGGCTCTGAGAATGCGCAGAGACAACACACTTGCCCACCAGGACCTCCATGCAGGCCATAGCATCACCACTGAGCTCACAACTGCAGGAACAGGAGAGGAAGTTTGTATGGGGGAGGTGGCTGTAGCTAACGAATCAACTTAAGGGCACATGTGAAGCTCTCCTGGAAGATTCCAAAAATGACCAATGTAGACTGTGCATAAGTAGAATGTGATATGTTTTGTGACCACAAACTGGTAAGGTCAGCTGATATCTGACTTTTAAATAAAAAACATCACCTCACTAAAAAGGAGTTACAACATCCTACTCCCTTGTGAATCAAATCACATCCAGTCAATCAGAAATCACAATGTCCTAATTATGTAGCATTTCAAATGAAGTGTTTCAAAGTAGTTGTTTTAGTTGTAGCAATGTATAAGTATACTAAATTCACTGAAAAAGCAAAATAGTGGCACTTAATGAAAAATAAAGAGAGTTTATCTCTACCACATGATTGTGGGTGGTAGAGAAGATGGAATTAGCCTAGCAGAACCTAGAAAGAGTTCACTTTGTTCACTGAAGACTTTCATCTTGCACTTTATAGGGTCTAGCTGCACCCTCAAGCACTTTTTGTGAGTGACTTGATGATCATGATGATCTTGATAGAAGTGATATTTGAGAGCAGCACTCTATGGCTCTAGTAGTTGTGTTCTTTCCACCACACTGATACACTTTGTGCTTATGGTGACTCAGTGCTGACCATCCACCTCTGCAGGGAGAAATTTCCAGTAGCTGCTTAGCTCCCAGCCGAACATATCAGGATGCCTCTGCTCCACCTCCCTTTCTGAACCTTTCTTCAAGTCTACCTCCTTGCTTCACAAAACACCCTGCCAGGCATATACTCTCCAGCCCCCAAACAGATTCCCTCCTTGTAGATCTCTGAAGTCTCATCTTTTAAAGCTCAAATACCAACTAAGTGCCTTCACCATGTGATGAATAAGAGTTCTAGCTTCAGGTTGCTGGTAAGGGGCTTAAACAGTATAAACCCACCTATGGGAAATTTTTGTTTTCTAAGAGGAGTTTGTTAAACCCAGAAGTCTCTCATTGGTGGAGTCACGAAAGGGGAGGGATTTTGGTTGGAGGTGATTTCTTAGGCCCCTTGTCCTTCCACAGTGGGTGTCTAGGCTGGTTGGCGGGCAGCTGCTTCCCAACCAGCCTCTGGAAGAGGAAGAGTGGGGCTGGCTTTAGGAAGGTTTCTGGGAAAACTCACCTGCCAGTCCTATGGAGGGTCAGAGGGTACAGGATAGATGGATCATCATCATCGTCATCATTCCCACCATGGTCTCATCTCTCTTTTGTTTACACCATGCACAACTTGAAAGTCCACATTTCAGTGTGGCCATCTTGACAATGACTCTGATTTCCCTCCACACAAAATGTCCTAACTGTGCAAAGATGATTTTTTAAAATTCTTTATTTTTTTTCTGCCTATGAAAGCAAAGAAGGCTCCATAAACATGGTGGAAAATGGTAGAAGTGGTATGGTATAGTACCTAGGCTTTAGAGTTCAGATAAACCTGTATTTCAACCCTGGTTCTACCACTTACTGGCCAGTTGGACTTAAGAATGTTACTTCTATGCCTCAGTTTCTTCAGGGTGAATTGGAGTAGTACCCAGATCACTGGGTTATTAAGAGGATTCAACACCCGTAATAATACCCTCAGCAAGTGATAGCATCTGGTAAGAGTTCAGTAAATGTTGCTGCTGTTATAAACACAGCCAGCCAGAAATGTTAGGGACCTTCCTCAGAGCAAACCCTCTGTTTTATTTTGTGGTTAGATAAGAATCAAGGAAGCTGATTTCTCTAGCTGTGGTTTGGGTTGGGTGAGAAAAGGGTTGTTACATTTCTGTGCACTGATGAAATATATACTGTTTATGCAGAGGAATTGAGGAGAACCCACTAAGACACTGTTACCAACTCAAAATATGCTAGGCCCATTACCTGAAGGAGAGCCACAGCCATGGGAATTAACATAATTTTTATATCCTCTGGGCGTGGGCTATGGAATGGCTACATATAGATCTAAATGTTATTTGTATACTGTATCATTACATTACCTTTAATCAATACACAAGTCTTCTTAAGTGCTGAAACTTAACTGAAAAGTGATCGCTGTTAAATATAAGAGGGGGAATAAGAGAGGGAAGAGATGTGCAATTCGGGACATGCTCAAGCTGACTTACCTCAAACAGTAGAGTTAGAAACATACCAGGGGATTCGAATTCAATCCCATCGAGGTGGCATGTACCAATGCCATCTCACTCGTCCCAGTGATCAATTTCTGTTCACAATTGATCATAATGATAGCACTAAGAACCAAAGGGATCAAATAAACAAGAATAGTGTCTGCAAATACTAGCTGATAGAATCAAAAAGGGAGAGAATGATCCAACATGGGAAGTGAGATACACAGCAGACCCATAGAATGGCAAATGTCCTAACAGCACTCTGGCCTCATAATCAGCCCTTAAGGCATGTGGATCCGGCTGAAATGCCCATGAGAGTATTTCAGGCATGGAAAGCCAAGACACTCTGGGGGAAAAAAAAAACCTAAATGAAAGATCTCCACGAGTGAGATCCCAGTGGAAAGAATGGGTCATCAAAGAAGGAGGTATCTTTCTCTGAAGGGAGGAGAGAACTTCCACTTTGACCATGGCGTTGTCTAAAAATGATCAGAGTCAGTGAACTCAGGGGGCTTCCATAGCCTTGGCAACTCACGACAAGAGCCTAGGGTGATTACTGATGCCATAAACAAGAGTGTCAATTTGTTAAGTCAACAACAGGAGTCACTGTGCACTTACTCCTCATGTAGGATCTTTGTCCTTAGTGTGCTGTACATTGAGATCTAATGCTATAACTAGTACTCAAACAGTATTTTTCACTTTATGTTTCTGTGTGGGAGCAAACTGTTGAAATCTTTACTTAATGTATGCTTAACTGATCTTCTGTATATAAAGAGAATCGAAAATGAATCTTGATATGAATGGAAGGGGAGAGGGAGTGGATAAGGGGAGGGTTGCGGGTAGGAGGGACATTATGGGGGGAAGCCATTGTAATCAATATTCTGTACTTTGGAAATTTATATTCATTAAATAAAAGTTAAAAAAATTAAATAGGTTATAATAATCTACTTGGTGTTATTGCATTACAAGTAGACTTTAAAAAACATTAAAATGAGCCACTTGAATACATCTAGTTTCTTTTTATGTCTGACTCCATTTTCATAAATAACATGTATAGTATCTAATGATGTGATGAGAATTCTTAATCTTCCCTTCCTTCCCCTTCAAACACAAGCTATATGTGTCTCATTTTTTTCTTCTTCTCTCCCGCTTTCTCTGCCCCCCCCCTTTTCTCTCTCCCTGTCTTTCTCTCCATTCTCTTCATACATAGATCTCTACCTAAAAGATAGTTATACCCAAGAACTCTAGATAAGGTCTTCTTTATAACCATCCTAGTTCTTGGCTTTCACTCTGATATCCATTATCACCTTCTATTCCTTGCAGGTGGTCACATCAACCCAGCTGTGTCTTTCGCAATGTGTCTCTTTGGACGAATGAAATGGTTCAAATTTCCATTTTATGTGGGAGCCCAGTTCTTAGGAGCTTTTGTAGGGGCTGCAACCCTCTTTGGCATTTACTATGGTAAGTAGGGCCCCTGAGTCCAAAGGGAAAGAAGAGCTGATATGAAAGGTTAGAAAGAGGTGACATTAAAGTGAGAAGAAGCATTCTACAATTGACACAAAGTTCTACGCATAAGATCGTGAATTCATCATTATCATTGGGACCAACTCATAAAGTCTTAATGCAAATGTCCATACCTTAAATGGGGAGCATGACAACACTATAATGTGAACACGCACAAAATGACTAAAAGACCAATGATTTCTCCACTGCTTTTTCTAATTTGGTTGGGAAAAGAGTTGACTGGTGGCAAAGGGTTTGACCAATAAGCATCCTGGAAAATCTCTTTGAACAAGAGGCAGCTGAAAAGTTGGCTGGGTGGGGAGCCTTAAATTCCTTTTTGTCAAACACCAGAGCTTCTGTTCTGCAATTGTGCTCAAGAAAAGCACGATATTAGTGATCAAAGACCCAGAGTTTAGTTCTACTCTGTAGAACTAATCTACTCTGTAGCTGTGTGAATTAAATAAGTCATCTGACTTGATTGGCTTCAGCTTCCTCTTCTGTAAAGTGAAGAGTATTCCAAAGAAGCTCCTTCTGTCTAATCCAATACATGGTGACTGTCAAACTGAAGACCTTAAGAACTAGAATTTATGAACCAAACCTTAGAGAAATAAGTTATAGAAAGGGGTGTCTCCCCATACAGTGCTTTTCTCTAAGAATTAGGGTCTACGAGGACTAAAGGGGACTTCAGAACCAGACCATAAGTTCAGAGAGCCATCCACTATGTCAAACAGGGGCTGCCATCCTCCTGGCTCTAAGAATGCTTTCCCTATGCTGTGATACCCTCAAATTCTAAAGTCTTTATTAGGGATTACCAAGAACCTTCTGTGAATTATGAATTCTTCCTATAACAGGCCCAAGTGCCAACAAGGCCTTCATCTGATTTTGAAAAATCTAATATTCTCCCACACAAAAATTGGTTGCTGGGATCCCCCTAACTAAGGATTTGGTTTGAGGCTGGCATGATCCATCTGGGGCAGCCAAGAGCCACCATCCTGGGATTCCCATGAGCATCTCTAAACTACCATACTATGCAGCATTGCTATGGCAGGCTCAATATGATTGTTTCACTATGGTTATTTTGCCCAACACCTGACATAATCTTCCCTTAGCCGTTCCTAGAGAACACTAATGTACCAGAGCTCTGTTTTCCATAGATGGATTCATGTCTTTTGCTGGTGGAAAATTGCTCATCGTGGGAGAAAATGCAACAGCACATATTTTTGCAACATACCCGGCTCCATATCTGTCTCTGACGAATGCATTTGCAGACCAAGTAAGTGTAGATTCAACACAGACCTAACTTTGGTGACAAGACATAATCTAACAAGAGAAATGTGTTGGCATGTTATAGGCCTATCAGAAAGGAGAGGTTGTATTTCCAAAGTCAGAGGCCTCTGGGAAAGCTTTCTTGGCAATATTTCACCTTTTCACAAGTTGATTCTACTAAAAGAGTTTTCTACTTCCTCTTTAATACATACATGTATTTCACATTCCAGAAAGAGTGAATTACTAGACATTTCAGCCTCTGTAGAGGCAAATGGGATTCATTTCATCATTGTCATCTCTTTTGTGCACATGGTCTAAGTGGGGAGGCCACAGAAAAGTCCTCTGTATCTGAATTCAAGGACTATGAAGTGTGGTAGTTCAGCCTAGTGTATCATGACTCCTGTCTGTCTCAATATGTGCATAGATTTATAAAAATTCTCGCTATAGCTAGAGGTTTCTATGCCTTATTAATATTTTTAAAAGGGGCTGCACCCAAACATCCACAGTGTAGCCAATTGAACCACTATTTTGGTCAGTGTATGGCCAGATCAACATTATCAACCCAACAGACTTTTCCTACTTCTTCTATTGTGTCCCAAGAAGGCTGCTGGTCACCTTGATCAGGGCAGAGGGAGGGAAGGGGGAAGGGAAGGAAGAAAGGAAGGAGGGAAAGGACAGGACAGGAGAGGAGTTTTCCAGGTAGGGAAAACTGGTGCCATCTGGAGGAAAAGGGCAGGAGGGCAGTTGTTTCATAAACTTGGGACAGCAACACAGAGCTATGAAGAGAAAGAAATCACTGAAGGCAACATGGTGGAAGTCCCTTGCCTCTCTATTAATACAGAGGACAGACGGGGCGAATCTTTCTAGCTTCAAAGTGCCAGGAGTTACTTCTCATAGACACATCAGGAAGAACAGAATAGTGGAAAATGTTAAGCCCCAAATGCCCATGAAAACCTGGAGCAACAAGCTGTGCATTTGCTGAGTCAGAAGGGACCAGGGGTACATCAGAAAGGTCTTTGGAGATAAGCATTGCAAGATTTCTCGAGGACCCTATTTGCCAATCTGTTCAGGCCAAGTTTATATTATAATGAAGAAGACAGGAATTGAGTAAAGTTCTTTTGCAAGGACTCTTGAGATTTTTCGCGTAAATTCATGTCATTTCCACTGACTTTCTCAAACCCTGGCTTGCCCTGAAAAGGACTTAGTCTTTGTTTCTTGTGTGGTAGTATTCTTGGTCCATGGCTCTCTCCCTATATTCTCAAGCTGTTTTGAGGATCTAAGAAACAAAATGAAACTCCCAGTTCCAAAGATGTTTGGCCCCATAGTCAGCCCCCTCTGCTCTGAGTCCTGAAGTGATTCTCTGTCCTTCCTGCAGACGCATCCCCCTTCCCCTGTTGAGAGTTTACTGGCCCCAGAGGCATGCTTGACACAAAGCCACCCTGAGGGTAAGATGGTGGTGTGAACTTCCCTCAAAGTCTTGTAATATGCTGGGGAGACCTGGTCCCAGCTCTGTCTCCTACCAAGAGTTTGCCTTTGAGCAAGTCACTCAGAACCTCCTGGATCCTCAGTTTAGTCTCTGACAAGACATCACTAATACCTGACTAATACTGCACAGCAATAAAAATCCTTGCTGCAGAGTGGGCATTCAACAATAGTCCTTTCTCACCCTTAGGCAACCCCTCCCCACCACATCCTCCCACCTATAGTCTTCTGATGGAATCTTGTAGAATTTTACATCATCTCCCAATCCCTAACCTCAAGAAATTTCACCAAGTGCCTTGGTCATAAGGAAATTGCTTGGTATCTGGTCGGTGGAGGTCCAGTCTCACCAAGGATTATTCACTTCTTGATGTTGACCGACATGCCATCTCCTAAACTTTCTTCATTGTGTCCTTGTCTCAGAGTGAGTTGCCAGTGTCTCTGGATCTGTAGATTTTAAGCCAGTTATTTTTATAAGTAAATAGAAAAAATAAATATTAGAAAACCCTGATGTTCCAACCAGTAACAATCCCCGCAGGATTTTGGTATTCCTTAGGCTCCGGAGTACATTCTAAGAAATGTCAATTATCAGAAGACACTCAACAGAACTCATCATCACAGATCATTTTGTCTCAAGATGATTGAATTATTTAGCTCTAAATATTCTGTAGTTTTATTAATATTCAATTGTTCATTCAGCTAATAAATATTTATTGAGAACCATCTGGGCCAGGTATAGTTCCATGCTGTTCTTCCTTCAAGGGGTTCAGGGTTGGATGCTCGATCTGACAAGTAAACAGATTGTTCTCTTGCAGGGTGACAAGAGCAGTGATAGACATAACATCAGAATGCCATGGAAGGGTAGAGGCAGGGGCTTCTATTCCGCCCAAGAGTGTCAGGAAAGGCTTTTCAGGGAAACGTGCTCTTGGGAAAACATGTGTCTTTGAAGATAAATTCTTTTAATATTGTCATTTTGGAAAGCAGCCGAAAAGGTGAAGACTTTATACTCTAAAACAAGTTGCCTGGTTCCCATCCTGATTCTTTGGCAGTGTGCCCCTGGGCCTCTTCCTGCCTAAGTTTTCTCATCCACAAACTCAAAATAATAGGATTCATCTCGAAGGGTTATTATGAAGTCTGAATAAGATAAAGCATATGAAGCACCTGTCACATAATGTGTTCAGTAAGAAAATAGAGAAGAGAAAGGAAAACATCATCTATAACCCAACACTTCAGGATATTTGTTACTATTTGTGTATAGTGCCTTGCAATTTTTCTCTTAAATGCAAAACATAACACACATACAATGTTTTCATTTAACGGCATAAGCATCTGTAACATTACTACATAGTTTTTATATTTATAGTTTTTAATGGTTATCTAGCAGACTGAAATAGCATTCCATCCTACAGACTGAATAGTTGTTATCTGAAATGTTTAGCACTGGAGGTGTTTCCAATGTTGGATTCTTTTGAATTTTGGAATATCTGCATATAAATATGATATATCTTGATGGTGGGGCTCAAGTCTAAACACAAAATGCATTTACATTTCTTATGCACGTAGCCTGAAGAGAATTTATGCAATATTTCTAGTGCATGTTGACTATAACCTGTCACCTAAGTCAGATGTGGAATTTTCCATTTGTGATGTCATATTGATGCTCAAAAAGTTTCAGATTTTGGAGCAGTTCAGGTTTAGGAATCCAGATCGGGGATGCTCAACTTGTACAGTTAGCTCTTTCCTTATTGATATATACTCAGGTGGCTTCCAGTTTTTCAGTACTATAAGTAATTCTTTTTTTTTTTTTTTTTTTTTTGACAGAGTGGATAGTGAGAGAGAGAGACAGAGAGAAAGGTCTTCCTTTTGCCATTGGTTTACCCTCCAATGGCCGCCACGGCTGGCACGCTGCGGCCGGCGCACCACGCTGATCCGAAGGCAGGAGCCAGGTGCTTCTCCTGGTCTCCCATGGGGTGCAGGGCCCAAGCACTTGGGCCATCCTCCACTGCCTTCCCGGGCCACAGCAGAGAGCTGGCCTGGAAGAGGGGCAACCGGGAAAGAATCCGGCGCCCTGACCGGGACTAGAACCCAGTATGCCGGCGCCGCTAGGTGGAGGATTAGCCTATTGAGCCGTGGCGCCAGCATAAGTAATTCTTAAGTGAACATATTTATTTTATGATTTTCCTGTGTTCTAGATTACTTCTATGGTATAATTATCAAAGATCCAATACCACCAAACGGTATGAATACATTTATATTTTAAAATGTGTATTGCTAAGTTATTGCTAAATTTCCTTTCAAAGATATGATATATGTTTAGTTCTACAAGAAAAGCCTGTAAGAACTGGTGTCTTTTCCCACCTCCCTTCTTCCTTTTGTCCTGTGTTTCATTTATTACAAATCAGCTCTTCCCATTGTTTCCTAAGTCAAACTTTCTTTTATGAGTCTTCTGTTCATTTCCTTCACATCTTTACCTATTGGGGTCTCACATAGTTTTCCTTGCAGTTTGAACAAGCCCTTCATACATCTTTTTCAGCCTGCAGTTTCCGTGTTGGTTAGCCAGGGCACAGCATAGTATACACTGTGTTCAAATAACAGTCTCCAGAGCTGACCTCTCTAGATCCAGACTCAACTGCCACTTCCTCAGCCTGTGACCTTGGGCAAGTAACCAATCTGTAAATGAGCCCTGGGTCAGCCTCTAGGACTACTGTGATAAAAGGAACCATGTACTTGCTCAGTGTATGTTAGTTATTATCAGGTTCAGGTTTCATAAGAAATTTGAGGTGAGCAAATGAGAAGATGACAAGACTAAATAAACCCCTTGCACATTTTCTCCCTTTCCAGGTAATGTCCACCATGTTTCTCCTCATACTTGTGTTTGCCATTTTTGACTCCAAAAATTTGGGGGTGCCCAGAGGCCTAGAGCCTATTGTCATTGGCCTCTTGATTATTGTCCTCTCTGGCTCTTTGGGGCTGAACAGTGGCTGTGCCATGAACCCAGCTCGAGACCTGAGTCCCAGACTTTTCACAGCTTTGGCAGGATGGGGATTTGAAGTCTTCACGTAAGTATCAATGGTGGGGGGAGAGACAGAGATCATGTTGAGCCTTATCAGAGAGGGCTGGCTGGGCTTTGGGAGACCCAGGAGTGTTCTAATGGGAAGGTAGAAGTATACACTATGGTTCTCAGTTTGGGACATTTCACTGGTGCTTTGTGGAAAGGTGCGTTATAGGGATAGAGGGGGAACAGAGGGGAACAGAGAGAGGTAAGCTCTAGATAAATCCAGCAGAGATGGGCCTGTCCCATATGGTATAGCAATAATAATCCTTCCATTGCTCTATGGCTTTATGTGAACACTTTGGTTGTCTTTGGATTCACTTTTTAACAGATTTGGGACTAGAATTTACATCTTCTAATGCTACTGCAGGACATCATGAACCATTTCACTTGTATTTCATTCACTCAATGGATCCTTATGGCACACTATCTATGCTGTGGTCACTGTGCTAGGCAAGGAAATTTCAATGTCAGCTGAGCCTTGAGTAATAAATTAAGTGCTCTGGAAACCCCTGTAAGTGCTGAGAAAGCACAGGTTCAGGGAGTGTGTAAGTCTTCCCAGGAACCAGGAAAGGACATGACTAACAAAGTGAGAGCTGAATTAGGTCTTGAGATATGAGTAAGAAATTCCTGATGACACAGACATAAAACAGAGCCAGTGCCCAGAAAATGGCGACTCGTGGTTTCTACTTCAGAATGTGCTGGGGAAATGCATCTCCTGGTAGAATCCATGTCCCTGGACAAATTTTGCCCATTCAGTCCTTCTCACTGCCATGCCATGAAATCACAGAGACCACTCTGTGGGAAAAGAACTCACTTTGGCTCATCAGGAAACAGGGCTGAAACAAGGCAAGGGGAAAAAAGAAAGACATGTGTGAGCAAATTCTAGTTCAATATTTACTTTAAGAATCCAGGACATGAGCGCTTTTAAATGCTGTCCTGGTAACTCTGATGACTTTACTTAAAGGAGAGTTTTGGTTGCCTTTTACCAGGCTGAAAAGTAAGCTGTTAAAATAATTGATACCACTCACCACCACCATGGAATATCTGAGAACCTCCAGTATGTGCATATCAAGAGGACCTTGATAGTTTTCCTGATGTATCTATCTACAGCACCCAAGACAGGGCCTGGCTCATAGAAAAGTTCTGTAGAAAGTTATTGAATGAGACAATGAATAAATAAATTCTAAGTGTCAAGCATCACCTAGGTATTGAAAGATACAAAGAGAATCAAGTAACCTCAAGAAATCGACAATGTAATGAATTTTCTAGAATAGTGATTCTGAAACAAAGGCAGGCAATTTTGCTCCAGAGAGTTTTGGCAATGCCTGGAGACATTTGTGGATGTCACAGTTTGGAGTGGACAGAGAGGATTACCACTGGTGTCTGATGAATGGAGGCCAGTGATGCTGCTAAGAATGGACAGGACAGGCCCCCAAAACACAATTATCCAGCCCAAAATGTTAGTAGTATTGTGGTTGGAAAACTATGCCAGAATATCACAATTAAAACACCAAAAGATTTCCAGTTAGGAGGGCTCCTTTGTATTATTCCAATGGCACATCAAAGACACATGCCTAAACATCATCTTATTCCAAGAGCCCAGATTAGCCTATGAGTTTCTTTTAATCCTACCTTCTAAAGCCACACATTTGAAGACCACATTCATCCTTCCTCCTTGCCCTCCTTGGTGATTTATCCAAAGCTCTGAGAGTCATGGTAGTTCCACACACAAGTAGAGATCTTGCCTGACCTCTTTTTCCTTTGTTAAGTACATATTAGGAAGGTCCAGATATGGGGGAGGGTGCTGAGAGTGCTGGAATCTCCTAATGCCAAGCTCTGAGTCTCATGTCTCCCGCTAGCATCAGGGTCTTTTCCTTTGTATATTCGTTTATTCATTCGTGTAGCTATTTGATTTCTTACTCAAGACCCTGTGCTAAAAGTGATAAGACCCTATAGATGTCCTTCATCACTTTATTTATATTCTACTTACGAGGTGATCACATGGGCTCTAACACAAGTTTGAAGTTGTCAAGTGCATTAAGGAGAATTCACTAATTAACTCCAGGAGTTGAGGGAAGATTTCTATCTCTAAATGTAGGAATTATGGGGGTGGAAGTGGGAGCATTTTGTAGTATTTAGACCTGCTTAAACAGGCAACTGAGAAGATATCTCAGTCAGGCAAGACAGAATTTTAAAATAACAAGAGATCCAGTCTGGGAAGGGTACGTGCAGAAGACTGGGTCTTTCTAGTCTCTATTCTATAACTTAAAGAGAGTAGCAAAGGATTTGAGGCAGAAGACTGGCATGATTAGAATGTCATTTTAGTAAAATGAATCTGGCATCACCACATAAGATATACTGAAAAAGGAGAGAATAGAGGAAGAGAAATCCATTAGTAAAAAACTGGGCTTGTGAGTAACCCTCAACTAATAAGTTCTGCAAAAACAAAAACAAAAATGAAAAACAAAAAACCTTGGGATGATAATATCCCTCCAGTGTTTCCATATCCAAGGTAGACATCACAGCTTAGATCCAACACTGAAGTCTCTGGTCCAGTCGAGACTGCCTTGTTCTCAAGTCCCCACTTGCCCCTGCGTGGCGAGCAGGGAAGGATAGATGGCAGGGAGAATGGGGAAACCAGAAGGTCTGACAAGGGTCCGAGCCAATGGATCCTGGCTGACTCCTGCATTCTCAGTAAATATGAGGCTGTTTCCCACTGGAGTTCTCTCCGTTCATTCCCATGTGGGTAGTAATGACTTACTAATAGCTGAAGGATCTCTGAAGTATAATTAATTTTCTAAAAAATGGTACTCTTTGTAATAAATTCCTAAAGATGGTCCTTGAGACAATTGCCATGCTCCTGGCATCTCCTAAATCAGAATATACAAATGGTCACCATCCTGCATGCATGGAAGACCAGGCCAGGCAGGTAACCACATCTGAGCTCCTCCACTTAGGACTTGCGACCCTGGCACAATGTGTTTGGGCTTTTAGAAGGAAGCGAGCCCAGCCCCGAAAGGAGGGCATGCTCCCTGTCCAATACTCTGGACCTTAATCTGCCTAAGGACAGAAAGAGTTTCCCTGTGAAAGGAAACGATGGCTCAGATAATGCAACATACTCCTTCTTGTGACGACCTCCAGAGAAGGCTCCCAGTTCTTTAAAACCAGGTGAAAGAAGCAGTCACCCTCCAGAACCTCTCAAAGAAAAGTCCATCAGACTTGGGGACGGGGGACACGGTGCTTGGAGAGCAGCAGTACGATGTCCTCTTTCCCATGCTGTAAGAGTGACATCTGGTGGCTGCTGTGCTCCAGCTCAGTGCCCTTATTAAGCCAGCACTGGTGATTGAAGACTTGGAGAACCTGGATGCTCCAGGTGGGAGGGGCCGTGCAGACAGAGGAACTGGGGCGTAGAGTTTCAAACACTTTCTAGACAATCCTGAGACTTGAACTAGGTCATGTGGGAACCAGGATAGGACTCCTGTTTTCTGCCACTTTCATTATCCTTTCTAATCAAAATTTGCTGTTAATAAAAAAAGGCACAGGGAATGTTCGTGTAGTTATTGAGCACATGATGAAAAGAACAGCCATGAATCCTTCTGGAATACAATCATCACAAATACAGTCTGGAATACAATGTGCTTTCATCTTGTTCCCCTGTCTCCCAAGCAGTATCCTGAAATTTTTGTGTTTATCATTCCCATGCTTTAAAAAGAAATAGTTTTATTTTAAATGTATATATCCTTGAACAGTATACTGTATAGTTTTATCTGCTTCTGAGTGTTTGTGGCCCTTTCTCCGGAGTTATTTAAATGATCTCCTCTTTCCAAAAGCCACCTGCTTTCCTCAGAACTTTACTTTTAATAGAAGGTGCTGATATTGAGGATTTCTGAAGGAGGAACAATCATGACACACAAGCTCAATCAGAGAGCAATGTTGAGCTAGGACCTCAAAAATAACCATGAATTTAAGTAAAGTAAGTAATACACATATCCACCTTGGATTTTTAGAAATTCAATCATTCATGGACAAATATTTCTTGATGGTTTATTTTGATTGCCCTCATATATCAATGATGTGCAGGAATCTTTCCGAATTCTGAACATCTCCTCCATTCATAATCCCCGGGCCTTGTTGTTACAGGATAAGGGAAAGGCAACTCTTAAACAACTGACCTGCACCTTCCCTGGAGGCCCTCAGTCTTGACCATGGGCTCTGGATCTATGTTTTTCAAAAGGAAATAAACATAAACTAGTCTCTCACAAGTTTTAATAGGACAATGTAATAGATCATCTGAAATCAGGGTCCTAGAAAATCTAGGGTGATAGTTCCCATGCTATTCCCTTATAGTCCCATCTCATTCTTAGCTCCTGCTGAGTTAGGAGAGCTGTGAGCAAGAGAAAGATCAGCTGGATAGTGAATAACTAGACAGTATTACCAGGAGGGAGGCCAAGAAATGTCACTAATTTCTTGTTTGATTTCAGAGTCGGAAATAATTTCTGGTGGATTCCTGTTGTGGGCCCTTTGGTTGGTGCTGTCATTGGAGGCCTCGTCTATGTTCTTCTCATTGAAATTCACCACCCAAACCCTAACCCAGACTTCGAGGTAGAACAGTCTGAGGACAAGCCAGAGAAATATGAATTTAGTGTTATAATGTAGTGGTATGCTCTGAAAGATGACATCCAAGTGTTTGTGTTTCTAAGACTTGAGTGGAATTTATCTGCTAGCCATGTAGCACAGCTGGTGACAAAAGCAACCAAGTGAAGGATTGGGAACACTGACCTCTTCTGCACAAGCTTCAGCCCAGAATAACATGGACTGTCCCTTGAAACAGCCGTCCTTCCTGCCCTGTTGGTCTCCTCCTTGATGGGAATCATTGCCTTATTCCTAAGTGAAAACTAATACTTGGAACTTTGACTACAGACTTATTTTCATGGTCTCAGCCACTATGCCTGCATGGAATAGTGTCACCAAAAGCCTCATCTTCAATAACTACAATTAATGCATCCCAACTATCAACCAAAATCTAAAGTGAAAAAGCAAAGTCATTGTTTCAGTTAACATTAACATATCCATAAGCTAGAGAGCTAGCAGGCTAACTCATTAATTAAATTCTGCAACTGTATTTGTCTAAATAATTATATTCTGTATCTGTATAAATACTGGCATTCTTGAAACCTAGGGATGTAGGAAACTGTAGCATGAAGCTGTAAAGGACATAATGGCATTCAGAACCCCAGGAGACAGGATAAATTTGGGAAACTAAATGGAATTTTTCTAATGGAAACCATTTATCAAATTAATCTCCTGCTTTTCTGCATTTTAAAGGACAAAAATTAATTTCCTGATCTTTAGTATATAATAACCTAAAATACAATTGTAACCTCAGTCATGAAAAATACATCATGCTAGCTTTATAGCTCAGATGTATTTTCCTAATCGCTTACTTGAGGACAGACATTTGACAAGTTGAATCAGCAGCTGCACTCATCCATTACTCTACACATAACCCAGAAGTCGAAGCTGGAAGCCATCAGATCCTGGAGTAGTATGACCTGCAGAGAAGAAGGTCCCTGGAAGGATAATATTAACTTAGCAGACTTTACATTTTACAAAGTATTTTCATACATCATCTAATTTAATCCTCATAAGGATTGAGGCAAATACCATGCTGTCCATTTTTCAGATAAAGAAACAAAACCTCAGGAAGTTAGGTGAGTGCCCAGGATCACCTGCAAGTTGAACTTTGCCTGATGCACCTCTGACTCTTCAGATGATCAATGACTGCCCGAGAATCCTTGCCAACTCTTGCTGGCTTTCCAGAAGAAGCGGACTTGGCAGCTTCCAGAAGAAACACACATACATCTGGACATGCTTCCACATTTTGTCTGGTTTTGTTCCCACAATCCCTGGAGCACTACTGAGGAAACGGGTAGCCATTTGATCATAGCTTTCCTGGGCTAAAAGACATTACCAACCAAGGCTCCCTTCCTAAACTACTTTCGGCCTTGCTGAGTCTTGATCTTGCTTCCCTGCCAACCCGAAACATGACACTCAGAGAACTGCTTCTTCCCTAGCCTCTTCTCTGTGAGTTTTCTAATTGATGTAACTTTCAAACAAAGATCCTCTGTGAGTTATAAGCACGGGGTGAAATGTTCTAAATCAAGGGATACACCTTCAGTCAGGCTGCTAAAAAGCCCAGCATTCCCGAGGGTATCTAGTCACCAATGGCTGTGTGATGATGAAAGAACAGTAAATAGCAAATGCAAAGTGTCTCTGATGACCTAAGTCCTACAGTTTATGGACATACAGAATGTTCTCACTCTGCAGCTACCTGCCTGGATATTTCCTATTTGCAATAAAATTGTTGGGTTGTTGTTGGCCTCTTTCTGTCTTTTTATTTTTTATTTTTGTAAGTAAAAAAAAAACTACTAAATATACATAGTTCAGAGGTTATCTATTTACAAAGTTGGATTTCTCTGGCAAGATTTTAGAAAATATTAATGCCCCATTGGTCCCATTTGTCCAAATAGCTGAGGTGAGGTGACTCTGATAGGTAGCAGTTGAGGACACTGACTTAGTTAAACACATGGGTCTAAGGTTTCTTTGAAAACCGTGTCTAATTGTGGCCAGGAAAACCCTGGCAGTAGTCTCAGAGTCTTGGGATCATCATGCATTACAGCATAGGTCTCAACAGAGGGCAGTTTTAGTCCTTTCTCTCCAATAGTCCTCAAGGACAATTGGTAAGTGTGGAGGTATATATGCTTGTTATAACTAGGGAAGGGGTACTAGTGGCACTACAGACCAAGGATGCCACTAAACCTCTTGCAATTCAAAGACAACCCCTCACAACAAGGAATTATTTGACCCCCAAATATCCATAATGCTGAAGTTGAGAGATACCAGAACTGAAGAAATGTGAAGAGAAGAGTTAAGGAATTGGAACCCTGTGCCCCTACTCAAGTTCTGCCAGTGGGAGAGATGCAAAACATACCAGCAACAGTCCCTGGAGGCAAATTATACTTCTTAGAGCAAGAGAGAACCCAAATTTTGAGTTTCCAGATGGATTGTGGAATCAGTGATTCACACAGGTGTTCATTAAACACTACCTGGTGATTAATGACTAGGATTATGAAGAGGAAACATATACTTAGGGAAATCAACCCCAGGAAGGTTTTTTTTTAATGGGAGAAAAAGTCTCTTATTCCATGTGCTCGCACTAAAATGCTTCCCCATCCCCTAGTTTACAAGTAAGTAGATTTGTCTTTGTCAAGTTCTTACCCAAGAGCATGTTTATGAGGTTGAATAACTGGCATCAAAGTCAACTACATACAGCCAAGTAACCTATTTTAAAATAGCTCCTTTTTTTTTTTTTTTTTTTTTTTTTTTTTTTTTTTTTTTTTTGACAGGCAGAGTGGACAGTGAGAGAGACAGACAGACAGAAAGGTCTTCCTTTGCCGTTGGTTCACCCTCCAATGGCCGCCGCGGCCAGGATCCGAAACCAGGAGCCAGGTGCTTCTCCTGGTCTCCCATGGGGTGCAGGGCCCAAGTACTTGGGCCATCCTCCACTGCACTCCTGGGCCACAGCAGACAGCTGGCCTGGAAGAGGGGCAACCTGGACAGAATCTGGCGCCCCGACCAGGACTAGAACCCGGTGTGCCGGTGCCGCAGGCGGAGGATTAGCTTATTGAGCTGTGGCACCGGCCTAAATAGTTCCTTTAGTAGTTAGAATTATTATATCACCTCTTCCCTGTCCTATGACAATTGAAAAACTTGAACTTTTATCTAAATGCCAAACACAGAATTTTCCCATTATTCCAATCAGTTAACACCCCAGAATATATTAAAAGATTTCTTTAATCACTCACAATCAGAGTCAATATTCAGCTGTTGAACAGAATAAATGGAATATAAATGTCACTTTCAAAACTTTGAGGGGCTGGCGCTGTGGCATAGCAAGTAAAGCTGTCACTTGTAGCGCCGACATTCCATAAGGTTGCCAGTTTGAGTCCTGGCTGCTCCACTTCCCATCCAGCTCTCTGCTATGGCCTGGGAAAGCAGTAGAAAATGGCCCAAATCTTTGGGTCCCTGCACTTGCGTAAGAAACCTGGAGGAGGCTCCTGGCTCCAGCCATTACAGCCATCTGGGGAGTGAACCAGTGGACAGAAGTCCTCTCTCTCTCTCTCTCTCTCTCTGCCTCTGCCCATCCATAACTCTGCCTTTCAAATAAATAAATAAATCTTTAATAAAAAAGAAAACTTTGATACTCAAGATACAAATTACCAGGTTGGCGCTGTGGTGGCTGGAGCACCACCAGCTCGAGAGATCCTGTGATGGGTTATTTGGGTCTAGCTCTTGTGTAGTGTCACACAGTTTGCAAAGCACGCTCACATCCAATGCCTCATCAGATTCTAAGAACAGCTCAGCAAGTAGATTACCATACTCATTTATAGAGTTTCTGAGGTACCAAGTGATTTGCACCAAACTCCAGGGCTCAGAGTAGCAAAGATGGGATGTGAACGCAAGTCTGAACGGGAGAACCACAGCCCCAGTCGGCTCGGGCCTCAGGGCTTTCCTGGGATGCAGGATTTAGCCCTGAATCCAGACCCGTGCACATCCACCCACTCCACCACCTCTCTCTGACAGATGCTCCCACTCTGCTTCGTGGTCCTCTGGCAGATAAAATGTTCCTTCATTAAGTTGACAGGAAGAGAGAAAGTCTTCATTTTTAATTTTAATTATAAATGTGAATAAATGTTTAAGTGTGGCATAGTAGTTAAAAACCTAGGCTATTAATGAAAACTCTTGTCAGCTCTGTCTTCAAAATATATTCCAAATCTAACCCCTCAAACCCATGGCCCAGATTTAAGCCTCTGGCATCTCTGCTACTGGGTCTTAGGAGAGCTAACTGGCCTCCCTTGCTCTGCTTAAATTCCTACAGCCTGCATGATCTGCAGATAAAAGCTCACATGGCTTTCATAGAATCACATGCTGCGATCTTTCTGTCCTGGTTTCTACTGCTCTCCTCCTTGTCTGTCCTCTACCATCAGTCACAAGGGCCTCTTTTTTTTTAATATTTATTTATTTACTTGAAAGTCAGAGTTACACATCAGAGAAGGAGAGGCAGAGAGAGAGAGAGAAAGAGGGAGAGAGGGAGAGAGAGGTCTTCCATCTGCTGGTTCACTCCCCAGTTGGCCACAATGACCAGAGCTGTGCTGCTTCGAAGCCAGGAGCCAGGAGCTTCTTCCAGATCTTCCACTTGGGTGCAGGGACCCAAGCAGAGAGCTGGATTGAAAATGGAGCAGCCGGGTCATGAACCGGTGCCCATATGGGATGCTGGCACTGCAGGTGGCGGTTTTCCCTGCTACACCACAGCACCGGCCCCATTCACGGGCCTCTATTATAACCCACCAAGCAATCCCCTACTACAAGGTCTTGCACTTAATGTGTCTCTTCCTTGAAATTCCTTACCCTACCTCCTTCAAATCTGTCTAAATGTCACTATGTTAGATAAGTCTTTCGGATCACCTGTTGCTCCCTGTCCTATTCTCTGGTTTATTTTCCTTCCCTTCCCTAAGACAGACATAGTATATATTTAAGCTTGCTGCATTTTATCTCTTTCTGCCCATTGTAGTAGAAGACCAAGGCTGGTAAGGCTTCTTGATCTTTTATTCACTACCTGCCCTAGTGTCTGACACATGGTAACCACTCAACGGATAGCTGTGACTGAACGGAGTGCACAAACACACTTTCTGGGTTCAAATTTGAGCTCTTCTACTTGCTAGTACAGCAGCCATGTTATTTAGTGCCAGTCTATTTATCTATTAAGTGTGGATGATAACAATGAGATAATCAACGTAAAGCACTTGGAATAGTTCCAGCCTCACAGTACCAGGGGAGAAAAAAGAAACTTTCTTTTTCAAATAAACTCCATCAAATTCAGGACAACTTTATAAGCAATGACACCAGCTGTTTAGTCCAATTCCTAAATAATTGAGGGTTCTGGGAATTTAACCATGCGTACACATCCTCTTTTACATTATTAACTGAAGAAAAATAGAAAATGCCCTTCACATTTTTTTAAGATTAGGAAAAAAAAAGAAGTCAGAAAGAGCCAATTCAGAACTATACTGTGAACACCTAATGATTTCCCATCAAAACTCTCACAAAATTACCCTCGTTTGATGACAGGAGTTAACAAGAACATTGTGGCAATGGAGAAGTACTCTCTGATGAAGGTTTCTTTGGCATTTTGTTGCTAAAGTTTTTTTTTTTTCGCAAACACTCTCATAAAAAATAGATATTATTGTTCTTGGGCCTTCCAGAGAGTCAAAAACCAAAGTGCCTTGAGCATCCCAAAAAGCTGTTGTGACTTTTGCTCTTGAATAATCAGGTTTTGCTTTTATTGGCCCTTTCCACCTCTCGATAGCCGTTGCTTCAATTGTGCTTTGTCTTCAGATCATGCTGGTAAAGCCATCCTGGTAAAGCCACAGTTCTTCAGGATCTTGATCCCACCTGTGCTTTTTGTTTGTTTGTTTGTTTGTTTTTGACAGGCAGAGTTAGACAGTGAGAGAGAGACAGAGAGACAGAGAGAAAGGTCTTCCTTCCATTGGTTCACCCCCCAGGTGGCCTCTACGGCTGGCATGCTGTGCCGATCCGAAGCCAGGAGCCAGGTGCTTCCTCCTGGTCTCCCATGCGGGTGCAGGGCCCAAGCACTTGGGCCATCCTCCACTGCCTTCCTGGGCCACAGCAGAGAGCTGGACTGGAAGAGGAGCAACCGGGACAGAACCGGCGCCCCAACTGGGACTAGAACCCAGGGCGCTGGCGCCACAGGTGGAGGATTAGCCTAGTGAGCCATGGTGCCAGCCAGTCCCACCTATTTAAAACCTCCATTGACAGCTCTGTTCTTGTCTGCAGCTCATCCAGGCATTACAGTTTTGGCACCCAGTGAGCAGAAAGTTTGCTCCACTTTAATTTTTCAGTCAGAATCGTGTAAGTTGAACCAATTAAGGTGTCTGTAGTGTTGGCCATTGTTTCTGCTATTAGTTATCAGTTCTCTGTGATTAGGGAATGATTACAATTATTCCCTTACACATTGTTGTGGGTGGTCTGTTTATATGGGCTTCATCTTCAACACTGCATTGTCTCTTCTTAAAATAAGCTATCTATTTGGAAACTGCTTATTACTCTAGGGCATTGTCCCTATACATTTTTCATAAAACATCAATAATTTCACCATTCTTCCACCTAAACTTTACCACAAATTTAATGTTTGTTCTTGCTTCAATCTAAGGAATTCATGTTGCTCAGATAGGGGATCTTTTCAAATTGATGCTTTTCTTTTACTAATGCCACAAACCAGATCCTCTCCAGATATTATGACATGACAGTGCAAGTTTGTTTTGTTACGAAAATTTTGAAACCCATACACAGTTTTTTTCATATTACACACTTTCTGTGAACTTTTTTGAAAACTCTTGTATTAGACAAATGCAAGTATGAACTTTTGCTACTGCAGCGATTGCTGCTGTTATCACTAACGGCACGTATAATATGTTGCCATTTGAAAGCATGAAATGTGATTTCAAGCTCTTCCCTTTCTCTCAGTAATTAAATCCCAAATTCAACCATTGCCACCACACAACCAATATTGGTATTTCTATTCTTCATCTCTGCTTCTCACTACTCCCCTTAGTATTTTTTTTAAAGATTTTATTTATTTATTTGAAAGTCAGAGTTACAGAGAGAGAGAGAGAGAGAGAGAGGTCTTCCATCCACTGGTTCACTCCCCAATTGGCCGCAATGGCAGGAGCTGAGCCGATCCGAAGCCAGGAGCCAGGAGCCAGGAGCCTCTTCCAGGTCTCCCAAGTGGGTGCAGGGGCCCAAGGACTTGGGCCATCTTCTACTGCTTTCCCAGGCCATAGCAGAGAGCTGGATCGGAAGTGGAGCAGCCAGGTCTCGAACCAGCGCCCATGTGGGATGCCGGCACTTCAGGCCAGGGCTTTAACCCGCTGCACCACAGTGCCAGCCCTCCCTTAGTATTTTTTTGAAGCACGTTTCTGACATTATGTTATTTCATTTATTAATATGTGATATGTATCTGTAAAAGATAAGGATTCGTTTCAAAAACACAACCACAACATGATTATCACACATAAAATTAATTACTAATCATTTCTTAATATCCTTAAGTGTTCAGTCATTGCCCGGATTTCCAGTGTGACCAACTTCTGACAGAGGTACACAACAACGTGGATTCAATAAAATGAAAACTAGCTGATTTACCTTGAGGTCTAATGTCTCAGCCGATACCAGTTTTGTAGAAACAAGCTACTCAGTTTTGTACTTTTGTATCCAAGTCCTATGTGAGAATTTGCAGAGTATTTTCATTATATACAAAAAGGAAAATACAATTATCCATTGCTTATAAAGTAGCCGTTTTGGGCAGGGATTTAGCCTAACAGGATGATTGCCAAGATTCCCAGGTTCCACACTGAAGTACCTGGGTTCAGTTCCCTCTTCTCACTCTTGATCCCAACTTCCTGCTGAAGGATCCTGGGGATGGTAAGTGATAGCTCAAGAGATCAGGTTCCTGCCACTGCTGTGAGCGATCTGTGTTAATTCCTGGCTCCTCACTTTGGCACAGCTCATCCCCAGCCTTTCCAGGTATTTGAGGAGTGAACCAGCAGATGGAACTGTTTTCTCTCAGTCTATCCACCTGCCTCTCTCTCTCTTTTGGTCTCTCTGCCTCTCAAATACATAATTAAAAATTCAAAAAATAAATAAAAGTAGTTATCTTCCAGATGTGAAATTATGTTTAAGCAAGGGGAATTCCTGAATTTGTTTGAAATTCTGGGACTATCTTTAATGATTATTATTATTATACCAATAAATGTACTCTAAAAAGTGTTTTCACTTTTTATTACTATTATACCAATAAATGTACTCTAAAAAGTGTTTTCACTTTAAAAGCTGAAATGGATTGTGAGAAAAAAGCTGAGTATTTGACTTCCATACAGCCTTGGGTGAGACACTGTGGCTAATCAAAATAAGTGAAAATTGGGGCCAGTGTTACGGCATAGCTATGTTGTGGCTATTTGGGCCATTTGGAGAGTGAACCAGTGGATTGAAGATCTCTCTCTCTATCTCTCTCGCTCACTCTTTCTCTCTATATATAATTCAACCTTTCAAATAAATAAAAATTAAATCTTAAAAAAATTAATGAAAACCTAGAAATTCCTAAGCTACTGTAACATGCAGCAGCCGTATTTATTTGACTTCTTCCTCCCTCCCTCCCTCCCTCCCTCCCTCCCTCCCATCCTTTCTTTCACAAAGAAAGAACTAATACAAAGATGGCACAATATTTTCTAGTCCCAACCTTGGAAGAGGGAAATAACCTCTAATAAGTGGGAAATTTGATGGCCATTGGTTGGCTGATCTCTGGTGATATACTGAGAGTAAGATTCTGATCTAACAGATGATGTAGTTATAGCCAGAACTCACCTCTGTGGATTGTAGTGAAGAGAGGAGCACGCATCTGCTGCCTGCCCCAGAATCTATTCTTACCCTGGAGCCAAGGGCAGAGAACTGATGCTCTGGTGCTAAACCAACGACCTCTGAAATAAGACCATGAAGGGAGTCTGTGTTCACATGTTGGAGGCTGTATAATTAGTACTCAGGGAGTCAGGTCTGAGACATATTGAAATCTGACCCATTGCTAAATAGTCACGTGACCCTCTGAACCTCAATCTTCTCACCCTTTAAATGAGGATGATACTGCCATATGCATTCTGGGGGTTACTGAACATATTAAGAATATGTTTGTGAAATACTTGACATGATGCCTAGAATTTACTGCTCAGTTAAGAAAAGTCAGCTAATTTTATTACTATTTCACCTTTACAAATTCTGCTATATATTCATCCTGTTTTGCTAGCATAGATGAATTTGAAGGCCAAGAAATATCTTCAGGAATGTAAATTTGCTGACACTAAATAGTCTAGCTCACATGACTGGCTTAGACTTGAAAATTCTCTTAATATTCTCAGCTGCCAAGGGCTATGCTTAGTTTGCAAATTAGAGTTTGGCCTTGATTACGGTATTATTTAATGGCCTAGTGGAGAAGCCAAATTAATCCGAAAATCTATCCAAATAAATAAAACATGATCTACAGAGTTCATGCAACTCTAATAAAATATTCAGTAAGCTTTATTTAGGTAAAAATTAACATACTAATCCTAAGATTTGGAAATGCAAGGAACAGAAAAATCAGAACTTGAAAGACAGGAACAAGTGTGGAAGACTTACATTGCCAAATTTTAAGACTTTCTATAAAGCCATAGTAGTCAGGATAGTCTACTAATAGTATAATGAGGGACAAATGGATTAATGGAACAGAATATAGAAACCAGAATTTGATTTAGACTTATTTAGTAAATTGATTTTCAAAAACGTAGCTAATGAAATACCACAGAAAAAGAAAAGTGATTTCAACAAATGGTACTAAACAACTAGAAAAAAGTAAGCTTTGGTCATTCATAGCAGCATAATATATAAAATTAATTTAGTATGGATCATAGAGTTAAACCAGAGAACTAAAAGTATAAGCCTTCTAGAGAGGAATATGGAAGAATACATTCACAACCTTGGGATTCGTGAAGATTTCTTGTATAGAACACAAAATCATAAAGAATAGATCAAATAGATAAAAACAAAGTTTAAAGTGTCCAGCCATTAAAAACATCATTATAAAAATGAATGAGCTGGGGCCGGTGCTGTGGCTCACTTGGTTAATCCTCCGCCTGCGGTGCCAGCATCCTATATGAGCACCGGATTCTAGTCCCAGTTGCTCCTCTTCCAGTCCAGCTCTCTGCTGTGGCCCAGGAGGGCAGTGAAGGATGGCTCAAGTGCTTGAGCCCCTGCACCCACATGGGAGACCAGGAGGAAGCACCCAGCTCCTGGCTTCAAATCAGCGCAGCGCCTGCTGTGGTGGCCATTTGGGGAGTGAACCAACGGAAGGAAGACCTTTCTCTCTCTCTCTCTCTTTCTCTCTCTCTCTGTCTATAACTCTACCTGTCAAATAAAAAAAAATTTAAAAAAAGAATGAGCTAAGCCAAAGACTCGGAAAAAATATTTTATGGTTATATCTAACAAAGGACTTGAATCCAGATATATAAACTCCTTCAACTCAATTTTTAAAAAAAGGCATGCAAATCAATTTTTAAATGGATGAAAGATTTAAACAGACACTTCCTTAAAACATATATATATATATATATGTTTGTGCTTATATATATGGATATATGTATGGCCAAAAAGCATATCATAGAGGCTCAAATTAAAATCACAATGATAGTGTTATAGGCACTGAAATATTTCCCTCCAAAATAGATCTACAATATCAAATAGAAGATGTAGATCAACTGAAAATCTCACCTTATTGCCTGTAGAAGTATGAAAAAGTATCATCTGTATGTAAAAGTTTCTCACATAGTTATACCAAGAAAAACAAAAACTATGTCCACAAAATATATTCATAATGTGCATCAACAAAAAATCAGGTAAACAATTTGTGCCTTTTTTTTTTTTTGACAGGCAGAGTTAGACAGTAAAAGAAAGAAAGACAGAGAGAAAGGTCTTCCTTTTCTGTTGGTTCACCCCGCAGGTGGCCCCCATGGCCGGCACATTGCGGCCGGCACGCTGCGCCGATCCGAAGCCAGGAGCCAGGTGCTTCCTCCTGGTCTCCCATGTGGGTGCAGGGCCCAAGGACCTGGACCATCCTCCACTGCCCTCCTGGGCCACAGCAGAGAACTGGACTGGAAGAGGAGCAACAAGGACACCGGGACTAGAACCGGGGGTGCCGGCGCCACAGGTGGAGGATTAGCCTAGTGAGCCATGGCGCTGGCTGCCCATTCTAAGAATTTTTTTTAATTTGTGGTGTATTCTTACAATGAAATATTCAACAATAAAAAAATGCTATTAGTACATTCCATGACACAAGGAAATCTTAAAAATGCTGAATGAAAGAAGTCAGATATGAGTATATAATGTGTAGTTCCATTTTTATAGATTTAGAAAATTAACAATATTGATAGAAAGCAGAGCAATGGTTGATTGAGAGGTAGAAATGGGGTATTATTTATTTTTTAAACTTTTATTTAACAAATATAAATTGCCAAAGTACAGCTTATGGACTACAGTGGCTCCCCACCCCTATAACTTCCCTCCCACCCGCAACCCACCTATCTCCCGCTCCCTCTCCCATTCCATTCACATCAAGATTCATTTTCAATTCTCTTTATATACAGAAGATCAATTTAGTATATATTAAGTAAAGATTTCAACAGTTTGCACCACACAGAAACACAAAGAGTAAAGTACTGTTTGAGTAATAGTTATAGCATTAATTCACATTGTACAATACATTAAGGACAGAGATCCTACATGAGGAGTAAGTGTACAGTGACTCCTGTTGATGACTTAACAAATTGACACTCTTGTTTATGGCATCAGTAATCACCCTAGGAAGACCTTTCTCTCTGTCTCTCTCTCTCTCCTGTCTAACTCTGCCTGTCAAAAAAATAAAGAAAACACTATACTAAATGAAAAAAGTCTGACATGAAAGTTCACATGTGGTATAACCCCAGTTATATGAAATTTCCAGAATAGACAAGTCTACAAAGGCAGACAGAAGTGGTTGCAAAGGCCAGAAGAAGAGGAAATAGGGTAGGAATTGTGAATGGTTACCAAGTTTCTTTGGTGAGTGGTAAAAAATATTCTGGAATCAGATAATCATGATAATGGTGATAGCACTTCTGTGAATGATCTCTTATCTACTGAATGGTGTATTTCAGAGGATGAATTTTCTGGTATGTGAATCTTGTCTCAATCAAGAAAAGAGATGGGGTAGCAGTAAGATGTTGTAAGTAACTTAGAGTGTGTTACCAGTGGAGTAGACAAGTGAAGGGAGGACACACCCTCTCCCACTTCATGCAGCAACTAGCCACAATGAGTCAGATGGGCATACTGCACTATAAATAGATCACTGTCTCAAGAGAAACAGTACTGAGCCAACATTAGGAACAGAATAAAGCCTATAACAACTACCATTTATGCAAATCAGAAACACATAACTATATTCTTCGATGATGCACGCAAATAGAAGGACACAGAATGGCTACGGAGGGTAAGAGGGGAGACAGTGAGTGATGATTCAGGAAAACAAGGGAAAATAAAGTAAGAACAAACCAAGCACAGGCAAATGTTGATAGTATGCCATGACTGAGAAGTATAAATAGCTTTACTGTCTGCCCTTGAAGCCCCAAAAGAAAGAAAAGGAAGAGAAAAAGAAGGGAAGGAGGGAGGGAAGAGGAAACAAAAGAAGCTAGCTATTCCACTCCAAAAGTTTAAGAGATTTTCTTCAGGAGGTGAGATTATTGTGAAGTTTATTCCTCCAACTTTTAGAAAAAAAAACTTTTTTCATATTCTTTAGTTCTAAAAGGTTAAGAAATTGTCAACGTTTTGCATGGCTTTTGATTGACATTTAAGGACACCTTGATAGTATGGGCAGGCAGAGAATTATAACCAGGACCATTCCCTTAGGTCATTAAAGTGTATTAGAAATGACTGCCTCGTGAAGTGTAAGCCATCACTGTCTCTATCTATTCTTACAAGACGTGTTCTAGCTTAACACTGACATTTTGAGTACTCAGAGAATCACTAGTGGCCTGAATCCTACTCAGTGTAGTCATATATCGTCAACTTTCAGAAAGAAGGGCATCTAATGGGTTGCTGACAAGCCCTATAATAAGGTCATCTCTCAGAGACTCTGATTTAATTCAGTACTGGCAGAAGAAGTGAACAGGATGAGCAGGTATCAGTAATCTTGGAAATTTCCAAGACTTGGTTCTCTGTGGGGGCAGCACAGGAACCACCAGCACTGAGGCTACATCTTACTGCCCATAGATTGACACAGACACAGGATCTGGTACCAACTGTTTTACAAGGCAGATATAAGGAGCTGTGGACTTAGCACTTTCTGATTTCATACTTTGCCAGTCTTGTGGCAGGTTCCACGTGACTTGGCACCCATGTCCTTGTTACTTGATTCTGTTTTAATTCTCTTCTTGGTGCCCTGATTTTGACAGGACAAGGTGCTCTCCTGTTCCCCAGGTCCTATTGCTGACCAAAGATCCTCTGACTTTTTAATGCGAACTGATTCTTTACTCCAGTGCTGGTAAAGATAAATGACCTCTCAGTCTGGCCTAATTCAGTCCTCGTCATGCCAGTTCTGTGCAAAACAGAGCACATGTTGACTTAGAAGTCAGGAAATACGAAGGATGGCCTCAGTGGCTCTGTCTAATACCAGTAGGAGTTCCAGACAAATTGAACCATGGAAAGCGTTCAAGAGCCATTAGAAGTATGAGCTGGGCATGGGGGTGGGGGTGGGGAGGCTACATTTTAATTAATGTGTTGAGCAAGAAGAACAAAAAAAGTTTAGACCCAAGTTTTGGGCAGATGGTTAACGTGAGCAGATGGCAAACAGAAAGCAGCACTATTTTTATTTTTGCTATATCCTTCAACGCAGGACTAGGGGTAGGCATGTGCTATTCAAATTCTCAGAGGAGAAAGAAGAAAGAGGTCAAGTTTGGAGACTATAAATTGAATAACTTACCATTACAATAATAAACTAGTAACAATAATGAACCTCAACATGTTTTGAATATTTATCACATTCTGCACACAACACTAAGTACTGGCCATACATTATCTTGTTTTGATCATCACGCAAACTCATGAAGAAAGTACTATCAACCTCACTTTATAAATGAAGAAACTGAGGCTTAGGGAAGTTGAGCAATGTGCCTAAGTCTACAATAAAAATTGCCAGAATTTCAGCCCCAATGTGTTTGACTACCAAAACCTCTGCTCCTCAAATTCAAAAAATTAGTTGTTCATGACCATGTAAGAAATAAATGAGTGTCATAAAAAGACTCTATGAGTTGATTAATAGTCATAGCAGGCTAAAATCAAGCCAGTTTATTGGAAACTTTTATCCTCAATGTTCAGGGAAATCTAGAGACCAAATACTTCTTAGCTTTAACAAAGAGCATTTTCCACAACGTCATCATGAGCCAAAAGAAGAAAATCACCCTTGTGGTCAACAGATGCTGGGACAACCATTTCCAAAAAGTGTTACTCAATTAATGCATCGAAACCTACCCAGAAGCAGGTCAATCGTGCCCTACCAAAAGGCTGAGGGGGCCAGCACTGTGGTGTAGCAGGCTAAGCCTCTGCTTGAGGTGCTGGCATCACATACAAGTCCCAGCTGCTCTCTGCTTTGGCTTGGGAAAGCAGTGTAAGATGGCCCAAGTCCTTGGGCCCCTGCACCTGCATGGAAGACCTGGAAGAAGCTCCTGGTTCCTGGCTTTGGACTGGCCCAGCTCCAGCTACTGGGGCCATTTTGGGGGTGAACCAACAAGTGGAAGGCCTTTCTCTCTGTCTTTAACACCACTTCTTAAATAAATAAATAAAACCTTTAAAAAGAAAAAAAAGACTGAATTTGCCTGATCCTATTTGACAATTTTATTGATGATTTGAATAAATCATATATGGCATGTTTGTCATTGTAGAGGACACAAAAACTATTTCTATATTAGATGGCAAAACTAAAATCTGTTTATCAAATTCCATCAAGCTACCATGACGATGAGTCACAACAGACAAGATGAAAATTGTTGAGAAAAACGTTAAATCCTTTATTTAGGTTCATAAAGTCATGTAAGAAGAAATTGGGGAGAAATAGCAAATAGCAGTCTTGTGATAAATGCTGAGGGTACATAGTTGCCTACACATTCAATCTTATAATATGATTGCTAAATGCAAATTAAATCTAGGATTGCATTAATAGGGTCAGAATAAACACAGCCACTGCTCTCTCCTTCCTCAGCATTAGACAAATTCATTTTGGTTCTGAGAATGTATTTGAGATGGTTTTTTGTTTATTTTATTGTAGAGTAACCAATCATTCAAATTCAGTGGTTAAAAAAAATTACTGGGGCCAGTGATGTGGCGTAGTGGTTAAAGCTGCCACCTGCGGTGCCAGCATCCCATATTGGCAGCGATTCAAGTCCCAGCTGTTCCATTTCCAATCCAGCTCTCTGCTATGGCCTGGGAAATCAGTAGAAGAGGGCATGAGTCCTTGGGCCCCTGCACCTGTGTGGGAGACCCAGAAGAAGCTCCTGGCTCCTGGCTTCTTCAGATTGGTGCAGCTCCAGCCGTTATGGCCCTCTGGGGAGCAAACCTGCAGATGGAAGACTCACTTTCTCTCTCTCTCTGCCTCTCTGCAACTCTGCCTTTCAAATAAATAATTAAATCTGTAAACAAACAAAAAAAACACAAACAATTATTATCTTTCATGATTCTGTGCATTGATGGGTTCAACCAGGTAGTTCCTTCATTTGTCTCCCTTTCAAACTGTCCTGCATTTGACATCAGGTGGCAGCTGGGGCTATAATGCTCTGGTGAGCCATGTACTGAAACACCCAAGATGGCTTCTTAACTCACACAGTTAGTGTCTCAGTTCTTCCTGTGGAATCTGAGACCCCAGAACCTTTCCTCTCCAGCAAGGTCCTGGCTGCTAGTTCCCAAGAGCACAGAGGCAGACGTTTCCAGGTCTTCTTAAGGCTTTAGTTCAGAGCTGACACAGAATCAGACCTGCCACATTCGGTGTAAGTCCAAAAACAGCTACAATTCAGCATGTTAGGAGGTACACAAAGACATAGGTACCAGGGGGTGTTACTCATTGGACACTGTCATTGGAATCCATCATAGGGAGATGACCAGCTCCATAATGAACCTTCTTCAAAATCATGTATAAGACGAAAGTCTGAAATAAATTCAGGTGCTTCAGCCCCGACATGATGTTTTACATGCTAACAAGATTTATTTTCAAATTCTTGGAGGACTGTGAACAGAATTGGGCATACATATAACCCAAGGACTCCAGGGAACAAAATAAAGACTAGAGGTAGGTGTCAAATTGAATGCTAAGTACTCAGTTGTCAGCGTTATGGAGAGAAGTTTCAATTTGGGTAGGAAATCCACTATATCACCTCCAAGCCCCACCCCCCATTTTTGAAAAGAGTTTATTTATTTATTTGAGAGGCAGAGCTACAGACAGTAAGAGGGAGAGACAGAGAGAGATATTCCATTCACTGGTTCACTCCCCAAATGGCCACAATGGCCAGAGCTGAGCAAATCCAAAGCCAGGAGCCAGGAGCTTCTTCCAGGTCTCCCACGTGGCCCAAGGATTTGGGCCATCTTCTACTGCTTTCTCAGGCCATAGCAGAGAGCTGGACCAGAAGAGGAGAAGCGAGGACTAGAACTGGTGCCCATATGAGACGCCGGCGCTACAGGCGGAAGATTAACCTACTGCACCACAGCGCTGGCCCCGTCCAAGGCCCCTTTCAACTATTTAAATCTAAGCTTCTAATTACATGCCTCCTCCTGTTAATTATTTCATGGTTTATTAATCCTATCTCCTGAGCCAAATTTTAAACTAGAGAAACTGAAAAAAGGAATAAACAGGTTTCTGGACTGGCTTCCAACCTTAGCTCTGCTGGCAGCCAGGTGCTATGTGACCATGGGTAAGCCACTTAATGTCCCTGTGCTCCCATTTCTTCATCTGGAAAAGAAGGGAATTCATTCTAACCTCCCTCCAGGAGCAACAAGAAGGCAATAAGTAACAACTGTCATAGGATTGCTTTAAGGATCCAATGGAAATGAAAGTAGCTAAAAGGGCTTAACCTGGCCTACTGCGAGTGCTTAATAAATATTAGCTGTCTTTATTGCTGTTGTCATTGCCTGATTCTATGATTTCCAATAAGATGGTGAGTTATTTTAGACTTTCTTGTTTTTTCTGCTCAGTGGTGAACAGAAAGTGACTCATGGGAGCGGACGTTTAGCCTAGCAGTTAAGGTGTCTGCATCCCACATCTGAGTATTTGGGTTTTATTGTCAACTCCAGCTTCCCACCGGTACAGATGCTAGGAGGCAGCAGAGATGGCTCAAATAACTGGGCCCCTGACATCCATGCAGGCGACCAGGATTGAGAGCCCAGCTCCCATCTACCGCCCCAGTCTGGCCCTAGCTATTGTGGGTATTTGAGAAGTAAACTGCATATGGAAGTGCTGCTCCCGTAACCTCTACTCCTGGCCTCCTCTCTCTTTCTCTCTCTCTCTCTGTCCTTAAATAATTAAATAATACATCTTTTTAAAAAAGAAAATGGGGGCAGGTGTTTGGTGTAGCAGTGAAGCCACAGCTTGGGACGCTCACACTCCACATCTTCATGCCTGGTTCAAGGACAGGCTACTTCACTTCCAATCCAGCTTCCTGCTCAGGCTCCTCTGGGGAGGCAGAAGTGATGGCTCGAGTACTTTGGTCCCTGTCACCCGTGTAGGAGACTGGATTGAATTCCAGGCTCCTGTCTTAGGCCTGACCCAGCCCTGGTTGTTGCAGGCATTTAAGGAAATTTTCTGTCTGTCTCTCACTCTCCTTCTGCCTTTCAAATAAAATGAGAATAAATAAATACTAAAAAGAAAGAAAATGAATCATTATTATCAACATTTTAGGTCTTCTCACTGGGTCCCCAGGGGCCCATCATGACCTAGTAGCATAGAGCAAGACCTTGAATAAATAATTCAATTAAATCCAAAATGACTTTGGCAGCCAAGATGTTTTCTCGCTCCATGCCCAGTAGAGGGAGCAAAAGAAAAGGAACGAATGCTTGCTCAAGATTCAGTAGCACCTGTTGAAGAAGGCCCACAGCTTTCAGAGCTCTCCTGGGTGCCCCACCCTCCTCCTCACATTTCATAGACAGGGCAGCTGAGGCCACGAAAGGCAAAGGGATCTCCCCAGGCTACTAAGTAATACGACGTGGCCAGGCTCTCGGACAGTCCTGCATGCTCAGTACTCGTTCTTGGGTTTTTGACCCCTGGTACTTTGAAGGTTGCCCTGGTTCTCTCCCGTTCTCCCAGGAAAGTCCCTGTAGATGACTGTAACCTTGGCATTCTCTTATCTACCATTGTTGGACAGCATGGGCTTTGGGTTTGAACCCAGGCACTGCTCCTTACTGGGTAACTTTGGGCAAGTTCCACAGCCTCCTTAAGATTCAGACACATGTTTTTTTAGTTATTATAATAATTACATTTATTTCAAAAGGTTACTGGGCACAAACAAAAAGAACGTGATGAAACAGTTCCTCGTCGGCATCCTACCAGCTTGAGTGTTCTAATAGATGTAAACACCTAACCTCATCAAAGGAGATGGGATCATGAATACACCGAAACTGGATAACAGACACTTCCAGCAGTCAGTCATTTAACCAAAACCATCTGGATGCACAGCAACTGATACTGCCATGGCTTGTGCCAAACCATAGCTTTCCCAGCCATGAGATATCATCAGCCTTTACCAGGAGGAAATGCAAGCCAGATCTCCCAACAGAAGATGGAAGGTTTTTGTGTGAAAATTTCTTTTTTTTTAAAGCACTCTACAGAACAAACAAGATACAAGCCAGAAGCTTGTTATGCCTACTTTCAAAGCTACTTTTAGTATTCCATATGCAGATACACACACCAAACTAGAATTGAGAAACTCAGCCCAAGACATCTAGAAAAAGAGATGATGTCTCTCATTTGGAGGAAACGTGCCAATAGTTTAAACCATACACTTGTTTTCTGAAGGAGCTGACTCCACAGATATATGTCATTTCTGGGAATTATTTTGCAATCCCGAGTACCTACTCCAACCTTCCTTGATGACTGGAGATTTTCTGCCCATTTCATGCCTGATGCCATTTAAGTTGCTGTCGTCTTCCAGCTAGACTATAAATTATGCATTCAATACTAATACATTTTTTTCTTTACAAGTTAGAAAATAACATTTCACAATTATGTATATCCTATGCATTTTTATTTAACAGCTACCTTCATTAGATATTCATGGAATAGAGGTTCATTGTAAGCAACAACTAGACAAGGTAAAGGGGCTGAGTGTTTAGAATTTTTTATACCAAGTTTCCCAATACAGATGTAGAATGAAAATCATTTTTTTCTAGTCGAAGAAGAAAAATATACTATGGGCTCATCAGGAAAGAAAAAGTGCAATGTTAAATTCAAATGGAAAACAAAGAGGGCTGCTGGGCTGACAATAAACAGAACAGTTCAATCCAAACTTTTTCAAGATCCTTGAATTATTTTCACTTCTCTACTTGGGAAGGCTTAAGCTCCTTAGTTCATGCTTCGTTTTTGCTAAGCATCTCCATATCTAACTCACTTCCTTTGTGAGAAGAAGGACTGATAGGAAACCTTTGTGACTTATTATTTCACTACCTTGCAAAGTGTTCATAGGCAAACCTAGCCTGGTGGAGTTTATTTTATAGGCTGAGGAATGTAAATACGTGCCTTTGCATAAGGAACCTTTGGAAATTTGTTTGAAATTGGGGCTTCCAGTTAGCATGCTCAAGATATGATTATGTTGACTTAGTTTAGTTAAGATCTATTTCAGTAATAACAAGAAGACATTTTTATAATTTGAGAGGAAGAGAGATAGAGAGGTAATGACAGAGAAATCCCATCTGCTGAGTTTACTCCTTCAACGCCTGCCAGGGCTATTCCAGGGTTGAAGCCAGGAGCTGGGAACTTAATCTAGGTCTCCCATGTGGGTGGCAGGGATTCAAGTACTTGACCTGTCACCTGTCTTACATTAGCATAAAGCTAGGACTCCAACCCAGGAACTCTGATGTGTCTTAACCCATCTCATACTCTGTGTCTTTAAAATCATCCCAAGGATTGACTACCCCAGCGACATGGCAGGTCAGCAAGGGTGGCTCTGCATTCAAGAAACAGGGACAGAGCAAAACCACCGAAGTGGATGTGGGCACCGACTGGCATGGGAGCACCAGCGGGTAGGGGAGCAGCAGGACTTCCTGCAGTCCAAGTGCTCAGGCCTAAGGAGCAGGAGAAACCATGGTCTTCAGGAGACGGACAGGGACCAAAGTGAGGGCTCCTGTGTGCCCTGACTCAATTTGACATAGAAAAGCCACTGTAACACTTGAATAGATGAAAACGGATTTTACCTGCCAGAAAAATGAGGTTAATTTTTATGAGAGAAGGCGAAGAGTAGTGGAATCACACCAGAGGCTGAATCCTGCTTCTTGCTAACTGTGGCCTTGGGCAAACTCCTTAACCTTTTTTGGGTTTTAATTTTACAATTTATCAAATGAACGATTTACAAGATAAAAATCCAGGACTCGTCCATAAATTATGTTATGTAGCTAGGCAATTTCCCCCAGTTTTTTATTTTGAAAAATTTCAATTCTATAGAGCAGATAAAGGAACTGAACACACAATGTTCTTTCACTCACCAAGTGTTAACATTTTATCTTATTTTCTTTATCTCTCTGTCTCTATTTCTACCTACCTACCTACATACTGAGAAAATACAAAGTGTACATATATTTCATATTAGCAGGAAGTTGTAACTTCTCATAAGAACATATTCATACATATAGATAGATGTATATAATAATACACACACATTGTCATGCATTGCTTAACGAAAGAGACTCATTCTAAGAAATAAGCCACTAGGTAATTTTGTCATTGTGTGACCATCAAAGAGTGCACTTACACAAACTAACACAGCTATGATGGGGCTGGTGCCATGGCATAGCGGGTAAAGCCGCTGCCTGCAGTGCTGGCATCCCATATGGGCCCCAGTTCAAGTCCCGGCTGCCCTTCTTCTGATCCAGCTCTCTGATATGGCCTGGGAAAGCAGTAGAAGATGGCCCAAGTCCTTGGGCTCCTGTACCCATGTGGGAGACCCAGAAGAAGCTCCTGGCTCCTGGCTTCAGATCGGCCCGGCTCCGGCCATTGTGGCCACTTAGGGAGTGAACCAGCCAATAGAAGACCTCTCTCTTTGTCTCTCCCTAAGCCTCTCTGTAACTCTGCCTTTCAAATAAGTAAATAAATCTTTTTAAAAAAAGACAGCTATGATGTCACTAAGTGATACAATCATATGGGACCACTGTCACACATGTCAGTGTCAGTCCATCATTGACAAAAATGTCATTATCTGGCATATGATGATACATTCATATATATAAAGTGGCATTTTTAAAATAACTTAAAACATGTTGCATACAATGACTATATTTCATCATTAAACACTTCAGCATGTGGCTCCTAAAACTAAGACTGTTCTACATAACCACAATATCACAATAATCTAAATAAATAAATAAATAAATCTAATAAATAAATAATAAAATAAATTAAATAAAAATAAATAAATAATCTAAATAAATAAATAAATAAATCACATCTAAGAAAATGACAATAATTCCCCGTGCTCTAAAATCTAAGTCATATTCACGTGTGTATAGCTGTGCCTATTATTCCCTTCTCTTCTTCCTTCCTCTCCCTATACCTCACATTACTATGGTCTCATGAATTTCTTTTTAAGATGTTATAATAAGTTGCTTTTTTCACTCTTTTTAGTGTCCAAATGGCCCCTAATCTGGCCAGAAGCTTCTTTACGAAGGAGCCTTAAAGGAACATACTCATTTTGTGGTTCCTCCATGCTGTCTAACACTGCAAAATGTTCCTGATTGGCTTCATGTCTTCCTTCACCAAAAGAGGACTGAGCCATTCTCCAGGGAGTCCTGGTTCTGCCCTTTCACTTGTAGATACTTTTGCCATAGTGCTTGACCGAGGGACGGACACATGATCCAATCCAAGACAACCAGAGTCTCTTCCAGGGATGAGAAGAATTAGAACCAAGGGAAAAGAGTCTTTTCTTCTTTAACAGCAAATCTCTGAGGACAGAAGCCTGGAAGCTGCTGGTAGCCACACCCTCTGTAAGTAGGGAAAGTTGATCTGTACTACAAAAAAAAAAAAAAAAAAAAAAAGCCAACACTTTATGATCAATGGAGAAACCTGATGGTATTTGAGTTTCTCTGTGTGCCGTCTCTGAGGTCAGCTCTACCTTCACCTTGTCACAGAGGGAACTGAAAAATGACATCATTGTCAGTGGAACAAGTTAAATTATCTTCCCCAAAGACAGAGATGACGGCTAGTGGTAACAGATGTAGTCCAAAAAGCTACAGAATTAGAAAATACTGTATCACCAGAACAAGTCAATAAATAGGTGGAGATAGGGGTGGCGGACGAAAGAGGGAAACGATTTCTGTCACGTGCTACAGCTCATTAGTGAGCTGTTAGAAACACAGCCTTTTACAATTGTTTATGAAACTCAAGGAATGTATTCCCTTTATATAATAAATAAAGATGCAGCCTGTTGTTGGGGATTTCTCCCTCCTCACCCTACCCCTGGCCATTTCCCACCAGCAACACCTATGACTCCACAAAAGGCCACACATGGTCTCTCCTCCAGAATGGAATTTACTGGACCTACAAATCTCTATAAACACGATGCGGGGCACGGGTGAAGGGACACTTCATTTGCTTATCAAGAAGATGTCAAAAAGTTTGCTAACCCAAAGCAGAGCTGCCTCAAGTTGCCTATCTGCATTAGTCAGTCCATCAGCCACTGGATCTCCAATTCCCTGTCCCAAGACATGGGGGAAGTGGAGGTTTTATCTTTGCAAGTGTTGGGTATTGGATTGTCTTTCTTTTTCTAGAATAGGAAGAATGGTTTTAGTTCAGCACTAAGCAGCCAAGGAAGAAGACCTTTTTTTCAGTGAAATTAATTTATAATTTTGTTCCTCCTTTCAGTATCTAAAGAGGGCCATTTGCTCAAATGACGGACACTATGTACAATTCATGAGAGCAAATCTTTCTAAGTTCACTCCCTTCTCGACCCCTGCCCTTCCATGTGGTGCTGACCCCCTCATACTCAGGCCTCTGCAGCTTTTTCAGATGAAGGATCCCTGGGGCATAAAACCCAGGTTCTTCCTGGATACGAGATGTAACCCAGATGGTCTCTTCCCAGGGGCTGGATCTGGGAATCTTCTAGGATTGGAGATGAGGTGTTGCCTCTGCTACCTGCAGGGCGAATCATCAAGCAATGGAAAACACCACTTTCAACACCAAACACCAGACTGCAATACTACTGTTCAAAACTAAACTTCCCTCAGCTTCCATTCCTGCACCCAAAAACAAACAAAAAGAAAAATAGCACCTACTCCACCGGGTGTCTTACTCAGGGAATGCTCACTGAGTAAGTGAATCACTGAGATAATTCACTTACTGAATTGATGAGTCAGAGTTCTTGTTTACAAGTGCTAGAAACTCAACATGACTACCTAATGCAGAAAGAGAAATCTATGAGCGAGGTGCCAGGGCACTCAGAGACTGGCCAGAAGGCGCAAGAGTCAGCCCACGAATGCCTTCCAGGCAACAGGAAGCCTGCCAAGGCTTGCCACAGGAAGGGCTGGTTAGGGTTCAGCTGTCCTGTTGCACCAGATGCTCCCCAATGCTGTGGGGCTCTCCATAAACCTAGGGGTTACTCTTCTGCTAAAAAAAAATAGAAATCGACCTCATTTTGCATTTCTGGCTTCTCCTAGCATCACCACCTGATGTTTGAAGTACGTATGAATATAACAATGTGGAAGAAGTGCCGCAATTCTGAAATGCCTATTTCTTCCATGACCCGAAAGTCATTTCAGTTTAGTCTATACATGCTTCTGCCAAGGACTCAGGTCCTAATACATATTAAATCTTTGTCTAAAAATGAATGCACGGATGGGTGAATGGGTGGACAGATGGATGGACAGGTGGATGGACAGATGGACAGAGATATAGTCCAGTTTAAAAAAAAAACAGTTGAAGGAAAATATATCTCAGGCACCTGACTTGAGCAGATGAACACATTAGGATAACAAATTTTACTTCAATCTACCTGGCACCCAAGACTTGGAGGAAAATGTGATGGATTATATGGTTTTAATTTTCCTTCTCACATTAGAATTTCATCTACACAGACAAAATGTATTCTGGTAACAATCTTCATGCAAAAAAAGAATTCATTTGGGTTTTACACAAAAGGTGTTACATGACACAGTGGGCAGGACCACCAGTTAAGGTGTCATAAACACAGAAAGGATGGACCTCGTGCAACATATTACCTGCAGGCAGACTGTGTCTCAGGAATGTGTCCCTCAGCCCCGCTGGAGAGGCAGCCTAAGGACTTGAGCTCCTCCTGCAGTCTTACCCCAGATACACCTGAAGAGCCTGCAGGTGCACCCAGCAGATGCCTCCAATGGGCCTCCCTCCCCAGTAGCAGACATGAAGAAGTAAGTGTTTGGCACAGGCTCCACCTCCACGGATGTGTGAACTAATATCCTAACGGAGCTCTGCAGCACTGCAGGTTCTAGCAGTCAGGTACAGTGACAGGTTAGATTCTAGACAAGAGGGCGCAGACTGGCATTTTGTTCTGGAACGTTTAAAGCTGACCCAGAAAGCCGCACGGGCCTCAGCAGCAGCAGGAGGACTTTCTGCAGATGGAATTTTTTTTCATTTATCTGGAAGAAATTCAGAAACTGTTCAAACTCCTAACAGTGATGGAGCTCTCATCACCTGGGAGGCAGATTCATTGCCAAGGGTAAGCGAAGAAGTCAATTCCAAGTTGTTACTTTGTACAGAAGAAGACTGAGGGAGGCTGATGGAACATTAAAACAACCTTGAATTTGAATGCTTAAAAAACGGGCCAAAATGCTGGAAAACTCAGCTTCATCCCCGAAGAAGATTTGAGATGGACTTTCATTACCATTTTAGAAGAAATTACGACGAAGACAAGAATAAGATGAAATGCAGTGTCAAAGTGGATTTTGCAGAAATGCATGCCATAACCCTGTGCAAGTGGAATAAGCCTGCCCAAAAAGTAAGCCCCTGTCTGGGTCTTCCCAGAGAGGGGCTGGGCTATGGGAGGGAGTTGGACCCATGCAGAAGGATCAGCAGGGACCTGGATGGATGGCACCATGTGTGCCTGCCTTGAAAAGGACCACCATTTCTGACACTTTCTTCTCCACTGACTGGGATCTCAGCTCAGACCTCTGGGTTGCTGCCCTCTAGGTGTTCTCCTTGTTATAACTCCCTATGCACACTCAGCCACCTCTCTCAAAATCCCTCTGGGTCCCGGAGGCAGCTTACACATTTAATTGAGTGGAGGGAAAGACTTTGCCACTTCTTAAAGGAGCATCAGTCAAGCAGGAGGAAGAAAGGGTAAGGTTTGTATGCCGCCTCCACACCTGGGCTGGGGTGCCATTAAGGGGTGGGGGCTGCCAAGGAGGCAGGAAGAGAGAGGGAGGGAAAAGAACAGAGCAGAGGTGACAGTGGAGGGGAGGGATAAAGGAAGGGAAGTTCTTGCCTTGGAGTCAAATTGTTCTTAAGACTGAACCTGGGGGCCAGCGCTGTGGCTCACGTGGTTAATCCTCTGCCTGAGGCACCGGCATCCCATATGGGTGCTGGATTCTAGTCCGCGGTTGCTCCTCTTCCAGTCTAGCTCTCTTCTGGGGCCCAGGAGGATAGTGGAGGACGGCCCAAGTGCTTGGGCGCCTGCACCCGCATGGGAAACCAGGAGGAAGCACCTGGCTCCTGGCTTCAGATCGGCATAGCTCCAGCCATAGCAGCCATTTGGAGGGTGAACCAACAGAAGGAAGACCTTTCTCTCTCTCTCTTTCTCTCTCTCACTGTCTAACTCTATCTGTCAAAAAAAAAAAAAGACTGAATCTCATTCCCTAGTATCAGGGAAAGTGGTGAAGGGGGGAGGGAATGGGAAGGGTCACCCCTCCTATCCTTTTACCCCATTCTTCCAGTCTCCCTTTACTCTGCCTGTTCCCACAGGCTCTGGCTCAATCTCCACCCCATAAAACCCCACACCCAGTCTAGGCCTGGCTTCAGTGGCTTCTAAAGCGAAAGGGAAAGGCTGAGGCTGTGGGGAGTGAGGGTGTCGGGCTTGAGAGAGGTGCTGGCAAGGGTGGGGGTCAAGAGGCTGGGGGAGGATGAGAATTTCTGGGCAATATTATAGGAAACTCAGGCCTGAGATAGAGATAAAGGGCAGGGGGTTGGTCCAGGGATCAGGAAGTCAAATTGTTTGTTTGAAGGGAAAGAGGGAAGGTGGGAGAGAGAGAGAGAGAGAAATATAAGGGGGATAGGAGAGAGAGAGAGAGAGAGAGAGGATGCAAGCTTCTGTTCACTGGTTTAACCCCCCCTACCCCAAAAATCCTTAAAACAGCCAGGGTTGGGCCACACACTCTGGGTCTCCCACATAGGTGGCAGGAACTCACGTATTTGAGCCATTACCTGCTATCTCTCAGAGTAAGCATCAGCAGGAAGCTGGAATTGGCGCTTGAGCTGGGACTTAAATCCAGATACTCCAGTATGGGATGCAAGTATTTCAAGGGACTTCTTAAAAACTGTACTAAACACCTGTCCCAAGATCTGGAATTCTTGTGTTCAGCTTCCATGTGATAACCATGTCCCCAAGACTTGTACCTGGATTACAGAACACTCACTCACAGAGCAACACAGCGACCCATAATTGTTATCTCAACACACCCAAAAACCCATCCCTGGGGAAGTAAAATTACTTTCCCTAAAGAAGGGACAAAATGCACCAATGTCTTCTACAAACCATGTTGATGATCAACCACGCAGTTTATCAGTTTTTTCAGTTGTTGGGGAAGTAAGAAAATAAAGAATATATAAGAAAAGAAAATTTTACCTGTGTAAAAGCAATACCAGTTAAACTCCCTGATGTGAGCTCTTAATTCTTGTGCCTAATACCTGTGGAGGCTCAGTGTGACAATGGGTATGATGAACCATGTCTGATTAATACAATCCTTATACATTTTATTTGATTATTAGGATCTAAAAAGGCCTATACACTTAAAATATTTTCACAAATCATGTTCTCCATGCTATCTGATTACAATATTCTTGCTTCCTCTAAGAGATTACAGTACTCGGTTATTTTATATGGCTTCATAGGCACGTGGGATTTCACAAGATGAAGTTTAAAGCAACAATTATTTTTTATTTATTTATTTATTTTTTGACAGGCAGAGTGGACAGTGAGAGAGACAGACAGACAGAAAGGTCTTCCTTTGCCGTTGGTTCACCCTCCAATGGCCGCCGCGGCTGGCGCGTTGCGGCCAGCGCACCGCGCTGATCCGATGGCAGGAGCCAGGAGCCAGGTGCTTTTCCTGGTCTCCCATGCGGGTGCAGGGCCATACTCCACTGCACTCCCGGGCCACAGCAGAGAGCTGGCCTGGAAGAAGGGCAACCGGGACAGAATCCGGCGCCCCGACCGGGACTAGAACCCGGTGTGCTGGCGGTGCAAGGCGGAGGATTAGCCTAGTGAGCCGCGGCACCGGCCAAAGCAACAATTAAAAATATAATTTCTGCTCCAGACTGGTCCTATATTCCAAACAAAGACCATAGTACCACATGAGACAGGTTGGAATATTTATAACTTGGTTTTGGAGACTTACTTCCAAATCAGGAGGCTCTCAGCACGCACACAAAAGCAGAGGGTGAAGGGCAGGACTTCATTCAGGTACACTGCCACCAGGTGGAGGCAGAGTGCCATGGACTATGAAGTCCGACCCAAGGTGGAGAATTTGCTACAGACTGAAGTTCTGAGTCCAAACCCCAGATTTAATCCCCAATCTTTCTATTTTTCATGCATCAGAAACATTTACTAAAATAGCAAAATGCAAGCACACTATACACATACATTTAAAATCACTCTTGCAAAGGGTTTAACCATTTAAAAATAGTCACATCTTTCCCTTACATCTCTTACGTTTCCTTTTTTTTTTTTTTAAGATTTTATTTATTTATTTGAAATTCAGAGTTACAGAGAGAGAGGAGGGGCATAGAGAGAGGTCTTCCATCCGATGGTTCACTCCCCATATGACCACAACGGCCAGAGCTGAGCTGATCCAAAGCCAGGAGCCAGGAGCTTCTTCCAGGTCTCCCATGCTGGTGCAGGGGTCCAAGGACTTGGGCCATCTTCTACTGCTTTCCCAGGCCATAGAAGAGAGCTGGATTGGAAGTGGAGCAGCCTGGACTTGAACTGGCGCCCATATGGGATGCTGGCGCTTCAGGCCAGGGCGTTAACCTACTGTGCCACAGCACTCGCCCCTAAGTTTCCTTTCATCACATACACCTTCAGAGAGAAATTACTGGCTTTTCCTAGTATATTGCTTTGGCGTGGAACACCCAGACTGTCTGAACTGTGTTTGTCAAAAACTGCCAAAGCTCAGTTTCAGGTTGCTCCCTCCCTCCGTTCTCCCCCTCACTCAGTACTTGCAGGAGAAGCAGTGGGGAGGGGATGTGCAGGCCAGAGGTGGGGAAGCTCTGGAGGGCAGCCCCTGCCCCAGCTGCCTGACACTTTCCAGCATCAGCAGTGATCATCCTGCCTGCAGAGAAATCCCTGAGCCCCAAGCAAAGCAAGAGAAAAATGAAAGCTCCCATTTCAGACTCTCTGCTCCAAGCCCTCAATTCCTTCCCACTAGGAAAAAAAAAAGAGCAAAAAGTGCCATTTCATCTGATAAGTCTCACACTTCCCATGTGTAGAATCTCTTTTTCAGGTGAATCTTTGCTGCTGGGTTTGAGTCGTGTTTGACATTTTACCTGAAGGGGAGATGTGCAGATCGTGTGCAGGTGAAGTGGCATTGAGGAGCAGGTCAGGCCATCCTTGTCAGTTAATAGACTAGGCCTTTAGGGTCTCTCCGTTTATCATGCCAATCTCTGTATGTATTTGAAAGGCAGGCCAGCGCCATGGCTTACTTGGTTAATCCTCCACCTGCGGCGCCAGCATCCCATATGGGCGTTAGGCTCTAGTCCCGGTTGCTCCTCTTCCAGTCCAGCTCTCTGCTGTGGCCCGGGAGTGCAGTGGAGGATGGCTCAAGTGCTTGGGCCCTGCACCCACATGGGAGACCAGGAGGAAGCACCTGGCTCCTGCCTTTGATCAGCGCAGCGCTGGCCATAGCAGCCATTCGGGGAGTGAACCAACAGAAAGAAGACCTTTCTCTCTGTCTCTCTCTCTCGCTGTCTAATTCTACCTGTCAAATAAAAAAAGAAAGGAAGGAAGGAAGGAAGACAGAGAAACAGAAACAGAAAACTTCCATTTACTGGTTCACTCCCCAAATGTCTGCAACAATTGGGGATAGACCAGGCGGAAGCCAAGAACCTGAAACTCAATCCAGGTCTCCTATGTGGGTAGCAAAGACTCAAAGTCTTGAGCCATTAATACTGCCTCTCAGGGCGCACATGAATAGGCCAGGGCTGGAATCCAGGAACTCCAATATGAGATGTAGGAATCCTAAGCCCCCTCTTAACTGCTATCCCAAATGCCTGCCCCCTAAATGCAACTCTTAGGCGGCTGAGCCTGAGCCTGGAGGTCTCTGATGTGGCTGCAAGACAGCAGGGAAGCTGTCAGCCCTGGCTGACGGAGGACACTGCCCAGGAGCCGGGGTTGGAGTCACTAGAAGGGCTATATTTAGCCCAGCTCTGTTAATAGCTAACCCCTTTGCTCTCCTCAGGAACACAGCAGGCAGAGATCTTGACAGTGAGCTGCAAGTGCAACAACTTGTATAGGCTTATAACTTGAACAGAAAGATAACTTTAAGGAAATGACCTAAAAAAGCATAACTCCACGGGGACTAGCTGAAGATGGTAACGTTGTTTTGTGAATCGCTTTCCCGAGCAGTTTATATTCATTATGCTCATTTCCTGTATTATTTTATGTAATTGGTTCAATCATAATTTAGCTTTTCTTTAGGACAAGTATTCTTTTCTCAAGTTCATGTTCTCAGGCACACAGTGCTATGGAATCCTGCGCTGTACACCTGTCACCTGCTGGTGACTATTGGGGGAGAAGGCCCGGGACGTGGTAATGTTCTTAAGAACCAAAGCCTGGTTGGAATGACCTCCACAACCTCCAAAGGGAACAAGACAGACACTGACCACAAAGCCTAGCACCCTGGGATAAAGGGCGACCTTGTGTGGTTCATGGGCTGGAAGCTGGGGGTGCCTCTGGGCTCTGAAGCCCAGAACGGGTGTAGAGAATGAACAGAGGCGACACAATGGCACAAACTCTATTAAAACAACACGTTTATTTATTGAATCTGAGGCTGGGAACTGACGACAGCTGAGAAATATGGTGGAGCTCCTAGCTTGACAATGAATAAGCAGACTGTAATTTACCATTGTACGGGTGTTAGACTGCCATATGTTATGTAAATAGCTGTAGGTCCTTTTAAGAAGAGAAGTTCTGAAAAGACAAGGCCCTTTTGTGCTATGACTGACTCTCCTGTCTGAGACCTTCCTTGATTTGCCACAGATAAAAGAAACACCGCCTGGATAGAGTTGCCAGAAAAAATACAGGACACCCAGTGACATTCACATTTCAGAAAAATAAGGGAAGTACTTTTAACACACGCATGGCCCAAATATTGCAAGAGACATCCTTCTATGAAAATAGTATGTGTTCTTTATCTGCCATGGAGACTAGTCTGACTACAGACCCACTCACAGGCAAATCAAAGAGGGGAGAGGAAGGCAGTGAGAAGGGGCAGAGAGGTGGGGGAGAACAGGAGGGAATGCAGGAAATGGGCCAAAGTGAGTTCCTGGAAGGTGGAGAACAGGGAGGGAGAGGGGCAGTAACAGCTCTCCTCTCCCTGGATGCTCCCAGAGCTGGCAGGGACTTGTGCTCAGAGATGCCAGCTTCTCCAGAGGAAAGGAGAGGGCTGTTCATGTGGAGGTCCTGCGTTGAAGAGGAGGAATCCACAGCCTCCATCCTTCCACCAGCAGCCAGCTGGTTGTCCTTGGCACAGACACTACAGCTTTGTTCTCTGCAGACACTGAAAAGTAAATGCTTCAGTCTCAGAAACTCTAGGTGCAGCTGAGGACAGGAGCCAGGCAGCAGGGCTGAAGGCACCGGGAGTCACTGAAAGTGCACAAATGGCAGGACTGGAGCCCAGGCACGTTTGTCTGCCCTGACACACACTGAAGGCCTGGCCCCAACCACAGGTGAGGCGAAGAAGGTTCTTCTCCACGAAGAGGAACGGCCTCAGCAGAGGGGCCTCCACATATCGCCCCTCCACCCAAGCACACAAACAACTCGCAGAGCTTCCGATCGTTTTATTTATGTCATCATCCCAAATACAAACAACTACCCTTCCCCAAAAGCCAGCCCCAACGCCTACACCAGAGACATCAAAAATTAATTAATTAAGGTAGGCAAATAGATGATAATGTCAGGTAGAGTAAACACTTTAAAATTTCTAAATTCCTAATTAGTATCCTCAAATATACGAGATGGTATGCGTATTACATATTTTTCCACCTCATAAAGAAACAGTATATGATGAAAATGAAAACAAATGGATGACAAAACCATCTTGGAAATTTCCAATTTAATATTGGGACAGGTGTTGTGGTACAACTGGCTAAGCAGCCACTAGAGACTCTCACATTTCATATCAAGAGTTTCTGGTTCAAGTCTCAGCTATTCTGTGCTTCCAATCCTGCTTCCTGCTAACGCACCTGAGAGGCAGTGAATGATGGCCCAGGGTCTTGGTTTCCTGCCACCCATGTGGGAGAAACAGATGGAGTTCCAGGCTACTGGCTTTAGCCTGACCCAGCTCTGGCTGCTGTGGGCATTTGTGAAGTAAACCAAGAGAAGGATGAATCTTTCTCTCCCTCCCCATTTTTCTGTCACTAGTAAACAAATAAATCAATATATCTTTTTTAAAAATTCAGTAGAAAACTTATAATATAAAGAAAAGTTATCTCACACAAAATAGAGTAAAAAAGCAAAGATAAAGAAAGTGTGATAGAAAATATAAAATAGACAATCAATTCAAGAAGACCGATATTCATAGAATAGACATTTCAGAAAACAAAATTTTAAAAACAGAAAAAGAAATTATTAAAAATATGTTGAAAATGTACAGAACTGAAATAATAATATTTTATTTGTAGGGGGTTTACTGTGTGTTGTATGAATGTACCTAATTTAGTCTTTCTAATAGATCTGGAAGTTTACCCTACCCGTTTTACAGATGAGGAGACTGGACAACAAATAAATGAAAAAGGTCTTCAAAGATGTGAAAATTCGAGCATCAGGAATAAAAGGATGATTCATAAAGTTCTCAGGGAACAAATCAACAGACTGAGAATGAGGATGATACTAGTCTTCTCAATGCAGTACTCAACCTGGGAAACAATGGAGTAATGCTTCAGAACTTTAAAGAAAGTCATTTTCCACCTACAATTTTACATCTAGCCAAAATGAATCAAGTCTGAAAACAGAATAAAGACATTATGCAGACATGTTTAGACTCAGAAAATTAAGCTTCGTTTTCTTAGAAAGCAACTGGAGGATATGCATCAGCAAAACAAAGAAGTAAACCAAGAAAGAAGAAGACACGGCATCCCAGAAACGTAAATCCAACCTAGAGACACTGCTAGGAGGAGATCTCAAGTTAATAACTGCATTGCAAAATTAGAGAACCATCAATCCACCGTGTTACAGGAAGAGAGTTTCAGAAGGTAGCGTCCAAGGTATGTCCAAGAAGAAGGATGTGTGTCCATTGGAAAGGGTGATATGGCAGATGATATGAGAGAGCACCTGCATAAAACATGACATTGACCATTACCTACACAAGGGATCACAAAAAGCTATACAACAAAGGACACATCATTGTAGTCTGCTGATGTATTCCATAATGAACAATATTTATACGGTCATAATATTGTAAATAGTAATTATTGACATAACTAAAAGTGTGATAAACCTTGGGCACAAAGGATGAGAAAGGAGAGGTAGAGATATTAAATCTTCTTCTCTGATAAATTTGAAAATTCAAAATTACTATGTAGGGGCTGGTGCTGTGACACAGCAGGTAAATTCCCTGGCCTGAAGTGCAGGCATCCCATATGGGCGCAGGCATCCCATATGGGCGCAGGTTCAAGACCTGGCTGCTCCATTTCTGATCCAGTTCTCGGCTGTGGCCTGGGAAACCAGTGAAGATGGCCCAAGTCCTTGGGCCCCTGAACACATGTGGGAGACCTGGAAGAAGCTCCTGGCTCCTGGCTCCTGGCTTTGGATCTGTGCAGCTCCGGCCATTGAGGCAATTTGGGAAGTGAACCAGTGGATGGAAGACCTCTCTCTCTCTCTCTCTTTCTCTCTTTCTCTCTTTCTCTCTTTCTCTCTCTTTCTCTCTGCCTCTCCTTCTCTGTGTGTAACTCTGATTTTCAAATAATTAGATCTTTTTAAAAAATTACTATGTATATATTATTTAAATGTGTAAGGGAACTGTCAGAAAAAGCAGCTAAAAGTTCAAAGTACCTCCTTCCTGCGAAGCACGGACAGCAAGTGTAGGATTGTTCAGGAAACTACTGTTTTGTATTAAAAGCTTTTCAGCACATTGTACCTAATTACTTATATTTTTAAAATAACAAAAAACTATTTTGCTTTAAAAAGAGGCAAGCTGGTGAGAGGAGTTCATGTAATTGAGACGCCAGCCCCTTGGGTTCCCACGTTCCTTCACAATTCATCTCGTTGGCACTTGACCAGCTCTTCATGAATTCCCGTCCTTTGATTCATCACCTACATCTTCTACTGCACTACTGCACTCCTTTTTTTTTTTTTTGCACAGGCAGAGTTAGACAATGAGAGAGAGAGACAGAGAGAAAGGTCTTCTTTTTTCCGTTGATTCACCCACCATGTGGCTGCTAAAGCCAGTGCATTGCAGCCGGTGCTCTGCGCCAATCAGAAGCCAGGAGCCAGGTGCTTCCACCTGGTCTCACATTCAGGTGCAGGGACCAAGGACCTGGGCCATCCTCCACTGCACTCCCTGGCCACAGCAGAGAGCTGGCCTGGAAGAGGAGCAACCGGGACAGAACCCGGTTCCCCCGACTGGACAAGAACCCAGGGAGCCGGCGCCAAAGGCGGAGGATTAGCCTAGTGAGCCATGGTGCCGGTCTGCACTCCTTCTTCAGCATTGATGATCTGACAACCTCTACTCATTCCAACACCTGCATTCTTTGCAATGTCCTAATCCACTCCCTATATTTGACTTTGATATCTCAAACTTTCTCTTCCTCCCTGCTCTTTCCCCTAATTCATAGCACAAGTGGCTTAGAAATGTGATGTTCAACAACAAATTACAAGAAATATAATCTGTTGCAACTACTAACCTACCTCTGCAACTTTGGCCAAATCACCTCACTTCTCAAAGTTACCTTATCTGTTAGGCAAGAGATTGACTCTCCTTCATCCCTAATTTTCTGTATTTTATATTTCAATCTTGTGGCTAAGTTGTCAGAGGAATACAGAAATAATCACAAAGGAAGTAATGTCATCGACTGTGTGATTAAAAAAATGATTTACTGAAGATTTGTATTGGATTCCATTCCCTATAAAAAGAAATTGGAAACTACACCTGAAGCTTAAACCAACAGTGGTCCATATCTGAATTAAGCTAATAGAAGCCTTAAATGGAGAGCAGAGGGTTCCAAAGTCACTGAATTAGTCCGTTTGGATGAAACCTCTTCTGTGAGCCCTTTTATGAGACACATATTCAAATCCTGTTGATAATAATGGCTCAGGTAACCTCTTGACACAAAAAAAAAGGAGTTGATTTTAAATCTCCCAGACTCTAAGAGAGATAAAAGGTAACTGGAAATAAGCAAGGCAGAGGCTACCATTAGGAAATATAAACTCAGATGACAAAAGACTGAAAACAGAACCCAAAGATATGCAGAGTTCTCCAGTTAGGGGGAAAGGCAACTGTACTGTTACAAGTGAAAGCCTTTTTTCTTGCTCACTTATTGTGTGAGTTCATCCACTTGCTGAGGGGCTCTTAGAAACAAAACAGAAACAATGGCATGCATTTATGATTACTAACAGTGAAGATGTAGATGGAAGTTTTAACACCCCCTTTTAGAGTTAGGAAGAACACCTTGTTAGACAGATGAGATAATCCAGTCACGTCACCAAGTCGACTTGTTGGATCTTTCCAAGGTACCCTGGGACCACGGAAGATCAGGCCTTTGAAATATTAATAACTTCTAAGTCCTTCCCAGATATGAGAAGTTAAGCAAATACGGTCTATCTCAAAATAACGCACACACATGCAAACACACACGTACACAAAAAAGAAGGCAAACAATCGGGAAAGAGAAGGAAAAATCACTAAGGACTCAGTCCTTTGGTAAAACTGAACCAATCATTTTAAAGATTGATAACTCCATCCCTACTGACGACTCATTCTTGTGCTTTTGACATTGGTTCCTCACCTGGGAAACACAGAAACAAAATAATTAAGATATTTACTGCAATAAGTTTTCAAACCTCATGTAAATTCAGTACACATTTATTGAACTAATAGGGGATATTTACTGCAACCTCCCCATGTCTCAGGAATGCCATTCAATGTTTTGGCTCATTTTATCCAGACTATCGCCTTTTCTGGAATTTGACATTCATCACCTGACTGAGGCCTAGACACACTCATGATAAGCAGATGGGTACTTAAGAATTTGTGTTTCTACCATGAAACACCTGAGGCTGGGCCCCTATAAAGAAAAGAGCTCACAGTTTTGGAGATTTAAGGGCACAGTGCTGGCTCCTGTCTAGCTCCAATGAAGGTCTATGTGGACGGCCCAATGATGGCAGGAGCACAGGTAAGAGTAAGAGAAAGGAAGTCAGAGTGCAATCCAGGGGTCAGGTTCATTCTTATAAGAACTCTTCAGGATCCCACTAGAACTGTTTTAGCCCCTTCTAAGGGCCGCACTCCCAATGACCTAGGGACCTCCTGCTAGGTCACACCTCTTAAAGGCCCATCAGGACCATGAAGTGGGAATGAAGCTCCCAGCACATGTATTTTGGGGGACAAACCACATCCAAACCATAGTAGACAGGGTCAATTAATAAGAGTAAAGGCAACTAGGGCAGGAGTTGTGGCACAGTGGGTTAAACTGCCACTTCGGATGCCCACGCCCCATATCAGAATGCCTGAATTCCAGTCCAGTCTTTGCTTCTGATACAGCTTTCTACTGATGTGCACCATGGAAGACAAGTACCTGGGTCTCTGCCACCCACATGGAAGGCTAGGATTGAGTTCGGGCTCCTGGCTTTGGCCTGGCCCAGCCCCAGCTGTTGCAGGCATTTTGAGGCTGTAGATGGAAGATCAATATCTCTCTTTTGCCTTTCAAATAAAAAGAATTAAACAAACAAAAAAGAAAAAAGGCTACTTAGTGTCTGTCATGATTCTCAAAATATTTAAACACCAAACATGGACACTGACCAATCAATAACCAGGTGCCAGCCCCACTACCAGGAGGTCTTTCCAGGGTCCCCAGTGGCATATCCGTTCACAAAGGAACGAACAACCTCTCTGCTCCCATCCAGGAGAGAGCCCACAAGGTGTAAAAGACAGCTCTTTCGGTCTGGGCCCACTGGACAAGATTCAGCTCTTCTGCTCCAGTGGAGGTCTGGAGATGCAATAGATGACCCTAGCTTGGATGTCTGTCAGAGAAACCCCATGAGGAAGACACAGTTTAAAACATCTATTATAGGGGCCGGTGCTGTGGTGCAGCGGGTTAACACCTTGGCCTAAAGTGCCGGCATCCCATATGGGCGCCGGTTCTAGTCCCGGCTGCACCTCTTCCGATCCAGCTCTCTGCTATGGCCTGGGAAAGCAGTAGAGGATGCCCCAAGTCCTTGGGCCCCTGAACCCATGTAGGAGACCTGGAAGAAGCTCCTGGCTTCGGATCAGCACAGCTCCAGCCGTTGCGGCCAATTGGGGAGTGAACCATAGGATGGAAGACCTCTCTCTCTGCCTCTCCTCTTTCTGTGCAACACTGACTCTCATATAAATAAATAAATCTTTAAAAAATATATCTACTATAGACTTGCCTGTAGATTTCCCAAATTGAATAACAAGGGGAGCAGAATCAAGAACTTCTTTCAGATCCCTGGACCTAGAGGCCTGTATGTCTGTCCACAAGGTTGTGAGTGTCCACCTGCAGCTGGTTGTGGTGTGTGTCTGATAACTGTGAGTGTGTGTGTGTTTGTAGGAATGGAGTCCAAGAAACTCCCTAGAAGCCCAAAGAGGTCTTTGAGTCTCAGATTTTATCTGTAAAAGTCAGACTCTTTAATTCTTCCCCATAATACATCAGTGTTTGTTTTAAGGCAAACATTTCCCACTGCAAACAGCCAGGAGACCTGACACTTTGGAGAGAGGCCACATGGCTACCTAAAAGCTTTGTGAACCCTAGCTCAGTTCCATTTCTGGTACCCCCGAGTGCACTTGTTTCTCCCAGTGAGACGCAGGCCGGGTGGAAAGAGCACTGTGTGAGGAGCCAAGCTGTGCCCCCCCCCCCCCCGACACCTGCAGTTCTCCGTAAGATCAGGATGCTCAGTGCAGGTCAAATGGAGAAATGGACGGAGGAAGGAACAAAGGAATGGAGGGGTGCTGACTCTTCGTGGAGCAGTGCCCTGGAGGTCTGTCCACATGCGCCACAACCTGATGTGGATGCTGACACCCAAGGCACAAGCCAGACACTCACACTCAAGGCAGATGTTCAGGGCAGACCCTGCAGATACAAAAGGATGGAACAAACCCAGCAGGAACAATTAATCACCTGGGAAAACACAACCTGAACCGGAGAGACAAAGCAGCTGACAAGAGGGGAATTCTATATGGAAAACCATTAGACATGGGTGTTAAACATCCCCGCCATCTGTGGCGGGAGAATAAATCATGTTGCCAACAGCAATTTGCAGGCAAGGGAAGGTGAAGGAGAAGAGAACAGGGAGGCCAGGAAACACAGGCAGGTCTCTCAGGTAGAAAATGGACCTCGCACATCCAGGCCAGGACTCCTGTGAGCTGGACAGGGAAGCACACTGGCTACCCAGAAGGCAGAGTGATGATCCGGTTCAAACCCAAACAATGAAAAGGCTTCACAGAGAACGCTCTGTTCTCTCTCAGCAGGCTGGGCAGCTGCCTGGCAAAGGGGTGTGAGAGAAGGAGAAGTATGGCCATTCAAGTCAAATACATGCCAGCTAAATAATTGCATGCCATGTTTTACCCTAATACAGTATCATAGTTGCATTTTGTATGTTTCACACATGAAGAATGTAGCATATACGCATTCTGGGTACTTTCAATCCTTGGGCCAGTGTAAAAGAAATGGCCAGGATGGCCGGCACCGCAGCGCCTGTGGCGCCGGCACCCCAGGTTCTAGTCCTGGTTGGAGCACCAGATTCTGTCCCGGTTGCCCCTCTTCCAGTCCAGCTCTCTGCTATGGCCAGGGAGTGCAGTGAAGGATGGCCCAGGTCCTTGGGCCCTGCACCCCATGGGAGACCAGGAGAAGCACCTGGCTCCTGCCTTCAGATCAATGCAGTGCGCCGGCTGTAGCGCGCCGGCCGTGGCAGCCATTGGAGGGTGAACCAACAGTAAAGGAAGACCTTCCTATCTGCACTGTCCACTCTGCCTGTCAAAAAAAAAAAAAAAAAAAAAAAAAAAGAAATGGCCAGGGTAAACAAATCCACCCACAGAGACAGAACCTAGCCCAGTTAGAGGCTGCCCAGGGCCAAGAGGGGCAACTGGGGGAAACAGGGAATGATTGCAGAGAGGTATGATTTCTTTAGTCCATGATAACAATTTTCTAGAATGGACTGTGGCAATGCCTGTGTAACTGTGTAACTCTAAATACGTTAAAACCCATGAAACTATGTACATTAAATGGGTGAGTTGTATGTTGTGTGACGTGTATCTCAATAAAGCTGCTGAAACAAAATCAAACCTGGGACAGTATCCTATCTGTCACTTACTAATCAAGGGCCCTTGGGAAAGTGCTTATCCTTATCTTAGTTTCCTCATCTGTGGAATGGGGATGGTAGGATGGCACCAGGTAAATCATCCAGGTGATGTGACTTCTCAGTGAGATCATACATGGGACAGAAATGTGACAGAAATGCATTTAATGACAGCTTTCTGTGTACCTGGCCCAACATAGCAAATAAATGAATGTTTGTGGAAAATGAGGTTTGGAGTTAAATTGATGAGAGCCCTCAAACCTCCAGAGAACCTATCACATGGTCAACACAGTTCCTCTGGCTATTTCCCACCAGAAAAAGTATCCACAGCTGCAGAGTGACCAGAGATCAAGCCGCCCCAGACTGACTGTGGAAAACATTATTTCCATGCTTTGGGCGAGAATTGGATTAGCACAGCATAGTTATTTGCCAATCAGAAGTTCTGCTCAGTAGTTATATAAATTTCCGGTAAATTAATTCATTATTACTTGATAAAAGACTATTTATTTGGGAAGCTAAACGCTTTCAAAATACAAGGTTTATGGAATAAGCCAATAGAAGGGGATTTGGAGGTAGAATCGTTGGGACCACTGAACCCAGTGCCTCTGAGCTCCTCCAGCTGTGTTTGATTGAGTTTTGGAGAAAGGGTGCTTATCAGAGATGGCAGAGGAAGGCACTCGGGGCTGCTGGGGTAGCAGCATGAGTGACAGCTTGCAGCATGAAGCATCTGGGGTGTTTGGGGAAGAAATAGAAGTTTCATGACTCCTTTCTGGCTCCTTCTCCATGGCTAAGAGCTAATTTCTGGCTTTAGAAGCCATGGCATTTTGAAAGCCACTCAGAGAGATTATCCACTCATATTCCTGCCATTAAGATGGCCTTTTGAGTCACTAAAGTTGTCTTTTCTTTGGTAACAGTGCTGAGGTCAAAGCCATGGTCCTGATCATAGTTATTCCTGGAAAAATACAGGCTTGTTTTGCCTCCTAAATCAACTCTTATAAAGCACTTTGAGTTTCCTACAGCAGAAGGAAGAATCCCCTGGGACTTGAGCTCCAGGTGAGTCCAATCCTGCTCAGGGCACTCAATGCCTCTGTCAGCCGGACACACAGCACATCAGGCGTTGGCACCTTCCTAGACTTGGGAGCTGTCTTTCTAGTTTATGCGCCAGCTGGCAGAGAAAGAATTCTTCCTGCAGAAGTTCAAATAGAACAAGGACTTGCCTGGGAGTGCTGGCTCAGAGAAGATTGACAGCTCTCTCCCAAGAGGCTTCCAAGAGGCAGTCATTCCTCCAATGACTTGGCCATGGCCTGTGGTCTGTACTTTGGTCTGAGGGTAGACTCAAAGAGAGCAGCCAATGGATGCATGAAGACATTCTTCTCTTAAAGATGAATCTAGGAAGGAAGGCCTCTGGCTGGAATGTTCTTTTGTGGCCCTGGGTTAAGTGGGCAGAAGCTGACCATTGGCTGACTGGGGCAACTGTCTCCGCAGCAGGGTCTGACTGAGTAGTAGGCTTGGGGCCCTCAAAAGAAGATGGTTAAGGGGCCCCCACCCAACCACCAGCCAAGACAAAGTTCAGACAAATATTGCCCACTTTTGTCTCAGACCCTCTCCTTTCCTTGGTTTCCACGGTGACTGTACCCTTGTGATAGCCTGATTTTCAATCCATTAAAATATTCTATCAAATTAGTCAACTCTGAGAGGCTTGAGGGCTAACCTGCCTCTCTCAGATGTGCTCAGAGCTGCTGAGTTACACAGGACCCTTGGAGAATAATCTTGTCTCCCCACTCTTTGAGTTTCTGAGTATTCATTACAGCAGATGAATTTACCAAGTACCCACATTGTGCCAGGCACTGTGCTGAGGACTGGTCATGTCCTAGCTTGTTGAATCCTCACAAAAACCACCTCAGGGGTGGAAATGATTTGAATATTAGTTTGCACTGTGTGTATTCTCCCAGAGGCTCTTGTGTTAAAGGTTTTGTCCCCAAAGCCTTATGTTGGCAGGAGAGTAGAAACTAAGAGGGTGAAAACTCAATCCAAGGCCGGCGCTGCGGCTCAACAGGCTAATCCTCCGCCTTGCGGCGCCAGCACACCGGGTTCTAGTCCCGGTCGGGGCACCGGATTCTGTCCCAGTTGCCCCTCTTCCAGGCCAGCTCTCTGCTATGGCCAGGGAGTGCAGTGGAGGATGGCCCAAGTGCTTGGGCCCTGCACCCCATGGGAGACCAGGAGAAGCATCTGGCTCCTGCCTTCGGATCAGCGCGGTGCGCCGGTCGCAGCGCGCCGGCCGTGGCGGCCATTGGAGGGTGAACCAACAGCAAAGGAAGACCTTTCTCTCTGTCTCTCTCTCTCACTGTCCACTCTGCCTGTCAAAAATAAAAATAAAATAAAATAAAATAAAAAATAAGGATTATGGGGAGTTGTTTTTTTTTCATTAAACTAATCCCTGCCATTTAAAGAACTCTCTTCTATTCTGAAATTATGTCCTTCTTGCTTTTTGGCATTAAAGTGCCATTTATTAAAATAATGGGTTTTTTTCTTTTTAATGTACTTACATGGCCAAAAGAAAAAGTTGATAATTCTGTTGGTTTCCAAACCTGTTTGCTGGCCTTTGAACCACTGCTCTAAAATGCACACAATCTGTGAGAGTCCAAAAGATCATTTCATTTTCTAGGTTCATGGGTAAGCCTCTCTCACCATTTGTAGTACCCAAGAAGTCAGAAAGCTTAGCCTTGACAGAGGGGGACAGGGTCGCTTTGAGGAGCCATGGACTGAATACAGTATGTGCTGCAATCTCTTATTTACACAAGACACACGACTCTTCATAGCCATGGCAACTAGCCCAAAATGACAGGGCTGATTAATTCCACAAGTGCATTATTCATGTGTCACCAAATATTGACTCTTATCAACCCCCTCCCCCCAGCCATCTGCCCTGGTGTATAAAATCAAAATAAATCAACAAACAAAAGCTGGCAGGCAGATGCCACCCCAGGGTCTCTGCAGCCAACTGCATAGTCTCCAGTGCTGGACTGAGTCCTGAGTGGCTGCTCCAGTTATCCACCCCACTTCTTCCCATACATGCACATGCACACACATACACAAACACACACCAAGGTTTTAGATGGCAATGCTGTGGGTATGTGAGGAGGAAAGGATTGAGGAAAACCAGGGTGGGAAAGCCACTGAACATCCTAGGTGAGGTAGGCATTTGGCTTGACTGTTAATTCCCGGGTCATTTCCATGTACCATGTCAGAATATACAAGTTCAACTTCTGGCTCCCAACTCCAGCTTCCTGCAAATGCAAATCCTGAGATGCAGCAGTGATGGCTCAAATACTTAGGTTCCTGTCACTCATGTGGGAGACCTGGATTGTGTTCCCACCTCCCAGCTTTGGTCCTGGACTAGCCCTGGTCATTGTGGGCATTTAGAGAGTGAACCGGCAGAGGATTTCTCTCCCCTCAACCACCCCCCTCCCACCGGCCGTGTGTCTCTCTGTGTGTATCAACCCACATTGCCCTTTCTTTACCTCTCAAATAAAAAAACACGGGCTGGCACTGTGGCATAGTGGGTAAAGCCATCACCTACAGTGCTGGCATCCCTTATGGATGCCAATTCAAGTCCTGGCTGCTCCACTTCCGATCCAACTCTCTGTTATGGCTTGGGAAGGCAGCAGAGGATGGCCCAAGTCCTTGGGTCCCTCATCCACGTGGGAGACCTGAAAGAAGCTCCTGGCTCCTGTTTCAGATCAGTGCCATTCCAGCCATGGTGGCCAACTGGGGAGCGAACCAGCGGTTGAAAGACCTCTCTCTCTCTCTCTCTCTCTCTGCCTCTCCTTCCGTCTCTGTGTAACTCTGACTTTCAAATAAATGGGTAAATCTTTAAAAAAAATTTAATCTGAGTAAGTCAGGATAGCAGCCGGCCATGTTTTGAACTCTTGTTATTTACCAGCCCTGTAAAGGTCACATTATGTTTCATCTTCATCACAACTCTCAGATACAGAAGCTATTAATAATCCCATTTTATAGCTGAAAAATTAAAATTCAAATATGTTAATTAACTTGTCCAAGGCTGAACATCTAGAAATTCATGGGATGAATTAAAAGTCAGTGTTTTTAATCCCGGTTGTGATCATTTGGATAATAGTTTGAGTGGCCCAAGTCCGAAAGGCCCTGGTGTGGGAGAGTATGGATAGACTCATGAGGTGAGACCACACAGGAGGTGATGACCATGCGCCCTATCTCTTTGCTTCCTGCCTCGCCGTGTGATCCTTCCTCTGCACACACAAGTTCATCAAGATGCTACACTAAATGGACTGCTCAGTCTAGGACTGTGACCTCCTGAAACCTTCCTTCATAAGGATCTTCTTTCAGGTATTTAAGCTGTGGTAACAAAAAAGCTGAGTAACACTACTGCACAAGCCAACTCACCTGTCATGGTCACTTGTATATATTATTCAATCTCCCTGTGCCTAGGCTATGGTTGGAACAAGAATTTGAACCTGAAATCACATGGGTGTTAAATCCCAAAATCCCAAGTTAATAACAAAGAGAAGGTAGAAATTTAATCGAATTATGTTTGCGGGATGAGTCTAGTGGGAAATCCAAGGTCACCGGGGGCATGACCTTGGAAGGTAGTTCTTGTCAAAGGGTTGTAATACTGATTTGCCATGTGATTTCCACACACACTCTACCACTGTCATCCCTCAGACCCACCAGATGGCCACACCAATAGAGTTTGCCTGTTATCAGAGTGTGAACCTCCAAAACTATTAGACAAACCTCCTTCCTTCTTAAGTAGCTTATCTTAGGTATTTCCTTGCAGTAATGACAAGCTGACTAATATAGCTTCCATTTCTATATCACAGTACTGGTGTAATAATGGCACCCAGCTTGCAGAATTGTAGTGAGAACTAAGTCAGCTAACACATGTAATGCATTTAGAGTAATCCCCGGTACATAAGTGCTCAATATGCATTGGCCATTACTATTGGTGGTGTTGTTTAATTACATTATACTACCTTCTTTTGTTGAATGTAGATGACATAGACAAGCAAAGAAAATATAATTGAGTATATGAGCATCCTTGGGGATCAAGTGCCAAGAGAATTACATTTCTGTTGCCAAGCAGAAGATGTCACTTTTTTCTGCACCTGCCCACACCAGGTTGTACATGCTGTGCTCCATGGATTCCTGGGTTTCTTTTCTCCTGCTCTTTTCCTTCAGACTCTTCTAACGGTTCCTCAGAGAGCCCCTTTTCCCCATCTCTCATGGTCCTCTCTCCCCTCAGTCAAGAACTGCTATACAGTCTGGTCCCCAAACAGTAGTTAGAAGCCACACCAACGGCATGGTGGTGGTATGTGCCACACCCAAAGAAAGAGCCTGAGAACACACAGAGGGAGACCAGCAGGTTGCTATGGCCTGATCATTTTTAAAGTCAATTCCCATCACTTTTCCCCTCCACTGCTTCTCACCAAACTGTGGGAAAAGATACCAATTAACTGACTCTAACATCCCTACCAGCTGCCACCCATCTCCAGGAAGGACTGGTGGTACACATCCGTAACTTTACTTTTAGTCTTAACTTTTGTAACTTGGAAAATATTAACAACAACCACTGAGAATGTGAGTTACTTCAGTGATTTTTCTTTTCCGACATTAGAAAAGGATGCCTGCGCTCCCAGTCACCAGCTTGGGTGCGTCACAAATGTGTTTCATTCCCACATGACCTTCCTCTGTGACTAACTGCATTATCCAAAGCAGCCCAAGGCAAGAGAACAGTTGTTTGCTGGTTCCCCCAAGAACGAGTTGCAAATGGTGCATGATTGGCTTGTGCTCTTTGCTTCTTTGAGGGCTGCATTTAAATGTGTCAAATGTCAGGAAAGAATAATCAAATGAATAAAAAAGGGATGCTAAAATGCAAGCATCTACTAGTTACCAAGATATAACTGATGTTTTTTTTTTTTTTAAAAAAAGGCAGTATCCCCAGCTCCATAATTCCATGTACTCAACGATTCTAGTGTCACTTTGTTTCAACTTGACACTGCATGTCCCATAACGACCTACACAGAATGTTCCAGATTTGAACTGACCAAATCTGAATTCTCATGGGATCTAGAAGGCAGAAGTGAAGGGCAGTCTCTCCTGTCTGGTGGTCACTGTTGGTGCTAAGAGGTGAGACAAGTACAAGGTGCCAGTGCCTTTCAGATGGCTTTCACTTCTCTCCGTAGCACACCCAGCTCCCCTGCCTGAATGCTGAGCCTACTGAGTGACCCCAAACCACCACAGATACTTTGTCATAGTAGCCAAGATGCGCCAGCAACACCCATAGACTTTCACATCTGCCCTCCTTGTCACAGCACTTTAGCAGTTGGAAGAGCCCAGCTTCTGGTTGCCCTTGAAAGTTCTGACTCATTGACCTGCTCTAGGGCTGACCCTTCTTCAGCTCCTCTTTTCACAGCTTTGCTTCTTAGCTCCTCCCACCTTTGTGCAGTCTAATGCCTGGAACAGATCCCTTTGTCCAGAATGCCCATGGGCATCCTGCCTTCCTAGTTGGACCCCACAGCCCTCACTAGGATTGGGATAAAGAGAGGTCAGAGTGTGAAGCAAAGAGAACTGTCAAGAGATTTCCTTGGAGGGAGATGTGGCTGTGCTGTGTGCCTCCTCCTTCTTTACATTCAGTCTCACGATGGTCACCAAACTCAACACGTCTCAGAGAGCTTCCTGCAGTTGAGATACAGAAAGTGATGCCTAACCCATGCCTTGGGAAGCTGCAGCAGGGAATTAAGGGGGCTGCACTGAGTTCTGCCAATCCCCAGAGGTTGGGGATAACAGGCAAGAGCTGCCTAGGAAGGCCAAGGCAGTCTATCCTAGTCTGTTACTGATAGGACTACCTAGATGGGTGGAACAAGCTCTGTAGTAAGAAACGGGAGGTGAACTCTGGCCCCTGGAAGCTGAGGGTAGAGGAGTAGTCACCAACAGCCACCTGGGGAGCAGATCCACCCACCACGGCAAGGGATCTGCGAGAGGGTTCCTAGGAAAGGGAATCTCGCTTGGAGGAAACCAGGAAGAAGCACCTCTCCAGATGTGGAACAGTCAATACTTAGCAGCCCAGAGGACTTGTAGGTAACTCCTCACACTGGTCACCGCCTCATTCATTCTTTCCTCCCTCCTTTCTCATCCTGAAATGAGAGAGGTGGGATGAGAGAGGCAGCAAAGACTTGCCATAAAATTCACAGTCTTGATTAATCTCTTGGAATAGACACAGCTGAATTGAGACTGTCCTTTGTCACTTAAAGTGATCACATCACCTGAGAGTGAGCTGGTATGCATGGCCCTGCTGGAATTCTTTATCTAGGGCTGGGGGCTTGATTTACTGAAAGTGCATTCAGAGGGCTACCCCAGCTTCAAACAGAATTTTCACTACTTTTTTAAAATTAAGTAATTATTTCTTTATTTGAAAAGCAGAAAGAGAGGCCCGTGCCTCGGCTCACTAGGCTAATCCTCCACCTGCGGTGCTGGTACCCTGGGTTCTTTTTTTATTTTATTTTATTTTTTTTTATTTAATGAGCATAAATTTCCAAAGTACAGCTTATGGATTACAATAGCTTCTTCCCCCCCGTAACTTCCCTCCCACCCACAATGCTCCCCTCTCCCACTCCCTCTCCCCTTCCCTTCACATCAAGATTAATTTTCAATTATCTTTATATACAGAAGATCAATTTAGCATATATTAAGTAAAGATTTCCACATTTTGCTCCCACACAGAAACACAAAGTGTAAAATACTATTTGAGTACTAGTTATAGCATTAATTAAACACCTAAGAGTAATTGTGTATTAATTACAGAGTTCAAGCAATAGTTTTAAGTAGAATATAAAATGGTACCCTGGATTCTAATCCCAGTTGGGGCGCCGGATTCTGTCCTGGTTGCTCCTCTTCCAGGCCAGCTCTCTGCTGTGGCCAGGGAGTGCAGTGGAGGATGGCCCAAGTGCTTGGGCCCTGCACCCCATGGGAGATCAGGAGGAAGCACTTGGCTCCTGGCTTCGGATGGGCGCAGCATGCCAGCCGTAGTGGCCATTTGGGGGGTGAACCAACAGAAGGAAGACCTTCCTCTTTCATCTCTCTCTCTCTCTCTCTCTGTCTAACTCTGCCTGTCAAAAAAAAAAAAAAAAAAAGTCAGAAAGAGAAAGATCTGCTACACAACATCCAGTGCTGGGCCAGGCCAAAGCTAGGAGCCAAGAGGCCAATCCAGGTCTCCCATGTGGGTGGCAGGGACCCAACTCCTTCAGCCATGATCTGCTGCTCCCTGCTTCCCCTTCCCACCAAGTGTGTCCTGGTAGGAATCTGGAACCAGCAGCAGAGCCAGCATGGGAACCCAGACCCTCCACTATGGGATGAAGCACCTCAGGCGCTGCAGTGTGGGATGCAGGCGTCCCAAGTGACATCTTAGCAGCTGCATCAAATGCCCACCACGTTTTACTCCTGTTTGTATTAGAGTTCCTGACAAGCTGCCATTCGAAGGAGGCTAAAATTCCCATCACTTTAAACAGATCTTGAACCCCCGTTCTGTCTGACTCCACGTACGCAGCTGAAGAGCAAAGGCCACAGAGGAAGAGCGCTGCAGAGCTCCTGCCTGCAGCCTCGGGCCCCTTCCTCCCCACCCCTGACCTCCAACACGCATTCCTTTGCTAGTCAACTTCAGATTTCCCTAGGAATATCTCATTTCAGATTTATCAACTCAAAAATAAATGTACAAGCAAGAAGAAATAAAACAAAGAAGAAGGGACTGGATCAGCAAGTGCAGAGTCAAGAAGAAGGAATGCCTGGAGAAGAGATGGGGCGGTGGAGCTGGCTGGGGACAAGCTTAGCCTCTTGGTCTCCTTTGACATTGGTGGTGCCCTGTTGCCTGGAAAGCCCACGAAAAAGCAGGTTCCTAGTCCCCCAGGCCACCCTGGGGTAAGACCAAGAATCTCAGTTTTTAACAAGTACCTTGGTGACTTAGTCATCAGCAAGCATCAGGCCAACATGTGGGTGCTGGACTCCTGTCCTAGCTACCTCTGTTCCAAGGAAGCGCACTATAGAAGAATGTGATGAGGCAGCCTGCAGGCTGGGTGGTGACTCGGGTTCTACAAAAGCTACAAACAGTGACTTCTAGGACAAAGTGCATTAAAAATCAGCAGCTCAGGGAATCCAAGGAGCAATCCTAGAGGACAGGCTGGCAGAGGCAGGGCATTTGGCTGCACAATGGACAAACTGCAATGAAGCAGAGGCAAGGGCTGGCTGGGGGAGGTGTTGGTAGGGGCGAGAGGCAGGGTGGGGGGATCTCATTGTCTCAAGGACTATCCTGCAGCACTACAGGACACACAAGTACCTTTGCATCTCTAACCCCATCCACAAGGACTCCACTCACAGTTTCCAGCTGACACATCTGACGCTTCTTGCAAACCACCAGGTTTGAGGGTTGCAAGGTGTGGGTAGGGGTGGCCAACTGTGGCATCAGTTCTTCCATTGGGTTCTATGCAATGGTCATCATAAAAAGTTTTATTAAAAGAAAAATGAACAACCATCTATTGTGCAGCCACAGCAGAAGACAAAGGAGTGGCTTAGGAAAGCACAATGTTTAAAATGCTCATAGAGCCTCGACACAAGAGGCACGGTACAGGACCACACAGGAAAGTACTGGAGTTTGAGAGAGGGGACCATCTAAACCATGACTTTTATTGAGTTTCTGGAGAAGAGGCAAGGAAGGGCAGGGTGAACACCTTTGGACTGGCCCATTTCCCTAATTCCAGCAGGCCTGCAACCCTCAGGGCCATCACTAGTTACCTGGCACCTGGCCAGGCAGAGGATAATTGCCTCCCAGAGCCTGGGCCAGGCAGGGGATGTCTGGGCTTCGACTGGGTGGTCTGCATACCAAAGATGTGCTCCTGGCTGTGTCTTTGCTGTCTCTGAGAACTGACCCACCCAGAAATAAGCACTCTCCTCCTAGCAAGATGAGTTTTTTTAAATGTCGAAATATCTTAATATTTAAATGTTTATATTTTGTAAGTTTATATGAAATATTTAATATCCATTTTAAAATACATATACACGTCTCAACACCGATGAGCCACTTCACTTCCTGTCTGTACTACTCAGTTTGCAGATACGGTGACTATCACGCCATGCTGATCATGGCACACCGCTACCGTTCAACATCAGGTGTGGGTATTTGTGTCCCCAAGAGACTGCTCCCAACTTGTCCATGCTGCACGCGCTTCTTCCTGCAAGTTTATTCTTATTTATTCAGCTCACTGAAGCACTCAAAATCACCCCCTAAAATATCAGGGACATGAGTCTTCTCACAAGTGTGCAAGCAAGTCCCTTAATGGGAAAGGAGCCAGCAGGGAACAGAAGGTAGAAAGGTCAGAATTCTCACTCTATCCAAGCAGGGCTCTGCCAGGTTTCTTTCCACACTGGAAACAAATCTATTTGTTATTTTGAGCCATGACTGGGATGACATTTGATGACGTATAGCAAAGCAGGAATTATCTTTTGGAGAAGAAAGACGAAGACATACCGTGAGTCTGATAAGATAAAAGCTGCGACAGATTAAAAACATTTATAAGGGGAGTGGATGGCCACCTGCCAAACAGAAGAAAAGAGGCGCACTCACTAAATGGAAAGAAGAAAGGAGAGGGAAGCCAAGCCAAAAGTTGTGGGATGCATACAGCGTCCTTTCCTGCAAGAAGATTTAGCAATGGGAGACGAACAGGGAAGACACGTTGGAGTATGGGGGCAGGCACTACGTGACCTTGGACAATGCACTTGGCCCCTCATATGCAGTTTCCTGTGTATAAAAAGGGAGTTTGATCTGCTTGCCCTCAGAGTGATGGTGGTGTTCAAATGCATGAATGCAGGTTAGAATGCACTGTGAGCTGGGAGACAAGCATTGAGTATTTAAAACATGGGCTCTTGAACGATATATCCCAAAATATGGCCTGAGGAAGTGCTAAAAAACAGATTCTGAGGAGAGATGTTTAGGCTGCCTGATTAATACACCGACATCCCACATAGGAGTACTTCGGTTTGATTCCTGCCTCTGGCTCCTGATACAGGTTCCTACTAGCGAAGACTATGGCAGGCTGTGGTGTAGACTCAAGTAGTTGGGTTCCTGCCACCCACGTGGAGGACCCGGATTTTGTTCCCAGCTCCTGGCTTTGACTTCAATCCAGTCTCAGTCATTGTGGACATTTGGGAAACAAACCAGTAGCGCTCTCTGTTTTTCCCTGACTCTCCGTCTCTGCTTCCCCTTCTCTCTCCATTTCATATCTTTCTCTTAAATAATCAAATAAATAAGTAATTTTTAAAAGTACAGGTTTGAGCTGGGGTCCAAGAATCTGAATTCTGGTCAAGTACTTCAGATCATTCTGAAGTAGGAAGTCTCAACAAACCTATGAAGCAAACATAGATATAGCCCCACTTTACACAACAGGAAAGTGAGGCACAGTAAAATCAGGCAACCTGCCCAAGGTCACCCAGCTACTGAGTGATTGCTGGGCTCAAGGCAGGAGCTGATCTCTCTACCCTGTCCTCTGAAGAGCAGAGTGGCAGCCCATTTTCGGAAGCATCCAGTCATTGCAGAAGTGCTGGTATCTCTACATCCTCTGAGCTTCTCACAAGCAAGTACTCTTGAAAGAGCTATCAACAGTTATCCATGAGATAATATATGATAGATGATATGATATGATAATATATGATAGATGATAGAGACAGAGGAAGAGGAAAGGATGGAAGAGCCATGTTAAGATTGCAATTTGCACCGAAGCTGTGCTCCTCTGGGTCCCTGTGAAGACTCGCTGGGATAAAATGCTCTCAAATATATCAACACCAAGAGGGTGGGAAAGATCTGTGTCCTCACAAAGTGCAGGAGGAACCTGCAACGGGCAGATAGAAAATGCGTAAGAAGAGCTAGAGGCTCCAGAGCCATAGACTGTTAGAGGTGGACACACCTCTGGAAGTTATCTTGGTTCTCCCCTTTACGTTACGGATGAGAAAATGAGTCTTGGTGAGGGAAGTGCCAAGGTGGGCCAGAAGAGCCCAACCTCAGACCTCATCTCACATCACATTCTACTCCAGTGAGGCATAAATGAAAGGAACCCCACAGCGCCGCCTTCCCGCCAAACACCTTCTAATTCACACACGGCCTCGGCTGCAAGCTTGGCTGAAGGAAGAACCGAAGAGAGGTAAGGAATTCTGAGCAGCAGCTGAGTCAGGAAATGGGGAGAGTCTCAGACATCAATCATGGCACTGATGGATCCACAGAGTCTGAAACAGAGAGCACAGATGACTAGGGGGAAGAGACGCCAACGAGGGCCCCCACAGGAAGACTTGGGAGCACGTGCTGGGCACAGTCACCTTGATTGCCCAGCCATGCTCTACCAGAAAATCAAGAGTTCTGGAGCACAGGCTGTAATGGCTGGAGGTGAAGGTGAGAGTACAGGGCAGGTGATTCATTTCCAGCTCAAAAGTCTCACAGGGGGCCGGTGCCGCGGCTCACTAGGCTAATCCTCCGCCTTGCGGCGCCAGCACACCGGGTTCTAGTCCCGGTTGGGGCGCCGGATTCTGTCCCGGTTGCCCCTCTTCCAGGCCAGCTCTCTGCTGTGGCCTGGGAAGGCAGTGGAGGATGGCCCAAGCACTTGGGCCCTGCACCCATGGGAGACCAGGAGAAGCACCTGGCTCCTGCTTTCGGATCAGCGCGGTGCGCCGGCCGCGGCGGCCATTGGAGGGTGAACCAATGGCAAAAGGAAGACCTTTCTCTCTGTCTCTCTCTCTCACTGTCCACTCTGCCTGTAAAAAAAAAAAAAGTCTCATAGGATACTGTGGCCAAGCAAGCATCCCAGGGCTGCTGTCAGTGGCCACACCTTGCCTATCCAATGTCATTTTGACCACTGCTGTGATAATGGCACGCATCCTATCTTCCATGGATTAGCTTGACCTGGTGATATCCTGGGAAGAGTACTGATGTCTGCCTGAGACACCAGCATGGGGGGAATGGGGAGAGAGGTGTGGTCCTTGGCAATGAAAAAGAAAGAATTTGGGGGGAATTGGGGGACTGAGGGTGAGGCTACATAGAGATTCTAGGACTGAAGTGATAGGACCAGGGACCACTGGAGACAATTCTGGGTGAAGAGTTTCCCAGGGCACCTGCACCTTTTCCATTCTGTCCATCATCACCGTCTCTCCACACATGTTTGTAGTCCAGCTGTGATGTCACATCAACAACAGAGGGGGCAGTGGCCCAGCCACAGCTTCTGAGCGCCCAACCCTCCAGTGACCAGGTAAGTCCAGGCCAGCTTTAGAGCTTTAGAGTGCACACTGGCTTGTGTTCTGACAACAGAGGGCAAGATGAAAGATTAGTGTCATGGACTGAGTAAGCCCTGAGAGTGACCTCTAGATGAGGATCCCAGGCGTGAAAAGTGACCTCATCTCAACAGGGAGAGGTTAAAGAGATGTATTCTTATTTTCTAGGGAAACTGGCAACACTAACACAGCTGTGACCCTGGAATTGAGATAGAGTATAGACACCCATTGGGTTTGGCTTTAACTTCATTTAAAAGCAGTTTGCCAAGGGAAAAAAAAAAGGCAGAAGGGAAGAAGCTCCAGTTGTTACCCATGAAAATAACCTGCTGAGTAGCTTACCAAGCATCAGACTTAGCAAATTGTCTTCATTTGCTGTACAAACCAGGATATGTTGGAGCTACTAAAAAGAATGATTACCCTGACAAACCTAGTGCGTCCCGAAGAGCCTCTCAAAGTTCTCTTTCTTTCTATTTATCTTGGTAATGAATTCTCTGAGCTTTTGGCCTGCCAGTTCAGTTATCTTTCCCCATCTCTGACAAAAGCATGGCTGTGGGGAGAGATAATATTTTCCTAATCAAATGAGTATCAGTGAGATCCATGCAGCAGCTTCTGACATATTTTTTTAATGACTTGATTCTTTAGTAGTTCCTCTTAGGAGAAAGCCTTGGGTATGATGTGAATATGAAGAAATATTCTGGATTTATTCAACTCATCTTTTTTTTAAGAGTTCACTACAAAAATCCTTGAACTTGAAAAGCTTTTTCCACATTGAAAAGGAAAAGGGGAAATTCGAACAATTATTTGAAAGATTTGATTAGTTTCACCTTCCAATTTAGATCTTCAGGCATAAATACTTGGAGTTTTAAAAGATCCAAGTTAGAATCTTTGCTCCATTTCAGGGCCAGCACTGTGTCACTAAGGGTTAAGCTTCCACTTTCAATGCTGGCATCCCATTTCAGAGTGCCTAACTGTCTTGCTTCCAATCCAGATGCCTGCAAATGTGCCTGGGAGAACAATGGATGATGACCCAAGTACTTGGGCCCTTGATACCCATCTGTGGTACCCGGCTGGTTCTTGAGTCCTAATTTCAGCCTGGCCCAGCCCTGGCTGTTGTGCCAATTGGGAAGTCAAGCAACAGATAGAACTCTCTCTCTCTCTCTCTCTCTCTCTCTCCTGCCCCCCTGCCCCATCATTCTGTCCTTCACATAAATAAATAAATAAATCTTTACATAAAAGAATCATTGATTGTTGCTCTGTTGCTTATCCTCTCTCTACTACAGTTTCATAGAGCCCTCCTTATAAAATATGATAATTATGTAAAATAAAGACCATCAAATATTTCACACAAAGCCTGCTTAGTAAATGTTAGATTTTCATTCCTATAGAAACTACAGAATTATCTCAAATCTCCATCTTGTTTTGCCTTTGCAGACATGGTTTGTAAACATGCCACATGTCACAAGAGCGGCTATAATAGTGAACAAATAGTCTGTGCTATTTACAACTTGGCACACCTGGTCTGATACATCCACCTGCTACAGAATATTTTGTAGTTGACCTCCATCAGCCATTCCTTTTCCACCCCTATAGAAATAGATACCTCCCTGCTGCCGAACACCACCATTTGAATAGAATTAAAAAATTTATTTAATCAAGAGGCAGATAATTGCTGATGTGTTGATGCAACCTTTTCATGATCAGGTGAAAAAGAATAACAGCTGAGTCAAAAGTACATTAAGAGGGTAAACCATTAGCTCTGTAAGTATATAACTGAGTGATGAGTATGAATCCTGGGTTCCCCTGTCCATCATTTCCTCAGCGGTTCTCTCTATGCCCTGACCTTCCCTCTCTCAAAGAGATCCCAGGGAATCAAAAGGCCCAACAATTCCAGCTGTCTTGCTTGACAAATTGGAATGGAAGTCAGCAACTGTTTTCCCTCCAGCATCCTCTGGGAAATCCATCCAACTCTATGTTCCCAGCTTGCCCTTGCTTTCAAAGTTGTAATGTTCAAATACCAAGTGGCACATGCCATGTACAGGACATTATTGTCAGCAAGCAATGCAAGGGCTGGGAGGGACAGAGACAGCCCCTGGGAGCAAACAGCCAAAGCTAATATTTAGTTAGAAGAAATGGGGATAAGATGGGCTGAGCCAACTCCAGGAGGGTAAAGAGTAATGCTGAATAGTTGTGTCTTCACTAGTCAGGGAAAAAACGTGATAGATATGAGCAGATACAAAAAAAAACCCACTGATCTTAGACATTTGGCAAGATATTTTAGCACATGAGGTTACAGATGGCAATCATTCAGCCTTGAAGGTCGGAGATGTGGACTAGAATAAGCTCTTAAGAGCGTGCACTTTGTCTGGAAGGAACCATACTTCATTCTGTTTTCTTTCCTCTACCAGTTTTCTTAAGAATCTGAGGTAAATGCTTTTCACCAATTTCCTCATCTGTCAAGAAGAGGGTTCACAGAATGAACTCTGAAATGTGGCTACGCAAAAGATGTGGCCATGAAGAATAAAATCATAAAACTAAATGTTGGGGCTAAAATTTAAAACTTTGAGAAAATCTTTGTGACCTAGACAAAGGCTTCTTAGATAGGGCATCATAGCATGATCTATAAAAGAAAAAAGTGATTAACTGGACTTCATCAAAATTAAACAAACTTTGCTCTTTAACAAATACCATTAAGGAATTAAAGTATAAACCAAAGATTGAGGGTAAATATTTTAAATTTTTATATCTGATAAGGGCTTATATCTAAAACATAAAGAGAATTTTTTACATTTTAAAAATGAGACAAGATTTGCATAAATGCTTAACAAATACATATGAATTATGTACAAACATGTGAAAAGGATGTTTGGCACCATTAGACATTACAGAAGGTGTCTCATGACACCAAGTGTTTGAAGGATGTACACATAATGGAACATTCATACACTACTGATGGGACTGTAACAGGCTATCATCAACATCAGAGCAAGTTTGGCAGTTTCCTAAAAGTTAAATACACACCCATAACCCAACTCAGCAACTTCACTTTGTATACTCAGGAAAGTAAAATATGTTAACCTAGACGCTTGTCCTCAGAAGCTTTATTCATCATAGTCTAACATTTAAAAAAAAGCAGTAAATGCATCTTTTAAAAAAGTGGTGTTAGTGACACAATGGAATAATATTCTGAGCAAAAGGAAGAGTATGGATATAAGCAACAACATGGTTGAACCTCAAAAATGTTACACTGTGTGAGAACCGAACTCTAAAATCTACATTTTGTTTGATTCCATTCATAAGAAATATCTAGTTAAACTACAGATACAGAAAGCAATGGTGACCATCTGGAACTAGACATAGGAAAAGGGGAGAGACCGTAAACTGGTGTAAGGGAACTTTTTGGAGTGATGAAAGTAGCAACGGCTATACAACTGTATGCATGTACTACAAACCATCGAGCTGTACACTTAACAGCAGACATGTGCCCTGGTTTGTAAATTCTACTTTGGTAAAACTGAATGAAATAAGATTGCAGAAAAAAGAGACCCCTCGAGCCCCTGAAGGTCTATCCAAATGTTGGTTTGTGTTGAATACACACAACCCTGGGGCAGAAAGTGACTATGAAGAATGATCTAGAAGGTGGCAGAGTGTGGACTTTTTACAAAATGTCAGAGACAGCCTTGGTTAAGACAGTATTGTCAAACAGGTGATTCTGTCCTTATGACGTCTGTGCTCTCCTCCAGATTAGCACTTCCAGCCACGACATTTCACCCTCTGTTACCTCTTGTTCTCCGCGGGGTAAGATTTAGACTTACGTTCACGTGGGCAAGTTGTGTAGACAGTGAGGGAGAGTTTCTTCCTCTGCAAAGTGGGAATAATGAAACCAGCCTCCCAATACTGATGGGAGGGTCAGTGAGATTAAATGTCTGTAAAGCTCCCAGCTCAGTGCCCTGCTTAGAGCAGCTGCTCCACAAAGGTGTGCTGTTAGCCTCTCCTGTTCTCCTTCCTCAAACCTGCTTCCAGGAACAAGGGTGCCATTCACACCTTAGTGGCAGTGCATTAAGTTCCTCCTCTGCGATTGAAACCATGTTTTTCAGAGTGGAAGAAAGGCTCTTCGTTCACTAAGGGGAAAGGTGGGCACCAGCTGGTCCTGAAACTTCTGAACCTCATTCCCTATTCTGCTTCCTTGCTACCCATCAACAACATCAACAAACAGTCAGCTTGGGACAAATCAAAAACTCCCCTTCTCTATCTTGAAGTGCTGTTCTCTTTGTCACAGGGCTCTAACGAGGATAGTGCAATTTTCAGATTAGATCAGCAGACACAGCCAGAATAGCAGGGCCACAGTTAGCCACCCAAATGCTGTGTGATCGTATGCTATCTTTCCTGAGAATGGTAAAGACACAGTTATGGCTAGACTGAGGCCAGAGAGGTGTTCAGAGTGCAACAGAGGGTTCTTCAAGACGTTCATAGAAAATGGAATTAAAAAATGAGTTTATTTTGGTGTTAAATAGTTTTCAAAACCCAGACATATGAGGGATCCTCAGAAAGGTCATGGGAAATTACATAGTATGAAAAAGCTACGCATGGATTTCAAAACGCTTTTTGCAAGTACCTTTTTTTGAAGTACCCCATGTTTAAGGAAGTGCTCTTTCAGTTGTCAGCACTGACCCAGTGTGACCCTGAGAATGAGAGCCTGCTTAGGACTGAGCTGCCTAAGGAGGTACTGACCACTGTGCAAGCACAGGGTGGGCCTGGGGAAGGCAGCCCTTCCACGCTGTGCCCCAGACACCTTCCCTGCAGCGGTGGCAGCTCAGGACGAGGGGGCCTACCTTCAAGACCAGATGCTGAAGTTAGAGCACCTGCTCTGCCACCAACCAGCTCAGTGCCCAGAGGAAAGTCTACACCCCTCGGTTCTTTTTTTTTCTTTTTTTTTTTTTTTTTTTTGACAGGCAGAGTGGACAGTGAGAGAGAGACAGAGAGAAAGGTCTTCCTTTGCCGTTGGTTCACCCTCCAATGGCCGCCACGGCCGGCGTGCTGCGGCCGGCGCACCGCGCTGATCCAATGGCAGGAGCCAGGTGCTTCTCCTGGTCTCCCATGGGGTGCAGGGCCCAAGCACTTGGGCCATCCTCCACTGCCCTCCCTGGCCACAGCAGAGAGCTGGCCTGGAAGAGGGGTACCCGGGACAGAATCCAGCGCCCCTACCGGGACTAGAATCTGGTGTGCCGTCGCCGCAAGGCGGAGGATTAGCCTAGTGAGCAGTGGCGCCGGCCACCCCTCGGTTCTTTACATGTCCTTGCCCCATGATTTTAGGGCTACTTTTACTCTTCTAGGCAACAGTCCAAAATAATGATGGGAATACTCTTCACCTAGGTCTGCTGGATCCCAGCTTGCATGTCATGTCTTCACAGAAGCATTCCCTGCCTGTGTAGACCTGTCTCTAGTCATGTGCTGTTAGCTACTTGCCCATGGCATTCCTTGCAGTTACTCCAACTTAGTTTATTGTATTGCTTCAGATCAGACAGAATAGTTGAGATTATGGTACAATAATAAATACAGTTCTTAAACATCTCAACAATTTAAACAAGCAAGATTCGTAGCCTTTTCATATCACGCCTTTGTTGTGGTCACCCAGGAGGTGGTTCTGCTCAGTGACCAGGCTGGAAGCAGCCACCATATGGAGCCCTGCCCTGCTCACCGTGCCAGAGGGAAAAGAGAACTCCAGGGAGCTGCACATTAACTGCTCAGGCAATTAGCGGCTCAGCCCAGAAGGGGCACACATCACTTCCACTCATGGCTCATTGGCCAGAAGTAGTCAATGGCCCCAGCCACTCACAAGGGGTCTACGCAGTGTGCACTCCTAACCCCTGCACATGACCCAGAAAGCCAAAAAAGGTTTAGTGAGCAACTCTAATGGCTACTGCATAATTTATTTAGTTTTGTCTGCTTCCCCTGACCAGAATGGCCCATCAGAGCAGGATGGACTATCTTGTCACCATTTGTCCCCAGGGCTGGCATAGTAACTGCCTATGGACTGAGTGATTCAAGTATTTTAGGACTGGTGACAATGCTTCTGGTTGGATGCATGCCAGCCCCTTGGCCAACTGCTCAGCTCCTGCAGGGCTGAGAGCCCAACTCTCCCTATTAACTGAACACAGGTGAGAAGGGCTGCGATGACTGCTTTCATCATTTTCTCCCTGACTTTCTAACCACCAGACCAATGGCCACCCACGCTGTGGAATCTCTTTGTTACTTTTTTCTTCATCTTAAGAGCCGATGTGAGTTGCACATTTTGTCCCATACCATACGTTTTAACAAAGCTGAAAAACATTGAACTGGGTAAACGAAGGTTTCCCTAACTTGTGTCTGCTGCTCCAGCGTTTCAAGGTCCCCCATGAGCCTGTGTGTTCTGCCCCAGAGGTGCATGATTCCAAGCCAGAAAGCCCAGCTCTAAGGGTCCCTGGACGTCTGCTAAGGCCTCTGGCTCAAGCTGCAAGCGTCAAGAACATCCTCTGTCTTTCTTTCCCACTCTTCGTTGTTTCCTTTCAGGAGCTATGGCAATCTTTTTTTCTCTGAGGGGGATAAAATTGCAAATGTATGTGGGAGTTGGCCATTGTGTAATAAGTAAAAGGTGAAGATGAAGGCCTTATTTTTATACCCACCCATTGACGAACTAACGTCTCCTCATCCGGTGTTTAAGACTTTTTTGTTGTTGTTGACCATAACCAGCACTAAGGAGTACATTTCATATAATTTCCATCACAGACACGGTTGGCACATCACTCAGGCTATAGCATCTGACCACTCGCAGTCCACAGCCTCAGCTGCTGATCATGGCTCACTCCTTCTGTGGAGAACTCTGGTGGCAACGCAGGAACTCACCTTCTAGAAGGTTTTGCACCCTTCTTCCTCAGTCAGCTGGCAACCCATGACTGTTGGTTGTGGGTTGGATAGGCCAGCTCCCTTCTTCCGGTGGCAAGCTCCAGGGCTCCTGGGGTCTGGCCTGACAGCATACACTTGCTCCACTTTTCTCCCTGCCCCATCCAGCTGCCCCCATGCCTCCCCTTTCCCTGAGTGGCTCATACCCAATTCCTTTTCTTGAGTTCTGCCTCTAAGGGGTTTGACTTAAGACCCTACCCAACACACACATGTGTGCACACACACACCCCTGAAATAAAATTTCAAGAGAGTAATACTCAACACTTAATTCATGTGATGTACTCTGTTATTTATTATTCATTTGTATATATTTAATATATGTACATACATATAGATGTAATTGCCTGTTTGCAACCCTCCAGGTTGATTTTATAGCCCACTCGTGGGTCACAGCCCTGCAGTTCAAAAAACATTGCAGTAGTCTTCCTGAGTCCATTCTCTGGAAGCTGGTATGCAGTAACTAAGACAGTCAGGAAGAAGGTGGAATGAAGGGCATCTGTCTTTCTGTGCACAGCACTGAGAATTGTGACTGTGAAATTCACTCTCGTGGGGCTGACCATCTAAAAGGAGCCCCAAGCATCCACTGACCTCTGGCTGTTGGGAGGGGAGCTTACCTCCTCCTACCCGCTCCTTCCTCCTCACAAATGCACTTTCCTCAAGACTTCAACAGAAAACGTGGGTTCCAAGGAGAGAAAGCCACTTGACCTTGCCCAGGCACACAGAGATACAGTTTATATAAGTTTATATCAGCATTATCTGTGATTGCCAAAACGAAAACATCCAAATGGCACCCATACATGAGCCACAGTGCAGCAGACAGAGGAATATCACATATCTATTTAAATAATGAAATGGGTTTTCTAATACAGAAAACTTTCCATGATACACTCAGGGTAAAAATCAATTCCCTCCATCCTACAGTTTGCCAATATAATTCCGTTTTTACATCTTAAATGTTAAAAAAAATCATGGTGAAAATATGGAAAAATATACTCCAAATTATTTGCAGCACTCATCTTCCGGGCAATGATGATGGGAAAGGCTGACTTTCTAAGTCACACATTTCTATAACATTTGAACTTTTTACCGCAAGCATGAATTACGTTTAAAATGAGATGAAGCAGTAATTTTTCATTCAAAAAAGGTAAAACACAAAGAGAAGCTATTTATAAGGCGGCAGCATATGTTCCTTTGAAGGCACAAAGGCAGTTCTCCAGCAGGTACAATGCACCTTCAAGAGCCTGAGATAAGACGCATTTCTGTAAGTGCATGCTCTGAGGCCTCATCTTTGTGCCAATGTATAGAAGTGTTAGGCAAAGTACAAATGGAGGGAATTCATAAGCTGTAGTGAGGCTTAGCAAATGGTTAAATAGCCCTGAGTACCAGAATCAAAGAGAAACCTCATCAGGAATGGGACTGAGGCCAGGATCCCTGGGTTCTGGAAGTAGGTAAAGGTGGTGGCTCCATATTGTTATGGGCACCCAAAAAATAGGGTAAAAGGAGGCGGGGGTGCAGAGTTGGGGTAGTTCCCCAACTTTCTAGAAGGCTAGAACACACTTTCTGGAGCACTGCATTTTTACAGGGGCTCATGGTCCTGACTTCATTTTTTTTTTTTTTTTTTTTGACAGGCAGAGTGGACAGTGTGAGAGAGAGAGCAACAGAGAGACAGAGAGAAAGGTCTTCTTTTGCCATTGGTTCACCCTCCAATGGCCACCGCAGCCAGCGCGTTGCGGCCAGCGCACCGTGCTGATCCGAAGGCAGGAGCCAGGTGCTTCTCCTGGTCTCCCATGGGGTGCAGGGCCCAAGCACTTGAACCATCCTCCACTGCACTCCCGGGCCATAGCAGAGAGCTGGCCTGGAAGAGGGGCAACCGGGACAGAATCCGGCGCCCTGACTGGGACTAGAACCCGGTGTGCCAGCACCACAGGCAGAGGATTAGCCTAGTGAGCCGCGGCGCCGGCCCTGACTTCATCTTAAAATCACCTGGGAGCCTTTAAAAATTCTGTTTCCCAGAAACTCTGATTTGATTTTCTGTATTTTTTTTTCCTTCTCCACTCCTCTTTCTCCCCCTCTTTCTCACTCTCCCTCCATTTCTTCCCTCTCCCTCTCTCTTTTTTCGAAGTCTCCTTTGGAGCCTTCAACATACACCCAAGGCTGAGACCATATTGAAGTTTAGGGTTCGGGGACAGAGGCTGGCTCTACCCAAGTTCAGGCAAGGAAGCAACCAAGATGCTGAGAACTGGGCTCTTCCCTTTGTGACACTAATGGACTGCAAGCTTGGGGGTTGGAAGCCTTATGAAGGAGGTGGGGTCAAACACTGCAATTCAGGGTGACGTAGAATCACAGAAACAGGAGGGGGAGAAAATGCCCCTCTACGGGTAAACGGATGAGAACAATTTATGCACGACATACTCATATAACAGAACATCATATAGCAATGAAAATGTATGTCCCAGCATTAACATGGCACCAACATGAGGCTCCCTCAAAAACAGCCTGGCAAGTTATAAAAGCAATTTGAAGCACACGGTTGTAGGTCATGACACCATTTATTTAAATTGGAAACTACAGGAAACAAAAAACTACTTGCTGTTTTGCTGCTAAACAGATCTATACTAACAGTGTAAAAATATTCATGAGACATGAACACTCTAACAGCAAGACAGTGGACACCTCTGGAGGGGGAGGAGGGGATTGGACAGAGAGACAAGGGCAGCAACAAATAGAAGAAGATTGTTCAGGCACACAAGTCTGGGTGAATCCCCAGGACATCACAGTAAGAAGTCAGTGTGTGAAGGTCATGTACTTTATGACTGTTGGTCATATTTGGGAAAAGACAAAACTACAGTGATGGAGAAAAACTGGTGGTTGCCAAGGGAAGGGTGTGATTATTAAAGGAGAGTGCCTGGGAGCTCTGGGGGTGATGGAGTCTTTTGCATACAATTGTGGTGATGGGAAGATGAGGCTATGCATGCATCGCCAACTGATGAAACTGAATTTCTCAACATTAGAAAGCACAATGGTGCTTGTCAAGGACTGAGGGGAGGGGGTCATTGTTGAATAGATATGGGGTTTTATATTGGGAAAACAGTTCTGGACATGATGCTGGTGATGGCTGCACAATGATGTGAATGGACTTAATACACTTAAATACACACAGTTAAGGTGGTAAACCTTTTGTTACATATATTTCACCTTTTTTTTAAAAAAAAAGATGTATTTATTTATTGAAAGGCAGAGAGTTTCAGAGGGAGGGAAAGACAGAAAGAGGTATCTTCTATCCTCTGGTTCACTTCCGAAATGGTTACAACTGCCTGGGTTAGACTGAAGCCAGGAGCTTGGAACTCCATGTGAGTCTCCTACATGGGTGACAGGGGTCCAGTCACTTGGGGTATCCTCCACTGCTTTCCCAGGCCATTAGTAGGGAGCTGGAACAGAAGTGGAGCAGCTGGGACTCGAATGGACATCCATATGGGATGCTGGCAACTTTATCCACAACAACACAAGGCTGGCCCCTGTATGACACTTCTTAAAAAAACTAAAACAAAATCTGAAACAAATGTAAAAAAAAAAAAAGCTAAGTGATGGATATATTCACATTTTTAGTCAACTTCTAAAATTTTCTGTGTGTTTAAATGTTTTAATAAGTTTCTAAAAATATGGGATAGAATAAAAATGTTAGAGCTACAAGAAATTTTGAGATCATGTACTCCAAATTCTTCATATAAGCAGAATCAAACTGGGGGGAAGAAAAACAGCTAAAGCTCCTGACTCCCAATCCAGTGTTTATCCAAGATGATTACTTGGAGCTGAGGTTTCTAATTGATAATAAAATGAAGCTTCTTCACCTCCAGAAATCTTATGAGTGCCAAGAACCATGAAAAGTGTGCTCAGCTTTCCCTGGTTCCCAAAAAACAATTTCTACATCATCAGAGCAATCTGCTAAATATTCTCAAGAATAGAATTAAAATCGAATCAGCAGCTCTCTTTGGAAGAATTGGTGAAACAATTTTAAAGGAAGAAAGTTGCAAAACTAATGTGTCAATTTTACTGATGTCCTAATTGATCTCCTAAGACATTTTAATTTGTTTCCTGTCATCCTTACTCCTGCTATCTTAGTTCTCACCCCTGCTCTTCTCCTATTTAAATACAACCTCATACTGAAAAACTCCTGTGACCTCCTCTCACCCGACATCCAATCTCACTCTAATTAGAACTTACTTTCTCTAGAAAATAGTACTCTGCAAGATTTTAGCCTGAGAAAAAAGTCTTCTGCCATTGCATCTACAGGGTTTACTATTGCAAACAAAGAGCTGGAAAATCAGGCCTGCAGGGGACAGGATGCAAGGGAGGAACCCCAGCGAAGGGCCCCAGGGGGAAGACTCTGCAGGAGACATCACTTTCGGCATCATGGTCACCAGCAGGATGCTCACCTTGCTGCAAACAACATAAAGAATTTCTCAGCTGATGGAAAGTCTCCCATGGGTCCTCCCTCTGAGGCTGCAGGTTCTGGGTGTGGACACCCAGTTGGTTAAGCCTTGGACCCTAGTCCATGCTTTCACTGCCAGGAGCTTCTTCAAAGGCAGTCACAGCCTGGCCTTGCCACATCCCCACGATGAAGGCCTCTCTCCTCTCCCAAGCAGGGAAAGAATTCAACACTGGGAAGCACAGGGGAAAACTGTCCTCTGTCCATAGGCTTCCCCACTTCCACATACATCCTTCTCTCCTTACTTAAATTCTGTTCACTGCCCATCCTCTTCTCACGCTCCCACCTACACACTCTGCTTCAGGCACCCAAAAATGTACTCACCTCCTCTCCAAAGAATACAATTCTGGCGTATTTGAAACTCCTGCTTCTACTCCTAGCTCTGTGCAGTCACTTCTCTGCATAGCAACCAGAGTGATTATTTTGAAATCTAAGATAGATCTTATCACTTCTTGGCCCAACGCCCTCCGATGGATCCAGTTTCAAAGAAAAAGCCTCATCTTCACAATGATCATCTAGGCTCAACCTTATTGACTCAACCCTACCTGTCTTGATCTCATCTCCTGCTGTGGTCTCCCTCACTCTGCTCCCAGGCCAACTCAGAAAAGGGCCAGAAACCAAGAGAGGTGAGACAGCAGGGAATGCAGCCCAAAGGTCAAACATATATTGGTCATAGTGGAAGCTGCCAATGGGACAGGAAAGGTGATCACCTATCTGCAGAGCTAGATATCTCCACAGTGACTACAGTGCTCCTGTACTCCCCTCCTGTACAGGTAGAGTTATAGACAGTGAGAGAGAGACAGAGAGAAAGGTCTTCCTTCTGTTGGTTCACTCCCCTAATGGCCGGTACGGCCGGCGCTATGCGATCTGAAGCCAGGAGCCGGGTGCTTCCTCCTGGTCTCATCTGCTCACCTACAGCTTTTTTTTTAATTTTTATTTATTTATTTGAGAGGTAGAGATACAGACAGTGAGAGGGAGAGACAGGGAGAAAGGTCTTCCTTCCATTGGTTCACTTCCCAAATGGCCGCAATAGCTGGAGCTATGCCGATTCAAAGCCAGGAGCCAGGTGCTTCCTCCTGGTCTCCCATGCAGGTGCAGGGCCATCCTCCACTGCCTTCCCGGGCCACAGCAGAGAGCTGGCCTGGAAGAGGAGCAACTGGAACTAGAACCCGGGGTGCCGACGCCGCAGGTGGAGGATAAGCCAAGTGAGCCACGGCATCGGCCCTCCCCTCTCAATCTTTACTGCAGAATTAGTGTCAGGTTCTCCACCCTCTGGCAGCAGCTTACTTTCCCAGTCACATCTGCCCTGGATCTTGGCTTCCACTTTCATGTGCCTCCTCCCACTCCAGTCCTCGCTGCTCCTCAAACGCATCATTTGTACCCCTAAGCCTTTGCACAGGGCTTTCCCCTAGGTCTGGGTTGCTCTTCCTCCCCCGGTGGCTTTTCAGCTGCATGAGCTCCTACACACACACTTCAAAACTCGGTTAAAAATTTGTGCCTGCGGAAGCCCTACCTTATTCCTCAGGTATGCTGTATTCCCACTGCACCTAGGTATATTAAAGCCCTGATGAGGTTACGTTGCAATTATCTGTTCTCCTGTCTGTCTTCATCATTAGACTGTTACTTAGAAAGGACAAAGTGTGTGTCTAATAAGTAGTAATTAATTAATCAGGCTACCCTAATTAACCTGAAGGGTAGGGCCAAGTGATTTTTCCCAACTTAAGAGAGTATATTTTCATGTTTAATAAATGCTAAATTAATAACTTCATTAATTAATAAATATCCAGGAGGTTTAAATATATCTACTGGTGCCACTTAATGGACCCTCTACTGTCAGATGGGAATCTGTGAAATCTGATGAACTTTTTCCTTAAACTCGAGAAAACACTGGGCAGACATTCTAATACTTCATTTCTCATGTGAAGAAATGTCTTCATGGGGCCAGCGCCGTGGTTCACTTGGTTAATCCTCTGCCTGGGGCGCCAGCATCCCATATGGGCGCCGGGTTCTAGTCCCAGCTGCTCCTCTTCCAGGCCAGCTCTCTGCTGTGGCCCAGGAGGGCAGTTGAGGATGGCCCAAGTGCTTGGGCCCTGCACCTGCATGGGAAACCAGGAAAAAGCACCTGGCTCCTGGCTTCGAATCGGCATAGCTCCGACCATAGTGGCCATCTGGGGGATGAGCCAACAGAAGGAAGATCTTTCTCTCTGTCTCTCTCTCACTAACTTTATCTGGCAAATAAATAAAAAAATAAAAAATAAGTGTCTTCATGCCTAATATAAATTTATGCTACTGCATTTTAGCAGTTCGTCTTGAGTTTTCCAAACAGAAGAAGGAGAAAAGCTCCTCACTATCACTCACAGAGCTTTTATGCAAGTGTAAGTAAGGATGGACATCTTGTAAAACCTTCTCTTTAGTTTGCCAGGGTCGTCATAACAAAATACTACAGACTGCATGGTTTAAACAACAGAAATTACTTTTTCTTCACATTCGGGAGCCTCAAGTCCAAGATCCAGGTGTTAGCAGTGTTGACTTTCTCTCAGTCCTGTCTCCTTGGCTTGCACATGGCTGGCTCCTCCCTGTGTGGTCATCCTTCTGTGAGCACACACCCCTGGTATCTCCTTGTGTGTCCTAATCTCTTCTTGTGACAGGAATACCAGTTTAGAGCACACTCTAAGGGCCTTGTGTTCACCTAATTACTTTTAGAGGCCAGTGTCCAAGTATAGGCACATTCTGAAGTTCTGAGTGCTAGGGCTTTAATGAACAAATTTAGGAAGACACAATGCAGTCTGTAACACCTTGCAAGCCAGGATTCTGTCTCAGACAATAAAACCAAAGGAGACTCACGGAAAGCTGTGATACTCTTCCAGGTTCATTTTTTTCATGTTTTTATTTCACCAATATTTAATAAGAACCATTTATTATATTCACACAAAACCAACACAGTGATCTTTCCAAAATGCATATTTGATCATCTCCTTCAGTTAGAAATTACTAAATGGTTCCCCATAGCTTGAAGAAAAATTGCAAACTCAAGCACGGTGTATGATCTGTTTGCTACAATTCCCTCATATGCCTTTCGCTCCACTAAACTACTGGATTATAATGATTCCACAAGCAAACTATGCTGAGTCACTCCTAGCAGACCTCAGGCAAAAATGCATTTTATTCAACAAATATCTAATTTTCATCTCCTTTATGGAACTGTGGTAAACTCTGGACAGATAATGAGATTCCATCCTCAAAGATATGGAAGAAACATGAAGGAAGTAAACACAAGCTACGATGTACTTCACAGGCAATATGGTATAGTTATATGCAGAATGTGTCAGGAGCTCAGAGGTGTCCTTAAATTTCCAAAGCATAAACTTCTCCAGGAAAGCAAGTTGCCAAGCTCCAAAATTAAACTAACGAGAAGGCCAATTTTTAGCATTGCCTAAATGTTGCACTAACACGTCACTAAGATAAATCAGAAATGTGTATTCAGTTCATAAGAATGAGACAGGTAGCATTACATATAATTAATGAAATGAAAATTGGCCACACACCCAACAAAGTATGTCAAGACTTCAGGTGGAAATTAAAATCTCTCCTTGCTGGTAGGAACCCACCTTTGCAGTATTTTTAAAATGCACATGTAAAAGTTACATGGGACAACCATTGTATAAGCCATTTCACAAAGCCAGAATTAATCTAGCTCATTAACCACCTGATATTAGCACCACATCTGATGATAAACTAAAATAAAATAAAGCAACTTGTGGTGGGGGTTATTTTATTCATTTTTAAGATCTTCCAGCAGGTATCTCAAGAAGTTACCTGGTCCAGAAAGTAGTGACAGGAACTGAGGAGAGAACAGAATAGATATTATCGAGAGTGATAGATCTAAGATCACTTAGAAATGTGGAGTACACGGTATGACACTCAGTTTTTGATGCATAGGTGAGTTCACAAGCAAGAAAGGGAAATTCTCAGGTGATGATAATGGAAAGAAAATGTAAAAGACAAGAAGTAAGTGATGAGCTGACAGAGTGGGTAACAAATCGGATGAGGGGAATCCACTATCAGTTTTCTAAATGGTTGGATTTAATGCTCATGTAAGAATAAGAAAGGGCTCCTTGGCTCCACATGAGATGAGGAGTAGGAGGAAGGCCCCTGCACAAAACTCAGACTCTCAAAGGGTGGTACTTTCAGAGAAAGGCAGACAAGAATCTACCCACTGGCAAAAAGAGCCAGGGAGTGTGTCTTAACTCATGTAAAGCAGTAAAAATGGAAACACTGCTGGATTGATAAATTGAGCCATGTATCAATTTATTGCCTCTCGTTTTCAAATTCATCTTTTAAGATGGTGGTGCTAGGACTCCTTAGGCATTTCTCCTTTACAGGACGCATCATGCTGTCAGCAGAGGGCCCTGAAAGGGCATTGCAGGACAAAGGGGTCTTCTCTTCCTGGGCCCTGTGTGCCAGATCTGGTATCTGGTATCTCTTGCTGCACCTGTTGTCTGCAGTGTGGGTAGATATCCAGTAGTGTTCTGGGCAGTCCCTAGGAAGGCCCCTGATAGCACCATCCCAGCCAGCCTGGTGACCACCCTTCCCATGATCCTTCTGACACAAATCACACATACCACAGACTCCATGCCCACACTGGCATCTGGAACTCCTGTGGGCACTTGTGTAACTACCCTAGGACAGCTGCAGCCTGCAGAGTTGTTTTCTGCTTGCCCAGAACCTGTGGATGGGTTAGAGTCTGGGAGGCAAGCAAGCTTCTCTGGCTCCCTGTGAGCTGCAACTACTTCCCCACCATGAAGGCTGAACCCTGGCTTGGAGGAGTTCATTCCCAAGTGTGTCCTTCTTTGGGCGCTCCACCTCAGCCCCAGAGTTTCAATTTAACTTTTTCTTTGTGTATTTGTATTCTTTTATTGTAGTTTAATAATTCATTTTATTCAATTAGCCTATTTAAATTATTGTTTGGTTTCTGTCTCCTGATCCGCCCCAGACTACAACTGAAAAATCAAAATCCCTAGACTATGTTTTCTTATTAACTCAAAACTCAGAGTATACTAGGCTAAGTGCACACTCCCATTCTTTCTTTCTTATTAACAGAACTGCAATTTTGATGTACTTGGCTATGCCAATTTTCCAAAGTCCCCTGGAACCTGTAAGGGTCACATGACATAATTCTGGCCAAACAGAGATATGCACAATTACTGGGATGAGCTCCCTGAAGCAATAAAGTAACAAAAACAGTAGCCACAAAGTTTTGTGTATGTGGGAGGCCCCTTTTCTATCTTCTTCCTGCCTGGAATAACAAATGTGACAGTGCCATAGCCCTTTCAGGTCATGAGATTAGAAGTCACCTATGTTGGTACTAATGGTGGAGAAGCAGCAGAACAGAAATTTGGTCCTTGTGGCATCTCTAAGATAGCATAATAGCTTTGCACTAACTTCTTTTTTTTTTTTTGGACAGGCAGAGTTAGAGACAGAGAGAGACAGAGAGAAAGGTCTTCCTTTACCATTGGTTCACCCTCCAATGGCCGCTGCGGCCGGCGCGCTGCGGCCAGCGTACTGCGCTGATCCGAAGCCAGGAGCCAGGTGCTTCTCCTGGTCTCCCATGCGGGTGCAGGGCCCAAGCACTTGGGCCATCCTCCACTGCCTTCCTGGAACACAACAGAGAGCTGGCCTGGAAGAGGAACAACCGGGACAGAATCCGGCGCCCCAACTGGGACTAGAACCTGGTGTGCCGGCACCGCAGGCGGAGGATTAGCCTAGTGAGCCGCGGCTTAAAGCCCCTGTTTTCATGTTTATGTTATAAGCTCCTGAACCTACCTCAATGTAGTGTATTGGTGCATGGACTTTGTTATATTATTTTCTTTACAGTGAAATGCATCATTAACAACAACTAAGATTTAAAGAGGTAACAGAACATATAAGAGGGTGGAAACCATTTAATCAAATGAGAGAAGCCCCCGCCCACCATTCTGTTTAAGCTGACTGAGGGAGGAATTAGTGGCTATCCCAGACATCATTCCTTCTAGTTCACAAACAGAATCTGATGTCTGCCCCAAGCTTGAGAAATCAGTCAAAGCAGAGTAGTCTCAGTTCTGCTGTGCTGAAGATGGTCTTCTTGTCTGATTAATACTACAACCCCAGCTTGTAGAGCTAAGGAAGGGTGATTGTTGTGAATAGCATCGCTTATAAGACCGCGATCTGGGGGCCTGTGTCCCCCACCTGTAAGGCAAATCACGTTAAAAGTCATTTGTTGGCCAGCGCCATGGCTCAATAGGCTAATCCTCCGCCTGTGGCGCCCGCACACCGGGTTCTAGTCCCGGTTGGGGCACTGGATTCTGTCCTGGTTGCCCCTCTTCCAGGCCAGCTCTCTGCTGTGGCCCGGGAGTGCAGTGGAGGATGGCCCAAGTGCTTGGGCCCTGCACCCCATGGGAGACCAGCAGAAGCACCTGGCTCCCGGCTTCGGATCGGCGCGGTGCTCTGGCCGCAGCGGCCATTGGAGGGTGAACTAAAGGCAAAGGAAGACCTTTCTCTCTGTCTCTCTCTCTCACTGTCCACTCTGCCTGTCAAAAAAAAAATTAAAAAAAAAAAGTCATTTGTTAGCAAAGAGCAAGAAATAGCTGGGTAGATTAGGCAGCAAGAGAATGGGTGCAAGGAAGCTCACATGACCCACGGGAAAAAAAAAAAGAAAGCACATCAGCAAGAGGCAGAAGCGGCTGCAAAGAATTTTAGCAGCAGGAACAGCTCAGAGGACTTGGAAGAGCATTGGCTGACTAAATGACACCGACCGTTTATCTCATCCCGTGGTGCCGCAGTTCAAATTCAAAATCTCATGGGTTTGCCTGTGTGTGAGAGAGATGGTGGGAGGGGGGGAGGAGAGCACAAAAAAGCAACTCACTGGTTAAAACTAGGCCCTAGGCCTTGTTGTCTATTACAGGGTTTGGACTTGAAGAAAATGGCAAACAGAACCTTTAGAGTGTGAAGAAGCAGCACACACTGCTGATTGATGATTTCTCTATAGATTTAAGAGAGATGTTGCTCCACAGGTAATTAGGGTCACTGTAGAGGAGGGGCCTTGATGCCAGGGTTGGAGGCTGGGGACACTTAAACTATGACAACTACATTCTACCGATACATGTGTGCAGAAAGAAACTAGTGAACTTCTTCTAGAGATTCCATTAACCACTATTTTTTGATAGTATTAAAGTATATGGATGCTGCTAGTGGAACATCTCATTTTTGCAGACTTATTTGAAAATAGATTTCTAATGTCCCTGTCAAATGATTGCATAGGTCTTATTATCACCTGAAAAACATATTGCTCAAAACATGGACTTGTCAGACATTAGAATCAGAAAAGAGCAACTTCTAATTTATAAGGAGCTGTGAACCATGTTCATATGAATAGCCACATCCCCAGTGAACAAGAACAATGAATGTTATAAAACTTAAAGATCATTCCAAGGTACAGTGTTATCTGATGATATCATTTACTCAAACGAAATAGTTTTTAAAAAATAAACATGTAGACAATGACCTCCCACATACGCAATGCTAGACTTGCTTTTGAAAAAAGCTTTGAAGATTACTTTCTCAAAAGTGTTAAATATATTTTCCATCCTTTTGAAGTTCATTAACTAGCTGGTAAATTTTTCACCTTAAAGCTTTGGTTGACATTTCTATGTATTTTTAATCTGTCTTTTTTTGTGCCTTTGAAGAACAAAGTGGAACATAATGACATCTTAAGTTTGAAAAAACTGCTGTGGCTTGTGGATCAGAATAATGCTTGAACACACACACATTTATCTCCCTCTAGAGACAAAGGTAAGATGAAATTAAAGGAAGGGAAAAGGGCAAAGTCAACAACTACGAAGGGAATCACAGGAGACTATCAGTGGACGAGCCATCTCAACACATGGATGGAAAGCACGAGAGACTTTCACTTCTGGGAGTATAATGGACTGGATATTCTGAAGGGTCCTGACGTAGAACAACCCCAAACTAGGTGCACTTACCTGACCCACTGACATTTGGATGATGGCAGGAAAGTAGGTATTTATTGTAATGCACAGAACAAGGAACTGGGCACCTATTACTCAATTCCTGGTATCCCCAAGGGAGTAAAGCAGTGACTCTTATAGTTCAAAGTTGGGGGATGAGTGGTACATATTTAGCATCTGGGAAGGCAGCAGATGATGGCCTAAGTACCTGGGCCCCTACTACCCATGTGGGAGACCCAGATGGCCCAGCCCAACCTATTGTAGCCATTAGGAGAGTGAACAAGCAAATGGAAGCTCCCTCTCTCTCTCCCTTACTCTCCCCTACCCCTGACTTTCTCTCCCTCTTTCCTTCTATCCCTCCCTCTCTGTCACTTTGCCTTTCAAATAAATAAATAAATCTTTTTTCAAAATTGAGAGTCAGAGCCAGTGTTGTGGCACAGTGGGTAAAGCTGCTGCCTGCAATCCTGCAATGCCAGCATCCCATATGGGCACTGGTTTGTGTTCTGGCTATTCCACTTCTGATCCAGCTCTCTGCTAGTGACGTGGGAAAAGCACCAGAGAATGGCCCAAGTGGTTGGTTCCCTGCTATCCATGTGACAGACCTGGATGGAGTTCCTGGCTCATGGTTTTGGCCCAGCCCTGGCCATTGCAGCTATCTGGGGAGCGAACCAGCAGAAAGAAGATCTCTCTCTCTCTCTCTCTCTCTCTTTGAAATATATAAATTAATCTTTAAATAAAATAAAATAAGGAATCAACATTTACTATCTGTGGATTAAGAAATGTAGGTGTAACTATTTTACAGTTGCCAGAGTGATAAAAACAGAATCTAAGATTAGTGATAAAACTTCAGAGTGAGGGTTTATGGCAGGGGAGAAGCAATGAACTAAATCTTCATTTACCATTGCGGGAAATTAACAGACAATGCCTAATCTCGATAAAGAAACTCACCAACTGAAAACGATAACTATCTGTTTTTTCTCATAAATATATTATTAATGGACTGGGCAGTTCCTCCTCACCTGTTGATTTTGCTTGAGGCTCACCCATGAGCTGCACTTGGCTGGAGAGATGGCTGGGCTAGACAGTCCCCATGTGTGTGTCTGGTCGTTGGTGCTGGCTGACAGCTGGGGCATTTCAGTTCTCCTACACAGCCTTTCGTTGTTCTGTAGGCCAGAGCAGCCTTCTTAAATGACAGACAGGGTACAGCCTTCCAACAGCCCAAAGCCAAGGGTGCAAGGCCTCTTAAGGACTACTCTCAGAGTTTGTAAAATGTCACTTGCCTTGTGCTTCTAGATAAAGGAGGTCACAAGGTCAACACAGATTCAAAGAGAGAGGAAATTGTTTCTGCTTCTTGGTGGGGGAAGCAACAGAGTCACCTTGCAAAGGAATGAAGATAACAGGGTAGGAGGAATTTGTGGCCATGTTTGCAATTTACTATACTCTACCCTCTGCCCACGACTGCTTCTATTCCTCTCAAAGAAGCGAATTTACTCAGTGAAAATTAGATATCTCTGCGGAGTACAACATGGACTGCATCAGTCAGGGTTCGTGGGAGAACTGAACCAACTGTGTTAGTGTGTGCATGCGTGTACTTATGACAAGGAATTGGCCATGGAATTATGGAGGCTGAGAGGTGCCACAATCTGCTGTCTGAAAGCTGGAGTCCCAAGAAAGCTGTAGAGTGGGTACAGTGTGAATCCAAACCTGAGAGCCAGGTGATAACGTGAGTTCCAGACCAAGTTCAGAGGTCTGAGACCAGCAGCACCCATGTCCAAGGACTGGAGAAGACCAATATCCCCTCTCGAGCAGAAAGAATTCTCCTTTCCTCTGCCTATTTGTTCCATCCAAGCCCTCCGTGACTTGAATGATGCCTACCTACATTGGTCAAAATACCATGACATTCTTTACAGAATTAGAAAAGGCAATCCTTTTTTTTAATATTTTTATTTATGTATTTAACAGGTAGAGTTATAGACAGTGAGAGAGAGAAAGAGAGAAAGGTCTTCCTTCCGTTGGTTCACTCCCTAAATGGCCGCTATGGCCAGAGCTACACCTATCCAAGGCCAGGAGCCAGGTGCCTCTTCCTGGTCTCCCACGTGGGGGCAGGGCCCAAGAACTTGGGCCATCCTCCACTGCCTTCCCATGCCACAGCAGAGAACTGGATTGGAAGAGGAGCAACCAGGACTAGAACCTGTGCCCATATGGGATGCCGGTGCAGCAGGTGGAGGATTAACCCAGTGCACCATGGCGCCGGAGAAAAGGCAATCCTACTGATTTTTAACAAAATAGCCAGACCATACATTGGAGAAAGAATAATCTCTTCAATAAATGGTACTGGCAAAACTGGATGTATATTTGTAGAAGAATGGAATTAGAAACCTACTTCTTACCATACACAAAAATCAACTCAAGATGAATCTAAGACCTAAGACTATGAAGTTGCTGAAAAAAAATGTAGGGAAACACTGTGAGACGTTGGTGCTAGTGATGACTTCTTGGATAAGACCATAAGCACAGGCACTAAAAGCAAATTTGGTGAGTGCAAAGGGTTTTTAATTTTTTTTTTAATTTATTTGAAAAGCAGAGAGAGAGAGAGAGAGAGGGAGAGAGCACTATTTTCCATCTGTTGGTTCACTCCCCAAATGCCTGCAACATGGCCCCACCAAGACCAAATCTAGGAGTCAGGAACTCAGTCCACATGAGCAGCAAAAACCCAATCACTTAAACCATTACTGCTTTTTCCCAGTCTGCATCAGCAAGAAGCTGGAGTCAGGACGTGGAGCCAGAAGTGGAATCCAGGCATTCTGATATGGGACACAGGCAGCTTACAGCTAGATAAACACCTACCCTAAGTATTCATCATGAAGTCCAACAGATCAAATGCTAATCTTATCCAGAAACACCTGCACATGCATACCCAGAAATGATGTTTAACCAAATAGCTAGGCATCCCTTGGCCTTCAGGGTACTAAAGAGTAGAAATGGGGTATCCAAGCCAAGTCTTTCCATATTATTCTTTTTTTTAATTTTTTTTATTTTTTGACAGGCAGAGTGGACAGTGAGAGAGAGAGAGAGAGACAGAGAGAAAGGTCTTCCTTTGCCATTGGTTCACCCTCCAATGGCCACCGCGGCCGGCGCGCCGCGGCCAGCACACCGCGCTGATCCGATGGCAGGAGCCAGGTGCTTCTCCTGGTCTCCCATGCGGGTGCAGGGCCCAAGCACTTGGGCCATCCTCCACTGCACTCCCGGGCCACAGCAGAGAGCTGGCCTGGAAGAGGGGCAACCGGGACAGAATCCGGCGCCCCGACTGGGACTAGAACCCGGTGTGCCGGCGCCGCAAGGCGGAGGATTAGCCTAGTGAGCCACGGCGCCGGCCCATATTATTCTTTTTAACACATCTACGTTTGATAAAAAATTAACATTTCTAATGTCATATAAAATGTAGTGCATATAAATTCTTTGCTCTGAACAAAAAAATTGGAAAGGCTGTTTCCCCTATTCTCACTTAATAAATGCTAGACAATATTCATTTAATATGGATTTCAAAAAGTGCAAGATCATTAAACTACCCAGAACACACATTCCTCAGTCTTGTCCTGCCGACCCCACGGGAGTAAGGGTTCGATTAAAAACTGTAATTGCATACATCAATAATGTTTCTTGAACTATAAATGTTTTCTAACTCACCATACGTTATCCAATGCTTCTGTTTCTACATTGTTCTCAGATTTATATTAAGCCATGTGGAAGCCCACAAATGAATCAGAAAATAAGGCTCCCACCAGCAAGGAGCTAGCAGCTTAGGTGAGGAGATCACCCACAAGCCAACTTCAGTATATTATATTAGACTGGAAGGACATGCAGGCAGGGACAATTACTCTTCACCCATTGTAACTCCATTAGCGTCCCCTAAAATCTTAGAGACCTTGAAAACTATGTGTTAATAGACATGTGTACCAGAGTTCCTGTTGCAGTTCCAGTGTGCATAAGCCACGATCTCTAGACAATTCACTTTTCTAAGCCTCAGTTTTATCATTCAATCTCCATCTCCAGCTGTGAGGATGAAGCTGATTCACCCAGGGGGGCATTCACAGGGTATGTGGCTCATCCCCACAACTTGATGAACCTCTGTATTGTTAGGGGTCATGGTCAGCTGACTGAGGAAGACAGACTTGGTGGGGTGCTGGCTTTCAATCTAGACTTGGAAAGAAGCAAAGATGGGAAAGCCAGGGCCTCCTCAATGGAAGCCAGGAGAGGAAGCCCAAAAACAGGAAAGGAGTGTGTGGAGAGGGCTGCACAGCTTTCCATGAGGCTCTCCGAGGGCTCATGTCTGTAGAGGGAGATAGGGGATCCTGGGATAGCCACACTGGCAATGGAGACCATGCTCTGGAGTTAGTGGGGGAGGGGTGAAAGGTCTGAGCAGGGAAGGGATCCAGGATGAGAGAGAGCCCAGAATTCCCTGGCAGGTCTGGGCTGGATGCCAGTGAGGATGGGATGGATGGAGAAATCCCTGGCCCAAGCCCAGCCCCCAGAGACCGGAAAGGTGAGCGCCTTTTCAGTAGATCAATACCAACACATTCCAGGGAAGACCTAATGTGGAGACTCATTGTTGGGACTTTACCTCTTTCACAACCGACTTCAAAGGAGGGAAAATGGGGTGACAAAGAGGAGATAAAGGGCCCTGTTAATGATTGGAGAGGTGACAGGGTTCAGGAAAACATCAGTGTGCCTCCTCTAATCATTTACCAAGTGAGCATCTGCAAGGGAGTTGCCTGAGAGTACAACCTTCCTGCCCTGACAAACAAGCCAGAGTCCAGATCCGGCGCAGGCTGAAGATGAAAACTGGATTGTTGTCTGCGTCTCTCCACATTTCCTTAGGGTCAGTCCCACTCCGCTGTTAGCATCACTCCTTCCTTCAGATTCCCAGGCCCAAGGCCACACCCAAATACAACTCTACAGGTGGATGTGGCATAGATATTGAATCCTACAGTACTCTCCCAGATTGGGGCTTTGGGCAGGTGGCTAAACTTGGTCACTGGAGACCTCTGCAGTAAATGGGGAGAAAGGTGAATCCTTCATCAGTGGACTTACTATCTGGGGGCCTTAGTCTTTTCCTCCAACAGAAAACAGAAGCTATGAAAATTCCATGAAGCGGGAGCAGGTATTTCACACAGTGATGAAGATGCTTGGGACACCGCTATCCTATATTTCAGTGCCTGGATTCTAGTCCAGCTCTGCTTTTGATTTTAGCTTCCTGAGAATGTACACCATGGGAAGCAAATGATGACTCAAGGAATTGAGTAATCTTGCCACTCACATGGGAAAACTGGGTTGAGTTCCAGGCCTTTGGTTTCATCGTGGGCCAGTCCTGGCTCTTTTCAGCCTTTTAGGGAGCAAACCAGCAGATGGAAGATTTCTCTGCCTGTCTCTGACTCTGCCCTTCAAGTAAAAATAAAGCCAACAAGACACTGGACTGAGAGTGCCCATAAGTTCCTGGCTTCAAGGACTAGAGAGTGGATGTTCAAAGGGCTTGTGTGCTTCCGTTTCACGTTGTTTTTAGATACACACATACTATTTGCTCATCATACAAACATGCGTCATGATCTGTGAGAACATCTGAACTCATAATAAACTTAGAGGCAGGTAACAAAGAAAATTACACAGATATTGCAGGTGTTCTCAGACCACATTGTTCTTTTCTGAAGAAATCAGGTGTTCATACCAGTAAAGCAGCTCCAAAATGAATCCGATCCAGAAGAGCTTTCTGCTGATTTGAACACAGAACAGATTTCTATGATAGGATTTCCCTTTCAGTTCTAACAATGATCAAATAGGAGTTTGTTATTGCCATTTGATGATTCCACTAAATTTTCAGCGTTCTGTATCACATATCTATGATATAATAGTCTTAAATATTTATTTATTTGAAAGGCAGGGTGACAGAGAGAGAGAGAGAGAGAGCCTCCATCCACTGGTTCATGCCCCAAATGGCAACTGGGGCTGGGCCAGGCCAAAGCAGGAGCCAGGCACTCAATCCAGGTCTTCCAGAAAAATGGAGGGGCCCAAGTACTTGGGACATCATCCACTACCTCCCAGGTACAGTAGCAGGAAGCTGGAAGGGATGCAGAGCAGCCAGGCCTCGAGCTGGCACTCTGACAGGGGATGTCAGTGTAACTACTGTGCCACAACACCCCCATGGCTATAAGCTTATGTTTTGTCACTGGAATTGATAGAAGACTGCCCATTTTATTGTGTTTCTTCTTCATGACCCCAAAACAGAAAGGCCTAAGAAAATACCCATTTTATTAGAAAAGCTGCTTAAGACTTAGTCATACATGTGCAGAGAGAATTGAAATCAAAAACTAAATCACAAACCTGCAGACCTGCAGAGGAAGGAAGATCCCAAGCTGTGGAACTAAAGAGAACCAATCATTACCTGGACTTAAACGCCAGAGTTCCTTCAGAAGTCAGGGGTCCATAGAGCAGGGAAACCCAGGGCTGGAGCTCATTTCACTAAACTTTACTTTAAACGGCCTGGGTTTAAGCCTCTTCAATGAGAACCTGCCTCATCAGCGCGTCCACATACCAACTCTGCTTACCTCACCCATGAGACCTTCACTAGAGCCCTGATCAGAGACACAGGTTGGAGCCACACCTCCTGTCTCCTTTGGTAGTTGGCAATGCCAGTAAAAGCCTCTTCTCCCAAAAGACTGATGTCAGATGAGTCTTTGTGCACACAGGGCAGCTAACCTATCTTGTTTAGTAATAGGAATACAAGGCTCATGACTTCCACTAACTCTAATTCTGATCAGAGTTTGGAGATAGACTTTCAGTTTCTACCTTCATATCAAAGAGGCATGCCTATCAATGAATGCAAATGTGGTCACACTACAGAGATCACGTTTGTCCCACATGAAACACCAAAGAGCGTGTCAGGGTGTTAGAGGTACAGATTCAACAGAACTTTTTCTTATCTGTTCCATCTCCTTTGTGCTCTATGTGCAACCTTTTCTCAGCCCAGGTAAAATTCTTGAAAGCAATGAAAAATAATAAAATCATATTTTAAAACAAGTCTCAGGGCCAGCGCCATGGCTCACTTGGTTAATCCTCCACCTGCGGCGCCGGCATCCCATATGGGCACCGGGTTCTAGTCTTGGTTGCTCCTCTTCCAATCCAGCTCTCTGCTGTGGTCCAGGAGGGCAGTGGAGGATGGCCCAAGTGCTTGAGCCCCTGCACCCTGGGATACCAGGAGGAAGCACCTGGCTCCTGGCTTCGGATCAGCATAGCTCCGGCCGTAGCGGCCATTTAGGAAGTGAACCAATGGAAGGAAGACAAGACCTTTCTCTCTCTCTCTCACTCTCTAACTCTGTCAAATAAAAAAATTAAAAAAAAAAAACAAGTCTCAGTAATTCAGGATGGGTTTTGTTCTATGTAATCTAAACATATGCAGTTTTACATGGTGACCTTAAGGATAATGTTGACAGCAGATGTGCTGGTATTTTCAAGCCACTCAGGTCTTCTCCCTCATAATAATCTCCTCAAAATTGAGAGAGAACACTCATCCGAGTCCTTCCTTGCTCAGAACCAAAGCAGACTCATGAACTGAAGCAGAGGGTCATACTGATGTAGGCAGCCAGATAGGATAAAACTGATTAGATTTGTGAGCTGGAAGACCAAGCCTTCACCACGCCCCCTGGGTGAGCTCATGACCCTACCTGACCACACCTGTGTGCCCACCTGCCAATCAGGCTACATAACCACTCCCCTTTGGAAGTGCATAAAAGACCTGGAACATGATAGGCCTGGCCCCCTTTTCCCCCTTTTCTCCCTTTTCTGCCCTTTCCCCCCTTTTTTGCCATTATGGACCTTTGTTGCCTGTGTTGTCCTGTGCCTTCAGGGCACATGGCCTTCCAGCTGCCTGCGCTCTCTGCTTTCTTTTCGCTGCCCTGATAGGCTGCTTGTAACTGCTCTTAACCAAATGCTCACTACACGTGGCTCTAGGCCTGCTCTCTGCTTGGTATGAACCCCAACTTAATTTCCGGACTTTTCTTTCTCCCTTAGATTAACGCCCTCACTCTCCAATGCATTTCTCTCACTAAATAAAAAGCTTAAAAATTTACCATGCTGCCTGGTTTATTTGGAGCAGAATTCAAAACTCTTATCTGAATTCATGGCAGGAACCCACAAGGCTTATTAATTTCAGGAAATATTAATAAGCAAATTGGTATCATTTGGCAACCACGAAGGGACCTTACCAGGTGCTACTGATCATGACTACCTTAGTGAAATTTTTTTTTTTTTTTGACAGGCAGAGTGGACAGTGAGAGAGACAGAGAGAAAGGTCTTCCTTTGCCGTTGGTTCACCCTCCAATGGCCACCGTGGCCAGTACGCTGCAGCCAGCGTATCGCACTGATCTGAAGGCAGGAGCCAGGTGCTTCTCCTGGTCTCCCATGGGGTGCAGGGCCCAAGCACTTGGGCCATCCTCCACTGCACTCCCTGGCCACAGCAGAGAGCTGGCCTGGAAGAGGGGCAACCGGGACAGAATCCGGCGCCCCAACCGGGACTAGAACCCTGTGTTCCGGCGCCGCAGGCGGAGGATTAGCCTATTGAGCCACGGTGCCGGGCCTCAGAGAAATTAGGATTAAACTTCTACCTCTTAAATCTTCACAGGTAAAATTCAAAAGACATGCCTGCTTTTTCCTGTAAGCCAATCTGAGACCTTAAGTACCTCTTCAAAGCAAAAAAGTAAAGCTTTCACATTCCTCACATCAAGACTACTGCACCTTAAGGCAAACATGCTATACCTGCCTCTTTTGATTCCCTCTGGGAACTGTTATTGACGATAAAACTCCTAATGGGTTCTTCTATTATAATTCTCTATGCTCAAGCTGAATGGGTTTATAATCTACAGATGGATAGCCTTTTCATCTTAAGGGGCACACTGCTCACAACTGATTATGTTAATTAACACATTTATATTTTAGAACCCAACAACTTCTGGGAGAAACTGACCATGCAGGGGACACAGCCATTAGTGGTGACTGAAATTGATCCAGCTCATAAAGCAAATTTATTAGATGAGATAGGCAGACTTCCAGACCCAGGACAGGCAGGGCCTACGCTACACCCTCATAAGCAGGAAGCAGCTGTAGAAGATATGATGATTCTACACCATTCAACAGCCCTTAGGATTAAGGGCTGGAAAATCTTTGAGGAGGGGAATGATGTAGGCAGGCAAATAGGATAAAATTGAATAGATTTGTGAGCTGGAGGACTTCACTTTTACCACACCCCTGTGTGATCTCATGCCCCTACCTGTCCACACCTGTATGCCCACCCACCTTCAGGGCATGTGGTTTTCTGGCCTCCTGTGTTCTGCCTTGCTTCACTGCCTGTAATAAGCTACTGGCGGCTGCTCAAAACTAAACACTTGCTGCACACAGCTTTTGGCCTGTTTTCTGCTTGGTATGTATTCCAACTTAATTTCTGGACTTTTCCTTCTCCCCTAAAGCCCTCACTCCATTATACATTTCTGTCACTGGATAAAAAGGTTAAAAACTTACCATGCTACCTGGTCTATTTGAGCCAGTATTCAGACTTCTTCTCTGAATTCATGGCAAGAACCCACAAAGCTTATTAATTTCAGGAAATATTAATAAGCAAATTGGCATCAATACTGGAAGCATGTCAGAAAGCTCGAAGTATCAATAGGATACATTCAAGAAAGTTGATAGCATGAAAAGTGAAAAGCTAACAAAAAACTAAAAGAAAAATTTATTTGAGGAAATAGAAATAATTCAAGGAACTGACAGTATCCTTTATTACAAGTAAGTAAGAAAACTAATAATAACAAAAGACAAAACCTAGTAACTACACAAAGGTATAAAAATCTATCTCATTCATACAAATATATTTAAAAGCTATGCTATTCTTTAGGAACAGTAAAAACAAGAAGGTTTGGCCAGCATCGCAGCTCACTAGGCTAATCCTCCACCTTGCGGCGCCAGCACACCGGGTTCTAGTCCCGGTCAGGGCGCCGGATTCTGTCCCAGTTGCCCCTCTTCCAGGCCAGTTCTCTGCTATGGCCCGGGAGTGCAGTGGAGGATGGCCCAAGTACTTGGGTCCTGCACCCCATGGGAGACCAGGAGAAGCACCTGGCTCCTGCCTTCGGAGCAGCACGGTGAGCCTGCCACAGCGCACCGGCTGCGGCAGCCACTGGAGTGTGAACCAACAGCAAAGGAAGGCCTTTCTCTCTGTCTCTGTCTCTCTCACTGTCTACTCTGCCTTTAAAAAAAAAAAAAAAAAGAAAGTTTGAAATTTTAAGTAGATTAAAAACTTGACAGTAGAGCTGAAGTATTAAGTGAGTTTTTTCTAGTAGGAAGTCAAAAAACAAGTTAAATACAGACACAAAAAATTAGGCCTAGAAAGAGAAGTTCTATCAATCTAGAAGGTCTATTAACCAATTAGTAGGTGTTACAGAAAAGTGAAGAAAATGGAGAGGACTTTACCAAAAATAGAAACAAAATTTCCCAACTGAAATGTATATGTCATCAGAGAATGATCTTTGCCCAGCAAAATAAAATGTCTGAAATATCCACAACTAGATACACACTATCAAGAATATAGGAAATATAAAAAGCTTCTGTAATGTTGACTTCCAGGCAGAATAACTCCCCACAGAAAAGAAGAAACACGCTAACATCCTACTGTTTACATGCAATATTGGATGTTGGTAGAAACTCATAGAAAGATGATTTTTGAAGATAGAATTGTATACTCAGCCATCAAATATGATTGATCTAAATAAAGGCATTTTTGTACAAAGAAGCCCTCTGAAAAATTACTGACTTTTTAAACAAGCCATTTAGTGACGCACTCTAACAAAAGTAATTTATAAAAACCCAGAAAGAGAAACATATGGGATCCAAGAAGCAGTGGATCAAACCTAGGAGAAATCCCTGAAGGACTGCTATACAGAAGAAACTAGTAAGTCCAAACTCGGGGAGGAGAGCCTATGACCAGGAGAAAGACAAGAACTCTGAAATAGTTGATATGTTTGAGATTCAGTAAACAGGAGGCAGTGATAAAGGCACAGTCTTCTTTCTGTCAGATAGGAAAGAAAAGAAAAAAAAATAAATAAAAAGGAGGGAGGAAGAGGGAAAAAATTAAAAGATGAGAAATGTCAGGGAGACCAAAGTCTATAGAAGAAGAAGCAATCCAAATTCAAAGTAAAATATTGCGTGGTTTTTAAGCTCTGAAACACTGACAGAAAAGAAAAACCTGGTGACCTTGATGTCATTGTGCCTCCTCTCTTTCAAGTAGGTCACAGATCCTGACACTGGACCCACAAAGAGGGACATGGAATTTCAACATAATGTCCCTCCTTGCAGTGGTCACTCATGAGTTGATCGTAACAGTATAAATGCCTTCTTTGTGGGTTATAACTTTTCAAGCACAGAGAAGCAGAGAAGACTTTATTATAATTGCACAATTGAATGCAGATCTTATGACCCTTGACAACATAAAACAAAGGTGTAGCTGACAGAGAGGGTTCTAGATTAATTCAACAGAATGGCTGCCATTGCTGAGGAAGAATTCAAAACAATCACATCAATAACAGATGTAAAAATCCTAAATTGGGTAAATTTCAGAGAGCAGAGTAAGATCCTAACTGAAGCCGAGAGAGCAACACATAGAATTTAAGTGTATTATTATTATTTTTTAAAGATTTTATTTATTTATTTGAGAGGTAGAGTTACAGACAGTGAGAGGAAGAGACAGAGAGAAAGGTCCTCCTTCCGCTGGTTCACTCAAATGGCTGCAACTTCTGGAGCTGCGCCGATCTGAAGCCAGGAGCCAGGAGCTTCCTTTGTGTCTCCCACGTGGGTGCAGGGGCCCAAGGGCTTAGACCATCTTCTGCTGCTTTCCCAGGCCATTGCAGAGAGCTGGACTGGAAGAGGAGCAGCTGGGACTAGAATTGGCGTCCGCATGGGATGCCGACACCACAGGCGGAGGATTAACCAACTGCACCATAGTGCCGACCCCTAAGCATATTATTTAAGCTTTAAAATATCAGCAAGAGAGGACATTTTAAAATAATATATCTATGAATCATTAAGAAGAGGTGAGGAAATACAGGACCATGTGACCTAATTCTCATCTGTCAAAACAAGGAGTCAGTAGAATGTTCTAGAGCTGATGAAAGTAAGAAGCAGTAATACAGTACTTTGAATTATGACATAAACCACAGAAGAATAAAAAATAAAGGTTTCCTTAGGATAGTGGGGCTATGACTCAAGAGAGAGAGATCAAGAAGGCAATGCTTTGCATGTTAAGTTTGCTTATGGTATTTCACTTTTATCCTAAGTGCATCAATTATGTCAATATTTCTAGAGGTGTGTATGTGTGCATGCCCATGTTTTCCTTACAGGCAAAGACTTTATCTTATCCATCCTATTTCCCTGGGTCTGTCCTAGTAGCTGATGCAACAACAATAAAACAACAAGAGTAATAGTAAGAGTCTGTTCAGTATCTTCTATGCCCCAGATGTTGCACTAAGTGCTTCACATACATGATCTCCAATACTGCGTCCACAACCCTGCAAGGTCAATACTGTCTCCACTTTTCTCATGAGAAAACAAATGTAAAGGAGTTCAAAAATAGCAATTCTCTCAGGACATATAACTGGATTTGAAATTAATATAATGGCTGGATTTGAGCCTAACTCCGACTGCTTCTAAGATCCTGAGGGTTTTTTTTTTTCTCTTTTTTCTTAAAATTTATTTGAAAGGCAGAGTGAGAGACAGATCTTCCATTCACTGATTCACCCCTTAAATTCCTACAATAGCCAGAGATGGGTCAGGCTGAAGTCAGAAGCTCAGAACTCAATCAAGTTTCCCTTGTGAGAGTCAGGGACCCAACTGCCTGAGCCGGTACCTGCAGTGCCCCAGGGCATGCATTATCAGGAAGCTGGAATTAGAAGCAGAGAGGAACTCTGATAAGGGAAGAAGGCATCCCAAGCAGTGTCTTATGGCTACACCAACACCCACTCCTTTTCTCAACTAAATCAATGTTTGGACAAATGATTATGAATAAATGAATGTGTAGAAAACTGAAAATGCCAGTTATGTTGTTCTAATCCTCAAAAAATACCATGGTATCTTGCTGCAAGAATCACTACCTAGATCCAAAAAGATTTAGACTTATGAACTTACTATGCCAGAAATAACTTGAAGAGGCTATTATGAAGTAATAAATAAAGTTTGGGAAGAGCCAGGGGGAAAATTTTGATTCTCAAAAGTAAGTGGAGAGATTTTGTCCAGTAATAGAACAAATTGAAATAATCCTTGCTGAAGGAACACCAGGCAGTAAGTATTGAATCAACCTCAAGATTTTCAGCTTTCAGGGCTAAAATATAATTTTCATGCAGATTTAAATGGCATGGGCATTAAGGCTTAATGCAAAATTAGTTTGCCTAAGTGGCTGTATCTTTGAGCCTGAAGAAGGTCACACAAATGCAAGATTGTGACCTGCCTCAGGAACACAGCACAGATCCCCAGGCCTTTTTGATCATTCATTATATAAAAATAGTGTAATGAACACACACACACACACACACACATATCCCTTATGTATGGATTTCTAAACTGTTTTACATCTGCTTGACTAAGGTACACAAAAGCCATAACTTGTGAGGATAAAGCAGATACCACAACAAAACAGAACTTCTACTTGTTCCTCTTACCCTCCAAAGAGAGGACCATTACAACTCCAGCTACACCCCATTTTATTGGGGTGCATTATCACTCACTGAGAAAGTAGCTATGAAAAGCAAGTTGTGTGTGAAAGAAAAAGCATTGTAATTAGAGCCTATATATGCTTAGAACTCACATTGTGCCTGGCCCTGCTCTCAGCAATTCATGTGTACCCATTCACTTAATGCTTACAGCAATCCCACGGACAGTTTTATTACTAGTTCCCCCATTTTACAAAAGACAAGATGGAGGCATTGAAAGATTACGTAACTACCTGACATCACACACTCCTATGTGTTGGATCCAGATTGCTTTTTTAATAAATAAACAAACAAATATTTTTTGGAACGATGTTTAATTTCTAGAAAATCTGCAAGCATAGCACAGAGTTCCTGTATACTTATTAGATGACTTCTCCCCTCATTAATATCTCATTTAACAATGAACATGTGGCAAAATTAAGAAGCCAACATTGCAACATTACCATTAATCAAACTCCCCACTTTATTTGGGTTTCACCAAGTTTTCCAATAATGTCATCTTTTTGTTTTAGAATCCAACCCCCAGAGTATCACATTGCATTTAACTGTCTTGTCTCTTTTCTAATAGTTCATCAGTCTTTCCTTGCTTTTCATGACCATAGTATCCATGAGAATTATTAGATGAGTAGAATATTAGTCTATTTGAGTTTAGGGGTTGTTTCGCTCCTGATTGGACTGGAGCCATGAGTTTTGGCAAGAGGACTATAGGAGTGAAGTGTTCATATCATATCAGGAATACATGTTCTCAATGTGACACCATCACTGATGCAAACCTGCATTGCTTGCTTAAGGTGGTGTTTGCCAGAACTCCCCACTACACAGTGACTATTTTCCCCACTCTATACTCAGAAAGCAAATCACTGGGAAAAGGAAGGAAGTTAAGTTTCATTTTTCTGGAGTGGAGGGTTTCTATATATATTATTGGAATTCTTTCATGGAGAAATTTTGTTTCTTCTCCCACATTTATCTATTGCAATATGGGCTCAAATGTACTTTTTTTAAACTTAAGTTTATAACCCAATACCAAGTTACTTACTATTGCTCAAATTATTCCAACTTTGGCCAACCACTTTCAGGTTGACACCTTTGTCCCTTTGATGTATCTCCATCAATGTGGTTAGATTATTTTTTTTTTTTTTTTTTTTTTTTTTTTTTTGACAGGCAGAGTTAGAAAGTGAGAGAGAGAGAGAGAAAGAGAAAGGTCTCCCCTCCATTGGTTCACTCCCCAAATGGCTGCCACGGCTGGCACGCTGCACCGATCCAAAGCCAGGAGCCAGATGCTTCTTCCTGGTCTCCCATGCGGGTGCAGGGCCCAAGCACTTGAGCCATCCTCCACTGCCTTCCCGGGCAACAGCAGAGAGCTGAACTGGAAGAGGAGCAACCGGGACAGAATCTGGCGCCCCAACCGGGACTAGAATCCGGAGTGCCAGCGCTGCAGGCAGAGGATTAGCCTAGTGAGCCGTGGCGCCGGCCTCAACACTTTATTTTCTGACACTACCAAATACTCCAGGCTCATCTTACATTTCCCTAGTCTTAGAATGAGCCATTTCTCCAAGGAGCCCTGGTTCCTTTATTGGAGGATGGTATTTAGAGAACAAGATCTGGATGCTGAGTGTGCTCATTGCTACTATAATGTCATTGCTTCTGGACCCTCTCAATGAATACAGCAAGAATGTGTGTGTGTAATAGTTTATATGTCTATATATGTTAAACTGAACATGACTTCACATTGATGGTCTTCAACTCTAATCCAGGACCACAGGGTGTATTTTGGCCTTTCTTGGTTGCTTATCAGTAACTCCCCTTTCTGAAAATAATGTACCTGTCCACCCCAATTGGCTTCCATTTACTTATCTGTTTCAGAATTGTTAACCTGTAAGAAATAAATGTACCTAGTATAGTGTTTTTGTTTGCAGCTATGCATCACATAATGACTCCATATACAGCCATGGTCCCTTAAGATTACACTGCCTAGTGATGTTGTAACCACAGAGGATGTTTACTCAATGATGAAATTGCATAATGATGCATTTCTCAGAATATATCCCCATTGTTAAGCGATACATGATTTACTTCCTTTTGCCTTTAGCCTTACAGATTCTACTCAAAGTTATTTTTCAAAGTTACTTAGGTCTGTTCCTTTTTACTCCATCCCCTTTGAGGCTGTCATATCACACTGTGCATCAGCCAGGGTTCTTTGGACAAACAGAGCCACCAAACCAGTGAGAACTTAGCTCCTCAGCTGACAAGTGAGCATTTTCTCTCTGTGAGTTCGCATAATCTTTTCTCAATGCATGTCTGTCTGTGTCCAAAATTTCTCCCATTTTATAAAAAAGGTCCTAGCCATATTGCATCATGGCCTACCCTAATAACCTCACTTGATCACCTGGGAAATCCTATTTCCAAATAAGGTCACATTCATAGGTACTGAAGATGAGGACTTCTCTGTCTTTTGGGTAGATATAATCCAATTGCTAACACTAGGCAAGCCTGAAATGCACAGGGCAGGACCTCAGGAAGCATAGGCTGGAAACACTCAGGCAGGGCTAAAGTGCTGTCCCAAATAGAATTGCCTGTCTTCAGGGAAGCCTCAGCTCTGCTCTGAAGACCTTCCAACTGATCCACTCAGGACTTCCAAGCTTATCTGGGATGATCTTCTCTATGTAAACTGATTATAGAATTGAATCATACCTAATGAATACCTTCACAGCAACATCTAGATTAGTGTTTGATTGAATACCTGGGGACAGTAGACTTGTCAAACTGACTCGTAAAACTGACCATCTCACACTGTAATGCCTTGAAATCCCTTTGCCATAATCTTCATTCCACAAGGTGCACTTTCAGTCAGACAACATCCAAACCAAGTCTGGAAGCTGCTGTACCTTGAGCATCAACTATAGAGTCTCACTTCTACTTACCAATGCCAGATTTGCTTCATGTGTGTGATCTCATTTAATCTTCACGAATTCTGTGAGTTAAGTTACCAGCCTTACTTGCTGAAGAAACCAAGTGAGAAATACCTGTGTTGGCAGCAGCAAGTTTGGAGCCTTGCAAAAGTTCTGTTTGTCTCCAAATATTCTGGGTCCAAAACCGTAGCCACAATGCCTCCTGCCATGCTTCCCTCATCCCTGACTGGGTCTTTGCAAACATTCAAGAAAAGCTACAGGGAACATTTAAGCCTTTTAAAATCATGTGGTTTGCATTTACCAAAAATAATTATATTCATTAAATTCAGTGCATCAGGCTTTTTCATATAAGGACAAAGTTCACACGCAGCATGCAATTTACTATCAACTATTTTCAGTGTACAGTTCTCCCTTTATCTTTTGAGGTTAAATGGGCATAGGTCTTCTACAATGGAAAATGTCCCTGTAGCTTTTATTAAATCATTCTTAAGGCTGTGATGACATCTTCCCTGGCTAATAACAAACAGGGGAAAACCTGGAATATGAAGAGTGATATTCATAGGCAGAGGACAATGGGCTTTGTAAGGCAAGTGCTGAGGAAGGGCCAGCTTTTGCCTGCATTGTGGGCATGTCAGAGGGCAGCTCTTGGTCAGGTGGTAGTGGTCAAGTATCCCTACAAACCTCCAGGTTCTGTCAAGATACAATGTAGAGTATTTTTTTTTTTTTATTTTTTTGACAGGCAGAGTGGACAGTGAGAGAGAGAGATAGAGAGAAAGGTCTTCCTTTGCCGTTGGTTCACCCTCCAATGGCCGCCGCGGCTGGCGCGCCGCGGCGGGTGCACCACGCTGATCTGAAGCCAGGAGCCAGGTGCTTCTCCTGGTCTCCCATGGGGTGCAGGGCCCAAGCACTTGGGCCATCCTCCACTGCACTCCCTGGCCACAGCAGAGAGCTGGCCTGGAAGAGGGGCAACCGGGACAGAATCCGGCGCCCCAACCGGGACTAGAACCCGGTGTGCTGGCACCGCAAGGCGGAGGATTAGCCTAGTGAGCCGCGGCGCCGGCCTCAATGTAGAGTATTGTACATCTTCCTTTTCATAATACTGATCTTTCAATTATTGTCAAGTTCTCAAGCAAGGATCTTGATAATCATCCAAACAGCGGAAAGAACCTTTGCTTGCATGGGGATCACGGGAACAGCAGTAAGACAAAGAGAGCCCCACTACCTTCTTCAGCAGGCAATAAAGAGATTACTGTTCCGATGCTGTCATAACTTGCTTGGTGGCTGCCAGCAGTGTCCAAGCCCTGGGTGGGGCTCCAGTTTGTACTTGGAACTATTTTTTAGAAAGGGCTACAACGATGGGGGACAGAGCGGAAGGCGCCTCCAGGTGCACACCTGCCCACCTGGAGCTCTCATCTGCTCACCTACAGCTTTTTTTTAAATTTACTTATTTATTTATTTGAGAGGTAGAGTTACAGACAGTGAGAGGGAGAGACAGAGAGAAAGGTCTTCCTTCCGTTGGTTCACTCCCCAAATGGCCACTACGGCCAGAGCTACGCCAATCCGAAGCCAGGAGCCAGGAGCTTCCTCCTGGTCTCCCATGCGGGTGCAGGGCCCAAGCACTTGGGCCATCCTCCACTGCCCTCCCGGGCCACAGCAGAGAGCTGGCCTGGAAGAGGAGCAGCCAGGACTAGAACCGGTGTCCTTATGGGATGCCAGCGCTGCAGGCCGAGGATTAACCTACTATACCACGGCATTGGCCCTACAGCTTTCACCTGTGTACCTGGTGCCTTCACATGCTCACTTGCAAATGTCACGTATGCACCTGCATCTCTCACCTGCTCCACCTGCAGCTCTGACCTACAGGTCAGAGGCTAAGGTCCTAAATTAGGTAAAATTTTCAAGGTGAAACAAGTGATTGCCCAGCGCAGGAAGCGTGTCTGGTATACTGCAAGTCATTCACACAACCTACCCCCACAGATGAGACCTAATGGTCTGTCCCCTATGGGATCCAGTTACTACTCAAAGAGCACTGGAAATAAGTGACCCAAATCTACCCCCAGACACCCTTAGGCATCTGTGGGAAATCTGCTTTCCAGCCAGAATCTCAGACCTGTCTGAGAAGTCCAGAGTCAAGGATATTACAATGTGAAGCTAATTACTGTAGCCTTTTAATATTCTCTTCTCTGAGGCCCTCCCGGGAAGGATAAAGTAAAACACTGCATGATAATAGGTGAAACCAATGGTGGACAGGGAACCGTCACTAGCTGAGTGACCTTGGACAGACTAGTTGACCCAGACTTGCAATTTCATTAACACACACACACACACACACAGAGAGAGAGAGAGATCTTTTTTTTCCTGCCAGAGAGTAGAGGATCAGGAGGATCCAGAGTGTGACTGAGCGAGAGGATCCACCCACCTAATAGATGTGGTCTTGGCAGAGACACAGGACTTGGCCATTTGACCCCAGGTTCTCCTTTATGGTAAACCTTACATTTTCCCCACAAGTTTTGCTCAGTGGCTTTTTTGGTTTTAATTGTGATCTAAATCATATGCACAGAAGGCTACAAAAAAAGCTTATACACAGTTCAGAAACTACTAATAAAATAAATGCCAGTGTAGTAAGAAATAAATCTTACTGTTCCTGAGAAACCCCACATACTGCATTCTGATCGCTTTTTCCTCCTTCAACTCTAGAGCCAACTCCTAGCATGATTTTTGTATCGGTTTTCTCTTGTATTTTTCCTATTGCCTGTAAATGTACTCTAACATATACATCAATTAATTTTATTTTTGATATTTATATCAATATGGTCATATTGTTCAAAATTCATCTATGATTTGATTCCTGTGCTTAATTTTACTTTTTACATATTTCTGTATGTTACTGAGGGCGGCTGTGTGTAATTCTTTGTTTCACACCTGTATCATATTCCCTCATATTTTGAATTGAATATACAGCAGTTTATTTATTCATTCTCTCAGATGGGCATTGGGGAGTTTCATTCATTTGTGAGGGCTCCACCCCATGACCTCTTTGCCCCACCTCTCCACACTGCTGCACTGAGTGATAAAGTTTCCAACACCTGAACCTTTGCGGGACGCAGTCAAACCAAAGCATCGGTTCCCAATGCAATCAGGCATCTTTGCATATGATTTCGAATCATCCATACATTCCTCGTCCGTAAATCATAGGCATGTTTCTCTCCTGTAAAATGCAATTTCCAGTCTTTTCTGTACTGTTCTATTAAGTCATTTTTTTACTTTTATTGCTTCATAAGAATTTTGTTTGTTTGTTTTATTTTTTGACAGGCAGAGTGGACAGTGAGAGAGAGAGAGACAGAGAGAAAGGTCTTCCTTTGCCGTTGGTTCACCCTCCAATGGCCGCTGTGGCCAGCGCGCTGTGGCCAGCGCACCGCGCTGATCCGATGGCAGGAGCCAAGTACTTATCCTGGTCTCCCATGGGGTGCAGGGCCCAAGCACTTGGGCCATCCTCCACTGCATTCCCTGGCCACAGCAGAGAGCTGGCCTGGAAGAGGTGCAATTGGAACAGAATCCAGCGCCCCGACCGGGACTAGAACCCGGTGTGCTGGCGTCGCAAGGTGGAGGATTAGCCTAGTGAGCTGCAGCGCCGGCCGCTTCATAAGAATTAATATGTGGGGCCAACGCTGTGGTATAGTGGGTAAAGCTGCCACCTGCAGGGCCAGCATCGATATGGGCACTGGTTCGAATCCCGGCTGCTCCACTTCCAATCCAGCTCTTTGCTATGGCCTGGGAAAGAGGTAGAAGATGGCCCAAGTCCTTGGCCCCCTGCACCCAAGTGGGAGACCCAGAAGAAGCTCCTGGCTCCTGGCTTCGGATAGGTGCAGCTCCAGCCATTGGCAGCCAATTGGGGAGTGAACCAGCAGATGGAAGACCTCTCTCCCTCTCTCTCTCTCTCTCTCTCTCTCTCTCTCTTTCTCTCTGCCTCTCCTTCTCTCTCTGTGAAACTCTGACTTTCAAATAAATATAAATCTTTTTAAAAAGCTAAGAAAAAAAGAATACATATGCTGAGCATATTTTGTAGTTACACATAAAAATATCTTCTCTCCATTAGTGTCACCTATTGATGCTCTTTAAGCTCTCTTCTGATAAAAAATATTCATAAGCTTAACACAGCTGGATTTGTAATAATTTGTAAGAAGTTTTGATCTTAGGAAGGACAGTCATACCACTTTCTGCTGCTTAATTCAGGATTGTTTTGACTATTCTTAGCTTTTAATGATCCACATAAAATTAAGAATCTGTTTGTCACACTTTACCAAATAAATTTTTTAAAAAACAAACCAAAAAATCCTATTGGAATTGCACTAAATAAATAGATTACAACGAAGGGGATTTATATCTTTATAATATTGTCTTCCTACTTAAAAATGTGGTATGTATGCAATGTGTCTGCATGGTTTTAGGAGTAACTTAAAGTCCACTGGTAAATTTTTAGGGTTTTATCTATAAAGATTTGCATTTTCTGGGGTCAGCGCTGTGGTGTAGTGGGTAAGGCTGCCGCCTGCAGTACTGGCATTCCATATGGCCGCCAGTTCCAGTCCCAGCTGCTCCACTTCTGATCTAGCTCTCTTCTATGGCCTGGAAAAGCAGGAGAGGATGGCCCAGGTTCCTGGGCTCCAGCATCCACATGGGAGACCTGGAAGAAGCTCCTGACTTCTGGCTTTGAATTGATGTGAGTTTGGCTGTTGCTGCCATTTGGGGAGTGAACCACCTGATGGAAGACTTCTCTCTCTTTCTGCCTCTGCCTCTCTGTAACTCTGCCTTTCAAATAAAATAAATCTTTTAAAAAGTGATTTGCATCTCTTTCAGTATTCAGTTATGTCATATTTTCTATATATCTTTTAAAATTACATTTTCTAACTACCTCTGATATATATGAATACAATTGATTCTTAGACTAATTTCATATCTAGACATCTTCCTAAACTCTTATTAACCTTGATAATTCATAGGTGGATTATTTAGAGTTGTCAGTATCTGCAAAAAGTGATGATTTAGTTTCTTCTTTTTTAATATTTAGACTTTTCATTTCATTTTCTTGTTTCACTACCCTAACCGTAACCTCCAATACATTGTTATGTGGCAAACCGAGTAGTGAGCTCTTGTGATGGTTAATTTTACGTGTCAACTTGACTAGATCAAGGGATATACAGACAGCTACTGAAGTGTTATTTCTGGGGTGAGGAGGCTCACAGAAGAGACTGGCATTTAAATCAGTGGACTGAGTATGGAAGATCTGCCTTTACCCAGTGTGGGGGGCACCAGCCTATCAGCCAGGACGCAGATAAAGCAACAAGGCAGAAGAAAGGTGAATTTTCTCAATGTGTGTGTGTCTCACTCGTTGTCTCTAGCTCTGGATTTAGCTCTATCTCACCACAAATATAAGGGTTTTTTTTCTAATTATACTTTTGCTATTGACCTTTATCTTAATTACCTTTGAAATTTATTCATATAAAGTTACACAGGTGCTTAAAAAGAAGGTATAATCTCCAATCAATGGGTGCGATGTTCTCTCTATGCCCTTTGATCATGTTTATTAGTAGTGTCTAATTATTCTTTATCCTTCGTGAGTTTTAGTTGCTTAATCCAAGAATTACAAAGTGTGTTAAAACCTTCCACTAACACAATGGATATATCCATCTTTCCTTGTAGATAGGGCTGTTGTGTGTTTTATGTATTTGAGGCTATTATGAGTAGATTAGGATGTTACAAACTAAGAATTGTTATATATTTTTGGAAAGTAAGCATTGTACCATTATGTAGTGACCTTTTAACACTTATAAAGCTGTTTACCTTAAAATCTGCTTTTTCTAATGTTAATATGTTTTCCCAGCTCTCTTTTGATTAGTTTTGCTGTTTTATCTTTTCTATCATTTAACATTCAGTATTTCTATATGTTAGGTTTGAAAGGTGTCTCTTGTAAGTATCATATGCTTGATTATACTTATTTATCCAGGCTATGAATTTTTGTTTTCTAACTACAGAGTTAAATCCTGCTACTTTATAGTAAATATACTTGAATTTCTTTTTTTTTCCATCTTACTATGTGTTTCATATGTTTCTTTTGCTATAGGAAAAATATTTCCATCTCACTTTTTTCCACATCCCTTTTCTCATGAGTTGAGATGTTTGTGTTTGCATTTTGTCCCCCTCCATGTTTTAGTCTTCCTCTTTGATTTTGTTTCAGGCTTTTACTTGCTTGGAAGTTACATTTTCTGTATATTTTCTTACAAATTGCCCTAAAAATTTAAAAATGTATTTTTAGTTATTCTAGAATTAGTATCTTTGACTTCCTGAAAACCTTAAAGCTGTAAATTTTCTTTCACTTCCAATCATTCTCTCACCCAATCCAATGCTTATAATGTCTGTATTTTATTGCTAATATGTTTTTCCCTGAAAACTTAACATTATTTTTACAGAGTTAAAGTCTGTTTAGCTTCAAGTTAAGGCTTACTCAGATTTATCCACATATTTATAAATATGTTTACTTACTATTCCTTTCCATAACTCAGATCTTCCCTCTTGGATGATTTCCTATGCCCCAAGTACACTGTGTAGAATTCCTTTATAGGGCAAATTCTGATAACAAATTATCTGATTTATTTACTTTATTTGAAATATCTCTATCTTTCCCTCATTTTGAAAGAAATCAAACGACTGGATGTAGACTTTGTTAATAATTATATTTCTTAGCATGCTGAAAATATTCTAATTCCCTCTGGAGTTCATTATTATACATCAGGAGTCATAAGTGACATCAATTAATATTCTTTTGTAGAGGGTCCATCTTTCCTCTCTTGCTGTTTTTCAAGATAATTTTTTTTTCATTTTTCTCTATGTAGCATAAATATATCTAAACAAAATGTACCTAGGTATGTTTTGCCTTTGGTCTGTCATGAATTTGGTGAAACTTTCAGCCATCTCTTCTCCTATGTCACTAGAACTTCAAACTTTGTCCTCTCTCTTTTTTCACTTTTTTCATCTCTTCAATCCTATTTATCAAACTTACAACCATAATGTTTCTATTGCATTCATCTTCAATATTTCTATCTAATTTTCAGGTTATTTCATCCATTGAGATTTTAATTTTCAAGTATATTTTTCATTTTTATAACTTATGTTTGGTTGTTTTTTTTTCAAGTCTACTTGCTCCCTGCCCAAATTTTCAAGCTTTCTGTCTACATCTTTAAAACATCTTTTGCATAATTATTTTACTTTTGGTGTTCAACAAATTCAGTATCTAAAGTTCTTGCAGATGTATTTCTGCTACCTGTTTTCTTTTTCCCTACTGGTTCTCACAATTATTCGAATTTGCTTCCATATGTGCCTTATCATTTTTGCTTGTAGGTTGCTCATTTTTATTGGACATTGTCTATGGAAATTCTGAGAGACCTGAGTTGCAGCAGAATTCTTCCAGAATATATTTGTGTTCATTTATCTGGTCATATGAAGCAGTATCAAACTAGGAAAACTTTACATTTTCAGAGTTACATATGTAAGACCACACACGTGGCATGAATTTGAACTTCAGGTGCAGGTGGAAGTCAGTTTGTGTCAGGCCAAAGTGTTTATCAGGTTGAGACAGACTTTTCATGCATCTCTTTCTATGTTCACCAAAAATATTTGCAATTCTTTGGGATCCTAGCCTTATTTGAGAATCTCCAGTGAGGTGCTCCAGTTTGAACATGCCCAGGAATTAAACCTCTGTCCCCCATCCCCATATGATTTCCAAGGCAACAGCCTAAGGCTGTGGTATTTGGCAGAAAATTCCAGGACAAAAGTGGGCTTGGGTATCTGTTCATATCCTAAGGTTCTTGTTCTCAGCTTTTTTGGAGCTCAGAGAAGTTCTTACTTCCACATCAGCTTGCAGATGCACTTTGAAAGATTTTTGAAATATACTTTATCCAGCATTTTAGTTGTTTTGGAAGGGAAAATGTTCTATCTAATTCACTGTATTGCTGGAAACAGAAATGATCAAGCTAGTTTATTTTTAGCCAAAGCTAATTTCCAGATCACTCTGCACCTGTGAACCTGAACCAATTTGCATGAGTGTGCCTCCCTTTTCCAGCTAAAATGAATTTCCAAAGAGGAAATCAATGGACTTCTGCTGGAGAAAAACAAATAGCATGCCAATCTACCTGCCCCAGCCGCTCCCAGAATGATGATTCCAACCTACATTTGAAATTATCAGGTCAAGTGCACTGATCAGGGCAAAGCTCATTATAAAGGGCCAAACATGAAGTGTGGTATGTTTTCACAACAACCTGCTGAGGTAGGTACTACAAAGCACTCTGTTTTATAGATGAGGAAACTGAAGAGCCAAATGGTTAAGTAATTTGCCCAGACAACCTGTAGAAGTAGGAGGCAGTGGGCCCCTAGAACACACACTCTCAGTCTTGCTGTTAGGCTATCTCTGTTAAAGGAAAAGCAACCATGGAAGACCTGGCTGCCTGTGAACTATGGCCCATGTTGGATTGTTCAGGGAAAATGCATCATGGTTCTTATCTTGAACAGCACTGCATTGTAATACATCTGGCATCTCCCAAGCTCAGATTCTAACTCAGTCTGGGTCACATCCCTCTATTTTGACCAGGTTCCCATGTGTTCTGATGAACCACTTTGTTTAAAACCTCCCCTCCATGAGCCCCTCTGGCCTACCACTCTGGAGGGTTTATTCTATCTCTCTGTGTTCATGACAGGAACTCTTTATCAGGTGTCAGTTTCCCAGAAAAGTGAACACTGGTCATCTCACTACTCACATCCGATATTTTCACAAATTCAGTTCACCTCCCTAAAACTAAACACGAATCATGTTAGTGCTAATAGGTAAGACTCTCAAGTTTCTACAAGGTCATCAAACAACTCCAATCTTTTTTGGATTAGGACCCTGTATCAGCAGGTCAGGACTCAGAAAAGGACAGCTCTGGCTTATGTCAGGCATGGGGATTACTTATGAATTTCAGATATCCATCACTCTATATGCGTGGATATTTGGGAATGAGAGTCACCCCAGGATGTTGCCACCTAAGAGACACTGAATAGTCAGCAACACAGAGGACCCTCTTTGAAAGACCCTGCTCTCTCCTTCCCAGTCTAGGTGCTTAAGCAAAGCAAGAAATTCAGTTCAGCTGGGAAAGAGTCACTAAGGGACACAGGCCTAAAAAAGGAAGGGGAGCCCAGACTGAAAAATACCATCCACCTCCACACGCATACGTGCGTGCGTACACACACGCGGGCACACACACATGCACACACGTGTGCGCGCACACACACGCACGCACACACACACACGCGCGCGCTCACCCTTCTGCCAAGACCCACTGCTGATGTCATCGGGACAGAGAGAAGCTGCTTTTAAGGAATTTGACTTTGTCAGTCCTGCATATAAAAAAAACAATTTCAACACAGATGTTCCTTAGTCACAGAGCACCTAACTGCTCTGGACAAATAAGGCAACCACTCCGCTTCCCTGGCTGGTTCTGGCCCAGGTTTATATCATCAACTCAGTCCATCCGTGCTTCCGCCTGTACCCTCCTAACTGCACTGAATCCCTCCTGCAGGGCTTAGCCGGGAGTCCTCCTCAGTGCTCATGGCCATGGCCCTGGCAAGGCCTCGTGGGTCTGCCTGTTCACCCACAGTAGCCTGGAACCCCCAGAGGGCAGGGCAGAAGTCACTCCCTGTGCCACTAGCAAGACGGAGAAGGACCTACTGAGTTTTCTGAGGATCCCTGATCAGATGCGAGCCTGGATTCCTAACAACCTCCTCAACCTCTGCACTGCCTGCGGGGTAACTCTGGCAGAGATCCCAACCCCATCTCTGGAGCTCAGCTATGCCTGGCTCTGTGTCAAGGCACCCTGAGACTCGGGGACTGTCTCAATGAGGCCCGGGTAGGGTTGCAAAAGAAACATCATGATGCAGGAGGAGGCGACGTTTTTATTGTGCTTCCGGCATGGTTGTGAGCTTGTAATCCCTGAGCTTCCTTCTGTGAGAACTCTTTAGGGAAAGAGGGCAGGGCATGGAGGACAAGAGGACCTTGTTCTGAATAAAATGAACTAACGTGCTTAGTGCATTGCTTGGCATTTAGGAAGCAAACACCTTGGCTATTATCACAGGGTGCTGGGCACGGCGGCCAGCAGGTGCCCTGTGAAGCACTTCACGCCTATTCTCTGTGAAATCTAAACATGGTCCCAGCAGGATCAGCATTGTTAGCCCAATTTTATAGATGAAGAAACAGAAGCTTAAAGAGGTTGAGTCACTTGTCCAGCACCACAAAGCCAGAGGCAGAATCAGGACTCAACTATAAGGGAGTTCAACTCCAAAACCTGGACCCTTCTCATGGTTTCAGGCTGTCTTATTTCCCCTTTCCACTTTCTCAATGCACTTCTTGTTTAAATGATTGATAAAATAACATTTTTAGAAAAGGCTTAACCAGAGCTTTGAGGAGAAAACCAAAATGCCATCCATTATAATCAACATGGCTGTTGTAATTGAGCATAGATCACACTCTGGCTTCTGAAAGCCCATAAAGGGAAATAAAATCAAATAAAGCAAAATAAGTGGCATGCATCTTGCCAGATCTTCCTTTTTTGATGGCTCTTTCTTCACTCCCATATCTACCACTATCCTCTACCAGAGGGATTCTGGGGCCTGGTACTTCATCCTCCCCCCTTTACCCATGGCATCTTGTGCCCCAGCCCTGACCCTCCCCCCCAGCTGGCCAGCATGCCATTAGAATGGATGTGTGGTTCTTTGCATAAAAACTAGACAGTAAGCCATGTGCAATAAAGCATTGATCTGAGCAGCTTGAGCCATCAGAAACCAGGGAAGAGTATAATGAAGGAGGGAGTGTGAGATTTAGGCAGGAAGAGCAATAAGCAAGCAGGGAAGTATTGCCCACAGGCAGCATGAAGACAAAGGGGAATTTGGAACCGGAGTAACTTTGGGAATACTGCATATTATATCACAATCCCTGCCCCCCCCAGGCTTTGCTTTGCCATTTTCTTGACTTCTCATTCCCTTCACAAGTAGTGCACAATCAAGCAAGGCTCAATATATAATCCTGGAAGAACAAGACTGTGTCCTTGGATGCCACTGACTCTTCCTACTCTATCAGTGTGAAGGGCAAAAGCACATGTTAAGTCCAATACTTAAGGCAGAGTAAATCAATCTGTCGAGACAACAGAGTGTAGATGCTAACCTCGTTGACAAAACAACTTCCCAACAAAACCTAGATTGGTGTTTGATTCAATAACTGGATGATGTAGACCAACCACATTGACACAAAATCACCACACATGAGAATCGAGGAACAGAGGTTGCCCTGGCCTCGTGGAGCCAGGAGTGAAGGATCATTCTGGATCTTTTCATCCCCAGACATGAATGAGGCTCAGTGATCCCCCTCTCAGTTTCTACTGTTCTCAGAGGACACATCTTTCTGTTCATTCAGTTAAGACTGTCAAAGGCGGAGGCAGAGCCAAGATGGCAGAATAGTGAGGGCGTGCACCGATAGTCCGGGAAAATATAATTTAATAAAAGTGGAGTTACTGTAGCCTCAGGAAAAGGCTCAAGAAAAAATTGCAGAGGAAACTCTTCCAGATCTAGTAGATGTGACACGGAGGACCTACGGGGAGAGTAAGGTCACCCACCATGTGGAAGCCCAGCCACAGAGTCTGCACGCCAGCGCTGGAAGGGGAGGTGAGACAAAAACCTTGGTAACCCAAGACATTGGTGGGGAAAGGCAGAAAGAGCCTAGAGAGAACGAGGCCTGAAGCCCCCACTGGGGAAAGTTCACCAGGCTGACTGGAGGAGAGAAAAAAACGAATAAATAAGGGGAACCGGCACGGACACTAGCCTCTCTCTCCACTCACCTTACAAAGCTGAGCAAACAAAGAGCAGGCGCCATTTTACATATGTAAAGTGGCGCCCACCAATAGCCAAGCAGAAAAACCTGTCTCTGGTGGGGAGAAATAACATGAGGATAGAACCTAGTGAAAGTGTGGAGCTAACAAACTGAGACTGTGAAATCTGAGGGGGAGCGAGAGAGCTCACAGAGTATACAAACTCGGTAACCTTGGCAACCTGGTGAAAGACTGCAGGAGAAATTTGAGACCACACTGAGGGCTGCATAAACTCTTTGTGTGGTCCCAGGGGTAGAGCAGATGAATACCCACAGCGGCCAGATTTCATACATCAACTACCCTCAAGTCCACTCAGCTGTGTGAAATTACTTCCTCAGTCAAAAAAAAAAAAAAAAGAGAGAGAGAGAGCAAGCAAGTGAGAGAATAATCTGGATAATCTGGGTGAGTCACCTTTGGCACACCCTTAACCCTGAAGAACCAAACAGAGTTCTCTGGCCAAACCCATCACAGCATCTAAGGATCCATCATAAGCAGACAGTCCACTTAATCTAGAGTCATAGTATAATGAGAAAAAGCACCACAGTGAAGAAACCAAAGAATATCTCCACAATGTCAAACAAAGGCAGAAACCAAGGTAACAAGAACAAGGAAGACACTATGATGCCCCTAATTGAAAAAGACACCCCAATTCAAGATTATGAAGATGATGACATAGAAGAAATGCAAGAAGCAGATCTCAAAAAATTCATAAGAACATTAAGAAGTTCTCAAAAACAAATTCTGGAACTACAGAAATCTTTAATGGACAAGATAGAAAATCTCTCTCATGAAAATGATATATTAAGGAGGAATCAAAATGAAATGAAACAACTAGTAGAACATGAAACTGTGATAGTGATGAGAAATCATATGAAATGAAGAATTCAATAGATCAAACGACAAACACATTAGAGAGCCTTAAAAACAGAATGGGTGAAGCAGAAGAGAGAATATCGGACTTAGAAGACAGAGAACAGGAAAGGATACAGTCAAACCAAAGAAAAGAAGAAGAAATTAGAAATCTACAAAATATTGTCGGGAATCTACAGGATACTATTAAAAAAACCAAAATTCAGGTTCTAGGAGTTCCTGAAGGCATGGAGAGGGAGAAAGGATTAGAAGGCCTTTTTAGTGAGATACTAGCAGAAAATTTCCCAGGTTTGGAGAAGGACAGAGATATCCTAGTACAGGAAGCTCACAGAACCCCTAATAAACATGACCAAAAGAGATACTCACCACAACACGTTATAATTAAACTCAACACAGTGAAACAGAAAGAAAAGATCCTAAAATGTGCAAGAGAGAAACGTCAGATTACTCTCAGAGGATCTCCAATTAGACTCATAGCTGACTTCTCATCAGAAACCCTACAAGCTAGGAGGGAATGGCGAGATATAGCCCAGGTACTAAGAGAGAACAACTGCCAGCCCAGAATATTATATCCTGCAAAGCTCTCATTTGTGAATGAAGGTGAAATAAAGACCTTTCACAGCAAACAGAAATTGAAAGAATTTGTCGCCATTCGTCCAGCCCTGCAAAACATGCTTAAAGATGTGTTACACACAGAAACACAGAAACACAGTCATCAATATGAAAGAAGGTAAAGGAAGGAAACCTCACAGCAAAAGATCACAGGGAGTTCAAAGCATATATTAGAAAATATCTTCGGCAAATGGCAGGGCAAAGTTACTACTTATCAATAGTCTCATTGAACATTAATGGCCTGAACTGTCCAGTTAAAAGACACCGATTGGCTGATTGGGTTAAGGAACAAAACCCATCTATTTGCTGCTTACAAGAAACACATCTTTCCTACAAAGATGCATACAGACTGAAAGTGAAAAGCTGGAAAAAGATATACCATGCCAACAGAAATGAAAAAAGAGTGGGTGTAGCCATCTTAATATCGGACAACATAAACTTTAACATAAAAACTGTTAAGAGAGACAAAGAGGGGCACTATATAATGATTAAGGGATCAATTCAACAGGAAGATATAATGATTATCAATGTATATGCACCTAATTACAGGGCACTGGTTTATCTAAAAGATTTGTTAAGGGACTTAGAGGGAGACTTAGACCCCAATACAATACTACTGAGGGACTTCAATACTCCACTCTCAGAAATAGACAGATCAACAGGACGGAAGATCAACAAGGAGACAGTAGATTTAAATGACACTATAGCCCAAATGGATCTAACAGATATCTACAGAACTTTTTATCCTACACATAAAGCATTTACATTCTTCTCAGCAGTACATGGAACCTTCTCTAGGATTGACCACATACTAGACCATAAAGCAAGTCTCAGCAAATTCAAAAGAATTAGAATCATACCATGCAACTTCTCAGACCATAAAGGAATGAAGTTGGAAATTAGCAACTCAGGAATCCCTAGAGCATATGCAAACACATGGAGCTGAACAACATGCTCCTGAATGAAAAATGGGTCATAGAAGAAATTAAAAGAGAAATCAAAAATTTTCTGGAAGTAAATGAGGATAACAGCACAACATACCAAAACTTATGGGACGCAGCAAAAGCAGTGTTAAGAGGAAAGTTTAGAGCAATAGGTGCCTACATCAAGAAATTGGAAAGGCATCAAATAGATGAGATTTCAATTCATTTCAAGGATCCAGAAAATCTGCAGCAAACCAGACCCAAATCTAGTAGGAGAAGAGAAATAATTAAAATCAGAGAAGAAATTAACAGGATTGAATCCAAAAAAATTACAAAAAATCAGCCAAGCGAAGAGCTGGTTTTGTGAAAAAATAAACAAAATTGACACCCCATTGGCCCAACTAACTAAAAAAGAAGAGAAAAGACCCAAATCAATAAAATCAGAGATGAAAAAGGAAACGTAACAACAGATACCACAGAAATAAAAAGAATCATCAGAAATTACTACAAGGACTCGTATGCCAGCAATCAGGGAAATCTATCAGAAATGGGTAGATTCCTGGACACATGCAACCTACCTAAATTGAACCAGAAGACATAGAAAACCTAAACAGACCCATAACTGAGACAGAAATTGAAACAGTAATAAAGGCCCTCCCAACAAAGAAAAGCCCAGGACCAGATGGATTCACTGCTGAAGTCTACCAGACATTTAAAGAAGAACTAACTCCAATTCTTCTCAAACCATTCAGAACAATCGAAAAAGAGGGAATCCTCCCAAATTCTTTCTATGAAGCCAGCATCACCTTAATTCCTAACCCGGAAAAAGATGCAGCATTGAAAGAGAATTACAGACCAATATCCCTGATGAACATAGATGCAAAAATCCTCAATAAAATTCTGGCCAATAGAATGCAACAACACATCAGAAAGATCATCCACACAGACCAAGTGGGACTTATCCCTGGTATGCAGGGATGGTTCAATGTGCGCAAAACAATCAATGTGATACACCACATTAACAGACTGCAGAAGAAAAACCATATAATTATCTCAATAGACACAGAGAAAGCATTTGATAAAATACAACACCCTTTCATGATGAAAACTCTAAGCAAACTGGGTATGGAAGGAACATTCCTCAATACAATCAAAGCAATCTATGAAAAACCCATGGCCAACATCCTATTGAATGGGGAAAAGTTGGAAGCATTTCCACTGAGATCTGGAACCAGACAGGGATGTCCACTCTCACCACTGCTATTCAATATAGTTCTGGAGGTTCTAGCCAGAGCTATTAGGCAAGAAAAAGAAATTAAAGGGATACAAATTGGGAAGGAAGAACTGAAACTATCCCTCTTTGCAGATGACATGATTCTTTATTTAGGGGACCCAAAGAACTCTACTAAGAGACTATTGGAACTCATAGAAGAGTTTGGCAAAGTAGAGGGTATAAAATCAATGCACAAAAATCAACAGCCTTTGTATACACAGGCAATGCCACGGCTGAGGAAGAACTTCTAAGATCAATCCCATTCACAATAGCTACAAAAACAATCAAATACCTTGGAATAAACTTAACCAAGGACTTTAAAGATCTCTACGATGAAAATTACAAAACCTTAAAGAAAGAAATAGAAGAGGATACCAAAAATGGAAAAATCTTCCATGCTCATGATTTAGAAGAATCAATATCATCAAAATGTCCATTCTCCCAAAAGCAATTTATACATTCAATGTAATACCAATCAAGATACAAAGACCTTCTTCTCAGAGCTGGAAAAAATGATGCTGAAATTCATGTGGAGACACAGGAGACCTCGAATAGCTAAAGCAATATTGTACAACAAAAACAAAGCCGGAGGCATCACAATACCAGATTTCAGGACATACTACAGAGCAGTTGTTATCAAAACAGCATGGTACTGGTACAGAAACAGATGGATAGACCAATGGAACAGAATTGAAACACCAGAAATCAATCCAAACATCTACAGCCAACTTATATTTGATCAAGGATCCAAAACCAATCCCTGGAGTAAGGTCAGTCTATTCAGTAAATGGTGCTGGGAAAATTGGATTTCCACGTGCAGAATCATGAAGCAAGACCCCTACCTTTCACCTTACACAAAAATCCACTCAACATGGATTAAAGACTTAAATATACGACCTGACACCATCAAATTATTAGAGAGCATTGGAGAAACCCTGCAAGATATAGGTACCAGCAAAGACTTCTTGGAAAAGACCCCAGAAGCACAGGCAGTCAAAGCCAAAATTAACTATTGGGATTGCATCAAATTGAGAAGTTTCTGTACTGCAAAAGAAACAGTCAGGAGAGTGAAGAGAAAACTGACAGAATGGGAAAAATATTTGCAAACTATGCAACAGATAAAGGGTTGATAACCAGAATCTACAAAGAAATCAAGAAACTCCACAACAACAAAACAAACAACCCACTTAAGAGATGGGCCAAGGACCTCAACAGACATTTTTCAAAAGAGGAAATCCAAAGTGCCAACAGACAAATGAAAAAATGTTCAAGATCACTAGCAATCAGGGAAATGCAAATCAAAACCACAATGAGGTTTCACCTCACCCCAGTTAGAATGGCTCACATACAGAAATCTACCAACAATAGATGCTGGAGAGGATGTGGGGAAAAAGGGACACTAACCCACTGTTGGTGGGAATGTAAACTGGTCAAGCCACTATGGAAGTCCGTCTGGAGATTGCTCAGAAGCCTGAATATAACCCTACCATACAACCCAGCCATACCACTCCTTGGAATTTACCCAAAGGAAATTAAATTGGCAAACAAAAAAGCTGTCTGCACATTAATGTTTATTGCAGCTTAATTCACAATAGCTAAGATCTGGAACCAACCCAAATGCCCATCAACAGTAGACTGGATAAAGAAATTATGGGACATGTACTCTATAGAATACTATACAGCAATCAAAAACAATGAAACACAGTCATTTGCAACAAGATGGAGGAATCTGGAAAACATGCTGAGTGAATTAAGCCAGCCCCAAATGGACAAATATCAAATGTTCTCCCTGATCAGCGACAACTAACCGAGCACCAAAGGGGAAACCCGTTGAAGTGAAATGGACACTATGAGAAACTGACTTGATCAGCTCTTGTCCTGACTGTTGATGTACAATGTAATACTTTATCCATTTTAGTATTTTTTTGTTCTAGTACTATTGGTTGAACTCTTTAATTAACACACAATTATTCTTAGGTGTTTAAATTTTAACTGAAAAGTGATCCCTATTAAATATAAGAGTGGGAATAAGAGAGGGAGGAGATGTACAATTTGGGACATGCTCCATCAGACTTGCCCCAAATGGTGGAGTTAGAAACGTGCCAGGGGATTCCAATACAATCCCATCAAGGTGGCATGTACCAATGCCATCTCACTAGTCCAAGTGATCAACTTCAGTTCACAATTGATCACACTGATAGGTCTAAGAGTCTAAGGGATCACACAAACAAGACTAGTGTCTGCTAATACTAACTGATAGAATCAAAAAGGGAGAGAACGATCCATCATGGGAAGTGGGATACACAGCAGACTCATAGAATGGCAGATGTCCTAAATAGCACTCTGGCCTCAGAATCAGCCCTTAAGGCATTCGGATCTGGCTGAAGAGCCCATGAGAGTATTTTAGGCATGGAAAGCCAAAACACTCTAGAAAAAAAAAACTAAATGAAATATCTCTGCAAGTGAGATCCCAATGGAAAGAATGGGGCCATCAAAGAAGGAGGTACCTTTATCTGAAGGGAGGAGAGAACTTCCACTTTGACTATTACCCTGTCGGAATAAGATCGAAGTCGGCGAACCCAAAAGGTTTCCATAGCCTTGGCAACTCATGATTAGTGCCTAGGGAGATTACTGATGCTATAAACAAGAGTGTCAAATTATTAAGTCAACAACAGGAGTCACTGTGTACTTACTTCTCATGTGGGATCTGTCCTTAATGTGTTGTCCAATGTGAAGTAATGCTATAACTATCACTGAAACAGTATTTTTACACTTTGTGTTTCTGTGTGGGTGCAAACTGATGAAATCCTTACTTAATATATACTGAATCGATCTTCTGTATATAAAGATAATTGAAAATGAATCTTGATGTGAATAGAATGGGAGAGGGAGCGGGAGATGGGAGGGGTGCGAGTGGGAGGGAAATTATGGGGGGGGGGGAAGCCAATGTAATCCATAAACAGTACTTTGGAAATTTATATTTACTAAATAAAAAAAAAACTTAAAAAAAAGACTGTCAAAGGTGAAAATCATATTGCATCTGGTGTTTTTTCATACCATGTATATTAGGGCCTGTGTGGGGTTGTTTGCCCTTGAGTCACGTGATCACCCCATTGACCAATCAGTAGTTGCTGCTGTGCAAAGAATGGTCAAAAGCTCCATCTCAGCAAGTGGCAGTGAGCTAAGGAGTTTCAGCTTCAAGACAATATTGGGCCCCATGACAGATATACTACCCCTTGATTGTACACCTGCAATATACCCTTCTTTCTCCATAGCTTTAACCCCATTTTTCCTAATCACTATTCACACAGCTACACAATTCACCTGCTCCCAGCAAGGAGGCAACCAAGGACACATGTGCTGCAGGTATTGTGTGTAGCAGCCAGGCCTTGTAGCCCTTGCTTTTCAGTTTCAAGCCCATAATCTCCAATGACATTCACTCCTCCAATAGCTCCTCTGCAAACTTCTCTAGGGCTTATTCCTCACTGTTCTGCAAACTTGGGGTCCATGGTGATTGGAACCAGCACCCAACACATGATAAACATAATGGAAAGAAAAATGAACATTCTCAAGCAAGTAGTAACTAAAATGGTAACATCCATTTTTTAAATGAAGGATGGATTGAGCATAAATCCTCAATTTTCTGGTATTTTAGCAGGGAAGGGAAAACACACCTGAAAAAGTGAAGACTAAGCCCTTATTTCTCCAATGGGTCCTGAGACCACAGCTGCCATTTATAACTCTCCTCTTCACCTCTTCCAGGTTCCCTATGTTTTTGGCCCAACAAGTGATTCTAACTTTTTTTTTTTTGATAGGCAGAGTGGACAGTGAGAGAGAGAGACAGAGAGAAAGGTCTTCCTTTGCCATTGGTTCACCCTCCAATGGCCGCCGCGGCCGGCGCGCTGTGGCCGGCGCACTGCGCTGATCCAATGGCAGGAGCCAGGTGCTTCTCCTGGTCTCCCATGGGGTGCAGGGCCCAAGCACTTGGGCCATCCTCCACTGCACTCCCGGGCCACAGCAGAGAGCTGGCCTGGAAGGGGGGCAACCGGGACTAGAACCCGGTGTGCCAGCGCCACAGGCAGAGGATTAGCCTAGTGAGCCACGGCGCTGGCCCAATTCTAACTTTTTCTATCAGAAAATCCTTTGGGTACAAAAGATCAAAAATCCAGGAGTGTTTGGATCCATCTACAAAGAATCAAAAGCTAATAGTGGCTTAAATAAATCAAGATTTGTTTTTCTCACATAGCACGCAGTAAAAATCAATTTCTGGGGTGGGTTAGTAGTGATGCCAGGTCCAGGGGTCACATCTCTAAGTCCTCCCTTGCTCTTTGTCTCAGGATCACAGAGGCTACTGTGGACACCCTGCCCATACGAAAGACAGGAGAACTGGCCAGGGATTGACACCAGCTACAAGCGGACTTTAGATCAGTAAAACCCAAATCTGGGTTCCACTCCCATCTTGGCCAGAACTGACTCACACCACCACTGCTAGCTGCATCCAAGGCTGTGAGCTCCAAGATGTAGCATAAGGAGAGGATAGCATCACATCAGCTTATGCCAAACATGGTCTTGAACTGCTTAATGGCACAGGACCATCCCCCAAACAAAATGAACAAGAAAGAGGTATGGAATTGCCGGGTAGATGGCCCCCGAACGTAGGTGGTATAGGCACAGTTTTCTGTCCCTTTCACACTCCCCTGTACCCTATTTTGTAGTAGCATTTTCCCTTGGCAATCTGCATCAAGCTCTTCTGAAACTCCCTGTAACCCCAGCCAGCATCTACCACACTGCCAACAGTAGTCCAAGTTCTGAAGGATTCTGCACGTCCTTTAGTGGAAGTATCTCTCTACCGAGTAATGAAACTTGCAGATCCCCATACTCTACCTGCAATGTGATTTGTCATCAGGTGCAAGCATGAGGGATTCTCAGTAGCCAATGATCATAAACTGAATTATTCGCAACTTCTATTTTCAAACACAAGGAAAAAGAAAGAAAGGAAGGAGCTCAGTTCAAAAAGTCTTAAAGCCCCCAGAAGAAAACGAAAGCAAATTGAAACTGCCTGGATATTATTGGGGCTTTTCACCTCCTAGGCTAATCAGCAATGCATCAAAGGTATCACAAGGTTCTAAGAGAATTCATTAATGCCAAAATTCATTTATTCACACATGGTGCAGAAATGATGGTGTACCATGGTAAAATAAATCTTCATTTAAACAAGAAATGCCAAGGCCATTTGAAGATTTTTTTAAAAAAATTAATTGTTTCATTTCTCATGTCTCTCTCTTGCCCATAAATGATTACATGGTGGGTTACAAAAAACTCTGATCTGGGAATCAGTTACTAAAAGCCATTGGGCTGCACTAGTTGCATGATTTTAACCAAGTGCTTTTACATTCCGTAGCTTAAGATAAAGATGAAAATAACTAACACCCAGAACTTCGGTGACAATGAAATTACACCAGAAATAAGATGACACTATACCTCAAAGTTCTTATAAACTATAAAATAAAACTAAATACTCCTTTTCTGCTAATATAGAAATGATGAAAAAGAATCACTTGTAAAATATGACTTGTAATTAATAATTTTGTTTGAAGTTCAAAAGATCCTCTGCCTCTGACATTTTTTAGAAAGATTTGCCAAAATTTAAAGCAGCTGAATCTATGTACACATACAGACACCCACACAAGTACTCTTTAGTAGGATAATAAAAATAAGTTTTAATTTCTTCAAAAAAACAATTTTTTTCATTATCTTAATTGGATTTTTTGCATGCACATATATATATATTCCCAAACATCAAATTGTACGCTTCAAATATGAGTAGTTTGGGGCAGCCATTTGTTGCAGGAGTCAAGATGCTGCTTGGGACACCCGTATCCCATTTTGGAGAACTTGGGTTCAAGTCCCAGCTTTACTTCCAATTCCAGCTACCTGCTAATACACATAAACACACCCTGGGAGGCAGCAGGGGATGGCTCGAGTACCTGAGTCTCTGCCTCCCACATGGGAGACTCAGACTGAGTGTCAGCCTTCTGGTTTTCACCTGGTCCAGCCCTGGCTGATGCAAGCATTTGAGGAATGAACCAGTGGATAAAAGATCTCTCTCTGGCTGGCGCCACAGCTCACTAGGCTAATCCTCTGCCTGCGGCGCCAGCACACGGGGTTCTAGTCCCGGTCGGGGCACCGGATTCTGTCCCAGTTGCCCCTCTTCCAGGCCAGCTCTCTGCTGTGGCCCGGGAGTGCAGTGGAGGATGGTCCAAGTGCTTGGGCCCTGCACCCGCATGGGAGACCAGGAGGAAGCACCTGGCTCCTGGCTTTGGATCAGCGCAGCTCCAGCCATTTGGGGGGGTGAACCAACGGAAGAAAGACCTTTCTCTCTGTCTCTCTCTCTCACTGTATATAACTCTACCTGTCAAATAAATTAATAAAATCTTTTTAAAAATTTAAAAAGAATAAATAAAATATGGTTTCATTATATGTCAAATATATGCTAACAAAGCTATAAAAACTAATAATTCTAAAGGGTCATTTAATATTGAGGAGTATATCCTGTTGGACTCACTCTCTAGACTTCCTTCCCTTGCATTTTTCTTCTTTCCTGGACATTATTTGAGGGAAACTAGTCAGGACACAGCCCTAGGGTTGCTTTCATGCCAGTCAGAGTTAAGACCTAATGCTGAGACATCACAACGCCTCTGGGCAGTCCTAAGAGAGTATATGTAGACTGGAACTCTGGAAGCAATGACTGACCCTGGCAGTGAGCTGGTAGTGAGGTAGCGAGGCAGGGGTGGACAGAACCAGCTGTTGGTCATTTTCAAAATTCCACACCCACATAGGAATTCAAGATCAACGGCAGGCTCCTCAGTGCATTTTCCAAGAAAATAAACAGATGTGACCAGACAGGGAAAGAAAGAGTCGGCAGGGGCTGAGGTCAGGGTCAGATGCAATAGCAAGGAAAGTACTCAGATGGTATTGCAGTCTGTGCCTCCCTTTAGATCCAGTCACATGTCTTTTAAATAGCCAGGCACCCTGTAATTGGGTGTGTATACATTTATTATAGTCACATCTTCCTATTGAATTGATCCCTTAATTATTACATAGTGCTCTTCTTTGTCTCTTTTAACAGTTTTTTTGTGTTAAAGTCTATTTTGTCTTATATTAGGATGGCTACACCAGCTTTTTGTTTTTTTGTTTTTATTAGCATGGAATATCTTGATCCAGCCTTTCACTTTCAGTCTGCATGCATTTTGTTGGTGAGATGTGCTTCTTGTAGGCAGCAAATAGAATTTTGTTTTATAATCCATTCAGTGAGTCTGTATCTTTTAACCGAGAGTTGAGTTATTTACATTCAAGGTGACTATTGATAAGTAATCATTTGGCCCTGCCATTTTTCTATAAATATTCCTATTGTTTACTTTGAATTTCCTTTGTGCTTTTACTGGGGGATTTTTCTGCCTTCATCTTCTTTCATAGTGATGACCATGTTCCTGTGTTTCTGTGTGTAGCACTTCCTTAAGCATATTATTTAAGGCTGGAAAAGTGGTGACAAATTCTTTCAATTTCTGGTTGTTATCAAAGGTCCTTATTTCACCTTCATTCATAAATGAGATCTTTGCAGGGTACAGTATTCTGGGTTAACAGTTTTTTTCTCTTAAGACTTAGAATATATCTTGCCATTCTCTCCTAGCCTGTAGGGTTTCTGATGAGAAGTCAACTGTGAGTCTAATTGGAGATCCTCTGAAAGTAATCTGGCATTTCTCTCCTGCACATTTTAAAATCTTTTCTTTATGTTTTACTGTGGAGAATTTGACTACAATGTGTCATGGTGAAGATCTTTCCTGGTCATGTCTATTAGGAGTTCTATGGGCTTCTTGTGCTTGGACATCCCTTTCTTTTTCCAAATTAGTAAAGATTTATATAATTATTTCACCAGAAAGGCCTTCTAATCCATTCTCTCTTTCCATGCCTTCAGGAACTCCTGAAATCCATATATTGGGTCATTTGATAGTATCCCTTAAAACCCAAACACTGTTTTTTAGTTTTCTAATTTTTTTTTTTTTTTGGTTTGACTGTAAAATTTCCAGAAATTCTCTTCTAACTCAGATATTCTTTCTTCTGCCTCACTGAGTGTGTCGTTAGGGTTTCCACCACATTTGTTTTTTGATTTATTGAATTCTTCATCCAATATTTCTGTTTGATTTCTCTTTAAAATCTCAATTTCATGTAAAAAATTTTCATTCTTATCATGTATGGATTTATTAAATTTGTGGATCTGTTTCTGATTACTTCCAAGTAATCCTATGATCATCTTTTGGAATTCAATTTCTGGCATTTCCTCAATCTCTTCATTTTCAGATTCTAGTATTGAAGTGTTCTATTTATTTAGGAATGCCATGTTGTCTTTCTTATTCTTGTTTCCTGAATTGCTGTATTTATTTTTAGGCATTTGTGGAGATACTTGTTGGCATTTTTTTTCCTCTGATGGCTTTTATCTTAAGACAATATCTCTGTGGCTTAGTGCAGTGTCTGCTTTCAGTGAATGGCCAGAGGTATGCGCTGGATGTAGCCCGGGAGCTCTCAGTGCTCCAGGGTGAAGGGAATGTCCAAGGTGACACCTAAGTAGGGCATGGTAAACCTATTTTTCCCATATACATCAGAAGGGAGAGTTTGTTCAGCTCTGTTGGCATAGTCTCTGGCTCACCTCCTCTCCTCTAAGGAGACTAATACCTAGGCGCTAGCCTCAGTGGATGCAGTATTCATCAGCATTGCCACAAGAACCACACAAAGGATCCATGCAGTCCTCAGTGTGAGTACGGGTCCCATAGCAGTGACTCTCACCAGGCAATCAGGGAGCCCTGAGTGTGTGGAGCCACCCACAGTGACTGCTCAGAGACCCAGTGACACCCTGCACCCTCCCATGCAGCCACAGTGTTTTCAGAGTCCATCTAGTCACACAAAGCTCCCAGAGTCATGAGTGCTCAGCCCCCTGTCAATTCTCCCCTCTCAGCTGGTTGCTGGGTGCATGGACACAAGCTGCCACAGCTGTTACACGTATCCAAAATGGCGCCCACCCTCTCTCCGCTAGTTACAGGACTCTGGTCAGGGAGAAAGAAACGTGCCTGCCCCCCTCCTTTTATTCCATCTAGGTTGTCAGGTACACTGTCCCTCACTGGGCTCCAAGCTGGACTCACACAGGCTCTTCCCACCGCTTTATCACCAGTGGCTTGGGCTGCTGCAGTCTGGCCTCACCTCACTCTCCAAAGCTGGTGCTGAGGCTCTGAGCTGCTGGGGTCCTGAGTTGTGCACATCCACACCCTCCACATAGATCTACAGTGTCCCTCTAATTTGTGTGGAGTTTCCTCTACTGTTTTCTCCCTAACTCTTCCTTGAGACTGCACTCTCTCCACTTTTTTTTTTTTTTTAAACTATCTTCCCCTAGACTAGAGCAATAAGCTCCTTCCCTATTCCACCATCTTGGAACTCTAATTAGTTTCCTGAATACTGATACCTGTGATACCTGAATCTCATCTCCACAGACTTAGATTTAACTGGTTTGGGCTTCTATCTTAGGCACAGGGTTGGTTTGTTTGTTTGTTTTTTATTCTCTTTGTGACTACAATCAAAGTTGAGAACCACCTTCCTAAGGCAAGGTCCCCATACCTGGCTGACAGTCTAAATCCCCTGGCAGCGAAGGAAGCATGCAGATGTGTGGGTCTTCCTTATCCCTCAACCTCGGACTCTCTGTTTGTCATGCAAGCCATCCACTGACCTGGTACTAAGGCCTTCCTGAAAGACTACATGCACACAGCCCTCCATTCACTTACAGAATGAGCCTACATCAGTGCATCTCAAAGTGGCACATGGGTTACCTAAGGGTCTTGCTAAAATGAAGATCCTGATGAATATGGAGCAGGTAGGGGCATCTGATACTGCAGTGCCTGCGTTCAAGTCCTAACTCTGTCTCTGATTGCAGCTTCCTACTGATGCACACTCTGGGAGGCAGCAGGGGATGGCTCAAGTAGTTTGTACCTACCACCCACAATGGAGACCTAGACTGAGTTCTTCTGGCTTTGGTTTGGCCAAATATTGGCTGTTGTGAGCATTTGGGGAAGGAACCAGCAAACGGAACATGTCTTTCTATAGGTATCTCTCACTGCCTTTCAAATAAACAACCTAGCAAATAAAATTTTAAAAAATATAGTCAGTCTAAGATTATTCTGCTTTGCAACTACCAGTAACTTCCACCTGATACCTGAGCTACTGGTCATGAACCATATTTCACTGAGAAAGCCCAGGGAAATGGTTTTTAATCTTAGCTACAGGTTGAAAATACTGATGTCTGGAAATTTCTGGAACAATTGGCCTGGGGTGCAGCCAGGGCCCTGGGCTTGTGTTTAAAGTTCTCCAGGTGGCTCTCACATGCATCCAAGGTTGAAAACTACAAAGCAGAAAAAACATGTTGTTTTTAAAGGAATTTCTGCTTTAGGCTGTTGACAAATATTCATGTTTTAAGTTCATGATGGGAGCAACAAATGTCCAAATGAAAGTATATAAAACTTCCCTATGTAGATGTCTGTAGAGAATGGATCCTAAGAAAGAGGCTTCTGTTTGCTGAAGGGATGATAGCATTGCAGACACTGGTGGCAAAAATGAGACTCTTTCTACATGTGAGTACTTCCAAAAGGTCATGGAAGATAGAATCCGAAGAAAAGCTTAGCTCGGTGCAAAAGTTTTTTGAAACCCATGCATACAAGAAATTTTCAAAAAGGTCATGGAAAATGCCTGTTATGAAGAAACTATGCAGATTTCAAAATTTGGAGCACCATAATAAACTTATCTTTTTAAAGATGTACCTACTTATATTTTTTTAAAGGCAGAGAGAGAGAGAGAGAATCTCCCATCACTGGTTTACTCTCCAAATGCCCACAATAGCCAAGGCTGGGCCAGGCTGAAGCCAAGAGCCAGGAACTGAATTCAGGTCTCCCATGTGAGTGGCAGGGGCCCAAGTACTTGAGCCATCACCTGCTGCCACCCAAGGAGTACATTAGCAGGTAGTTGGAATTGAGAACAAAGCTAGAACTCAAAATCAGGTTCTCCAAAATGGGATGCAGGTGTCCCATACAGTGGCTTAACCACTGCACCAAATGCCTACCCTGAGACAGCTGTCTGAGTACAAGTTACACAAAGCTGAAACCCCTACTCAACCTGTCCATCATACTGATACTAACTGGTAATGCTCCGTTTTTATAAGAGACAGCTCTGGACCTGAAGGTCAAAACGTGTTTTGTTCCCAAATGTACCAAGTCCACAGTCAGCTGGACTCTGAATTGCCCAGAAAATGAGAACAAAGAATAAAAAGACTCAGGAAATGATCTCATACTTCCCAGCCATCTCTATCTTCCAGGAATACAGACAACAGGCCCAACCAGTCTGAGGTTTGAGCAAAAAATTCCTGTCCCCTTTGGGGCAAAGAGTAGGGGATTGTAGCTTTTTGTCATTAGCCAAAGTAAACCACATTAAACAGGACAATCAAGCAACATACAAGGGCAAGCTGGAGGCATTCCACCTCTGTATAAATGGTCAAAGAAAATAAACACAGGCCAATTACCCCCTTATCCTAAATGCTTGTGACCAAAAGTTGGATTTTTTTTAGATTTTGGAATATTTGTGTATGCACAAAGAGGCATCTTGGAAATGAGACCCAAAGATGCACACAAAATTCATTTATGTTGCATAGACATTGAATACACATAGCCTGAAGGAAATTTCCTACCATATTTTTGGTAACACTGCATTTTGACTTTGACCTATCACATGAGGTCAGGTTCAGAGTTTTTCACTTGTAGTGTCATTTTGGTGCTCCAAAACTTTCATACTTTGCAGCATTTTAGATTTCGTATTTTCAAATTAAGGGTGCTCAATTTGTATAGAAAATCAAGACCATACACTTCACCATTTGTTTAATCTCTTTTTAAATTAATTGCAGGAGAATATAGGTGGTGATAAAGATCTTCATCTTACCCTTATCTCTCTGGGCTTCCCCAGCTTTATTGTCTAATAAAGTGAGCCCTTTTTATTTATGTAGCCAACAGCTGTTGAGTAGCTATTGTTTCTCTGAACTCCGCTAGGAGCAAGGATAGACCACAAGCCTGAATAAGACCTGATGTTGGTTCTCAGGAGCCCATGGTCAAGGACAGACATCACAAACAAATAATTGTCATATACTCTGGGAAGCTCTGTAATAGACTCCATACAAGGTACAAAGAAGCTCAGAGCAAAGAATAAGTAGTTTGGCTGCCAGCTTGGGAAAGACCCCATAGGGAGGAAGTACCTGAAATAGCACTGCAGATGGGTGGGTCCAGATGATCCCTATGGTTTATCCCAACTCTGTCTTCATGTTCTCTAAAAGAAGAGAAAGTACTGTGGGAACACACACTGGGAACAGTCCTGAATCGAGCAGAGGCTCATACTAAGGCTTAGAGATTCTCAGGCAACACTGAGCACACCAGCGTGTGGCCTGCTACTACCTGATGGGTCTTGAAAGGTATCCAACTAAGTCGTGACTTGGAGTTTGTATCGTGACGCTAAAGAACCAGCCTTCAGAGAGAGCCCTTCACTTTGAACCATGCACTTCCCAGAAGCCTCTGTCTCCCTGAAATTCCCATGGGAAATCCCAGGATGCACTAATGAACTTTTCCAAATGGCACAAATTTAGTTTTTTTTTTTTTAAATCATACTTGCTTTGGCATTCCAGTAAGGAAAAACTTTTCCCATTGAATATTTTGTTGAGTTTCATTTTTTCACTGCTTCTGTTAATGAGCTGGATTTGGAGTGATGATTTTTTATAAGCGGAAGTCTTTGAGGTCCCTAAATGGAGGTGTTGGGGGAACCTGACAACTATCTGGGGATATAGGTTCAGTTACTGAACATTCTTCCCTAAAGAGCAGTCCCCCTTTCAAAGCCCACTGTCTGGAAGCTGAAGTAGGGTAGGACAGGGCAGGAGAGGAGAGAAAGCATTGCAACAGCACACCTAAGAGAAGACTGGGACAGAAGGGAAAAATGGATTCTCTCATTCTGACTCCTCTCCCACTCACCCGGCCATCACAGCAGGTGGGGGCTTCTCTCTAGTTCGTGTAGTGAGTTTTCTAACTACTTTTACAGAGTATCTATGCACTATGCAACATAGGGATTGAGAGAGAGAGAAAAACAGAATGTGAAGGTGAAGGAACGGGTTCTCAAAGAGCACATGCTCTGTTTACACACATGTACACTGAAACAAAGCATAAGGAGAAGTGCTGAGCGTAGCATGAGCCAGTTCCTCCTCTAGATTGGCATCTGGTACTGGTTGTGCAAGGGCTACAAGGAAATTCTGTGCCTAAGTATAAGCAGGTCTGAGAATAACAGAGTCCGTTAAGAACAAGTTCTTTGGGACATTTCTCTCTGACCAGCTTCTTAAGAATGAACTCTGTGGGCCAGCATTGTGGAGGCTAAGCCTCTACCTGCAGCGCTGACATCCTATAGTGGGCCAGTTCAAGTCCTGGCTGATCTACTTCTGATCCAACTCCCTGGGTCCCTGCACCCACATGGGAGACCTGGAAGAAGCTCCTAGCTCCTGGCTCCTGGCTTTGGCCTTGCCCAGCCCTGGCCATTGTGGCCATTTGGGGAGTAAACCAGCGGATAGAATTTCTCCCCCCCACCACTCTATCTATCTATCTATCTATCTATCTATCTCTATGTTTCAAACAAATAAATAAATCTTTTTTTTTAAAGAGTAAACTCTGGGGTTGTGGTCTCAAGGCAGTGATCCATATAGACAGAGCACAAAGGCATGTGCTACATTTCACTGAGGATAGCAAGTCTGAAAGAAGATAAATTGTTTACTAAAAACTTTTTGAAGTCAAAGTGCTTAGCAGGAAGCCAGGATACCTGGATTCTCACCCCTGCTTTGTCACCCATGAAGCTGTCCTATTGTATCACCAGAAGCAGAAAACTCACTCAGCCTCCGGCCTCTGTTTCCTCACCCACCACACAGAGGGGAAAGGATGACATCATCTCTGAGTTTCCTCCAGGCTTCCCTGGGACTGGGCAAATCATCCCTCCGGGGCCTCCTATGGCCCTCACCTGAGGCTGTCACAGGAACCTGGGTCTTAGTGGGGGTGGGGTGGGCCAGGGGGAGGAAAACTAATATGGCTTCCAAGAAACTCATCTCCAGGGACGATAATAAGCACCATGGGAAAAAAGAGACTTCCTGTTCCTAAAAACAATGCCCCTGATGTAAAGTAACAGGTGGATGGTTTGGTTCACAGCCTTCATTTGTCTTCTCAAGCCTTGCCATTTTGGGGTCATTGACATTGAGGACTAACTTTGGGGTAGTGCCATCTCCCAGCTTTTTCTGCAGGCTCCTTAATGACTCTTTGTTCAGCTCCCTTTCTTCTCCTTGCCACCCACTTGTCCAGCACTTACTGAGGCCCTTATGGCCCAGCAACTTCCTGTCCAGCTAGGGACAAAGATGATGTGATGGGCTGAATTGTACCCGCCACCCCAAATCCATATGCTAAAGTCCAACCTAGTCCCCCAGAATATGCCCTTATTTGGAAATAATATTGTTGCAGATGTAATTAGTTAAGAGGCTGTTGTTAGAGTGGATGCTCATCCAACATGTTTTGTATCCTTATAAAAACAGGTGTGTTAGTCAACTTTTGTCACAACAATGCATACCTGAGAGAAGCAATTTAAGAAGGAAGACAGTTTACAATGACTCACTATTTTGGAGCATCACAGTCCAAGATCAAGCAGCTCCATTAGACTGGCATCTAATGAGGTAAGTGGATGGCAGAACACATACAGGGGAAGGATCACAAGGCAGGTCAGGAAGCAGAGAAAACTGTTGAACCTGAGGCAGGTCAATATAGCCAGTCTTTTCACGAGGGCTATATCCCAAAGGCATGTTCCCAGTGACCCGAGGACTTCCCACTAGTTCACCTCCCAGACGTGGTAGTCAAATCTCTACCCTTAATCCATTAACCGTTAACATAAGACTTTGAGGACCAAACCTCCAACACATAGGCCCTTGGGGGACACCGAAACTGACATCCAACTATACCAAAAAGTAGCTTGTGCACAGACAGATAGACATGGAGGATGCCTTGTGAAGAGCACAGAACTAACACAGCTACCCAACAAGCAAGGGAGAGAGGCCTGGAACAGAGTCTTCCTTGCAATCCTCAGAAGGAATCATCCTGGACCATATCTTATTCTCAGACTTTCAGGCTGAAGAACAGGAAGACAACAAATTCTGTTGTAGCACTTTGCTTTAGCAACCAGAGAAAACCAATAAAAATGTATACTTGAAATTATCAAGCACAAGGCACAGCCATGGCTTCCTGGGGAATCCATGTGACAGAGATGCGCCTAACCCATTTTATTTTATTTATTTATTTATTTTTGACAGGCAGAGTTAGACAGAAAGAGAGAGACAGAGGGAAAGGTCTTCCTTTTCCGTTGGTTCACCCCCCAAATGGCCACTACGGCCGGCGCACTGCGCCGATCTGAAGCCAGGAGCCAGGTGCCTCCTCCTGGCCTCCCATGCAGGTGCGGGGCCCAAGCACTTGGGCCATCCTCCACTGCCTTCCCGGGCCACAGCAGAGAGCTGGCCTGGAAGAGGAACAACCGGGACAAAATCCGGCGCCTCAACCGGGACTAGAACCTGGGGTGCCGATGCCACAGGCGGAGGATTAGCCAAGTGAGCCGTGGCGCCGGCCCCTAACCCATTTTAGACTCAGTTTACTATTCAGCAAAGTGGAGGGAAGAGCAGTCAGGGTGCCAGCTGCTTGTGGTCCTTGTGCAGGGGGCCTCCAAAATGAAGGAGAAACACGCACAGTGGGCTCTGTTCTGAGTAGTTCTACAACCTCAGCAGCATCCCAAGGTGAGAGACAGAAAACCTCACAGTCACCACCACCACCATGAGACTCATGAAGGAGACGAGTCACTCTTAGGAGAGTCCCCATGGGAAATGGAACGAGTGAGAAACGCCGTTGTAGAAGCTTCTCACAAGCTCCCAAGTTCTCTTGCTCTGGATGGATCACAGGCACTTTGCTGAGAGTCAGTCAGCTGCAGGTCAAGCCTCACTTGCGTGGCCAATGTGGATACAGGCAATGTCTCCAGGACACCGTGGCAGAGCCATTCCCCTACAGCAACACTTAAAAGGAGAAGACAGGCCAGCGCCGCAGCTCACTAGGCTAATCCTCCGCCTTGCGGCGCCGGCACACTGGGTTCTAGTCCCAGTCGGGGCGCTGGATTCTGTCCCGGTTGCCCCTCTTCCAGGCCAGTTCTCTGCTGTGGCCAGGGAGTGCAGTGGAGGATGGCCCAAGTCCTTGGGCCCTGCACCCCATGGGAGACCAGGAAAAGCACCTGGTTCCTGCTATCGGATCAGCGTGGTGCGCCGGCCGCAGCGCGCCAGCCATGGCGGCCATTGGAGGGTGAACCAACGGCAAAAAGGAAGACCTTTCTCTCTGTCTCTCTCACTGTCCACTCTGCCTGTCAAAAAATAAAAAATAAAAATAAAAAAAGAGGAAAAAAAAAGAGAGGAAAAAAAAAAGGAGAAGACAAAGCTGTGTCTGAATTAGGAGTCCAGCCTCCCAGTTGCACAGAAGCTCAGCGAAAGGAGTACTATGATTTGAATGTGTTTCCTGAAAGCTCATGGATTTGGTACTTGATTCCCCAAATTTGATGTTCATGATATTTGAAAATGGGGCCTTATGGAGGTAATCAGAACTAAACAGGGGCCAGCACTGTGGCACAGTGGGTAAAGCCGCCACCCAAGGTGCCCAGCATCCCATATGGGCACCATTCAGCATCCCAGCTGCTCCGCTTCCAATCCAACTCCCTGTTATGGCCTGTGAAAATAGTAGAAGATGGCTGAAGTACCTGGTCCCCTGCACAATGTGGGAGACCCGGAAGAAGCTCCTGTCTCCTGGCATAGGATGGGCCCAGCTCCAGCCATTGTGGCCATTTGGGGGGTGAATCAGAGGATGGAAGGTCTTGCTCTCACTGTGTCTGCCTATGCCTCTGCCTTTCAAATAAATATATAAATCTTTAAAAAAAGAGAGAGAGAGAACTAGATAATATCATGAAGGATGTCCCATGCTGGCATTAGTGGCTTTAGGCTTGTTAGCACTCTTGCTCTGTCTTGTCATGTGGTACCCTCTGCCATGTTACGATACTGCAAGAGGCCCTCACCAGAATCCATGTGCCATGCTCATGGACTTCCCAGGATCAAGGACCACAAACCAAATACATTTTTTTGAAGATTTATTTTATTTATTTGAAAGGCAGAGTGACAGCGAGAGGACTAGAAAGAAAGATCGTCCATCTGCTGGTTCACTCTCCAAATGCCTGAAAGAATTGAGCCAGGCAGAAGCCAGGATCTCAGAACTCCATCTGAGACTCTAACACAGGCGGCAGGGACCCAAGTACTGGGGCCATCCTGCACTGCCTCCCCTGGTGCATCTTCAGGGAGCTGGATCAAAAGCAGTACAGCCTGGATATCAGCTGGGGCTCTGCTATGGGATGCCAGCAACACGAGTGGCAACTTAACCCACTGTACCACAACACCGGCCACTCACTTCTACACGTAAACTACCTTCCCTTGTGTGTTTTTGTAATATAGACAGAAATAACTGAGATAGGGACTGGGACTGGGGGACAAGGGGTTTGAAGGATATAGCTTCAAACAAGTGGACAGAGACCAACTGTGGACAACCAAAGAAAACAAGGTCCTTACTTCAATGAAATGGTTCTGTTTGAGTCTTGGAGTAGGGCAGGTGCAACATGGAAATTTTAGAAAACTGAAAGAAATAGAAAACTCAGAGACATAACGCTGACTGCAGGAAGGTGGATACCAAAGGAGCACATGCTTTAGGAGTCATCGCTGTGAGTTTCCAGAACGAGAAAACTTGTCTACGGAGAAAAATTGAAGTTGGAGACGGCCTCTTGCAGGGAGAATAATCACTGAAAAGGGTGACATGGCAAACTTCTAGAGAGAGAGGGAGGTGTTCTGTGATAGGGGAGTGGGAAACATGGGTGTGGTGCATTTATCTGTCAAAATTGTACAGTTGGCCGGCACCGCGGCTCACTAGGCTAATCCTCCGCCTGCGGCACCAGCACCCCGGGTTCTAGTCCCGGTCAGGGCACCAGATTCTGTCTCTGTCCCAGTTGCTCCTCTTCCAGTCCAGCTCTCTACTGTGGCCCGGGAGTGCAGTGGAGGATGGCCCAAGTGCTTGGGCCCTGCACCCGCATGGGAGACCAGGAGGAAGCGCCTGGCTCCTGGCTTCGGATTGCCGCAGCGCGCCGGCCGTAGCGGCTATTTGGGGGTTGAACCAACGGAAGGTAGATCTTTCTCTCTGTCTCTCTCTCTCTCACTGTCTAACTATGCCTGTCAAAAAAAAAAAAGTGTACAGTTAAGATGTGTGCATTTTAGTAAGTAAATTTTACCTTAAAATGTGTAAAGAAGACAGTAACCATTGCACCAAGTAAAGGTGATCGCCTAACACTTCTTTCAGTGTCATATAACTCTTTTTACTTACAAAGTCTATATAGCTGAGATGATACTGAAAATACAATTTTATTTCCTTTTCAATCTTTAAGTGTATATGGGGGAAAAATCTCCCCATATCATTAAAATATCTGAATCAACATCACCTATGAATAGCTGCCTGGCATCCTACTCTCTGAGTGTCCCCAATTCATATACCATTTCTATAGTAGTGGGCATTTAGGATTCTTTGGCGATAATAAATAACCCCATGACTGACGTCTAGCCCATACAGCTTTATCTGCATTTCTGATTACTTCACTAGAAGATTCCTGGAAGAGGAATTACTGGGTAAAGAGTATGAATATTTTAAGGCTTTGCAATGCCTGTTGCCAAGTCGCTTTCCTGAACACGCAGCCTTTGGCAGCACAGGTGCAGTTTTCTCGCCACACCCTGGCCTGCCTTGAGTGGTGTCATCATCTTAATCTTGCATAATGCAGGAGTGGTGGAGATGATGCGTTTTGTTGTGACTTATATTTCTGTGATCACTGGTAAAGCCGGACATCTTCCTACATGCTCGTAAGACATTTTTCAGTTCCTTATCTGTGAACTGTGTACTCATGCCCCCTACCACTTTTGCTATCTTGATGTTTTAGTGTATTTCTTAGCAAAATGGAAACTCATGAACTCCTTCTCAATCACATTTGTGCTAACTATTTATTTGTGCTTGGCTTTCAATTGTGTGGGATTTTTGAAACTTGCATTTACCACGTATCTATTCAGAGTCAATTCCTTCGTTTTCTTTGTCAATACTACCATACCTAGTTACTCAGGGTATGGTATTCTGGGCAGGACCAAGCAAGTGAACTAGGGCCTGAAATCTGAAGATAGATGAAGCCAAAGAAAGAGGAGCTGGGGAAACAGGCTGTAGTGGGGAGAAGGGAGGTCACATAGCTGCTTATGTAAGGAGGCCGTCAAATGGGCAGAACTCTTCCTATACAGACTTGGGAACAGGGACAGTGTGGTGGATGGCTGGATGGGACACAGACTCAAGAAATGAACTATTCACTGCATAGTCACTAGGCAGAAGTAGCTATTCAACATTTGACATGTGCCTAGTCTCAACCAAGATGTTCTGTGAGTGTAAAACACATCCAGATTTCAAAGACTTAGCTTGTGTTATTAGTCTGCTTTTCATTACAATAACAAAAGACTCAAGGCTGGGTAACTTATCAAGAAAAGAGGTTTATTTAGCTTGCAAGTTTCAAAGCTGAAATTCCAAACAGCATGGTGCCAACTCTAGCAAGGTCCCCCCTGGCTATGTCACCTCATAGAGGATGGCATCATGGTGGGAGTGATGTGAGAGGAAAGACATCATCTGTTCAGACAGGAAGCCAGAGAACAATTCAGCAGTTAAGTTTATTGTTTTACAAAAACCATCTCTATGTTAATTCCAAGGGCAGCACCTGGAGGACTTAATTACCTTCCACAAACCCCACCTCTGAAAAATTCCGTACCACTTTCCAACACTACCACACTGGGGAGCAAGGTCCCAGTACACGAACCTTTCAGGGGCACTCTTAAATTACATCCAAACCGTAACAGTACAGAAAAAAGGAATATCAAATAATATTTATATTTTTTGCAGGTTGACATGATGATATTGAGTTAAAGAGAATATAATATTAAAATCAATTTCACTTTTTTCTTTATTTGAAAGGCAGAGTTACACAGAGAGAGGAAAGGCAGAGAGAGAGAGAGAGAGAGAGAGAGGTCTTCCATCCACTGGTTCATTTCCCAAATAATCACAACAGCCAGGGCTGGGCCAACCAAAGCCAGGAGCCAAGAGTTTCTTTCAGGTCTCCCACGCGGGTGGCAGGGGCCTAGGAACTTGGGCCACCTTCCACTGCTTTCCTAGGTACATCTACAGGGAGCTGGATCAGAAGTGGAGCAGCCAGGATATGAACTAACATCCGTATTAGATGCTGGCACTGCAGGCCATGCCTTAAACCACTTTGCCACAGAGTTAGCCCCTCAATCTCACCTGTTACTTGTTACTTTTCTTTACTTGGCTACTTAAAAATTTGAAATTCTATTTCTATTGCGCAGTTCTGGCATAGTCACAGACCAGACTTCAAAGGAAAATCCTGCTGCTTATCAGATGAAGACCTTGATTACAAGGTGTCTACACTGTGCTTGGTGCTTTGATCTGTGTTTCTTCATGGAATAACTCATAATAGTCCCATAAGTCAGATCCTACCGTCCCCATTGTAGAGATGAAAGAGCTGAGAATATGTGTGTAAATAATGTGAACAAAATCATATTGCTCATGAGTGGAAGGACTAGGACTTCCAATTTTGGTCATGCCATTTCTAGCTCATGATGGGGAAGTCACTTAATTTCCCTGAGACTCAGTTCCTTCTTTAAAATCTGGGTGCTGTAGGTTGAGCTTTCTAGGAAGAAGACTCTGAGATAGATTCATAGATTAGAGTGCAGAAAATTTTATTATGGCATGTTTTCTGAATAAACACTTGTAGGGGAAGGGAAGGAAGCAGGACTAAGCAGAGGGGAAAGTTGGACTGCAAGGCAGGCGATAGGATCTCAGCTGACCTCACAGGGAGCTCTGGAGCTGGTGTGGTCATTCAAAATGGACTGAATCAGGGGTAGAGGGCCAGGTTTTGCACTCACGTCCATCAGTCATTGGATGCAGTTTCCTTGGGGGAAGGGCATGACCTACAGTCATGCCAAGAAATGAAGAACCACTAACAGCTGTCCACAAACAACCATGCCAAGAGCTGGGGGAAAACCAATCAGTCCTGAAGGAGGATCCAGGCAGCGGTGCACAGCAACTATGATACTTGATAGTCATAATGATACTAATAATACATAGTTACCACAAGGGGCCATTTAAGAATGAGATGACGATATATAGTGAATAAATATACAGAGAGGAATACACATATTAGATGTAATATATATTCCTACACCTGAGGATATAGATCCTCAACATAAGTATCAAATGAGGATCTATAATGAGGAAATCCTTTATCAAAGCATTATTATTACTGTTACATTTAATAGTAACTATATTCATCATGAATAATAGTGAGCTGACAATATTTTAAAGAAAGGCATTATCGTGGAAAGACTGATGTTCAATGAACAAACTGACATCTGTGCATGAGATGACTTCCAAATTAGATATACATAGAGAGATCTCATAATGATCAAGAATGGCTCACACTTGAGGTGATGGAAATTTGGACATGCTCATGTAAATGAACAGGAAGAGAGGATGTAGAAACTTTTTTAAAGGTCTAATACAGAGAAGAGATGACTACTTACATATACATAACTAGTTTGAAGCTGGAGGTTTCAAACTTGGATGGCAAGAACATTTCAAAACAGAAAACAATTGCTAAATTTTTAAAAATTCACTGGAAAGGCAGAAAAACAGAGAGAGTCGGAGAGAGAGAGATCTCTTACAGACTGGCTCTCTCCCCCAATGCCTGCAACAGCAAAGGCTTGGCCAAGCCAAAGCTAGGAGCCTAGAATTCAATGTAGGTCTCCCACACAGGTATCAGAGACCCAATTACTTGAACCATCATATGCTGCCTCCCAGGGTTCTCATTAACAGGAAACTGGAATTGGAAGCAAACTCAAACGCAGGCACTCAGATATGGCAGGTAGACATCCCAAGCAGCAACTTAACCGCTGAACCAAACACCAACCTCAGGAAAATATTTCTGAGAGGGTAACAAATTATATTGTTGTGAGGAGCTAACAAATATCTTACTGTTATTTCTCCAATTGTGAGCAGAAAAATCAGACAAGGGTAGTACACCCTACAAAAGAAAAATACCTTCTCACCAAATTTGCTGCCAAAATCCATACTCAGGCAACACTATCTCAGTAGTAATCTTAATTAATTTATGCCCTTTTCCAGAAAGAATTTAGGTTGACTCACAAAAATGTATAAAATAAATCAAAAGAATATAAATCAACAGCAAGCAAGAAAGATAAGGCAAAGGGAAAATGAGAGTGAGAAAACAGAGCCAGGAATGGGGCCTATACAAAAACGCATGCCAAGAAGTTCTACGTCGTTCCTAAGGGTTGGCTCTAAATCTTTTAGCACCAAGAGTGAAAAGATGTGAAAGAACACAGTAAGTCAGAGAAACATTGTAGGAAGGAGTTGGGGTGGGTGTGGAAAGAGAGAAGAAAGAGAAGGGAAAAGAGGAAGAGTCTCATGATAGATTTCTACCAAAGCTGAACCACTTTCAAATGAGGGTGCTCTGATTTTGTGGACTTGGCATATGGGAAACAAAACTTCACCACCCTAGACACTGATGTGTTATGTTGGCTAAAGAGAAAAAATAAGATTGGTAACATCTGATATTTACAAGGTGCTGTCCACATTTACGATAAAATGGAATTAAAAGATAATGTGCATTTCCCACACACTTTGGAGCCCCTCCCATGCAGAGTCTGGAGGACAGGTTGCACAGGGAAATATACCCTTCTGCAAATGGCACTAAGCTGTCTAGGCACCACGGTGCCAAGACTGCCAGGACAGAGCTGGAAGATCACTGTGGCTATCACACGTGGGTGCAAGATAAACTGGGAGCTCCATTCAACACAGAGCATAGGCCAAGACAAGAAAAGTGCACTGGAATTTTCAGGTTCAATTAATGGTACAATAGGTAGTTTAGATCAACCTCCCAATAAAGATAATTCAGTAGAGGACAACACAATGGGCTTTCATGTAGAAGAAAACACAAGCATAGAAAGTTAGCAAGGGGAGGAGGAGCGGCGCTGTGGCACAGCAAGTTAAAGCCTTGGTCTGAGGTGCCAGCATCCTATATGGGCACCGGTTTGAGACCTAAGTTGCTCCACTTCCGATTCAGCTCTCTGCTATGGCCTGGGAAAGTAGTAGAGGATGGCCCAAGTCCTTGGGCCCCTGCAGCCACGTGAGAGACCTGGAAGAAGCTCCTGGCTCCTGGCTTCGGATCAGCTCAGCTCCAGCCATTGCAGCCAACTGGGGAGTGTTCCAGCGAATGGAAGACTCTCTCTCTGCCTCTCCTCTCTCTGTGTAACTCTGGCTTTCAAATAAATAATCTAAAAAAAAAAAAAAAGAAAAGAAAAGAAAAAGGTAACAAAGGTTTCTACTAAGGCTCCTAGATCTAGTGAGTATGGCAAGGCTGAAGGATTACAAGACCAATATTATAAAAACTAAACAAAACCAAGAGTGGGTATTTAGTACAGTGGTCGGAACACTGCTTGGGTTGCATGTGTCCCAAGTTGTAGAGCCAGGATGGGAACCCAAACTTCCCTTCTGATTCCAATTTCCTGCTGATGTGTGTACCCTGGAGGCAGCACATGACAGCCCAAGAACTTCAGTTCCTACCAACCACATGGGAGACCTGAACTGAGTTCAGGTTCCTGGCTTCAGACTGGGCCAGCTCCAGTTGTTGCTGGCACTTGGAAAGTGAACTAGCAGATGGAAGATTCTCTCTCTCTCCCTCTCTCTTTGTCTCTGCCTTTCTATCTATCATTCAAAATAAATTTTTAAAATATATTTTTAATTGTGTCCCTATATATTAGCCTTAATGTAAAATTGAAATTTAAGGAAAAAACAGGATTTACAGTAGCATCAAAAATTAAATAGGGCAGACATTTGGGCTAGTGGTTAAGATGCCTATTGGGAAACTTGCAACCCCCATCTGAGTGCCTAAGTTCAAGGTCCAGTTCTGCTCTCAATTACAGATTTCTGCTAATGCAGACTCAAAGGCAGCAGTAATGGTTCAAGTAGTTGGGTCTCTGCCAATCAATGGGAGACCTGAATTGAGTTCCTAGCTCTCTGCTTTCACTTGGCCCAGCCCCAGCTGTTGTGTGTTTTTGGTGAATGAATCAGCAGATAGGATCTCTCTCTCTCTCTCTCTTTCTCTCTCTCTCTCCTTTCTCTTTCTTTCTCTCTCTTTCTCTCCCTCTGATTCTCAAGTAAATAAAATAAATTTTGATTACACTGAATTTTCTTTTTTGAAAAAAACTAAATTTGAAAATTTTGAATGAAAGACCTACACAATAAGAGCTATAAAATATTGCTGAGGGAAATTAAAGACTTCAGTAAATGGTCTTGTTCATGGCTCAGGAATATGGTTCATATGCAGAAGGCTCACTATTGTTAAGATACGAATTCTCCCCAAATTGATAAATTAAAAGCAATCCCAATCAAAATCCAAGGTGGTTCTCTTGAAGAAACAAATATAAATTTGAGTCCTACTTCACACTGTATATAAAAATTAAATCAAAATGGATCAGATATACGTGTAAAACCTGAAGTAATTAAATGTGTAGAAGAAAACAGAAGAAACTTGTTTTCATGTGGAATTAGGGCAAAGGATGCCAAAAACATTGTAAATAAAAATAATATTATTTTATATAATATATAATATATATTATATATTATAATATATAATAAAATAATATTATATTATAATTCATCAAAATTTAAAACTTCTGTGCTTTAGAAATTGCTGTTAGGAGAAAGAGAAGAGAACTCAAAAACTGGAGGCACTCATCTAACAAAATACTTATATCTAGAATGTATAAAAATTTATTAGAAAGGTTAAAATAATAAACACTAGTCAAACCATGGCAGAAACTGGAGAAACTGGAATTTTCCAACACTCCTGATAGGGTGCTAAATGACACAACTACTTTGGAAAACAGCCTGGCAGTTCCTTAAAAACTTCAAGATATCATGTAATCCAGCTATTCTACTCCTAGATGTCTTCCCAGGAGAAACGGAGATACTGAGCCCTACAGAATTGTACATGAATGTTCACGTAAATTTTACTTCTAGTAGCCAAAAACTGGAAGCCCAGAGTTCATCATAAACAAATGTGGCACATCAATACAAAAAAATACTACTCAGTAACTAAAATAGTATACATTCATGGAAGAACTTGGATCAATCTAAAGTAAGTGTGCTAGATGGAACAAACCAGATTGAAAAGGAACATACTATATAATCCATTTATACAAAACGCTAACCTAGGGGCTGGCGCTGTGGTGTAGTAGGCTAAACCTCCGCCTGCAGAGCTGCCATCCCATATCGGCGCCAGTTCATTTCCCAGATGCTCCTCTTCCAATCCAGCTCTCTGCTGTGGCCCCAGGAAAGCAGTGGAGGATCACCATTGTACCCACGTGGGAGACCCGGAAGAAGCACCTGGCTCCTGGCTTCAGATCGGCTTAGCTCTGGCCATTTAGGGAGTGAACCAAGAAGTGGAAGATCTCTCTTTCTCCCTCTCATTGTCTATAACTCTACCTCTCAAATAAATAAAAATAAAATCTTAAAAAAAAAGACTCTAATCAGCTCAAACTAAACTAGAATCTAGTGACAGAACCAGACGAGATCAGTGGGTGCCCGTGGAAGGGAGGTGTGGGACAGGCAGAATGGAAGGATAACCGAGGATAATGGGGTGATGTAGATATTCATTACCTTCAAGGTTTCAGGGGTGTATCCATTTGTCAAAACGTAAGTTGTACAATTTAAATGTGTACAGTTTCTATAGTGACAATTTTACCTTTAAAAAAAGCAAAAGTTTTTAAAGATACTTGTTATATCTTGCATGTGATTTAGCCCCAGAATTAGCCCCCAAGTCTTAGGTTAATGATACTAAGAGGGTGGAAATATAATCTAATCATGGTGTTCGCAGATGAGCCTTTGGGTGTGATTAGATTGAATTGGGTAGAGTGGAGGGCCCAAGACTGAATCTTTGTAGCTTTATAAGGAGAGAGAGACACCACAGATTTATACAGACAGACAAGTAAGCGTGCGCTTCCTGTCTCTTGCCATGTGACATTCTGCACTACATTAGGACTCCGGGAGCAGGAACAGCATCATCACAGGTTGAAGCAATGGGGCCCGCCAGATCTCACACTGTAAACCTCCAGAACCAAAGCCAAACTGAGGGACAGCTGGGACACGCTCCTCTCCTTCCTTAGACATTAGCAATCCAGGCTGGCTGGCATTCAGACTTACAAAGGCTTTTGGCCTTGATCTGAGAGTTACACCTTCAGCTTTCCTGGCTGTCTGATCTTTTGGCTAGGACTCAGCCAGGTTACTGGTATCTCAGGGTATGAGCCAATTCCCCTAATAAGTCCTCTTTCATATATCTGTATGTGTCTCCTGTTGATTTGCCTCTGTAGAACCTTGGCTAACACAGCACTGATAGAAAAAGTTAAAAAAGCAGGAGAAAATGCTACTGTGGTCCCAGGCCTTCTCTAAGTGTGCAGGCTCTGTTTTTAAGAAATATGGGCAAGCCGGCGCTGCGGCTCACTAGGCTAATCCTCCGCCTTGCAGCGCCGGCACACCAGGTTCTAGTCCCGGTTGGGGTGCCGGATTCTATCCCGGCTGCCCCTCTTCCAGGCCAGCTCTCTGCTATGGCCAGGGAGTACAATGGAGGATGGCCCGAGTACTTGGGCCCTGCACCCATTGGAGGGCGAACCAACGGCAAAGGAAGACCTTTCTCTCTGTCTCTCTCTCTCACTGTCCACTCTGCCTGTCAAAAAAAAAAAAAAAAAAAAAAAAGAAAAGAAAAAAAGAAAGAAAGAAACATGGGCAGACGCCCGAACTGGGGCACCATGGGCTGAGCCACTGCTTGTGACAGCTGCATCCTATATCAGAGCACTGGTTCAAGTCTCGGCTGCTCTGTTTCCCATCCACCTCCCCTTTCTTTTTTATTAAGATTTATTTATTAATTTGAAAGTCAGAGTTACACAGAGAGAGAAGGATAGGCGGGGGGAGGGGTCTTCCATCTGCTGGTTCACCCCAATTGGCCGCAATGGCCGAAGCTGCACCCGTCCAAAGTCAGAAGCCAGGAGCTTCTTCTGGATTCTCCCACGTGGGTGCAGGGGCCCAAAGACTTGGGCCATCTTCCACTGCTTTCCTAGACCATACCAGAGAGTTGGATCAGCAGTGGAGCAGCCAGGACTTGAACCAGCGCCCATATAGGATGGCGGCACTGCAGGTGGTGGCTTTACCAGCTACACCATAGCCCCGGCCCCTCTACCTCCCTCTTAATGCTCCTAAGAAGACAGCAGAAGATGGCACAAGGACTTGGGCCCCTGCCACACACGTGGGACACACAGATGGAGTTCTTGACTTCTGGCTTTGGCCTGGTCCAGCCCCAGCCACTGCAGCCATTTGGGGAGTGAGCCAGCAGATGGAGGATTCATTCTTGTATTTTATTTATCTATCTATCCATCCATCCATCTATCTATCTGCCTTTCAAAGAAATAAAAATAAATCTGTAAAGCAAAAAAGGGACCATGGACAACTTAGGTTGAATTCATGTGTGAAAACTAGGTCTTTCTTCTCTATAGAATTCTTTATAAAATTTCCAAAACTTCCCCGCCGGCGCCGCGGCTCACTAGGCTAATCCTCCGCCTGCGGCGCTGGCACCCCAGGTTCTAGTCCCGGTCGGGGCGCCGGATTCTGTCCCGGTTGCCCCTCTTCCAGGCCAGCTCTCTGCTGTGGCCCAGGAGTGCAGTGGAGGATGGCCCAAGTGCTTGGGCCCTGCACCCCATGGGAGACCAGGAGAAGCACCTGGCTCCTGCCTTCGGATCAGCGTGGTGCGCTGGCCGCAGCGCACTGGCCGCAGCGGCCATTGCAGGGTGAACCAACGGCAAAAGGAAGACCTTTCTCTCTGTCTCTCTCTCTCTCACTGCCCACTCTGCCTGTCAAAAAAAAATAAATAAATAAAAATTAAAAAAAAAGAAAGAAATCTGTATCAAGAGGATTCTGTGCCTTTGTTGCAAATACCTGCCTCTTGCCATTTTCCTTCCTCTGTTCATCTGACACATGTTGGTTGAGTGTCTAGAACTTGGGAGACCTTCAGTTGGCCAAATGGGGATACAGGCATGAACAAGACATGCCGTTTTGGGTTGCATAACTTTTAAGGGCCTAAAGCACTTTTGCCTTTTTTGGTCCTTTCCTCCATTAAAAAACACCCTTATATTTACTTTGTAACTTTGTTAATATATAGAAAAATATAGTCAAAACTCAATTTATCACCATATAGCTATTTCCATTATAATGATTTCTAATTGATTTAAAGAGAAATTGGGCCAGCACTGCGGCTCACTAGGCTAATCCTCTGCCTGTGGCACCGGCACCCCGGGTTCTAGTCCTGGTTGGGCGCCGGTTCTGTGCCAGTTGCTCCTCTTCCAGTCCAGCTCTCTGCTGTGGCCCGGGAAGGCAGTGGAGGATGGCCCAAGTGCTTGGGCCCTGCACCCGCATGGGAGACCAGGAGGAAGCACCTGGCTCCTGGCTTCAGATCAGCGCAGCGCGCCAGCCGTAGCAGCCATTTTGGGGGTGAACAAATGGAAGGAAGACCTTTCTGTCTCTCTCTCTCTCACTGTCTAACTCTGCCTGTCAAAAATAAATAAATAAAGAGAAGTTGAAGCTGAAACATTGTCATGGACCCCTAAGAGTATGGTGGCCCTAGGCACTGTGCCTTCTGTAACAGTTGGTAAGTTGGTGTCAGGAATAGTTCCTGCACAGATAATCTGCTATTTAGCAAAAGAAGCAATCGTTGACTCAATCCACTAATAACTAATTATAAGTGTTCTAGGTGAAGGGAAAAATGAACAGAAAAGGTAAGATACTCAGTATCTCAGAGGAACTAAAGGTCAGTGGTTTCAGCCTATTCATCAAGAGTGTTTCATAAATCTAGAGGTGTAAACTATTATGTAGGATTTTCATCTTTATCTTAGAGTGAGAAAGAAGTCATTGGAGTACGTCAAAGGGCACAATCATCAGAGTAAAAGACAATCCACAGAATAGGAGAAATTAATTGCAAATTACATATCTGATATGGGGTTAATATCTAGTATACCTAAAGAACACCCACAACTCAACAACAAAATTCTGATTTTAAAATGAACAAAAAGACTTGAATCAACATTTCCTCCCCAAACATACAAATAGTCAAGAAGCAAATGAAAAGTTACTCAACATCACTAATCACTAAGAAAATGCAAATCAAAACCACAATGAAATACAACTTTACTCCCAGGAGAATGGCTACTAACAAAACAACTGGAAATAACAAATGTTGGAGAGAGGATGTGGAGTAACTGGAATTCATGCACACTGTTGGTAGGAGTGTATAATGATGTAATTGCTATGGAAAACAGTATGGCAGCTCCTCCTAAGACTAAAAATAGTGTTACCATATGATCCAGCAATTTAACTCTGGGAAGTAGGATCTCAAAAAGATATGTGTACACCATACTGGTAGTGACATTATTTGTAATTGCCAAAAGGTAGAAGCAACCTAATTGTCTGTTGATGGATGAATGGATAGACAAAATGGGATATTCATGTATAACAGGAAATTATTCAGCCCTAAACATCAGCAAAATCCTGACACATGCTATGATATGAGTGAACTTTGAGGATATAATAGTAAGTGGAAAAAATATGTTACAGAAAATCACAATATTATATAGTTCCACCATATAAGTACCCAGAATAGTCAAATTTATAGAGACAGAGAATAGAAAAGTGATTGTCAGGGACTGGAGGTGGGGTGGAATGTGACGTCATATAATGGGTACAGAGTCTCAGTTGCACAGAATGAAAAGCTCTGGAGACTGGTTGCACAACAGTGTGAACGTACTGAACACTGAATATACTGGTGCCAACCATCTACTTTAGAATGGTTAATACAGGAGATGCTATATTATGTGAATTAAATAACACCATTAAACCCCAGCAGTGGAGATAGGGAGTGAACCAGCAGATGGAAGACTTCTCTCTGATTCTCCTTTGCTCTCTGTGTAACTCTGACTTTCAAATAGATAAATAAATCTTAAAAAAAAAAAACAAAAACAAACAAAAAAAAAAAAACAACGAAGTGAGGGGCCTGGAAAACAGCAGAGGAAGCCAGTCCCAAAAATATGAACTTCTCTGATTTTTGGTAACTGGTATACAGAGTACCAAAAAAAGTAATATATATGAGCAAAATTGCCATTTTGAGATCTGACTATTGCTTATAGCCCTTGTCTATACTCTTGATAAACAGTGGTTTTTCTACTTACTACTTTTGAATTCTTTATTTAGTGGAGGATTAAGCTTGTGATTATAAAGAAAACTGAAAGTATGTCATTGTAAAAATTAAAAGAAAAAGAAGAAAAGGAGGGAAGGTGGGAGTGATGGAGAATCACTATGCTCTTAAAACTGTATACATGAAATATGTTCCATTTTTATAAATAAAAAATAAATAAACGAGAAAAGAAAAATTGAAGGAAAAAAGAAAACAGCAGATGACCTAGCAGTTATGACACTAGTTGGGACACCTGCATCCCCCATTGGAGTAAATGGGTTTGAATTCCATCTCTCGTTCCCACTTCCAGGTTTCTATTAATACACCCCTTGGAGGTGTCAGGCAGATAATTAAATTAAACATACGCGATTAGGGAAGGCCTACAAGACCTGCTCTCTGCTGGGACCCACCCAAGACTGCTCACTATGCGGTTTAACTCGTGGTTAAAGTATCCTGATAAAATGGGAGCTCAGCCAAACCAGAAAAGTCTAGTCAATACCCCAAAGGTATGCAACTCCTGGACTTCCATCACAAACTGCAAGCGTGAGCGTCATGACCACATCATCAATCAATGTCCCCTATATTTTAGGGATAGAAGTCCCAAAACACGAAGAAAGGGTGCCATGTGCTCTCTCAATTGGTCTATTCCTACCTTGGAACACACTTTAACAATATTTGCTGTACTACCCCTACTTTCATCTCTCTAAACCATAATTAATTACTCTGTCAGTGAAAAACAAAAGAGGCAAGCCAGCCACTGCCATGACAGGAGGCGGAAGTGATGGTCAAGTAGTTGAGTTCCTGCTATTCATGGGTCAAACCTGGACTGAATTTCTAGTTCTAGTTCTAGGCTTCAGCTTTGGTCTCTGCCCAACCATAGCCATGCTAGGCATTAGAGAGTAACCAGACAGGTGGGATATCTATCTACCTATGTTTATCTCAGTCTATCTATCTTCTATCTTGGTCATTTGGGGAGTAAACCAGCAGATGTAATAGCTCTATCTATCTATCTATCTATCTACTTCCTACCTGTATACATACCTATCTCTATTTCTGGCTCACAAATTTTTAAAAAAGCATAAAATATAGAAAGTTATGAGATGATTGGAGCAATATTTAGGAGTTAAAATCCATAGAACCTGGCAACTGAAGTGTGAAATGATTTTGACATTAACACCTGAGTGGCTGAGGGGTCTGCTTACTGAGCTGGTGTGTTCTAAGAAGTCACTAAAGACGCTCTTCTGAGGAGAGGGGAAAGGCTGAGATTTCATTTCAACTCTTACTGAGTTCGAGGTGTTTGTGAAATCCGAGTGTAAAAGCAGAGTTGGCAGCTAGAAAGGCAGGTCTGGAGCAAGCTAGAGTCTTGCCAGCCTGAGAGAGATGCAAGTAAAGGTGTTCTTCAGTAGCAAGTGGGACTGCAAAGCAGGTGTGGAGGCTGTTTTTAGAAGAGAGAACCTAGAGTTTATGCATGAGGAATTCCTGGGCAGTCACAAGCAAAAACAGAAGAGGTTGGCTCTACTATCCCGTTCCATTTTTGAGGACACAGAGGTGCTCGGAGATTCAGTAACTTGCCGGAGCCCACACATGCCAGCAAGTGGCAGGGCTGGGATTCACTCCAGAAATCCGCACTCAACTACTGTCCTCCTCTTGCAAAATAAAAAAAAATGAAAATGAAAAAATTATTTTAAAGGAAGAAAGCCTAGAGGGAATGCAGCCCAAGCCTGGCCCTGGTATGCCTCTCCTGGCTCCTGGTCAATAGCTGCCTTCAAGAATAAATTCCTAGCCAACTGTGACTTAGTGTCCTCATCCATGAAATGGAGAAAATGTGATCCACCTTTCTCATGCCTGGGGTGGTGACAAGGACCAGATGATTCAGACGCGGACATCTATCAACTGGGAAATATTGTCTGATGGGGTTACACACCATAGCTGGCCTGCAATACTCTTAAAGCCGTCATAGTCCTCTCTTCAGCTGCAACCAGCAACCCAGCTCATCGATTCTACATTAGGTCCACATCCTTGTATTCACAGATCCCTGAGAATGCCAGCCCCAGCTTGGTTTCCAGTCTCTGTCAGTCCCCAGAGCTAAAACCACCAGATTCATGCTTGCAGGCCTGGCCTCTTTGTGCTTGGAAACTGAGTCCTTAATCCTGCTCCACCACTTTCGGACTAGAAAACTGCCTTGTTTGGGGCAGGCCCCGCCCTCTTTGCCAGGGCTTGAATTTGGGCAGAGATAGGAGCTTGTAACCTGACACCACCACCACTCAGCCTGGGCTTCTGGAACCACCCAGTAATGAGAACTATAGGCCACTGGACACTGCCTTATTTGTAGGCTGAAACTGATCACCTTGGACCACTCCCTGTTCACAGAATCAAAGACCTTTTGGCTTCAGCGTGCTAGTTCCAGGCTATCCCTCCTCCCAGCAACCTCAGCCTAACACCCTCAACTACCAGGGTCTGGCCCTTCTGGGGCCTTTACCCTGCGTCCCCAAATTTTGTTTCTCAAAATTTTGTAAATTTCTCTTCTCGCAGTATGTTGGCCTTCAGCAATTTCATCTTCTCCTTGGGTTTCAACTGTCAGCCCCTAGAGGAAGAAGCCCATAGATACCAAGTTAAAACCACAAGGGCTCTAACCTGATGGGGAGGAGCAGGGAGGGATGGTGAAAGGCAGTAGAGAAGAATGTACCCCCACCCCCACCCCCACCCCAAAAAGCAGACACCCTCCTCTCAGATGGAGATGGAGAAAGTCCAGGCTCTAAGGTGTCCCTACCTGCTATCCTTGGGCACACTGCCAGGCACAGTGGGGTACAAAGCCTTGGCTGGATGAATGAGGGAATGAATGGGTAAATCAAGGAACAAGGTGGTGTTCCCCTCTCTGGATCCTAGTGCTTTTTCTGAGCTGTCTTCCCTCCAGATAGGGGTCGTAGGCAAGGCCAGGAAAGGAAGGGACGTGTTAATACCCACCACATCCAGAGGGGCCACACGAGGTCCCACTTGGTCTGCCCAGGGACACGTGTCAAGCCAGGGACACGTTTCAAGGTGTTTGCTCTGAGCACTCGCCTCATCCCTTCAGGAGGGCAGAAGAGGACAGACGGAGCACCCAGGCTTCCAACCATCCCCAGCCCTGCTGTCTCCCTGAGGCGCCTGGGCCCCACCTGCTTTCACTTTCTGCTTAGCTCCCCTGTTGCCAGTTTACTGATGGCCCAGTGCTGAGTGAGCCCTGACCTTTATCCTCCCAAAGACCTTGAGGCAGGAATATTGTTTCCTCCACTTTACGGATGAGAAAATAGAGGCACGTGTTTAAATAATGCTTAACTAGGATTCTGCAGCTTACAAAAGTCATAGAACAGCCTTCTTTTTTTTTTTTTTTTTTTTTTTTTGGTCTTTTTACTGAAATGGTGCTTTTTCATCTTTCAAATATCAGCGATTTCCCATGTGCTCAGCTCTGCTGGAATGTTATTTTCAAATCCAGCAACGAACTGCAGAGGGCTGGAAGGGAAAGCACCCTCAGCATGCATGAGTCCAGCCTAGAGGAGCGGACAGGAGGGCCGAAGGCTGAGCCTGCAGACTGCAAATACTCCTCTCCCTGTTCATTAGGCTCCTGAAATAAAACGGAACGAGAGATGGGAAAGCCACGGGGTGAGGGGCTGCAGCGTCTCCTTCTACCTCCTCGCGCCATTACAGCTTCCAGGAGCCGTCTGCTGGAGGCAGAGTGAAGCTCATCCCTCCGCTGCTGGAGGTCACTCTGGGAGCGGAGCAGCGCGGGAAGTGGTGCGGTTCCCCTGGTTCCCCTGCCCCGCCGTGGGCCTCCCCCAGCTCCCCGTTCCCCTGCCCCGCCGTGGGCCTCCCCCAGCTCCCCGCTGCAGCTGCAGAGGCTGCAGGCTGCAAAGCAGGAAGCCTTCCAGGGATTGGCTCACCGGCTCAGCAGCAAGACAACCCCATCCCTCCACAAGCCCTCGCCTCCCTCTTATGTCCCGAATTGGCATCTTCTATTGCTCCTCCTAGTGACTTCATTTTACACTCTTGCTAAAAATGGACCTCTGCTGACTTATTTTATCTCGGGTGTTGACAAACTGAAGAAGCTGTGTGGGGCCTGCTCCAGGCCTTCAGATGACAAAGCCTGACTCACCACTCTGAGGCCAGTGGGCGGGTGGGAGGCAGGGGAGCCTGCTGTCAATATCCGCTGTCCCATCACCCCGCCTTCTGCCCTCTTCCGGGAGGCAGCTGCGCTCTCACAGCTGAACAGGACACCGCCAAACCCTGTGACGGACACAGGACAGGCAGCCGCAGGGGCCCCGGCACATCTCAAGGCTGATTCTGTTTTGTTCACCACCCCCAATGCCAAATGCTAAGCTGCCTTTCAGAGAGAGTTCTAGAAGGGAGATATCATAACCCAGCCCTCCTCGTGAGTCACCTATTCACAAAACATTAGCACTGCTGGGCAGGTACAAGAACCTGAGATATCATCTATCTCCATCTTAGTCTATGGACAACAATTTGAGCTCTAAGCAACTTGACCAGGGCCACAAAATGAGTTAGAGGTAGGAGCTGGGGCTAGAACTTGGGTCTCAGCCTTTGACCACTATGCTCAGTGCACGCCACGATATTTCAGGGATTAAATTTGATCTCCTGAAGGAACGGGGCTGACTCTGTCCTCCAGGAATAGGGCCAGGAGGGGCTAACCTTGAGGGGAGCAAACTTTGCTGGAACGTCAGCTTTGCCCTTGGTTGCTCTCTGATGGGCTCTGCCTCCTCTCGGCCTGTGGAGCCCTTGGGGATCAGGGTTAAGAATCCCCTCTCCCAAGAATGATCCGTCACTCTGCAGGAAGGTGCCAGCTAAAGATGATGCGCACGCCACTACTTGGCTTCGACAGCAGCCAGGTGCCCTTAGAAGACTTGATTGCATCCATCTGGCTGCTCAGTGACCTCATTTCTTTTCTTCTCTTGACCTTCTGAGTAAACAACTCATTAGCTCAGCGGAGACTCAAATTCATGGAATTGGTAAGTGAAATAGGGGCCAGAGTTCTTTAAGTCTGAACCTTCTCGACTTAATCCAGGAATCCTCTCTGCAATTCGCTTAGCTTGTCACTGCCCTCCATTTAAACACTGAGAAAGATGGATGACTTCCCTCTCTCACTGAAAGCCTCTTCCATGGCTGGACAGACCCGGGCAGTGGAGGTGATCCTGCAAGGCATCAGCCGCTTGGTGTGGCTAGTTTTGCTCTTATGCCTGATGCAGAACAAGTGTTTTCCATCCTCTAGACCACAACTTGTGTCTCTGCTTGTAACTTACAGGGACAAAACAGAGCCAACAGCCCTCCAAAGACTGAGTATGTAGTTGGCTAGACAAGGCTCCCACTTAATTTTTCTCTTCCTATCCAATTACCATGGTGCAAAAAAATAAAAAATAAATAAAAATAAAAACAAAACAAAAAAAGAACACCCATATCCCCTAGAGAAATTAAGACAGAAAGATGTGCCCAGGCTGTGTGCTTCTTGCCAGCCATCCTAGTTGAAAGGTCTGGCTGAGGGGAAGTTTCAATCACTTCAACTCGCCCTGTCCTTTCTTTTGCTTTTCAGAACATTCATACAAAGTATCCATATGTCTTCTAAATTTCTCAGTTGCCATTTCATTCCTTTTAGAAACAAAAAATTCATCCAGTCTGAAAAACAAAGGATCAGTTACTCATCAGGTGCCAGTTAGTACCATAGGGGATTTCACAGAGAATGAGACGGACCTGTGTTCCAGTGGGGAGGCGAACCTTCAGCTCATGGTGTCCGTCAGGCGCTGATGGGAACCACCACAAGTGAGGGGCAAAAGCTGTCGGAGCAGCTGCTGTGGGGGGACGGCCTGGGAGGGGACATTCAAGCAGGGACTGGTGTGGTTTGAGGGATCCCTGCACAGAATAGCCAAGGAAAAGGCTCGCAGACAGAACCAATGAAGCCGAGACCCATGGACTGATGTCGTGACTCCGGTCAGTACATGGGTGTGAGGAGGGGTTCAGTTTCCTCTCTGAAGCATACAAGGCTCTGCACAAGAACACCCAGGCTTGGAACTGTAACCAAAAACTCAAATCATAGACGATACTGGGGATCAGTGGTTCCACAGCAACACGACAGTATACCACCACACTGTCCTGTGGGAGGACCTGCCCATGGGAGCAGTGTCACCTGACAGCCCCAATTAGGGTCCTGTGGTCCCAATTCCCTGTCCCTGTCCAGGCCACATTTCCCTGGTGCTGCTCCTACCCCACAGTGGAGCACGGCGGTGGCGTCCAAGCACTGGCCCATTCCTGCTGGACACAGGCTGCCTCCAACAAGTCCCCTTGGAGTTCAAGGACGCCTGCTGACCCGGCTGATACCCTCAGCAGCGTGAAACTCTATGCCCAATTCTCCCTTCCCCTCAGCTGATCTGCTCAATAGTCTGAATCCTGTCCACGGTGTCCCTTATGAGCACTGCCTTTATCCATCACAGGCATTTTCTGCAAAAAAAAAAAAAAAACCTGTTGGCACCTGCTTCTTGGGAGACCCTAACAGATGTGGCTTCCAATCTAAACAGTTTTGTTTTTCTTCTTTATGGAAGGTCAAGACTATGAGTTCATTATATCTTTTTCTTTCTGGATGGAAAACTCCAAAAGAAACTGTTTTTCTCAGTGGTCGGTGTCAGACTTTTGGCCTCATTAATGGTCCATTTTAACAAAAACATGATGGGAATCTCTGGGGCCTGCTGGTGCTAACTGAGGTAAGGTTCTGGTTTTAGCCTAGCAGTTTCTAATCCACTTCACGGGTCCTTGTCTGAGGGGAACACCTCAGCTGCTTTGCTACCTGGCTGTGAATTCCATTCCTCCTCTGCCAACGCATATTCAGAAATTCAGAAATACCTTGTGCTCACAGAAGACAGCTGTGAGGAAGAAGTAAAGGCAGTTGAGGGGTCTGGACCAGTACTGTTCAATAGAAATATGATGAGAGCCGCACAGAAAAATACTAATTTTCTAGTAGCCAGATTTGGAAAAGGAAAGTGAAACAAATATAATTAACTTTAACATGTTTTATTTAACTTAATATGTGCAAAATATTATCATTTCAACTTATTTAAGCATTATTGGTGAGGTATTTTACTCCTTTTGTTGGTGTTGTTCACACAGGCTAAATGTCAAGTGCTCAGCAGCCACCAGGGACCAGTGGCTACCACACTGAACACTGTAAATCTAGGTACTCCTGAGTCCAGAAATAACACTTGCATATGGAGCAGCTATCTCCTAATGTTCCCATAAATTCGTTATAGATCCACACCTTCCCCCAACTTCATTGTGGAATCTATCAGATCATCGCCTAAAGAATTTCTATTCAGGACTTTTTTCTTGTTTGCTAGAAAATGTCGAAGTGATCATTCTGAAAAAAACAATTCCAGGGACTGAGTTCTTTGGAGCAAGAGAGGCTTCAGCTCCTATAATTATTTTAAATACGTATTTGTAGCTTTAGAATTAAGTGTTCAAAACTGTGAGGCTAGAGGCAGACATTTACTTAGTCTAGCAGTTAAGATGCCCACATCCCACACCAGAGTGCTTGAGTTCAATCCCCAGCTCTGGCTGTGACTCCAGCTTCCCACCGTGTAGACCCTGGGAGGTAGCATTGATGGCATAAGTAATTGGGTTCCTGCCACCTAGGTGGAAGACCTGGTATGAGTTCCCTGGCCCAGCCTTCTCTGTTGTAGCATTTGGGGAGTGCACCATCAGATGGGAGCTCCCAACCTCTCTCAAATTTTTTAAAAAATGTTAAGCTATGGGGCTATTTCCTTCTCCCAGGCATGTCTGACTCAAGCAGATCCAGCAGGGCTCTCCACTATGTGACACCGATTTCTTCTGCCTACATCCCCAGGTAGCCATTTCCCACCCCAGCCACTCGAGACCCAGCAGCGACCATCAACCATGTTCCTGAGTACAGTAAGAAAGCACTATGGTTCTCCAGTTCTTTGAACTGGAATTATACAGTTAAAGCCCACTTTGGATGAGACCAGTGTTCTGCAATGCCTGCCTGTGTGCTCACTCACTTTGCTTTCAGTCTTATATTATTATCTCTATTTTAGAATTTAAAAAACTTGAGTCTCTGAAAGCTAAGTTACTTGCCGAGTGCTGCACTGCTAATCACTCCACACTCCTTTAAACGTCGGCATTGGGAGGCTGATATCCTGAACCAATTTACTATGGTGATGACATTGTAAATTGCTTTGGTCTTTTCTGAGATTAACTTGGCAACGTTTAATGGCAGTAAAATGGCCCATGCTCTTTTAGACAATGAAATCGGAATTTATTCTTAGGGAGCAGATAAATATATACATGCACACACTCAGACATCAACTTGTGTGGAAGATGTTTACGATAGATAAATATCCATGAAGCCCTCACCAAAATATTAAACATCTCAAACATTTCTGGTCATTTAGCAAACATTTATTGAATAACTCCTCTGTAATAAGCACAAGTCTAACACCATCAAAGGAGAAAAAAAAATTAAAGAACAAAGGTGATCCCTGCTTTCTTGGAGAAGTTTCATGCACAAATATCTTATAAGCATAAAAGAAAAAGGACAATGAGAGCCACACACATAATTTTAAATGGTTTAGTATCCACATTAAAAACATAAAAAGAAATGAAGTATCACTTTAATCATATCTTTTTATAACCAAATTATTATTTCAACATATAATCAACATAAGAAATTCATTAGTTATATGTTCTATAATTTTTTTCATACTAAATCTTCAAAATCCAGTATGTATTTTACCCTTACAGCAAGTCTCCATTTGAACACTAAATTTTCACCAGATATACTGAATATTATATGGTTAAATTTCATGAAATTCACTGTCAATAAAGTAGATTCACATAACCAAGGTGTTCCAAACCCACTTAAAAGTTTCCCAGTAATTAAATGCAATATATAATAGCTTTCTTTCAATATTTCCACACATGTTGGCCAAAATAATTTATCATTTTTCGTAAGAATTGATTTGACTTTGGAAAAAAAGTTATCAATTTCAAAACAACTTTTGGCCAAGTTAGGTAAATTCACTAACTCTTGAATCAGCTCAGTCTCTGGCATGAATTCAAAGGACTATCCTGGGGGCCGGCACTGTGGAGTAGCAGGTGAAGCTACTGCCTGCAGTGCCAGTATCCCATATCAGTGCCGGTTCAAGTCCTGGCTGCTCCACTTCCAATTTAGCTCTCTGCTATGGCCTGGGAAAGCAGTGGAAGATGACCCAAGTCCTTGGGCTCCTGCACACACATGGGAAGACCTGGAGGAAGCTTCTGGCTCCTTACTTCAGATGGGCACAGCTCCAGCCATTGAAGCCATCTGGAGAGTGAACCAGCAGAGGCAGGATCCATCCCTGCCTCTGTCTCTCCATAACTCTGCCTTTCAAATACATGAATAAATCTTTAAAAAAAAAAAAAAGACTATCTTGGCCACTTTCACTAAATTGGTAACTCTAAATTTACCAATAACAACCAAGTGTCTTTCAAATTTTTCTTACAGTTTTACAGCCAATTTAAATAATACTGTCAATTACAGTTAAAATCTTTTACAATTGATTCATGTTATCTTTGATTTTGATTATGAGAAGATTTGATTTCAACATACACTATGGTTTCTGCCTAGCTAAGTCACAAATGTTTTCCTTTACCTGGTATTTCAAATTCAACTTATTCCTAGGCAGTGCTATGTCAATGAGAAGGCAAATCATACCCCTATTTGTGTTTTTAATATTATTTGGCAAGCATTTCTTTTAAGAAAATCTTGAATTGTGCCTAACTGTAGAGTAAGTTTTTGTAAAACTCTTCCACAATTCAATCAATTAGTATTGGCAAAGGACATAGGATCATTAAATTAAGGCCGTTTAAGACACTACTTGGGACACGTGCATCCCATATCAGACAGCATGGTTGCAGTCCCTGTTCTGATTCTAGCTTCCTGCTAATGTGTACCCTGGGAGGTGGTGGTGATGGCTCAAATGATTAGCCCCTGCTTCCCATGTGGGAGGCCTGGATTGAGTTCCTGGCTCTTGACTAGCCCGGCCCAACCTTGGCTGTTGCAAGCATTTGGGAAGTGAACCAGAAGATACAAGCTCTCTCTTTGTCTATCTCTCTGCCTTTCAAATAAAATGAAAATAATTTAAAAAAAAAAGAAATGAATATAAAAATCAATCAGCCTCTGCCTATTTTTCCTAATTTTGACATAAGAATGAAACCACTCATGTTTCTTAAAGAATTTCCTATCTCTGGGTAAGGAGAAGTTTTATCTGCTGTAAGTGGTCAATAACAGAGTCCAAATTATGCTTATTGAATGAATGAGTGCTTAAGTAAACAGATGATGGATCCGAACAGGATGCTGTGGTATTCACACACACTCAGAATCATCGTCCTCTCTCCCAAGTTTCAGAATCTCCAGTCCTTCGTGTGAGCCATGGCTTCATTTTATCTGCTTTCTCCTCCTGCTGTTAACAGCAGAGGTTTCCAAGAATCATTTGAGTGTAACCTCCATAAAGGCTTTTCATAATTGAACAGCTTCCAGACTTACAGACAGTAAAACTCCCAGCATAAGCAAAAGCTAGGGGTTTGTATTTATATAAGGTCAGGAGATTAGAATACAGAGTAAGGCAAAAGTACAAAAGAAAAATGTAAAAAATAAGGCTGCAGGCGTTTTGCTGGATCCTTAATGTCACCTGACAAAAGGGACTTCTATTATTCCTCCTCATTAGTTTTTCCCTAAGTGACTCTGTTCAAATTCGGCCTTCAATTTGCTCTGATAGGTCCATGATGGTCAATATAAGGGCATCCCTCTTCTGTGTAATGTCTCTAGGTCTCGGAGGGCTCACACAGCCTTCCACGTTCAAGATATTCGCTGTCCAAAGTAGTAGGGGATAGGTATGAGGGACAGGCAGGGTTCTCTTTCTTGAGTATACGCCTGTTCTGAAAAGTTTCCCCCACAGAAAGAAGCTGCAGATCCCTGGCCCCTCTCTCCAATATCCTGAAAAAATTACAAAGTAAATTGACGCTGACAAATCAGGAAAGAGGAAAAAGGGCTTGTTTCTGAGAACAGAGGGGACACGGAACAGATCAGGCAAGAGCTGGGATTTTTTCATTCTGTCTGCTGGCATCATGAAGACTTGTAACAAAAAGAAGGGGGCCGCCTGTGAGCAAATAAATGAATGCATGTGGGAAAATACTCAAGTAGGACATCAGACAGTTAAAGGATTAAGGGTCTCAGGCATAGAAGGGGATCTCAGGAGCCGAAGCTGAGCGTCAGAGAGAGTAGACTGGCCCTCAGCAGTGGGGTTTAAAGGAGGGACACATGGAAGCTGTGCCCTCTGCACAGGGTTAGTGACAAGAGCAATATAAAGTCGAGTGGGGAGAGTCAGTGGGTTTACATCAGGGTTCTCTAGAGAAGAGGAGATTGGTTAAGGATATGGGCTTGGACAGTTCTGGAGGTTGAGAAGTCCCATGATAGGTCAACTGCAAGCTGGAGAACTAGAGGAGCTGGCAGCATAGCTTAGCCCAAGTCTGTAGGTCCCAGAACCAGGGAAGCTGATGGGATTCTCAGCTTGGAGCCAAAGGCCTGAGAACAGGGTCCAAAGGCTAGAGGCACCGAATTCTGTGTCTGAGGGCAGGAGAAGCATATTCCAGCTCCTGAGAGGGAGGGAGGGAGAGAGAGAGAGAGAATCAATCACCTTTCCTCTGTCTTTTTATCCTAGCCAAGCCTTCAGCCAACTGGATGGTGCCACTAACATAGGGTGAGGATAAATCATCATCACTCAATCTGCTGCTTCAAATGCCAATCTCTTTGTCAACACACATGTACACATGTCCAGAAATAATGCTCCATGCGTATAAAGGTACGCCTCAATAATTCAGTCAAGGTGACAGGGTCCTCCAAGCTGGAGAGCAGAAGCCCTTCCTGCAGTGCATACAGGCAAGCAGAGGGCAGGCAAGGAGCTGCGGGGGACACAGGACTGCACACAAGTGACTGCGAAGCTACTCTTGCTATGGTCGCCCCCTGTTACTTAAACATGCCTCTTCTCTTGCCCAGCTCTTTGTTTCTCTCTCTCCTTCTTTCTTTCTTTTACTTACTGAAAGGCAGAGAGATAGGGACAGGTAGACAGAGAGTGATCTTCCATTGTTTACTCCCCAAATGCTCACGACAGCTGGGACTGGCCCAGCCCAAAGACAGGAGACCAGGACTTAATCCACATCTCCTATGTGGGTAGCAGGAACTCAACTACTTCAGCCATCCCCTGCCACCTCCCAGGATGTGAAATTGGCAGGAAGCTGGAATCAGAAATGAAGCCAAGACTCAAACCCGGGCCCTCTGCCGTTATGCACCACACTTGCCGGTGCCTAGCCAGGCCTCCTACACTGTCTGCATCTCCATTCTCTACTGCAAGTTCTCCCTCTTGGGTGCTTCATATTATCTGCTGCTCTCTACTGAGTATCTCCATCCATCTCTCCCCGAGCTGTGTCTGCAGTGAAACAATGGAGCCAGCGCAGAGTTGGGAAACGCTGCAGGAGCTGCTGCTGCTTTGCACAGTGCTGAGCAGGTCCCTGTCTCAGATCTCCGCAGGTGATGGCAGAAGACAGAGATGATGCAAGTATCCTGAGGGAAAGAACCAGAGAGACGGCTGCTTTCTGTATCATATCCCATATGCCCTGGAGGATAATATGACTCTTTTTGCTCACAAGTGGCAGATATGGCCAAGAAAAAGCCAGAATTCTTGAAGAAATCAAAGGTAGAGCTTCCGTAGGTGAACTCCACAGTGCTGGAGAGAATGTTCCCGTTACTTATTTGAAGGCATGATGGTGAAACTCTCTGTCATGTATTCTTTAAATGAAGCCAAGGCCTTAGGTCTTTTGGAGGCTCTAAATACAAGTGAGATGAGGGACGCCAGGATGGGGCAAGGGGGTTGGCTGGGTCGTCTTCAGATCAGCTTTGCTACATGATAGAGGATAGAATAGCATGTGCTAAAGCAGAAGCTAAAGCAGAATGGAGATCATTCAAGGGTGACATAATGCCAAACATTATCTTTAACTTTTTTTTTTATCAGTTTGGTTCTGCGGAAAAGTAGTACGGCTACAGTCAAGAGTGGCTTCCTAATGGTGAAGAATTGGGATTTTTCAGAGGGATAGGAATTTTCTCATTAAAGGTGAGCAGACACCAAAAGCATAATAGCAGCTCACAACCCCCATGTCCAGCTTGGCCACTGCTCTGAAAGCCCCAGGACTCTCATAGCCAAATTCAACAGACTTCCCAGGAACTCCAGGGCCAGAGACTGGGTTGATGTATTCCTTCATTGTGGTGGACGAAGCAAGTTGTTTTAGTTTTTTCCTTATCAATTTTTTGACAAAGTAATCCATGCTTATTTTAACAAATGAAACAAATACTGATATTTGAGTATATCCTTCCTTAAATGCATACGGGAGGGGCCAGCACTGCGGAGCAGCCACTTGCTTCTACAGCATCCCATATCAGAGTGCTGGTTCCAGACCTGGCTGTTCTGTTTCAAACCAGATTCATACCAATGCACCTGGGAAGGAAGTAGCAGATGGACCAAGAACTTGAACTACTGCCACCATATGGGAGACCAGCATGGAATTCCTGGCTCCTGGCTTCAGCCTAGGCCCAGAACTGGTTGTTGTGGCAGTCAGGCAGTGAACCAGTAGATTGAAGCACATTTCTCTCTCTCTCTCTCTCTCTCTCTCTCTCTCTCTCTCTCTCTTTCCCCCTTTCTCCCCCTCTCTCCTCCCCCCCTCCTCTCTCTCCCTCTTTCCCCCTCTCTCCTTCTCTCTTTCTGTCACTCTGCCTTTTAAACAAATAAATAATATACACATGGGAGGCAGATTTGTTTGTTTTCCTAAAAACAGGATTGTATACACACATCAGTTTATATTTCACTTTTTACATTTAATGATGTATCATGAACACTCTTCCAAGTCAATGCATACAGTCTAGCTCTTTTAAGTGACTGTATCATCATGTAAAGTGTGAATGTGCACATTTTATTCCATTGTTTCCAATTTAATGAATATTCTAATTATTTTCTGATGTGCTTTGGCTTATTTGTTTGACTTTTGTTGCAAAAGCCACTACTCACAGACATTAAACATCTATAAAGATATACCCCACACCATGAATCTATCTTTCATTTCTGAAGGAAACTCATATCAAAATGAAATTGCTTTGCAATGGGGATGCTTTCTTTTTTAAAATAGATATTATCAAATTACTTTCCAAAATGAGAAATCCATCCACCCACCCAAAGCAAAATATGAAAATGTCAGTCTTCCCACATTTCACCAGTACTCTCTTCTTATGATGACTTTTGCTGTTTTCTAAAGAAGATGCATCAGGAAAAAATAAGAAAAAGGGTCATCTCTTCACCTCAGCCTTCCAACATCAGATTCACAGGCTTCTTCCCACGTAAGTGCAACTGCAGAGCCCCAACCTGTCCAGAAGTTTGAAAAGCCGTTTAAGCACATATTTTGTGGTGGACACTGTGAGACATCCCCTAAATCTTTCTTCAGGAATAAAGGATCTCAACCAAATACAGAGTCACTTGCCCAAGGTCATGTCCCAGTCTTGACTGAAACTGGACTGTAAATACCTGACTCTCTTGTCTCAATCCGGGACCACTTTGCAGGGTCATCCCATCTTTAGAACTGTTCACCGGTCACTTATGAAGCTTCCTTGGAACTACCCTGCAGCTGAGTTTCCTTCTGCCCAATCTTGCTTCCTTCCCAAGGATGATCCTTAACAAACTCCCCACAGACTGATGATCTCTGTCTCAGAATCTGCCTTTTAGAGAATACAGAGATGAGACACACACTGTCAGAGGAAGGCAATCCCACTCAGAATTCATTCAGAGTTTCTCACAGAACTCATGAAATAAAGTTCTTTGGGCTGATGATTTCCAGATCTAATGCCTTCATAGATGAAGAACTCATATATTTATCCCCCCACATTTATTAGATGATAATGACATCCTTCTAAAGAGTGTTATTCACACTCATATTGAGAGAAGTAGATGATTCACCAGAACTCTTCTTAATTTTTGCCAATCATTAGATGAAAAACTGGCTATTGCCTCATTCTATTAATTGGCATTTTCCCAAGGACTAAGGGATGAGAACATTTTCAAGTGTCTGTTTTATTGCCTGTTCATGTACTTTTGACCATTTCTCTTTTTGTTTCATTTGTCTTTTTCTTATTCATTGGTAATACATCTTGGGAAGTACATTGCTTTTATGGCTTTTTTATGGTGATTTTCATCATTTTGAAATGATGAAATGGAGGGTTATTTTAGTTTTAGTTCTAAATATTTTTATATATGCATATAAAGAAGAAAATAGCAAGCACTCAACATTTCTCCTCTTAGAGTTAATCACTTTGAAATTTTTTTATTTTTTTCTTGCAAGTCTTCCCTGCTCAATTTTCACAATTCAGACAATCTTATATCAGAATTCATACATGGTTTTGCTATCATGGATTTTTCCCACTTAACTGTTGTATCCTAAGCATTTACCCAGGTCATTAAAAGCTTTAATAAACATCATTTAAATGATTGTTTTACAGGTTTATGAGATAGATAAATTATAATTTGATTTAATCTTTTCAGAAGTGTTAGACATGTGGGTCATCTCCAATTTCTCATTTTTACAAGTAATTCTGCAATATATGTCCCATTCCTAAAGTAGCTGTTTAAATTTATAGTTAATTTCCTTATATATATTCTCAAGGTGAAACTGAAAGATGTAATCATTTAAAGATTCATGATTTATTTTGGTTCATTTTTGAAGCTTCACTTGAAAATCATTTCTTACACATGAGGAGCAATACTGCAGTGAAAACATTCAAACATACAATAAGCGTTGGTGGATGTGGTCAGTGGCTTGAGTTACTCAGTTATTCAGCGAACCAAACATCTATTACACCTGACATCTACAAGTGACTATTTTAAGCACTTAGAGGGATGTGGATATGCTTGACAAGATCCTGCTCTCAAAAAGCAAATGATCTGTGAGAAAGATGAACAGTAATTGATTAACTATAAACATAAGAGGGTGAAACAAATCCTCCACAAAATTCTAAGTCAGTGAGTGGGAGGGAAGTGATGAACAACACAGGTGGGAAGATAAGTTGGTAAATTATAGTCTGGTAAACACCCCCAATGCCACTGGAGCCCTGCATATGATGCATACTGATTTACTAAACCCAGTCTAGGGTTTAGAAAGGGTTTCTAAGATTTTATATAAGGTTTCCTTGATACCAAGTCCCTGCAATTGGCCTCCATGTTTTTTCCTGTAGTTTCATTTCACAGCAGCCCACTCCACTCTGCGAGCTTAAAGACCACACTGTCTTCAAGGCAGGGACCACTTACACAAGAACATTTCAAAAAGTTCTTAGACAGATTAGGTTGTCCATATCCCATTATTAGAGTGGCTGGGTTTGGTGCCCACCTCCAGCTGCCAATCCTAGGTTTCTCCTAGTGCAGAGGCTGAGAGCCAGCAATGATGGCTCAAGAAACTGGGTTCCTGCCTCCCTTGTGGGAGATCTGAGTTAAGATTCCAACTCCCAATTTTGGCCCCAGCCCAGCCGAGGCTATGTTTTTTTTGTTTTTGGTTTTTGGTTTTTGGTTTTTGTTTTTGGTTTTTGTTTTTGTTTTGACAGGCAGAGTGGACAGTGAGAGAGAGAGACAGAGAGAAAGGTCTTCCTTTGCCGTTGGTTCACCCTCCAATAGCCGCTGCGGCTGGCGCGCTGAGGCCAGCGCACCGCGCTGATCCGATGGCAGGAGCCAGGTACTTCTCCTGGTCTCCCATGGGGTGCAGGGCCCAAGCACTTGGGCCATCCTCCACTGCACTCCCTGGCCACAGCAGAGAGCTGGCCTGGAAGAGGGGCAACCGGGACAGAATCCGGCGCCCCAACTGGGACTAGAACCTGGTGTGCCAGCGCCGTGAGGCGGAGGATTAGCCTAGTGAGCCGCGGCGCCGGCCTGAGTCTATGTTTTGAGCATTTAGGGAGTGGGCAAGTGGATGGGAGCACTTTCTCTCTCTCTCTCTCTCTCTCTCAAATAAATTTTTCAATTTTGTTTTAAGTTCATGAAAATGGAACTAAAACATAAATTTATTTTGGAGCAAAAAATATTGACAGGGATTTCAAAAAGTTTGTGAAAAATATATATTAGGAAAAAGCCATGCAAAATTTTATGTAAACTCTCGTTCCATTTTCTATTAACTTTTTGAAGTACCCTTGTATTACTTGCTGGTTTAAGCTGTTTGCTGCTCACCCCCAGAGTAAGCTGTGGTAGGTAGAGAGAGAGAGCGGTCTTGCTGGCTTCCGGCACAAGGTACTCCTTTCACCAGTCAAAAGTTGATGGATCCCCTGAACAACAGCATGAAGCCTGGGTCACTTCAGGACAATGTGATATGATGGCCCTGGGTCGGAGTTATGTATTTGACCTTTGCTTCCCCTGCTTAGCCGCCTGACCTGTTCAGCCTGTTTATACCTCGAACCTTTCTTTCCTCAGTTCTGAAACAGAGCCAAGAGCAACCATGAAAACACAACAAAGATCATGGCTGGGAAAGCATTCAAAAGAAATATTGAAATAGAATTGATTATATACTTCTGCATCTAAATGAAAGATTCTTCCAGCCCCCTCCTCTTTAAACAAATGTTGATGTCTACCAAGGATGTATTCTTTATTAGTTTTTTTTGTTTTGTTTTGTTTTTTGTTTGTTTTTTTTGTTTGTTTGTTTTTGTTTTTTTTTTTTTTTGACAGTCAGAGTGGACAGTGAGAGAGAGAGACAGAGAGAAAGGTCTTCCTTTACCGTTGGTTCACCCTCCAATGGCCGCCGCGGCTGGCGCGCTGTGGCCGGCGCACCGCGCTGATCCAAAGGCAGGAGCCAGGAACTTCTCCTGGTCTCCCATGGGGTGCAGGGCCCAAGCACTTGGGCCATCCTCCACTGCACTCCTGGCCACAGCAGAGAGCTGGCCTGGAAGAGGGGCAGCCGGGACAGAACCCGGCGCCCCGACCGGGACTAGAACCCGGTGTGCCGGCGCCGCAAGGCGGAGGATTAGCCTAGTGAGCTGTGGCGCCAGCCCAGGCTTATTTTTTCACTACGCCCAGCCACGGTTGAAAGAGAACTTGGGCCATTCCCAGGACAACCTACCTACAACTCCTTTGTGTTCCAAGAGCCCCCAGCCTCAGTCAGGGGTATGTGGAGCCTCACCTGCTCTCCTCCTGCCCCCAGGAGATGCAGAAGCAGTATTTTTAGAGGGACTGGAGGGTGGAATGCGTCAGTGCCAGCTGAATTGACAAGTCCATTGAGGAGAAAGCCTTGACAGGTGGAAAACAGGAACGATGACAGTGACGGTACAAGCTCTCGTTTTCTTAGGGGCCTTCTGCTTACTTGGACTTTCATCTCTCTCTTCCCCCTGACTCCATACCCTCACTAGGTGAGGAAGACAAGCAGGTGTCGTTTGCTCCATTTGCAGATAAGGAAGCTAATGCTCAGAGAAGCTAAGTGGCTACAGCAGGACCCAAATCTTGGGGGTTGGGGGTTGCTGATGGGAAGACTTCTTCACTTCTATCCCAGGAGAGAAAGTTAAAGTGGGAGCAGGGAGGTCAACCCTGCCCATCCTGGCTCCCATGCACAGTTCCAGGCCACAGTGCCAAGCCAGCCTGCTCTCCAGCCAAAGTAAAACCACACCCCAAAATTCCCAAAATTATGACTGGGCATAAATGCACTGTCCGTCCTCATTATACAGCAGAACAAATTCAATCACTGATCTGCCCCATTGCCTTTCCCTCTGCTGCTGCTTCTCCCTGCTCCCCTAAGGCACTGTTTTTGCTAGTCTGGAAGCTGGCACCTGCCAAGGGCAGACAGGGCACATGGCTATGGCAGTGAGGGGCCTGAGCAGCTAGGTCTGTGGTGAGGGACTTGTAACGGATCTGAAGGTTGGAGCTGCCCTCCTCTGCAGAAGCAGGGGTAGCCAGGAAAAACCACACTTCTAGGCCCAGCAACCCCTCCTCACAGATGAGAGTGGAGATGAGGGATCCTGAGGGTTCCCAGCATCAGGCAATAGAGGATTTTTTCCCCTTCCTGTAGGAGTCAGAATGTATAGTGCACACTTCTTTTTTAAAAAAAGATTTAGGCCGGCGCCGCGGCTCACTAGGCTAATCCTCCGCCTTGTGGCGCCGGCACACCTGGTTCTAGTCCCGGTCGGGGCACCGGATTCTGTCCCGGTTGCCCCTCTTCCAGTCCAGCTCTCTGCTGTGGCCCGGGAGTGCAGTGGAGGATGGCCCAAGTGCTTGGGCCCTGCACCCCATGGGAGACCAGGAGAAGCACCTGGCTCCTGCCATTGGATCAGCGTGGTGCACCAGCCGCAGTGCGCCGGCCACGGCAGCCATTGGAAGGTGAACCAATGGCAAAAGGAAGACCTTTCTTTCTGTCTCTCTCTCACTGTCCACTCTGCCTGTCAAAAAAAAAAAAAGATTTATTTGAAAGTCAGAGTTACAGAGAGAGAGGAGAGGCAGAAAGAAAGAGAGGTCTTCCATCCACTGGTTCACTCCCCAGTTGGCCGCAACAGCCGGAACTGCGCCAGTATGAAGCCAGGAGCTCCTTCCCGGTCTCCCATGTGGGTGTAGGGGCCCAAGGACTTGGGCCATCCTCTACTGTTCTCCCAGGCCATAGTTGAGAGCTGGATGGGAAGTAGAGCAGCCGGGTCTTGAACCAGCACCCATATGGGATGCCAGTGCTTCAGGCCAGGGCGTTAACCCGCTGAGCCACAGCGCTGGCCCCCAGTGCACACTTTTTAGAACCATCTTGATGTGCATCCTCCCTTTCTAGCCCCAAAGTTCCACTTCCATTCTGAAGAATTCACAGCTCCTACCAGGATTTACACCAGACAATCAAAGGAGAGGGTCCTGAGAGGGTGAGCAGACCCCACTGTTATAGCGCTTCAGCACACAGCGGCTTGTCTGATCCTGACACAGCCCCGAGGACGAGTGGGAATGCTAGCGATGGTATTAGCAGTAGTAACAGTAGAACTGCTGTTAGCATTGCTCGTCACATTGAGTATCTCTCAGAAGTATTGGGATCAGAAATATTTCAATTTTTATATTTTTTTCATATTTTAGAATATTGGCATATACATAATGAGATACCTTAGGGATGGGCCCAAATCTAAACACAAAATTCGTTGATATTTCACATATATCCTATAGGCATAGCTAAAGATAACATCATAAAATATTTTTAATTTACCTACAGCAGGTTTAGTTTAGCTACAACCCATCACAGTGGGTCAGGTATGAAATTGTCGTCTTGTGGCATTGTGACCTGGGTGATATGGGAACAAGCAGGGAATCAGGGAGACATGAGCTGGAAGATTTCCCTACAATTTCTATCCCGAAGCCCTGCACTGTAACTTTACCCTCTTGCATGCAAATCCAGTACAACCATTTTCCCGTGATGCACCTGCATCTCCTCTGAGACTAGGGAGAATGAGATGCCATGATGAACACAAGTAAGCTAACTGCCACCAGGAAGCCCCCAGAAAACTTTATGCACATTAAACCCCACCCAAACTCCACCCCATTTCTATATTCAACTAGGGCAGAGCCTCCTACCCCATAAAAGGGAGTGCTGGATATAGAAGCGTCACTTTTTGTCCCCTCTTATCTTGCCTTCTCCCATACTGTCTCCTCGTGGGAAGCTTTTTGACCCTCTGATAGCAAGCATTTCTACTTGTGGGATTACCAGCACTCATGCCTGAATGTAGACTCACTCCCTCTCTTTAAATAAATCCTGCTCTCATTTATGCACCTTACTCATGCTTTTGCTTTGAATTCTTATCTCACACAGGGGCAATTACATGGAATGAAAACCAGTAAACAGGGGCATAGCAAGTAAAGCCGCCGTCTGCAGTGCCAGCATCCCATATGGATGCCAGTTTGAGTCCCGGCTGCTCCACTTCTGATCCAGCTCTCTGCTATGGCCTGGGAAAGCAGTGGAAGATGCCCCAAGTGCTTGGGCTCCTGAACCCACGTGGGAGACCCAGAAGAAACTCCTGGCTCCTGGCATTGGATCAGCTCAGCTCCAGCTATTGCAGCCAATTGGGGAGTAAATAGTGGATGGAAGACCTCTCTTTCTGCCTCTGCCTCTCTGTAACTCTGCCTTTCAAATAAATAAATAAATCTTAAAAAAAAAAAAAAGTAAACACATGCCTACAACATTGGAACTCAGAAATTTCTAGATTTTTGGAGAACTTCAGATTTGGGGCTTTCATATTAGGACTGTTCAAACTATACTAGTATTTGTATTTATCTTGGTATTTTTTTCATCTGTATTCACTTTAACATTAGCATCTGTATTCACACTAGTGTTGGTATTCACGTTGGCATCCATTTTGGCATTATTATTGGTATCCATATCACTTTTCATACTTTACAAGAACAAATGGTGGCTGTCTGAACAGCTGGAAGGCCCAGAGCTGGGCCATCTTGACCTCTATTCTCAGGAAAGACGGGAGAGTGTCTTTGGCAGTGACTACAAGTGTTAAGGCTCCTGAGTTCTCTGTAACTCAGATCAGCAAGGGGAGGAGAAAGCACCCTCCTGGGCCTCTGAGAAGGTCGAAGGACATGAGTCTCAGGTGCAGCAGCCAGACCGTGCAAGTAGGGAATTCTGATGGAAACTGGGACAGGAGGGCAGAACCAAATTCTGGATGACATTCTGAACTTTCCCTCCAAAAATGGGTCACCACTGAGGTTCTGGGGGCTCTCTTTAAGTACCAGGAATCAGGGCCAGGGTCATTGCCCTTGTCCCAATACTCTCTTTATCTCCCCGCACAAAGCCTCTGCCAGTTGCCCAAGCACAGCTCTTTTGCTTTGAGAACATTCACAAAGCAAAGAGGCAAGCTTGTTAACTTAGCCAGAGTGAGTTGGAGGTCTGTCCCACAGATGTCAGCCCCAGGGTGGTGGCTGTTGTCAGTGATGTTACTCACGGAGATCCTACACTTCCTTATTACAGGAAACCAAAACCTTCCAGCTCCATGAAGCCTCCACAAGCCTGCTCTGTATGGCATCATTTAGCCTATGGTCAGCCCAGGTGGTGTAGAGGCCTTTTGTGGTTAGCAACTGGGCTTTAATCACATTTAGTAGCAAATGTCCTTCCAAGGAGGGGCCAGCACCTCCTGTGCAATCTGTCTTTCATCTCTCATCACGCCAGGGAGAACTCCATGTGAGACTTCACATCTCTGGGACTTTCCACCACAGGAGGCCAACACAAAGCCAAAGGTTTCCTTTTTTCATGTTATTTCATGACATAAAAGAAAGCACCCACCCAGGGAGCTAGAATCTGAAAACTATGCACATCCCCTACATTAACATCCCTTTGATAAGCAGGGGATGAGGGAGGCAGATGAAAGGAGACTGTGGTAGTAGCTTGGTCCTTGCTGGTTCATCACCTCTTTCCTGCTTCTCACACACACCTGGAGAACAGCTGAACATCTGGCCCAGGGACACACACATACCTGGAGACCAGGTGAACACCTGGTCCGGACACCCACAACTTCCTGAAGCACATTTATAGTCAAGCTCAGGTATCAAACACAAGCTCCTTGTGCTTCTATTTCTTACTGCTGAAAAGAATTCCAGCATTTTCCAACTGCAAAATACCTGAGAGCCTTGTGACGTCATCACTTCAAAGATGCAGAATTCATTACTCAAAAAATGCAGTCCTTGGACTGGTACATCAGAACCAGCTCTGGGCAGATTCTTTAGTCCCCACCCCTTCCCTCTGCCAGGCTGGCTGAATCAGGATTTGCAGAATAACCTAGGAATCTGCATTTTAAACTGACTCTCTGATGACACTCGTCTACCTGAGAATGTTCTAGAAGTACAGCTGGTCCCTGCCATTTTGTGAATGTGCCAGTAATATTCACAACCAGCACAACAGAGATATCAATTGGGATGGCCCTAAGAGCTCCAGTCCTCTCCACTGGCTCTGCAGGTCTGAACATATCAAGGGAGAACTCTGTTGTCAGTCGCAGTGATACAGGGCCCAGAATAGGCCGGGAGTTAGATAGGAATAAATGAACCACAGAAGTTTGGAGGAGTCAGCTGGGTTGGGGTCCACCGAGCACTGTGCAGGAGAATCTGTCTCATGCTTCTCCCCTGGCTTCTGGTTTTTGCCTGGCAATCCTTGGCACTCTTTGCCTTGTAGAGGCTCTTAATTAAGGCACGTTCTGAGGAACTGGTGGTTTGGGTTCCAATATGTCTTGTTCCAGGTGGACACAATTCAATCCTAACAGTGCCCCTTTCTGCCCACCCACTTGGCTTCATTTGATTTGTGAATTGAGTTGATTTCACACAGACAACCTTCATTTTTTAAAAATTTTAATTTATTTATTTGAAAGGCAGAGTGACACAGAGAGAAGGAAAGGCAGAGAAAGAGAGGTTTTCCATCTGCCGGTTCAGTCCCCAATTGGCCACAATGGCAAGAGCTGTGCCAATCCAAAGCTAGGAGCCAGGAGCTTCTTCCAGATCTCCCATGGGGGTGCAGGGGGCCAAGGACTTGAGCAATCTTCTACTGCTTTCCCAGGCCATAGCAGACAGCTGAATCAGAAGTGGAGCAGCTGGGACTCGAATGGGCGCCCATATGGGATACTGGTACTGCAGGCGGCAGCTTCACCTGCTATGCCACAGTGCCAGCCCCCAGACCATCTTCTAATCCACCTTAACCACCTAGAATTCAAAGCATCCAGCAAGTGCAGAACCTTTAAAAGCCAACTCTATGAACCAAGGCTGTCTCTTCCCTCTCTGCTCTCAAGAAGGTCAATGTTACAGACTAATTAGGGTTTGCCTCCCCAACACTCTTGCAGATGTTTAAGCTCTGATATCTCATTGGTTGGTGGATTCAGGGTGGAGAGTTGGTCTAATTATGTCACCTGAGAGGCAGGTCAGGTGGGAAGTCTTTAGGTCACTGGGGGCGTGCCCTCGAAGGTGGTTCTTGCAAGAGGGAGATGAGGTCAAGTTTTGACTAGCTGTTCTCTGTTTCCTGGCTCACCATGTGACTGTCCCTGCGCACCCACTCCACCATTGCCAGCCTCCATCAGATGCTAGACTATGGGGCTCCCTAAACCTGAACTGTAACCTCCAAACTGCAAGGCAAAATAAGCCTTTCCATCAAAATCGACTAACACAGCAAAGGAGTCCAACACTGACCTTTTCCCGTCTCAAAAGTGGGGCTGCATCATGCTCCCACAAGGGTATGTCACAGTGCCATACATTCTCCTGGGGTTCCAACCTGGGCACCTGCCCACCACACATGGTGCCTGGGGCATGTACCCTTGCCCTAGGCAGTTAACCCAGGATTGCTTTCACTACACCCTCTATTTCCTGTTTCAAACAGTCATCTCCCAGACATGGAAAAAGCATCTCTTTGTGAAATTGACAATCTCCTGCAGCTTAAGTTGGAAGAATGTTTACTTATTTGGCCCCAGGGGATCATAAACATCTTGCCGTGTTTGTTAGCAGTTACTACAGAACACCATTCATTTTTAGTATCTGAAATTGCAAAGTGTTCCCACCAGGATTCCCCTCCAGTGGTTAACAGAATGATAGGCTCGCTTTTCTTTGTCTCAGGTCATAGAGGGACAACCTCACTGGTTCTTGTTTGTCCCTGACTGCAAAACAACATCTTTTGGTGGAGAAAAAGCAGAGGTATCAGCCACCAGGAAAAAGTCTTGTCACAAAACGTCCAAAATGCCTAAATGGAGGGCAAGTTGACTACTAAAAAGGACCCGTGGTTGTCAGGGGTTGGGCAGTCACCTACTCTGTTTGAAGCTATACTGGAGGCATCTGTCACAACCTGCAGCACAAAGAAGACCAAGGGTGAGCCCCAGTGCACGTACGGACTTGGAGAGACAATGATGCGCCACTGTAGGTTCACCAGTTCTCACAAATGCACCACTCCGGCTGGATTCTGACAGTGGAGGAGGCTGTGTGTGGTGGGGGTGATGGAGGTGGGGAGGGGATACATGGGAAGGCTCTGTACTTTCTCAATTTTGTTGTGAACCTAAACAGTTCTAAAACATAAAGTCTGTTTTTAGAAGTCAATTAGTATAATAGAATGGCAACAAATAGCTAAGGTTTAAAACAAAGATTCCTAAATGCCAGAGAGTAAGCCTAAATGAACCTAATATAAAAACAATGGCCTAGAAGATGCTCAGAGCTAAGCCAACACTACCCAGACCACTAGGGGAGGGAGGCAGAGGGTGTGAAACTCTTGTCTCAGGGCAAGGCTGTCTGAAGGAAGCTCCCTGAGGTTGTCTCCAACAGGACCTTCTCAGCATCCCGGGATGCATACCTTTGTTCTTCCTCCCCGGGGTTGAATAGGTGAGCATACTGGGGGCTCTGCAGAGCACCCATACCCTACAGTCCCGCTCTAGACATGTATACTATTAATTACTACTCCTGCTATCCTTACTAATTTTTTACATTATGCTTATATTCCTGTGGACCATGGGAGAAAAGCTGCCACCAGGGATGTCAAAATGGGTGGCTGTGATTTCATTCAAGTGTCCAGTAAATGCAAGGTGTCTTAGGCTATGCCCACCTGCCTGTCCTGCCAGAAAGCCTACTGACCCCCAACATACTTATGAATTTAACAATTAAAGAGATACTTGGAGGGTAAGTGAGTTTGGTCTAGTGGTTAAGACACTGGATGGGATGTGCATATTCCATAGTGAAGTACTTGGGTTTAATTCCTGGCTCCACTCTGGCTTCAGGCTCCAGCTGCCCACTAGTACACACCCTGAGATGCAGCTGGGGATGGCTCAAAGGATTGAGTTCCTACCATCCCCACGGGAGACCTGGACTGAGTTACTTACTGGCTCTTGGCTCTGGGGCTGTTGCAGACAGTACCAGACGAGAGCTCTCTTTCTCTGTCCCTATCTTTGCCTCTAAAATAAATAACTTTTTTAAAGAAGAGAGATTCTGTTTTACAATGTAAGTTTTTACCTCTGGAAGACAAGGCATAGAAGGTCTCTAATAGTTACACCTCAGTTAAATCATCTGCTCTTTTTCAAAGTAAGCAGGTATTTATGGAAGGAGAAGAAAATCCTCGTAACCTTTCAAGACGCAGTTCAAGTGTGTCCTTGACAAAGGTCAGCTTTCTCTTGGAAGGAAAATAGCACCTTAAATTTTCACTGCTTGTTTTTATTGCCAAAGTTCTATTTCTTTTGTTTTCAAAACATCCCCATAAGTTAGGCCTCGAAAGCAAATGTCTTTTCCCCATTTGACAATCACACACATACCACACACACACACACATAAACACATAAAGCATCTTGTTTAACAGAACCTGAATTTGCTTATTTTAATTTCTAGCTGGAAAGTATATGAGAAGTTTAAGTTTATAAATAGCTGTGGCATGTTTAAGGGAACTTGACTTTACTAAAACTGCGCATTTATCAGCTACAAGAACAATTGAAATGCTTAAGAGGATTTTGCTTATTAATGGCATTAAGTTTACCCTGCCAGGCATGTGAAACATTTAAAAAGTAAATGTATTAATTTATAAATATAGCTGGAGATGCTTAAGGAAATGTAATTAAGTTTGTAAATGGGACTCATTTTAATCTGGGCCCATTCAGTTAAGTAAAGACCAATGAACAACTGAAAATGTTTGTTCTTATTTTCTTACAAGAATCATGTGCAAAAAAGATTTGAAAGTTGGCTTTAAGTTTTTTGTGTTTTTTATTTCTTTGTGAAGTAGAGAGACAAAAAGCACCCACCACTGATTCATTCCCCAAGTGCCCACAATAGCTGGGACTGAGCCTGGCCAAAGGCAGGAGCTGGGAATTCAAGTCAGGTCTCCCATGATGGTGGCAGGAACCCAAGGACTAGAGCCATCCTTGGTTCCTCCCAGGATGTGCAGTAGCGGGAAACTGAAGCCCAGAGCCAGAGCTGGGAATCAAACATGGTACTCCAATGCAGAGTGCCAGGATAAATCCCTGTTCTTGCATGCTGACTTTAAATCCATAAAGAAAACCAGTCTTTTGCATTTGTACTTGTATTTCTAACCAGGCCTCTCACACATGATCTCTAGGGAGCTACTTATTTCCCACCATCTCCCCATCTCAGTAAACGTCAGCTCATTCCTCTGATTGCATAGGACACAAAGCCGTTAGACACCTATGACTCTCTTCACTCCAAGACAAGAGAACACCCCAATGACCTCCCAAAGGCATTCAAAATCCAACTATGTCTTGCTGTTCCCCCATGTCCAAGTCATTATCCTCTCTCTCCTGGATTACTGTAATTGCCCAGCCTCCCTAATCCATCCCGAAGGGAGCAGCCAGGTAGACCCTGTTTAAACAGAGTCAGATCACATTGCTCCTCAGAGGAAAAACCAGAGTCTGCAGAGTAGCCTGCGGGTCCCTGGTCTTGTCCTGTGCTCGTCTTGCACACCCAGCTGCAGCCTCAGCTGTCTCCCTGTTACCCCTGTGAGCACACCTCCACCTCTGGATCCCTGCTGTAGCCATTCCTTTGGCTGGAAAACCCCCTAGATATCAGCCTGGCTCCCTCTGGGGTATGAGGACATAATGCTTATAGGGGCTGAACTATATTCTCTCTAATGTCCATATGCTGAAGTCCTAACCCCATTCCCTAAGAAGGCAACTCCATTTGGAAATAATGCCATTAAAGGGTAAAATGGAGTAAGTGTGATGGGCCCTAAAACATATGACTGGAGCCTTGTAAGAAGAGGAGAGCATAGGCTGGCACTGTGGCACAGCAAGTTAAGCTGCCTCCTGTGACTCCATACGGGTGCTGGTTTGAGTCCTAGATGCTCCATTCCCAATCTAGCTCCCTGCTAGTGTGTCTGGAGAGCAGTGGAAGATGGCCCAAGTGCTTACTCCTCTGTCACCCATGTGGGAGATTGGATGGAGTTCCAGGTTCCTGGCTTTGACTTGGCCCAGCCCCAGCAATTACAGCCATTTGGGAGGCAAACCAATGGATGTAAGATCTCTGTCTCCCCCCCTCCCCAATTCTTCCAACACTATATTCCATCTTTAAAAAAAAAGAGAGCCAGTGCCGCGGCTCACTAGGCTAATCCTCCGCCTTGCAGCGCCGGCACACCGGGTTCTAGTCCCAGTCGGGACGCCGGATTCTGTCCCGGTTGCCCCTCTTCCAGGCCAGCTCTCTGCTGTGGCCAGGGAGTGCAGTGGAGGATGGGCCAAGTGCTTGGGCCCTGCACCCTATGGGAGACCAGGAGAAGCACCTGGCTCCTGAGAGAGAGAGAGAGAGAGAGAGAGAGAGAGAGAGAGAGAAGGAGAAGAGGACACATACATACACAGAGATCTTATAAAGACATGGGGAAAATACGGACATCTGTAAGATCAGGAGAGGCCTCCAAAGAAAACAGCCCTGCTGGCCCCGTGATCTTAGACTTTAAGCCTCCAGAATTGTGAGATAATAAAGTTCTGCCATTGAAGCTCCCTAGTCTACAGTACTTTGATACAATAGCCCTAACATAGATTTTAATTAACTAAACTTGAGAAGTTTATCCTGCCACTAACTTTCCTGAGTTCTTACTTGTCACCAACCTCTGTAACCCCACCCCACCCCCCCCCCCAAAAAAAAACAGAACCAGATGAACAAGAGAAGAGCACATAGAAATGTACTAGCACATACACTTTCTATCTACATAGGGGAGACCCAGCATAAACTGAGTAAACCTCCAAAAAGTGTCTTTTAGTTCAGGTTTAAATACTATATTGAACGGAAACAAAAAAGGAAAGCTGTTGGAATAGGCTAAGGATAGGATGTGGTCCAGAAATGTATGGAAAACAAGAGCAAGGTGTGTTGTGCTGTTTTGGTAGGACCTTGTCCACCAACAAGTCTCCAGTGATTTAGAACCATCCTCCCTCCCTGATACAGACAGGGGACATTCTTACAAAAGGAGGTTTCCTTTAGAAATGTAAATTTCTCTTAAAAAAGAGTAACTTCTACTCTTTAGTGTTTTTCAAAGAATCATTATGCGAAATACGCATAATTTTAGGTGGCGTATTCTGGTCTCCTGTAGTCATATTTTGAGATGGTATATTTCTGGTCTCCTACGTCCTGGATTCTCCAAGTGGGCCCAATGTAATCACAAGGATCCTTATAAGTAACAGAGGGAGGTAAAGGAGAGAGAACTGAAGAAAGGAAAATGTAAGGAGGACTCAGCCTAGTGGATGCTAGCTTTGGTGCTGGAGAAAGGGGCCAGGAGCCATGGAAGGTAGCAGCTTACATAAGCAAGAAAAGACAAGACATTGACTCTCCGTGCAGGCCTTCAGAAGACATACATCCTTGCCAACACCTTGATTTTAGCCCAATGAGACCAGTTTGGCACTTCTGACCTCCAAAACTGTAAAACGATAAATCTGTATTGTTTGAAGTCACTAAGTTTGTGGTCATTTGTCATAGCAGCAATAAGAAACCAGTACACTCCCCTTCAGATGTTCTTCCTAACACACCTCAATGCATCCCTTCCTGAGTTCCCTGCTTAAAACTTACCTTTCCCATTCCACCTTTATTTTTCTCCTTAGTATTTATTCCCATCTAATATATAACAGATTTGGATTTATGTATCATGTTAGTTATCTGAATCCCTTCTTTAAAACATAAACACTCAATGATGGGAATCTTTGTTTCTTTGGAATAATCCTACTGATGTGAGCAGGTGGTTGCTAGTGAGCAAAGAGGAGTTGAGAGACTGTGCTGCAGCCCCAAGCCACACAAGCCCCATCCCCTTCCATGCCACTCCAACTGCAGCCTTGTCACACCCATTCCTCATCATGCACCTGGGCCTAAATTCCCATCATGCACGCGATGCTATGATGACCACATGTGTGCTCAAGCCCCATGAAGACACTGGGATACTTCTGAGATTTCAAAATAAAAGGGACGTGGAAGCAAGTGGTACTCTGCCCAAACTCCACTCCATTGCCCAGGCTGCTTTAGCAAAATGCCACTAAATGACTTAAACCAGAAGCACTTATGAGGAGTCCTCAGAAAGTTCATGGAAAATGCATATTGTTTAAAAAAAAAGTATGGATTTAAATGTTTTTACACCAAAATAAATTTATCTTTTAATTCCATTTTCCACAAACTTTTGGAAGTTCCCTTATATTTCTTACAGTTCTGGGGACTGAGGTCTACTGAAAATGTTCTGGCAGATTTGGTTCTTGATGAGGGCTTTCTTCCTAGCTTGCCATGGCTACCTTCTCATTGCGTCTTCATTGGCATGCTGACAGGGGATATAGCCATCCCAAGTGGCATATTAACCTTCTGTGCCACACTGTCCGCCCCAAGGAGATTTTTTTTCCTTCAAAGCTCACATAGTTGACTGGCAGAGACCTCCCTCCACGGAACAAATGAATGGGAAACACGCATGAACCCAAGTGAAATCTTCAGCAGGGTGAATGGCTGTCTGTCATGAGAAACTCTAGAGAGATGAGGCTCAGAGGTCTTGTTTTTCTCATTGTCTACACAGTCTTCATTCATGGTGGAGTATACGTCATGGAAGATCTCATGAAGAGGAGAAAAATGTGCATTCTATTCCTGTTTCCATAGAAGCAGAATCCCAGTGTTGAAAGGAGGTTTGAGGTCATTCTTTTCAAGGCCCACTCAATGCTTTCATCCCCTTCTTTAGGTGCAGGCATCAAGCCTAGTGCTAATGACACTGAGATGGGTCACCTGCATCCCTGATCAGAGTGCCAGCTCTGTTCCTGATTCTAGCTTCCTGCTAGTGTGTACCCTGGCAGGCAGGCAGCAGGTTTTGGCTCAAATAATTGGCTCCAGGTACCCATATGGAAGATCTGCATTGAGTTCCTGGCTCCTGGCTTTACCCTGGTTCAATGCTGGCCATGGTGGGCATTTGAGATGTGAACCAGACAATGACAGCTTTCCATATCTCTGTCTTTCAAATAAATAAATAAATGTCCTTTCTTAAGTCTGTCAATGATTATTCAGCTTATTTTTAATGCCCAGTATGAGAATACTCACTGCTTTCTAAGTTCTCTCTTGTTTGTTTATTTATTTACTAGCTTCTGACAAAACACACACTTAGACACACACACACATTTTTGAAAGATGCTAAATATAGTGTAGGAGAAAAATCTAGGATGTTTGTGTCAAAAGAATCTATAATCCCAGCTCTATCATTTTCTGTCTAGATTTAGAGAAATGCTATGACATTTTTGAGCTTTAATGTAGTCAGCTAAAAAGAGAGGAGGAAAATTATGCCTACTTCCTGGCTTCTGTGCCAAGCACAGAGTAGATGTCAGTTAATGTAGCTCCTCTCCCGCTTCCTTGTTACCCTTTATCTTTACTGACAATTTGGATCAAAATTGAAAAACTATAGCCAATAATATTGATGAAAACATTCAAAAAATAATATTGATGAAAACATCAAAAAAGCCATAAATGAGACATTATACTGTAAATGGAGATCTCTGATAAATCCATAATGATAATGTCCTCATTTGATTGCAAATTCTTTAAGAGTATGGACCTTGTCTTATATTCCCCTTGGAATTTATCATAGGTTCTGTGTGCAATAGAAACCAAATAAATGTTTCTAATTTGTTGTATTCCTGTTGAAAATTGAACTTCATGGATGGGTGTCTGACCCAGTGATTAAAGCAACAGTTAGGATCCTTGTACCTCAGAGTGCCTGAGTTCAATACCGAGGTGTCACACCTGATTCCAGCTTCAGGCTAATAAAGACCCTTGGGGGCATCCAGTGATGGCCCAAGTAATTCAGTCTCTGCCTCCCACACATGGGACACCTGTACTGAGTTCTTGGCTCCTCAGCTGTCCTGGCCCAACCCCAACCATTGCAGGTATTTGAGGAATGAACCAATGGATGGGCTCACTCATTCTCTCGCTTGCTCTCCCTCTCATTCTTGCTCTCTTTCTCTCTCCTCTCTTTCCCTCCCAAATAATAAATTTAATTTAAGAAATGTATGTAGATTATGGCAAAAACAATAAGAATATTTGAATGTCTGTTGTTTTGGGATCATCAGTTTCTACAGGACATGTAGTAGCTTGTTTGTGCTTTTCAACAGTCAAAAAGAAAATTTATATTCTCCAAAACTGGATGTAACACTGTGAACTATTGCATTAATAATTAGGCAGTAAGTACTAATCAAATTGTAAAACTTAGTCCTCTTTATGCACAAACTACATTTCTCATTTTGGGAGACTGGAGTATTTGAAAAGTGTATTCTTATTTACCTTTATATTCCTAGTGCTTGGCTCATTTCATGGGTGAAAAGACACATAGTTCAATTTGTGGATTCCAAAGTTTCTACTATATTTTGAGTATATTTGCTGGAAAACATAATCAAAATAGCATTTAGGATTATTCTTGAAGGTCTATTGTTTGCATTATCTACCTTAAAATAATTTAAATGTTCATGTTATCATTTAAAACTTAGTATAATACTCTTTCTTCTTCATTGGGCTATTATATAAAATATCATCAGAGTATATGTTACTCCAAAATCATGGAGATATGTCACTCTCTGTGAATAAATTTGGTTCAAATAAGCATTTAATGATAAGCTCAACTACTGCAGAACAACAAGATAGTTTGTAAACATGTTGTTGTGACAAATTTAGGAACCACCTAAATGTAAGCAATGTGATTTTAGAGAGTTAATTAGAAAGAAAAAATGTTAGGAGTCAAGCAAGCAGTCTTCTTGCATAGGTCTCAGCACTCTATCTTTTGAACACCTGCATGTATGTGGGGGGGGCGAGGTCATGCGCATGCACACACATGCATATACAACCATTAAACTGAAGAGTTAACGTCTCCATTTTTCAGTATGACATCCCAAGAACCTAGCATAGAACCTGGCACACCATACATGTTGGGATTTCTGGAAGAGCCTAAATGTTTTCTTATTCCCACCAGGCTCTAAACCACTAGGGAATAGCCTAATTGGGAATGACTACTTCAGCTTTCCTAATGATAGACCTGAAAAGCAAAACCAGTTCTATTTCCTCATTCAGCAAGATACTGAAGTAGGGAGAGTTTGGTCTCTCAGACACTCAGCAGCCTATTTGGGTGCATGGAGGAAACAATGAGGCTGGGAGTGTGGAACAAATATTGTCAACTTCAGGACATGAAAGCTTTGTACAGTCGAAAGTTGTGAAGGGCCTAACATTTTTGCCTACTTGTTTATAACTGTTTCAGGAATGCTGGCAGAAGACATGAGACTTCTGGATCTGAGACAAAGGACCTTACTACAGCAGGTGAATAGCCAAGGTGTCGGTGAGCTCTTCACACCAGCTTCCCATGCGCTCCTCGCAGGCACCATGGGGACAGCACAGGTGGTCCTAGCTGCCCTCTGCTCACCAGAGAGTTGTGTGAGACCAGGGCCGTGCTGGGGTGAGTCACCGCTCTTGCTCTTCACTCAGGAAAGATGTTTCTTCCTTCCTCAAGGTGACTGTTGCAAATGCAACCCTGAGGAAAGGCCTGGATGAAGAGCTGGCCTCAAAGTCTGACACTCGGAGCACACATGGAAAGAATGCGCAGACTTTCTGGGTCCATGGCAGCTAACCTCTCCCAAGGCCAAACAGATCAGGACTCCTGGGCAGTGTTGTTCCAATGCCTCTCTCCTGGGGAACTCACCGGAAGTTCCCTTATGGGGACATTTAGCCCATTGGAGTTCACAAGCAGGTTCCTACTGGGAAGAACAGCAGTTCTAGAGGACATGATCACCTTGACCCTCTACTGTGTTCAAAGAGGCTTCATGGTCACCAATGCTTGTCCCAAGCCCTTGGTCCAGGGCCCCTTCCTAACACTGCTTTTGAGAAAGACTGGGGCTGAGAAACATTAATCCTTACATTCTAACCCCCTAGTCTAGCCTCCTCCTCTGGGCTGTCGGCTCTGCTACACAGGGAGCTGCTTTCTCAGAGCCTGGGGCCTTGCCAGTCCAGTAGAAGTGCTCAGCGCCCTTGTGTTGAAGGAACGGGGGTACAAAAGGTGAGAAAGCCCAGTGGCAAAGTTAAGAGAGCACTTGCCCACTGAAGGAGGAGCCCTAGGCTTGAATACTGTCTGTACTTAACGTACAGTGTGACTTTGGTGCACATGGCTAAACTTTTCTGATCCTCAGTTTTCCTCATCTGTAACAATGGGGTCATAAACTAGCATCTGTCTGCCTCCTCAGAAGAAACTGAGGTGATGTCTGTACAGCACTCAGCAGGGTTATCTGGCCAACAGTTAACATTCCATGTATGCAGATTTCATTATTATATATTTTTTTTATTTGATAGGTAGAGTCACAGATAGTGAGAGAGAAAGACAGAAAGGTCTTCCTTCTGGTGGTTCACTCCCTAAATGACCGCCACAGCCAGAGCTATGCCGATCCGAAGCCAGGAGCCAGGTGCTTCTTCCTGGTCTCCCATGTGAGTGCAGGGGCCCAAGCACCTGGGCCATCCTCCACTGCCCTCCTGGGCCGCAGCAGAGAGCTGGACTGGAAGAGGAGCAACAGGGACTAGAACCCGGCACCCATGTGGGAGGATTGCAGAGGATTAACCAAGTCAGCCATGGCGCCGGCCCCGCAGATGTCATTATTATCTTTACTATATCACCAGTCTCAACCTGCAATTCCTCACCTATAACATGTGGATTTAAGCCATGCGTCCTTCAACTCCCCTGTATCCCAGCAGTACTGTGACTCGGAAGACAGAAATCAACTCTTTGCATTTCATCAGCTCCTCTTCACAACTGACAATGGACCCCAGAGGAGTGAAAGTGCTGGAATCCAGTTGTGAATTCTGCCCCAAGGGCTTAGACCTGCTCCAGCATCTGATTCTGAGTGATACTGTTGCTAAATCCAGGAAAGGCTTCCTCCCTTGGTCCTGCCCTCCCTAAATAGACTCGTGTCTTCATCTTGTTGCAACACTAAGCTAATATTAAATCTTGCATTCAGCACACACTGGATTGCTATTGATTATCCCAATGTGCATCACATTAGCTTCATTGTATTATATATTCAGCCATGTACAACTCGCTAAAACTGGCACGCAGAGTCCCTTCTCAGTTCCCTGCAGGCTCGAGAATGTTTTTAGGACTGCAAATTTCTCAGAAAATTGAACAAAATTTTCATTGAACAACTGGCAGCTTTCATTAGACAACTGAGATTGAACGACTAAGGGAAAGAACCTCAAAAGCACTGTCTGCGAGGAATATAAATCACTAATGATCAATTCCAATGGCTCCCAATGCATGAATCATTTCAGCAATAAAACTGTTTGGGAAGGGACTGAAAGACTGTGTCTCTTAATCTTATGCTCCCCGAATCTGTTATTTAATATGTCCAGGGCAGCGATGTGTTATGGATTCATTTGAAGAACCAGTTAATTCCTCAAAACTATCAGGATTCAAGTGGAATGCCTAAGTAGGATTGGACAGAAGATTTGTGGTTCACCAGAGTTAGTGGAACTGAGACATACTGGTGATTTTTCTCTCATTAACGAACTTTTCAATACTTGAAAGTAATAACTTCTTAAGTACTGCACTTATCTGGGACAAACAGGGCACAGCAGCTACAATTTTTCTTACTTAACCACTTCATTCATATACTTCTCCTTCTCCAGTGGGGGGAGGGGAAGAAGCTACCATTTTAAATTAAACAGAGATCACCTCCATTTCTACCTACCATTCCCCACCAAAAAAAGAAAATCATAAGTTTAGCTAAAAATTAGATTTCTTTTGGAAAATTGGAAATAGAAGTCGCACATAAAGGTGCTGATTCTTGGGATTTGTCAGGAGCCTGATGCTGTGTTGATTTTGTATCTAATTGTCATCGTATTGATTCATGACTATTAGTGTTGGCTAGTAAGCAGACTCTGAGATCTTTAGGAATAGAAATAGGAGTTTTCCCTGAGTTCTCTCACATGTCCAGAACAGAGTATCTCCACCAAGGCAATTTCACTGGCCAAGGGGATATTTGGCAAGGTTCTGGGTACATTTTGATTATCACGACTAGTTGTGCTGGGTGCTGCTGATATCAAGTAGAAGCCAGATACTGATGAATATTCTACAATGCACAGTATAGCCCTATAACAAAGGATTCTCCCACCCAATGTGGCAACAGTGCTGAGACTGAGAAATTCTGCTGCAGAATCATTATAACCACATAGTAAATCCCCCCCAAAAAAACAACTCTTATTGATGAAACATAGACATTGTGTTGACATTAAGACAAAGGATAGCTCAAAGTTGTTAAAATACTTAGGTGGGGCTGGAGCTGTGGCATAGTGGAGAAAGCTGCCGCCAGCAGTGCTGGCATCCCATATGGGCGCCAGTTTGAGATCTGGCTGCTCCACTTCCCATCCAGCTCTCTGCTATGGCCTGGGAAAGCAGTAGAAGATGGCCCAAGTCCTTGGGCCCTTGCACCCATGTGGGACACCCAGAGGAAGCTCCTGGCTCCTGGCTTTGGATCGGTGCAGCTCCAGCCATTGTGGCCATCTGGGGAGTGAACCAGTGGATAGAAGACCTCTCCTCTCTCTTTCTCTGTCTCTCTGTCTCTCTCTGCTTCTGCCTCTGCCTCTCTGTAACTCTGCCTTTCAAATAAAAATAAATCTTAAAAAAATTAAAAAAAGATAGGGGACCCAGGAGGAGATGGAGCTGGTAGAAACTTCTAAGTGTGGGTCAAACTTGGGTGGGTGTGGAGAATTGGTGACAATCCAGAATAGGCTAGGAGAAAAATTCCTAGAATGGGAAAAGCCATGGAGGCATGGCACCTGTGAGAAGTCTGAGAACACAAATCCCACTGGCAAAAACCCTAAAGAAACACCCGGACCACAGGGATCTTAGCAGAATGGAACTCAGTATCAAAGTTGAATCAGTGAGGTTGTTTTAAAACAATTGACATTCTGTGTTCTGGGGCAAGGAAACAAGAACAAAGGTAATCTTCAGCATTATTTATATTTACATAAACAGCATTGCCGATTGATGTGAGCACAGATGAAGTAACTTGAGAGAGAGATTAATGATAACGTTGGAATGTTTTGTTTTATAACGTCACCAATCTGTTTACTCATGTCTTTTTAACATAATGTGAGTGTGATTTCAGACAATACCATTAATGCATGGTATTAGTGTGGTGTCTACAGCATGAGCCCTGGAGCCAGAGTGCATTGGCTCAGACTGGCCCCACCACTTAGCAGCCCATGGCCTTGGGCAAGTGGCTGAACTTGTGTGAATATTAAACTTGTTCATACATGCAAAGCAGACAGAACAGGATGGGATACATAGAATATGCTTGGTCTTTTTTTTTTTTTTTTTTTTTTTTTTTTTTTTTTTTACAGGCAGAGTGGACAGTGAGAGAGAGAGACAGAGAGAAAGGTCTTCCTTTGCCGTTGGTTCACCCTCCAATGGCCGCCGCGGCCAGCGCGCTGCGGCCGGCGCACCGCGCTGATCCGATGGCAGGAGCCAGGAGCCAGGTGCTTTTCCTGGTCTCCCATGGGGTGCAGGGCCCAAGCACCTGGGCCATCCTCCACTGCACTCCCTGGCCACAGCAGAGGGCTGGCCTGGAAGAGGGGCAACCGGGACAGAATCCGGCGCCCCAACCGGGACTAGAACCCGGTGTGCCGGCGCCGCTAGGCGGAGGATTAGCCTAGTGAGCCGCGGCGCCGGCCTGCTTGGTCTTATGGGCTGTTTTTATCATCATCATTCTTTTTAATGATGATTTCTTAACCCACACCTGCAAGTTTCTGCTGGATTTGCCACTCAAACCAACAGCATCACCTCATCCTGTGATGAAAAAATGAAAAAAGAATGAATAAAGTCTTGGAGGGACTCTCTCAATTCATCAGATACTTTCACAGATCTCTCAGAACCAACAGATTTCAATTCACTGAGCTGAAGACAATTTCTCCTGTAGTCTTCCTGTTAAGACTGCAATTTGGACAAAGAAGTAGTAAAACAAGCATGCTCTGGCTGCTGCAGGAATAGCCAGTGTGCCTCTGTAAATGGTGGGGAGGGGGAGAAATACAGGTTGCACACCAGGTCTACCTGGGGTCTCCCAGAACACAGCATCAGGCTTCAGGCAACAGGGCTCCTGACAAATCCCAAGATTCAGCACCTTTATGTGCAACTTCTATTTCCAATTTTCCAAAAGAAAATGGCACTGGGCGGGGGGGGGGGGGGGGTGAGGGCGGTGGTTCTCCCTATCAAAGTTATCTCCCTGGCTCTTAGTGGCTCATTATGTGGAAAAGGATCTAGACGAGTTACCAAGCAGGTGAAAATGTGCTTGAAGGTTCTGCCATTAAAAACAGATTGGAAGACTGAACCCACACAATAGAAGCTATGCTGGCTGCCTTCAAACATCTGAAGGGCTGACAGTCTGGATGGGAATTAAACATGTTACATGGAGGGGGTGGGCACTGTGCCACAGCTGGGTAAGCTGCCCCTTATGACTCCCACATCCCATGTAAGAGTGACACTTCAATCCCAGCACCTCCGCTCCCAATCCAGCTTCCTATTAATGCATTCCGAGAGGCAGCAGATGATGGCTCAAGTGCTAAGTGCTTGGGGCTTGGGGCTTGCCACTCATGTGAGAGACCTAGATGGAATTCCAGATTCCTGGTTTCAACCTAGCCCAGCCCTGGTTATTTCAGGCATTTAGGGATAGAGAAATGTTCCCTGTCAAGCAGTGAGCTCCTCGTCACAGTGCTGACAGCAGAGGCAGAATAACCACTTTGCAGAGATGGAGTAATGGTTTCAAACTTAAACCTGATTTCCAGTTACACAGCCTTTAGATGTGAGCTGTGGATTCTGCTTCTCTTTACTTTCCCCAGGCTTCACTCCACACCAGGGATGGACACTTTCTGTCTCCAAAGCCAGCTCTTGTCAATTATTACTGGCTGACAGGAACACTATGTTAAGAAGGTTTCCAAGACTATGTAATACGATAGATTGGTAATATTTGCCAAGGACAAAGGAAAGAAGCGAAAGAGGCCCATTCTTCTTTCTTGTTGCATACACAACAGCTGTATACAAGACATCTTCAAGTTCATGGAAATGCCTATTATGAAAAACTATGCCTAGATTTCAAAACTTTTTTTAAATATTTAAGTTTGAATTTTTTTTGAAAGAGTTACAGAGAGGCCGGCTCCGCAGCTCAGTAGGCTAATCCCCCGCCTAGCGGCGTTGGCACACTGGGTTCTAGTCCCGGTCGGGGCGCCGGATTCTGTCCTGGTTGCCCCTCTTCCAGGCCAGCTCTCTGCTATGGTCCATGAGTGCAGTGGAGGATGGCCCAAGTGCTTGGGCCCTGCACCCCATGGGAGACCAGGAGAAGCACCTGGCTCCTGCCTTTGGATCAGCGCGGTACGCAGGCCACAGCGTGCCAGCCGCGGCGGCCACTGGAGGGTGAACCAACGGCAAAGGAAGACCTTTCTCTCTGTCTCTCTCTCTCACTGTCCACTCTGCCTGTAAAAAAAAAAAAAAAAAAAAAAAAAAAAAAAAAAAAAAAAAAGAGTTACAGAGTTAGAGAGAGAGAGAAAGGGAGAAGGATAGAGAGCTCTTCCATCCACGGGCTCACTCCCCAAATGGCTGCAACAGAGCCAGGGCTGGGCCAAGCCAGGAGTTTCATCCAGGTTTCTCACATGAGTGCAAGGACTTAGGCATTTGAGCCATTTTCCACTGCTTTCCAAGGTGCATTAAGAGGGAAGCTGGATTGAAAGTGGAGCAGCCAGGACTTGAACCAGGATCCATATGGGATGTAGGCACTGCAGCTTAACACACTGCATCACAGCACTGGCAGGATTTCAACACTTTTTGCACTAAAATACACTTATTTTTAAGTTCTACTTCCCATGAACTTTTTGAAGTATACTTATATGACAAGGACTTTCTAAAAATTCATTTATTTATTTGAAAGGCAGAGTAACAGGAAGAAATGTAAAAGGAGAGATCTTCCATTTGCTGGCTCACTCCTCAAATGCCCACAACAGACGGGGCTGGGTCAGGCCAAAGCCAGAAGCCAGAAACTCCATCCAGGTCTCCCACGTGAGTTGGGGGAATCCACTGCTTGAGTCATCACCAACTGTCTCCAAAGAGCATTATCAGGAAACTGAATCAGAAGCACAGTAGCCAGGACTTGAACCAGGCACTCTGATATGGGATGGAGGTATCCCAAGGGGGTGGCTTAACCCACGGCACCACAACATCTACCTGATAAGATTTTTTAAACATTTTCATCTAATTTTTCTCCTCAAACAGAAAAAAATTTTCCTTGTTCACATTTATTTGGCATCATTATGGTTAGAACATGAGAATTCTTGCCTCAAGAAAGAGGCAGTTAAATCTCCCTAGAATGATGAGACCATGGAGACAGGAAGAGAAAGGCATAATAAAGCGGTTCCCACAGAGAAGAAGGCAGACGCCTTTCCTGGGAGTAGGTGGGGGATGCGAAAAGCAGGAATCTGGGAAGCAGCAGCTCCTGGGATCCCTCCTGCCTCTGAGCCTCAGCTCAGCGCAGGGAGTGGGGATGCACAGAAAATCTGGGTAGGATTTAGGAAAAACCCAAGAAGGAACCACAGCACTTCCTACTGGTAATTCCAGCAGGGGTCTAACTCATGCTACCTCTGCCAACACAAGGCAGCCACATGGGTGAAATGACCACGTGGCATGTTTGGGAAGGGAGCGAGCTAGAGTAGGTGCCATGAATGTCTCTGCTCACATGTGATCTGGAAGTGTCTGGAAGTTTCCATGTGCACCTGAGGGAAGATAGAAGAATGCAAAGTTGAGGGTAAGAGATCTACCTGGGGTGGTCACTATGAGAGGTCAAGTAACCAGATAGAAAATTTTTTTTTGAATTAAGAGCAGCATTTGCCCTTGATCCCCTTGTTGCCCTGCGTCTTTGGGGCATGGGGCCTTTGGTTTGCCTGTGCTCTCTTCACTACCCATGATAAGCTGCTTGTAGCTGCTCATAACCAAATGCTTGCTGCACGTGGCTCCTGGCCTGCTCTCCACTTGGTACGGACCCCAACTTAATTTCTAGACTTTTCTTTCTCCCTTAGATAAAGCCCTCACTCCCCTATACATTTTTCTCACTAAAAATCTTTAAAAAAAAAAAAAACTAAAAAAAAAAGAGAGCAGCACTTTCTTTTTCCTTTTTTAAAAAGATTTTTAAAATTTATTTGAAAGACAGGTTACAGAGAGAAAGAGAGGGTGAAAGAGAGAGAGAGAGAGAGAGAGAGATCTTCCATCCACTGGTTCACTCCCTAAATGGTCACAACAGCCAGAGCTGGGCCAGACCAAAGCTAGGAGCCAGGACTTCTGCATCTCCCATGTGGGTCCAGGGGTCCAGGTACCTGAACCATCTTCTGCTGCTTTTTCCAGGCCCATTAGCAGGGAGCTGGATTGGATGTGGAGCCACCAGGACTTGAACCAGTGCCCATGTGTTATGCCAGCACTGCAGGCTGCAGCTTTACCCGCTATGCCACGGTACTGGCCCCAGCAGATGTGTTTTGTGCTCAGAGGATCTACAAGTATAAGGCCATTGATGTCCGAGATGGAGTGAAGTCAACAAGGGGGGAAATTCTGAGTGACGCCATCATGGCTGTGTCAGTAGCAGATGCACGAGGACAGAGGTCAGGGCATCAGAGACTCCAGCTGGAGGTCAGAGGCAGCCGACAGAGAAGCACAGAGCTCTGACCAAGATGCTCTCCCTAAAGCCACGAGGATGCAGAAACATCCTTTGCTTCAAGGCCTGGGGAATAGAAGAGGGAGGTCAGAGTCTGAAAGCTCCCACAGGGGAGCCTGAACTCTAAATTGACTCATTGCTTCAAAGGCCTTTTGAACCCAGGAAAGATGGAGTTCCTTTTCACTGGGAAGTGTGAATCACGGTGCCGTGGCATGGTAAAGAGGGGACTGCCCTTTCCAAATCTGAATGTGGACATCTCAGCATCTCCACCTTCTCCCTCACACATACACACGCTGTATGTGCACATGCAGGCAATCAAGATCTTGACAAAGTGTAACTAGAACAGAGGGTCTCGAAGACTTCTCCAAAGCAGAAGGAAAGAGAGAAGGTGGGGCCAGCCCTGTGGTGTAGAGGGTAAAGCCACCGCCTGCAGTGTCAGCATCCCAGATGGGCACTGGTTCAAGACCTGGCTGCTCTGCTTCCCATCCAGCTCTCTGCTATGGCCTGGGAAAGCAGTAGAAGATGGCCCAAGTGCTTTGGTCTCTGCACTGTGCTGGAGACCTGAAAGAAGCTCCTGGCTCCTGGCTTCAGATCAGCCCAGCTCCAGCCCTTGTGGCCATTTGGGGAGTGAAACAGCATATAGAAGACCTCTCTCTCCGCCTCTGCCTCTCTGTAACTCTGCCTTTCAAATAAATAAATAAACTTGAAAGAAAGAAAGAACGAGAGAGAGAGAGAAAGAGAGAGAGAGAAAGAGAGAGAGAAAGAGAAAGAAAGAGAGAGAGAAAGAGAGAAAGAAAGAGAGAGAAAGAGAGAGAGAGAAAGAGAGAGAGAGAGAAAGAGAGAGAGAAAGAGAGAGAGGAAGAGAGAGAGGAAGAGAGAGAAAGGAAGAGAGAGAGGAAGAGAGAGAAAGAAAGAAAGAGAGAGAGAAAGAGAGAAAGAAAGAAGGTGATTGGTTGGACAGAAGAGATGGCAGTGAGTTAAGAAGGGAGAGAGGAGAATTCTGAGGAACAACAATAATAGTTAACATTGCTGATTAAATGTTTCTCACGGAACAAGCAGTTTGTATCCCCACTTCTCCAAGGGTGACCGGAGACCAGCTGCCGCAGGTGCCACTCAGAGCTCATCAGAACAAGCTGCTGAACGAGATCTTACATTTTACGAGGATGCCAGGTGATCCCAGGTGTTCTCTAGCGTTTCAGAGGTGCTGTGTTCTGTGATATAACACGACAATTCACCATTGTGCAGATGTATCAGTCAGATCTTCATCACCACAGTGAAAACCCGAGAGGAGCTTCTTAGACAGGAAGAAAGTCTCTTTCAGCTTGCAGTTGGGAAGGTTCACAGTCCATCATTAGTCAGGTACACCATTCGCTTGGTGTCTGATGAGGGAGAACAATGCATATGGAGGGAAAGTTCAAATGACCAACAGGCAACAGAGAGAAAACACCTGAGCTTCAATAACCAACTTAGCTTCAATAACCAACACTTTTTTTTTTTTTTGACAGGCAGAGTTAGACAATGAGAAAGAGAGAGATGGAGACTCCACTGCCTTCCCAGGCCACAGCAGAGAGCTGGACTAGAAGAGGAGCTACCAGGACTAGAACCCGGGTGCCAGCACCAGAGGTGGAGGACTAGGCAAGTGAGCCGTGGCGCCGACCTCAACACTATCTCAAGAATTACCTTCTGAGAACTCACCTACCCAATAACCTGAAGACCTGGGCCCTGACTGGGCCCACCTCTTAGACACTATAATTATATCAAGTTTCCACCTTTTTTCTTTTTTTTTTTTTTTTTAATTTTTTGCCAGGCAGAGTTAGACAATGAGAGAGAGAGAGACAGAGATTAAAGTCTTCCTTCCGTTGGTTCACCCCCAAAATGGCTGCTATGGCTGGCACGCTGCGCCGATCACGAAGCCAGGAGCCAGGTGCCTCCTCCTGATCTCCCATGTGGGTGCAGGGCCCAAGCACCTGGGCCATCCTCCACTGTACTCCCGGGCCACAGCAGAGAGCTGTAGAAATACAGCAGTGACAAGATATCCTTTTCCAATATTTTTGCCAAAGTAAAACACCAGATACTCATGATTCAATCCATGTCTGGGATTCTGTGTGATCAAGTGCCCCCACTATTTTAAGTTTTTGAGCAATTCATAGCTATCATATCTAAATTGTTCTGCTTGTTCTAAATTTGCCCTGCATGTGTACCTTTCAAGAATAGTTCTTTGAGCTGATAAACCCCCGTTTTCAAATGCAAATGTGTTTTGAAATGTATCTGCTCAATCATTTCTCCCTCAAAATCATACTATAGCAGAATTACTCAAAAGGAATCCATAGTGAAGCATGGAACATTTTCAATCATAAGCCTGTGGTGCTTTTCATCTAAAAAGGTGACTAACAGCTTGCATAAGCTTATAACCAGACTTAAAGCTTAAAATCCCTGTGGAGTTTGCAAAGGGCATTGAAAAAGTGAGCCAAACCTGGGAAACATAAATGGCTTTCCAGGCTGACTTATCTACCAGTCACGAAACCAGCCTCATTTTAAATTGCTCTTACTCATTTCAGCTCCACAACCTCTATTTTCATGACAGTGAGCTGAAAACGCTTTCTGTTAAGAAAAATAAGAAATGGCTCCTATCTAACAAATGTTAATTAGGTCATGCAATGTGGTGGGAGAAGATCTAAAGTGAGATGAAACCCAGGCACCACTATCTAACATCAAGTGAGTAATTTAAACATAGTTTGGGAAAAAAAGTGAATGACTTCTAGCCCCTGGTCTGAAATTAACCAGCTCTGTGACCTTGAGGAAGGCTAAGTTCATCTGCCTTGGACTCAGTGATTTCCTAAGACTCTGTCTCGCTCCACAGTCTCAAACTTAAAATCAGCCCTTAATTATGTGCTAGGTAAAGTATAGCATACTTAATTTGAAGGAAGGCATACTGATAAATATAGTTAAGCAGATGACAAGGCAGAATGGAAATTATTCATTACATAATATGGCACACAAAATGTTGTTTATAATCTCGAAAACTGTGGACAATTGTGAGCATCGAAAAAAAGCTGGAAGAGAAGAGGAGGCAGAGAAAAAACAGTGAGATCATGGCAGGTGACATTTCCTTATATTGTGATTCCCATTAAATGTGTTGTTTGATGTTGAAAAGCCATACTGCTAGGGAAGCACTTCTTCATGTTATATGGAAAAACTGTTTATCTGGTCATTCGCTGTCATTCACTTCCTCAACTTCTAAAGTGGTGTTAGGTGTTGATCTCATTGCTGTTTCTGTAGTGGTCACCCTCCAGAACTCAGTAAACATTCCCAAGTAGTCACGTGCCTGTGTCCAGGAGGGAGGAGGCCCCACCCTCTTAGCCCAAACCTATAACCACCATCATAGTCTCGCTGGCTTTTCCTTCCACCAGAGAGCAAGGATTGAACCCACAGGTCAAATCGGAGCAAGGGTCTCGGAGCTTGCTGCGCTCTGCCTCTGCCATAGTCCATTTGTAGGCTCTGCCTGATTCATGGAAAAACTGCTCTGCTCTGCTTTGATCCACAACCTAGGACCCCACTCACTGAGATCAAAAGTGCCCCAACTGATACAGCTGCCATCTCTCCGTGAACTGTCGGAATAGCCCAGCAGCTACCCTGGCCTTGTGTGACCCTGCCCCACCCAAAGCCTGGCCTTGTCTCCTAGTCCCCATATCAGCCACGCTGGATCCCTCCGGGTATGCGCACACACCGCACTGCCTCTCGTTTCGGGCTTGGCTGGCTGTTCTGCCTGGAATGCTCCCCAGCCCGCTGAGCTCCCTCCCCAGCCTCCCTAGGCAGGTAAAAAGCCTGACTGCAGGGGTCTGCTTGCTTCCTCCCTGGACTTTGAGCCTTGCACGAGATTAAAGCACTCAGCCTGAGTGCCACCGGGGCTCCTGGGCATGGCTCTTTCTAATCCGACCCATCCAGGACAGGTTTTGAGCTTTCAGAGAGCAGTTCTCAAACACACGCACACACAGGAAGCTGAGGGAGTCTCACTGCTGCAACCTAGGATGATGTTGTTCTCGTTAGGACTGGCTGCATTCCTTATTTATAATGATTCCCTGAGCATCCAGGTTAAAGGCACTGGCGCCCAGCATTCCTGTACTTAATGAGGAATAATGGTGGGCTGGAACAACAGATCTGATGACTTTTTGCCTTAGAGGGCACAAGTCAAAGAAGAAACTCTTCTGGTATGCCTGAGGAGAGGAATACTCACTCCACAGAAGATTTTTCTGAAAAACAGTAAATGGGAATTCTCAGCATGACTGAAAGAAGTGGCAGATGGTGGTAGCATTATAGAGATGCACATATAGTGCCTCACAAAAGCCCTGTGGTGTAGGTGGTGTTACTGTCCCTGATTCACAGGGAAGGAAGCAAAGGTGCAAAGGTGCAGAGGTTAAGCACCTTGCCAAGGTTACACAGTGTCAAAGGGAGACAACCTACACAGCTAATCTTCCTGGCTCCAGTGATTGTCCTTGAAGCCAGTGGTTCTCCAAGCGTTCCCCCTGAGCCAGCAGCATCAGCATCGCTTGTTAAATGCAAATTCTAGGGCCCCAGTCCAGACACCCTGATACCAGATCCCACCAATCTGTGGTTTATCAACCCACCAGGTGACTCTGATGCCCACTGTAAACCCTCAGCACTCAATACGGGTCTCAAGCCAGAGGCATCAGCCTCACCTGGCAGCTGACTCTTGGAGTTGGCATCATGGCACAGTGCATTAATCCACATTCCATATTAGGGCATCTGGGACTGAGTGTGATTGAGTCCTCCCTCCAATTCTGAAACAGCTTCCTGCGAAAGGGCTGGAGAGGCCACAGATGATCGGCTGAGTACTTGAGACCCTACCATCCACATGGGAGACCATGATGGAATTCCTGGCTCCCGGTTTTGGCCTGGCACAGCCCCCCCTGTCGCAGACATTTAGGAAGTGAGCCAGCAAACGAAAGATCACTTTCTCTCTCTGTTTTACCCTCTCTCTTCACTCTGCCTTTCAAATTCATTAGTTAATAATTAAAACTTAAAAAGAAGAAATGCTGATTCTTAGACCCAGATGTAATGAGTTAAAATTCACATTTTAATATCCCCAAGTGACTGGTATTCAAATTTAAAAAGCAATGATCCTCACCTAAAGGAACCAACAGTTGGCATTTAATACTTAATCATAGCCGGCGCCGCGGCTCACTAGGCTAATCCTCCGCCTAGCGGCGCCAGCACACCGGGTTCTAGTCCCGGTCAGGGCGCCGGATTCTGTCCCGGATGCCCCTCTTCCAGGCCAGCTCTCTGCTGTGGCCAGGGAGTGCAGTGGAGGATGGCCCAGGTGCTTGGGCCCTGCACCCCATGGGAGACCAGGAAAAGCACCTGGCTCCTGGCTCCTGCCATCGGATCAGCGCGGTGCGCCGGCCGCAGCGCGCAGGCCGCGGTGGCCATTGGAGGGTGAACCAACTGCAAAGGAAGACCTTTCTCTCTGTCTCTCTCTCTCACTGTCCACTCTGCCTGTCAAAAAAAAAAAAATACTTAATCATATTTGAAGTCCAGAAAAGAAGGGGAAGAGGAAGGGAGGGCTGCTGGGAATTAAATTGACAAAACATAGATTAACAGGAGGAAAGGAATACAATTTCATTAATTTTTTAATTTGACATGAATACAGGCTTCACAGAAAAGCAGCGAAAACTCCAATGACTTGGTTAGACTCAGGGACTTATATACCATTGCAACAATCAACTGTGGCAACATGACTAGACAAAGGAAAGGAGTTAGAACTCTGGGTGGGGGAATAAGTTGTGGGTAAATGACCTAAGAAGTACAAAACACATGGAGGAAACTAATGGAAAATAAAGGGCATTTTTTTTTGACAGGCATAGTTAGTGAGAGAGAGAGAGACAGAGAGAAAGGTCTTCCTTTTCTGTTGGTTCACCCCCAAAATGGCCGCTACAGCCAGCTCTGTGGCGAACTGAAGCCAGGAGCCAGGTGCTTCCTCCTGGTCTCCCATGCGGGTGCAAGGCCCAAGCACTTGGGCCATCCTTGACTGCCTTCCCGGGCCACAGCAGAGAGCTGGACTGGAAGAGGAGCAACCGAGACAGAATCCGACGCCCCGACCGGGACTAGAACCCCGGGGTGCTGGCGCCGCAGGTAGAGGATTAGCCTGGTGAGCCGTGGCATCGGCCATAAAGGGCATTTTTGTAAGGTCCGTTTATTCAGACTCACCCACATGCCAGCTCTCCATTTCCAGCGATCAGGAGGTGGGGGGAGCAGAGTTTATGCTCAGCTTTCAGACAGAAGACAGGAGGACAGAGAACTTCCCTATCCACTGACTCTCAATTGTCTTCAGTTCAAAATAATCCTGACACCATGGTGGAATATTGTATGGCAGCATATTCTGGAGCCCTTCACCAACAACCAGTATAACTCGGGCAAGCACAAAGGCCCAGCAATGCAGCTTTCATCTCCGTCACCACAGCAGTGACATTGTCTGGTGGCAGTTAGCACAGAAGTCAGCAAAACCTACTGGCTTATAATGATCAAAATTTTTTATTTTATTGCTGTGCAATATGTGATTTCATAAATACCCACTAAATTACTACAACCCCGTATCATGGAATGACTACCCATATCATGGAATACAACGCAGTCACTAAAATGATGCTGAGGGAGGGGTACTCATTACGATGAGAAGAACCTTACTTGTGCTTTAAGTGAGGTAAATGCAAGTTACAAAGTGATGTGATACAACTTCCTCTGGAGAGCTCCTCTGGGTCATAGGTGGACAGGCAGGCAGATGATAGACAACTGGTTATAAATATGCTGACACACATGAAGGGAGAGCAAGACCGTCAACAAAATGTTAGCTTTGGTTGTGTCTTAGATGTGGGGGTAACAGCCATGCTTTATTTTCTTCTTTTTGCTTATATGTTTTTTCAAATTTTCTTCAATGAACCTATGATATGATAACAAAAAGGTCTTTCATAAAAGTTTTTTTGTTTTTTTTTATTATTTATTTATTTATTTGAAAGGCAGAGTTACAGAGAGACACAGAGAGAGTAGGCGAGAGAGAGAGGTCTTCCATCCACTGGCTCACTCCCCAAATGGACACAATGGCTAGAGCTGGGCCAATCTGAAGCCAGGAGCGTCCTCCAGGTCTCTCATGCGGGTGCAGGGGCCAAGGACTTTGGCCATCTTCTACTGCTTTCCCAGGCCACAGAAGAGAGCTGGATTTCTCTCTCTCTCTCTCTCTCTCTCTCTCTCTCTCTCTCTCTCTCTTTCTCCCTTTCAAATTAATTAATTAGAAGAAATAAAATGAGCCCTACAGTTATCCCTGAGTGTAAAATAAAAGTGAATGTTTTCTCAAAGTTCAAGGAAGCTTTCCTATAAGGAAGGCACGTGAGCTTTCCTACAGGGGCTTCCTTGCCATCCTGGCCACATACAGTGTGTTCTGGCTTGCCTCTGGTTCCTGAGTATATTTCAAATAGGTGAAGCCACTGAAGAGCAGAATTCTGCATAAGTGAAGTGGTAGTATTTCTGATAACAAATAGCTCCTTGATTAAGAAATAGCATGAGTATGGTACTCAGGACTTCTCCCTCCAAGAGAAGGAGGCTGCAGATGGCAAAAACAAAGCCAAATGGGGTCCCTTCTACCCCCATCAAAGTGAGGTTATTTAGGTTCACCACCTGGCTATCAGATTCGCCAGATGGCAAGCCTGAGTAACTGTTCAGAAAGACAGCAACTACCCAATCCATCACCCCAGCACAGTAGATACTGCTTAGCATGTGATGCACATAATAGTACATAACATGGGTAATGAGGCATCACAGCGCTATCCTAAAGGGAGCCATCTGGGCTCATGTTGGATGGCCCTACTGCTATGGCCATGGGAATACCCAACTGAGTTTTGTGGAGGGTAGGGATGAGGAGGAGGCACCGGAATGGGGGTTGGAGAAGGGAGTGGAGAACTGGGTGGGTGGGAGAGGCAGGGAGGAGGGTGGGTGCCCGAATGTGCTGCTGTCCTCAGCCCTGAAGTAGTTCTGGTCTGGGAAAGTTAGATGCTTCCATCTCTGGGACATAGCTGACTCTTGCCCAACCTCACCTCGGTCTCGGGGTTGTTGTTTGCTGTTATTTTCAGTTTTGATGAAAAAGTAATGATATTTCCATAACAATGCAAGGAAAATAGAACTGTGACTCAAGGTGGTTTTGAATATTTTGACAGTTCTAGTCCAACTCTGACAGTGACAAAAATGGCTCTCCTAAAGGAAGTGGTATGTGTGGCTGGGTTAGGGAAAGGGTCATGCGCTTAGTTTCTCCTGTGGAACAGGCTGATGAAAGAAAAGCTCCAACTGGGCCCAGTGGGACTCTAAGTGTTGGGGCCAACAGACAGAACAGGGGCATCACAGAGCAAGACCCAGAAAGAAAAGCAGGTGAACCAGGTAAAGCCCAGCATTGGGGAGTATAAGGTGAGGGGGTCAAGAGAAAGCATTTCTCATCACAGTCCACATCTGTTTGTGGCTCTCCTCATTCCCCCACAGTATCCAGTGAAATGCTACACAAATCAAGCAGTCGTGTTCATCTTTGTGGTGGTCAACTCACCTATTTAGCAAACATTTACTAGCTGTTGGACATCAGGAATACAATGGCAGATAAAATAGAAGGAGTCCCTTCCCTCTTAGAATTTGTAGTTGCAGAGTGAAGGTTCAAATCCATACAGGAGGCTTTGCAAGAAAGGAAAATGTAGTGTTGTTTTTTTCATTGTGCTTCTCTCATGAGGCATGTACACTTCATAGGCTGTGGATGAGACTGCGTGCTTTTTTTTTCAAAGATTTATGTATTTATTATTTGAAAGTCAGAGTTACACACAGAGAGAGAGAAAAAGAGAGAAAGAGAGAGTGAGAGAGGGAGAGAGGCATACACTGGTTCACTTCCCAACTGGCTGCAATGGCTGGAGCTGCGCCGATGCGAAGCCAGGAACCAGGAGCTTCTTCTGGGCCTCCCACGTAGGGGCAGGGGCTCAAGGACTTGAGCCATCTTCCACTGCTTTCGACTGCGTGTTTTTATTACCATTTTACAGATGAGTAAAATTCATGTCCCTTTGACCCAATGTTCTCACTTATAAGAATATATTCTAAAGATATGTTCTTATTATAGTTAAGACTTTTTAGTCAAAAAGCAAGAAAAAAAATGTAGACCAAAAGATGTTCACTGATGAGTTATTTATAAGTCAAAAGATGAAATCAGGCTTAAGTATTATAGGAATGGTTAAATTCAATAATTTACACACTACATAGCAATTTAAAAGGTTTACAAAGAATGTTAAATTACATACAAGAATATTTATGATATAATATTGAGCAGAAACACAGGATATAAATTTGAGTGTAGAAGGTAACCATGAAAATGAACCAAAAGAATGGAAGAAATAATGTTTAAATATTAACACTAATTCCAGTGTTGGGTGATGGTCCTGCTTCTGTATCATTTTCCTCACTGTCCACCATGGCCGTCCCCTCTGTCCTGCCTCACCTGTAACCTTATAAGAGAAGGGACCAAGGCTGAACCTTTCAACTTACTAAGTACTTCAGAAATCAAGAAAAGTGAGCAAATACATCTAATAAACATCTTTCTGCCTTATATTTTTCTGTTCACTTGACTCCACCCAAGTAGAACTGTTTAGATATATTTCATAATATAGATAAAAGGAAAGTTTTTTTAAAATAAGGTTAAGGGCATTCAACTCCATCTGAGCACCCAATGAAGATAGAATGTGTTCTGGTCAGATCACTAATGATGCCTCCGTTCAAAAGTGAATTGGAGACTTCTGCTCTGAGACATGAAATAGACATCCTTTCTTCTTACTGTCCCATTAAGTACAACAAAAAATCTAGAGCAGCACCTAAGAAACAAAAATGAGAAGACTTAAAAAGTGAAGAGAAGAAAGCAGGTCAGCTCGAGAACTGGGGACTGAGGAATGATTAACAATGGTGAGAGCCCTGGTTTTCGTTTTGCTTCATACAAGGATACTTCAAAAAGTTGGTGAAAAATGGAATTAAAAGGTGTTCGCTTTGGTGCAAAAATTTTGAAATGTAAGCATACAAGGAGTCTTCAAAAAGTTTGCAGAAGATGCATTTTATGCAAAATCTATGCATTGATTTCAAGAATTTGTTGTACCAAAATCAACTTACATTTTAATTCTATTTCTTCCATGAACTTTTAAAATACCTTTATCTACCATGGACTTGGCACTAAAGAAGCTAATGACCCAGAAACATTAACAGGCATGTGTGAGCACACACACACACACACACACAAAGACTGCTCTATCTGGGCAAAGGGCCAGGACATGGGAAGCCAAGCAAAAGAGAAAACTTTTAGACAATACTCACTCTATTTTAGTCACAGAAACACCATGACCCTGACCTCACCTACACCAGCAAAAATTAAGCAGGGAGCCTAGAATTCCATCCTCAAAGCTGTAATGAGGCTTCCCGGCATCCCTCAGAGAAGCCTGAGTAGGAGTTGGGACTTTCATCCCCACCTGTCAGTACAAGACTCATCAAGGGGCCGGCACCGCTGCTCACTAGGCTAATCCTCCGCCTGCGGCGCCTGCACCCCGGGTTCTAGTCCCGGTCGGGGCGCTGGTTCTGTCCCGGTTGCTTCTCTTCCAGGCCAGCTCTCTGCTGTGGCCCAGGAGTGCAGTGGAGGATGGCCCAAGTGCTTGGGCCCTGCACCCTCACAGGAGACCAGGAGAAGCACCTGGCTTCGGATCAGTGCAGCGCGCCGGCAGCAACGCGCCTGCCGTAGTGGCCACTTGGGGGGTAAACCAACGGAAAAAGAAAGACCTTTCTCTCTGTCTCTCTCTCTCACTGTCTAACTCTACCTGTACAAAAAAAAAAAAAAAAAAAGACTCATCAAGGGTGCCAGTTGGGATCGGGTGGGGGTCCTGAACCACTACCCACTCTCAGAATAAACAGGCCCCTCTCCCTCCACAGTGGGCTTGTGATAGAGGCCTAGTAGAAATTCTGGACTTTTGCCACTGCCAAGGAAAGTGACAAAGCCACCGCCACTGTGTACCCCAAGTGAGGGACAAATGGTCTTCCACCTCACTTGGCAGTAACAGGGACCCCCCTACTTCAGATGTCCACAGAGAATCCATGGGAAACCCAGATTTCTACCTCCACCGGAGAATAACAAGGCAGTAGCCTCTCCTGCTTAATTTTAAACAGACCCTTTAAAAGATTAAAATAAGAGTTAGAGTCCAGCCTTCAACTTTTTTTAAAGATTTATTCATTTGAAAGGCAGAGTTACAGAGAGGCAGAGGCAGAAGCAGAGAGAGAGGTCTTCCATCCACTAGTTCATTCCCCAGATGGCTGTAAGGCTGGAGCTGCACCAATCTGAAGAAGCCAGGAGCCAGGAGCTTCTTTTGGTCTCCCACATGGGTACAGGGGCCCAAGGACTTGAGCCATCATCTACTGCCTTCCCAGGCCATGGAAGAGAGCTGGATCAGAAACGGAGCTGCCAGGGCTTGAACGGGTACCCATATGGGATGACAGCACTGCAGGAGGTGGCTTTACCTGCTATACCACAGCACCGGCCCCCAGGTTTCAACTTTTAAAATCACTCATCATGCTATGAACTTAGAATACTGTAAACTAAATGAAACCAGACAAGGAATAAATGCCAACACCAAGATGGCAGGGATATCAGAATTATCTGAAAAATATTTTAAAGCAGCAATGATGAACATGCTTCAATGATCCACAGTGCTAAAAACATATTTAAAAAAAAATTGAAATAGGGGCTGGTGTTGTGGTTCAGTGGTTTAAGCCACTGCCTGAGATGCCAGCATCCCATGAGTGCCCATTTGAGTCCCAGCTGTTCCACTTCTGATTTGACTCCCAGCTAATGTGCCTGAGAAAGCAGCAGAAGACGGCCCAAGTACTAGGGCCTCTGCACCCAACTGGGAGACCAGATGGAGCTCCTGGCTTCTGGCTCTGGGGCCCAGCCCCTACCATCTAGGGCATTTGTGGAGTGAACCAGCAGATGGAAGATTCTCTCTCTCTCTCTCTCTCTCTCTCTCTCTTTCTCTCTTTCCCTCTCCCCGTCTCCCATGTTCTCTCTCTCTTTCAAATAAATAAAATAAATCTTAAAAAAAAATAGAGAACTTGATAAAGAGCATATACCAAAATTTCTATAGCTAATATACTGAATAGTGGCAGACAGAATGCCTTTTACCTAAGGCTGGGGAGAAGATAAGGTTTTCCATCATCAGTACTCATTGAATATAGTGAATATAGTTCCATAGTGAAGTAGAACAAGAAAAGTAAATAAAAGGCATACAGTTCAAAAACGGAGAGAGAACGCTATTTGCAAATGACATAATTATCTATATAGAAAATTTCAAGTAATCTACCAAAAAAACTCCTAAAACTGTTGCATGAATTGAGCAAGGCAGCATAACTTACAAAAACCAATTATATGTGTCATATATATATATATATATATATATAACGAATACATAAGCACTAAAAATAAAAACATGATTTACAATCACAAAATAAAATACTCTATTTGGGTTGGGTATAAATCTTGCAAAATATGCGCAGAACTTGAATGTTGGAAATCACACAGTATAAATGAAAGAATCCAAAACTAGGCCGGCGCCGTGGCTCACTAGGCTAATTCTCCGCCTTGCGGCGCCGGCACACCAGGTTCTAGTCCCAGTCGGGGCGCCAGATTCTGTCCCAGTTGCCCCTCTTCCAGGCCAGCTCTCTGCTGTGGCCCGGGAGTGCAGTGGAGGATGGCCCAAGTGCTTGGGCCCTGCACCCGCATGGGAGACCAGGAGAAGCACCTGGCTCCTGCCATCGGATCAGTGCGGCACACCGGCCACGGCGGCCATTGGAGGGTGAACCAACAGCAAAAAGGAAGACCTTTCTCTCTGTCTCTCTCTCTCTCACTGTCCACTCTGCCTGTCAAAAAAAAAAAAAAAAAAAAAAGAAAAAGAAAAAAGAAAGAATCCAAAACAGATGGTAAAACCTACTATGTTCATGAATCAGAAGATTCAGCTTAGCCAAGATGTCCATTCTCTCCAAGTTGATATACAGGCTTGGATAATTCCTATCAAATTCCTAGTAAGACCTTTGAAATACATATGATTATTTTAGGACTTATACAGGAAAGTGAAGACACCATACACTACCTAAAATAATGTTTTTTTAAGTGATGGAGAGGAAACAGTCAATCCAATTGCAATTGAGCTGTATGCTCAAGACTACATTGGTATTGATGGAAAGATAGTCACATAAATCAATAAGACAGAAAACAGACCTACAAAAATATACCCACATGAGTTTTTACAAAAGTGCACAAATAATTCAATGAAGGAAAGACAGCTTTTTCAAAAAATGGTTCTGGAACAATTTGCTATCCTAGGTAAAAAAAAAAAAAAAAAGAGAGAGAGAGAGATAAAAATAAAAGGAAGAGAAAAAAAGAATAGAAACTTGTCCTAAGTTTTTTACATCTTGTAAATTTTCACATCAAAGTGAACTGTACATAACACACAAGACTATAAAACATTTAGATAAAACATACTAGAACATTTTTTTGATCCAGGGCTAGGCAAAGAGTTCTTAGACTTATCACCAAAAGCATAATTCCTGAAAGGAAAATGAGATATATTGTACTTAATCAAAATTAGAAACTCTTGCTCAGCTAAAGACTGCTAAGAGAATGAAATACAAGGTACAGGATGGGAAGAAATATCTATAGACCACATATCTGACAAAGAATTCATTTCTAAAATGCAGAAAGGACTCTCAAGATGCAAAAATAAGGGAGTAAATTCAACTAGAACATGGACAAAAAACCCAGAGACATTTCAAAAAAGAAAATATACAAATGGCAAATGAAAAGGTGTTTAACATCAGTAGCCACTAGAAACTTATCTCAATTAAAACCACAATAAGTTATTACTACATACTAATCAGAATGGCTAGAATAGAAAACTAACACTACAAATACTGGCAAGGGTGTGGATGAACTGGATCACTAGTGTTGGGAAATAAAATACATTATTATTGGCAGTTTCTTTTAAAATTTAACATGTGACTACCAGACAACCTAGCCACTACACTCTTGGACATTTATCACAGAGAAATAAAAACTAGGTTCGCACAAAAACCTGTACATATATGTTCATAGCAGTTTTATTATTAATATGCCCAAACCAGAAAAAAAAAACAGGCCAGATATCTTTTAAGGGGTAAAAAAAACAAGCACCAACTTTATAGAATAAATACTACTCAGCAATAAGAAGCAATACCCTTCTGATACTTACCTGAACTTAGAAGTGTCAGAGAATTATGCAAAGTGACAAACGCAAACCCCAAAAGATTAGACACTGTCCGAGTTCATTTATAAAGAGCTCTTGAAATGACAAAACTATAAAATAAAAAACATTTGCCGGGTAAGGAGCATATTGGGGGCAGGAGAGAAGTATATAAAAGAGTAACATAAGGCATCCTTGTGGTGAAGGAACTGTTCTGGCCTCACTATATTTGTATCAATACCTTGGCTGTGGTATTATTACCACCTTGGGAAATGGTGTAAAAGACACATGGTATCTCTCCATTTTACGCTTTTTTTATTTTTTTAAAGATTGATTTATTTATTTGAATGCAGAGTTACAGAGAGGGAGAGAGGCAGAGGCAGAGAGAGAGAAATCTTCCATTTGCTGGTTTATTCCCCAAATAAATAACCACAATGGCTAGGGCTGGGCCAGATGGGAGCCAGGAGCCAGAAGCTTCTTCCAGCTCTCCCATGTGGGTGCAGGGGCCCAAGCACTTGGATCATCTTGTGCTTTTTTCCCAGGCACATTAGCAGGGAGCAGGATTGGAAGTGGAGCAGCCGAGACTCAAAATGGCACCCGTATGAAATGCCAGCACTACAGGTACTAGGACACAGTGCCATGCCATCCATATTATTTCTTACAACTTCATATGAATCTACAAGTAGCTCAAAATAAACAAATATGTGACTGAAAAATTAAATTAGAAAAACTTGAATGTGCCTGAACAGAAACTAACGAAGAGACCCAGACATGTTTAAGAGAAAGGCAAACATCTGGCAGACTGCCATGCAGCCAAGGGCAGAGTCACAGGGGCAGAGGCAGGATGGGTTCATGGAAGGGAAGGCAGAGGTGGAGGCCTCCATAGGATGGTTGGGCACTGTAGGATGTGGCAGCACAGGCGTCCAGTAAGGTGCTACATTCCGAATCAGGGGCCACCTGCTCCAGTCAAGAAGGGGTCGGGTGCTGGGTGTCCACCCATCAGGCACCTTTTAGTTTTCCTCCCAAATCCAAGAATACAATGGCACTTCCAAAAGTCCATGAAAAACTAGTCATGAAATTCAAAAAATGATGCACCGTAAAAAACATATCCCTTTTAACTTTTCTTTCTTTCTTTCTTTTTTTTTTTTTTTTTTTTTGAACAGACAGAGTTAGACAGAGAGAGAGACAGAGAGAAAGGTCTTCCTTTTTCCGTTGGTTCACCCCCCAAATGGCTGCTACAGCCGGCACACTGCGCTGATCTGATCTGAAGCAGGAGCCAGGTGCTTCCTCCTGGTCTTCCATGCGGGTGCAGAGCCCAAGCACTTGGGCCATCCTCCACTGCACTCCCGGGCCACAGCAGAGAGCTGGCCTGGAAGAGGAGCAACCTGGACAGAATCCAACGCCGTGACCAGGATTAGAACCCGGGGTGCTGGCGCTGCAGGTGGAGGATTAGACTAGTGAGCTGAGGCGCCAGCCTTTAAAATTTTTTTTTATTTATTTGAGAAATGGGGGTGGGGTGAAGAGAAAGAGAGAGAGAGCTCCCATATACTGGTTCACTCCGCAAATGCCCTCAACAGCCTCAAGTGCTTTGGGGACAAAGCTGGGAGCCAGGACTTCAATCCATGTCCTTACTTGGGTGGCAGAATTCAGTCACTAAAGCCATCACCGCTGCCTCGAAAGGTCTGCATTGACAGGAAGCTGGAGGCAGGAGCCGGAGTCAGGAACTGAACCCAGACACTTCCATCTGGGACACAGGCATCTTAACCACTAGGCTGAGCGTCTGTTCCCACACACTTACCTTTTAATTTTCTTTCCCAAGAACTTCCCTTGTGTGTGAGATGTTGACCTATTTTTAAGACCAATTTCCTCACTTTTTCTTCCCAAAGGACCTGTGACCATAAACTGAGACCATCTCCACTCAATGTTGTTAATTCAGCTCTGCAGAAGCTGGGTCTTCCCACAAGTGAATTCTGAGGCTGGCTGCTGGAGTGGGGGTGGGGGAGGCACTTTTGACTTTCTCCATTCCTGCTCAGTCTCAGGAATGTCCTCAGCCAGGAGCTGCCTTATTTCTTCCTGGAGGTCATGCCCATAACTCTCATCACTGGCACAGGGGAGGAGCGGTGGTGGCCTCCAGAACGAGGATGAAGACTTCACTCAGGCATTGTTTCAAACAGACTTTATCTGCCCTATCAAGCACAAAGAGAAGTAAATCGCAGCATCAGGAAGAATTCAGCATGCATTCCATGCCATTCGTGCTATGATACTGTGTACATTTTAGCTCTTCCACAATGCACAGTAACCCTATAAGCCCAAGAGTTCTGGGCCCCCCCCCCTTGACAGATGAGGAAACTGAGGCACACGGGATTGTGGATCACAGTAAGAGTGAGAAGGCAGGTCTGGAACGCCCATGTTCTGTCTCAGGTGCCTGTCCTCTGTAGGCTAAATCCCAGGACTTGCAGCCTGTGTTGCCTACTCTGTCTCAAAGTGTTCTTTCCTTCTCCTTCTCCTGGCTGCACTCTCTTGGGTGACTTCACACTCTTTCACCTTATTTTTTTTTTAAGATTTATTTATTTATTTATTTATTTATTTGAAAGTCAGAATTACACAGAGAGAGGAGAGGCAGAGAGAGAGAGAGAGAGAGATCTTCCATCCGATGGTTCAATCCTCAATTGGCTGCAATAGCCAGAGCTGTGCTGATCCAAAGCCAGGAGCCAGGAGTTTCCTCCAGGTCTCCCACGTGGGTGCAGAGACCCAAACACTTGGGCCATCTTCTACTGCATTCCCAGGCCATAGCAGAGAGCTGGATCGCAAGTGGAGCAGCTGGGTCTCAAACCAGCGCCCATAAGGGATGCCGGTGCCTCATGCCAAGGCGTTAACCTGCTGTGCCACAGCACTGACCCCTCACCTTATTTTCAACAGTGCTTCACCATGGCACTTAAATGTTATGTTCAACTTTTCTGTTACTCCCTATACACCACTAAGAGCTGCAATGTGTCCAGTCTCATAGCCTTTCTCTTTCTAGCTGCTGGGCAGCTGATCTTAATTTAGAATAATTCCTTCTGCTGGGGGTGGGGGTAGATTTTAAAAAATCCTTTTTTGAAAGCCAATGCATCAGTTTCCATGGAGCCTTTGCAAGGTTCATGCCTAGGGTGGCACAGAGAACACAAGACCAAAACCAGGGAGAGCGGAGTGTCAGTCAACCAGTGAAAAAGCAATATTTTGAATGAACAGAGACCAAGAATGAACAAGACCCATGAGTGGATCCTGTGGAATGAGGAACAGTGTGTGAGGACTTGGGGAAGTAGGTGAGTATTACAGGGAGCAAATCTGAAGAAAGCAAATTATTGCCTTGTTTGTGTGGCAGAGGGAGGCTGTGAAAGGCCCAGGTGTGACCGATTCAGCAGCCTGGGAGTTCACAGGGGGCCAGCCTGCCTTGGACACAGCCCTGTTGAGAGTAGCCAAGATATCTCGCCCAACAGAGATAGGTTAAAGCCAACAAATGTCTTTATACCCGTCATCATAGAGAAAGTCAGGATGAGAGAGGAATAATTGACAGTGTCCCTGATCAAAACAGACACATTGTCAGAGTATATTTAGTAGAAAACGCTAGGAAAACAAAAGCTAAATCCTCCATCTAGGCTGCAGTATCTAATACATCACTGCCAAGAAGAGCATTAAATAAATCCCTTTAAGTTTTATCTGGAGTAGGTGCTATATAGAGCAATTAGTCAGCTAGCAGCCAAGTCCTCAAGCTCACAGGATAATGCAAAACACCTCTGATATGGACAAACAGGCACAGCACATGGATCCAACAAACACTTAAAGGCAGGACGCCTATTATGAGCCAGGTGTCAAGCTAGGCTCTGACAGTACAGCAGAGCTGTCCTCTTGTTCACATACACAACCAAGGCTAGTTCACACGAGCAATCAGTCAAATCCTCATAAAGCCACAACTAGAAGGCGTTGTTATCTCCACTTTGCGGATGAGTAAACTGATGCTCACCAAGCACGGATGAATGGTCAAAGGTCATACGATTAAAAACTTAGTACAGGGGCCAGCACTGTGGCATAGTGCCGGCATCCCATATGGGCGCCAGTTCAAAACCCAGCTGCTCCACTTCAGATCCAGCTCTCTGCTATGGCCTGGGGAAGTAGTGGAAGATGGCTCAAGTCTTTGGGTCCCTGCACCTGCGTGGGAGACCTGGAAGAAGCTCCTGGCTTCTGGCTTTGGATTGGTACAGCTCCGGCCATTTTGGCCACTTGGGGAGTGAACAAGCAGATGGAACACCTCTCTCTCCATCTCTGTGTAACTCTGATTTTCAAATAAATACAATAAAAAAAAAAGGAACTTGGTACAGCACCTAAACTTTTCTGCACCAGGAGAGAATCTCAAAAAATGGCAGAATCAGAGAACATCTTTAGATGAAAATCTTGTAATTTATGTCAATTTCACTTGTGTCTAATTGTTCTAGATGTCACCCAAGAGCGACTTGTCTTCATACCCCTAAACATCTATGGACTGTTTCCTCCTTGTACTGAAAGATCCTCAGTGTCCACACTGGACCTACTTTGATGTCCCTGCATTCTACATATGACAGGTTTTAATGAGCAGGATAATGTATCATAAAGCAACACAAAGGCCAACTAAAAACAGAGACCTATACAATAAAGACATTTAATTGTATTACATGACAAGAGATGTCGACACTGGCAAATCTAGAATTGGCAACTTAGCTCAAAACCGTCATGAAGAACAAACAAGGTCTTTCTTTCCATTCTACTACCATCCTTAGGCTTGCTACCTTGTGTGTATAAAATGGCTGCTACAGCTCTTGGCACATATCTCCCACAGGACTGTAGCCCAAGGCAGATCCCAGCCCCAAGACTGCTCTGTAATAAATAACCACAGACTGCAGTTTAAGAGAATATCCATCTGTTTTTCTCATGGTGCTATGTCAGGAGGCCTGGAAGGCTTGTTGTGTGTTTTCTGCTCAAGGTGCTACCTGGGCTGAGATCTTGTCTAGAATTTTGAGTAAGCACCTCCTCCATGCTCATTTGGGTGTTAGCAGAATGCAGCTCCATGCTGAATGGGACTGAGGTCTCCCTTGTCCCGATGCTGTTGACCAGGGGGCACTCTCAGCTCCAAGATCATTTTCCATCCTTGGACAGGGCTCCATCTACATTCAAAGCCAGCTCAATGCCTCTCGTACTTCTCTCCGACTTCCTTTCTCTGACACTGAAAAGAGGGCACATGACCCTGTGCTTAGTCAAGGTCACCCAGATAATCTGCCTATTGATAGGTGTGACGTCAGACCATGAAGATCATGGAAGCCATCTTCAAATTCTGCCCTCCCTGGTTTCCAGTTTTTAAAAAGTCAGTTTGATACCTGATATTCAAGATAAGATCACCCTTACCTGAATCACGACAGGGGCATGCAGACTCCCAATCAAAACTGGGGCTCTGTATGCAAAAATTCAAACACAGGAATGCTGTTGGGTGGGCAAACAAGAGTGTGTGGTTTGGTTAACATTTTTCCAATGAAACTGAGATATTATCCCTAATTTGGTTAACCAGAACACCAGCTAGCTGGTAGACATTACTTTTACGAGAATGTGACGTTAAAGAACTATTGATTGAGAGGAGGGTTCCTACTTCACGTAAGTTGCCCTCTCTCACCATCCCTCTACTCCTCCCCATCTCCCCAGCCTGCTCCGTGTTCCCATAAGGGTTATGAAGAATGCTGACTTGCAGGGAGTCTGATAGGGTTTTCTTGTAAAAAGTGATCAATGTGGCTACATTTCTCATTTTGGCGTTTCACTGGTTTGTTTCTACTTATTAGGCAAAAGGGAAAGACAAGAGTTTATGGGAAGAGAAGGCTCATCTCTCAAAGCTGACACAGAGCAGGTCCTAACGCTGGCCACGGTATTTATAATGAGCCTTTATGGGATTTTCCATGTTTTTCTGGTGTAAAATCAACTCCTCTGCTAGACTGAGAAGCTCTTTACTAGTTCTTTCAATGCCTTGTTTTCCAGCATTGTCTCAAACTGGAGGCAGACCCCCTGTGTTCTTCACTGCACGTAGTTTTTCCTGCTTAATGACATCTATTTTGGTTTACCTTTCTTCCCCCTCTACCAAGAAATCTAAAAGCCCAGGTCAGATGTCTCCAAGGGGCTTAGACATGTTTGCACAAACAAGTGGAAATCCTTAAGAACTAAAAATTATCAACCAGGAATGGCGCAATGCCTTTCGGGTTTCTTTACTTTTGTGGAGGCGTGTGTTTACCTTGTACTTTAAGTGCCTTCCAGCCCGTTCTCTTGAAGTGCCTTGCCTTACCAGGAACCCTGCTCATTTGTTCTTCGCGCCGCCTTCATTCACAAGAACTATCAATCAGTGCCTGAAAACAAGGCAGCTTCTTGTAGAATCAAAACCACCACATCACAGCTGACGGCAAGAGGAGGCAGCGGGCATTGTTGTTTGTACACAGGCCTTCATCTCTTTGAGAAGCATCTCTGTTTGAAATGAATGAGGCAGACAAGAGTGATGGCTTCAAAAGCAATTCTCCTCTGGGCTTTTCTTATTGAAAGTCCTGCACATCACTGTTACTAGGAAGTAGAGAGAATAAAAAGCAAATCGGAGGCAGGCTATAGGTTCCAATGCAAAGGACGCACAGCTGGTTTCAGCCAGGCTGGACTGCTGGACATTTGCCTTTGCTTTGTGGATTTGGGCTTGCAAGGTTAACACGAAAAAGGCTGTTTATTTTCTCCCAGTGATTATGCTTAACAATTACATAAACTTGCCTCAGCACGAGCCCAGCCCACAGGTATGACAGATTTCTCGCTCTGCTGGTGCCTCTTCAAGGTGTTGCTGCTGGTAGGAGTCAAGCTTCCATCACTGCTGTTGCTATGGTTACAGCTACTGGACCACAGGGTTGGCTGATCCTTGGTCCAGCTCTTCCACACAGCTATCATCTCCACTGCAGCAAGAGGCTTCCTTGTTCCTTGGTCCGTTTGCATTTGGATGGAAAATTAGAAAGCACATAATTTTCTATGGTACTGCACAATCCCTCTGTAGATTTTTAGGACACGAATGCTGACTAGGATTTAAAGTGTTGGGCTACTGAAAAATTAAAGGTCCATTCAAGACCCAATAGATGATCCTCCCAATAATTGGTTTGTGGGTATTCACCTTTATATTTTGCTTGCAGAGGTACTGCAATCTGGCTAGAGAATCTCAAGCCAAATATCTGACTTACAACTGGAATGGTACAACCTGTATTTGAAGTATGATTTCATTTTATGAGTTCACTGTATTTTTCCATCTTCATTCATTTTTCCTATAAATTCTTTTTAATATGTCTTACATTATTTGCATCTTCATTTAAATTTTTTTATTTTCATTTTATTTGAAAGGCAGAGAGACAGAGGATAAAAGAGAAGAGAGAGAGAGAGAGAGAGAGAGAGAGAGAGATTTACTCCCAAAATGCCTGAAACTGCCAGGGCTGGGCCAGGCCAAAACCATGAGACTGCAACTTAGTCCAAATCTCCCATATCGGTGGAAGAGACCTGAATACTTCTTTTTTTTTTTTTTTAATTTTTTTGAGATTTATTTTATTTATTTGAAAGACAGAGTTACAGAGAGAGGTAGAGACATAGAGAGAGGTCTTCCATCCACTGGTTCACTCCCCAGATGGCCTCAACGGCTGGAGCTGCGCTGATCTGAAGCCAGGAGCCAGGAGCTTTCTCTCGGTCTCTCATGTGGATGCAGGGGCCCAAGGACTTGGGCCATCGTCTACTGCTTTCCCAGGCCATAGCAGAGAGCCAGAACGAAAATGGTGCAGCTGGGTCTCGAACCAGCGCCCATATAGGATGCAGTTGGTTCAGGCCAGGGCTTTAACCCACTGTGCCACAGCACCAGCCCCGCAAGACCTAAGTACTTGAGTCATCATTTGTTACCTCTCAGGGTATGCATTAGCAGGAAGCTGAATCAGAAATGCAAGAGCCAGGACTCTAACCCAGGCACTCTGATACGAGGTGTGGGAGTCCCAAGCAGTGTCTTTTTTTTTTTTTTTTTTTGACAGGCAGAGTGGACAGAGAGACAGAGAGAAAGGTTTTCCTTTGCCGTTGGTTCACCCTCCAATGGCCACCATGGCTGGCGCGCTGCGGCCAGCGCACCACGCTGATCCAAAGGCAGGAGCCAGGTACTTATCCTGGTCTCCCATGGGGTGCAGGGCCCAAGCACTTGGGCCATCCTCCACTGCACTCCCTGGCCACAGCAGAGAGCTGGCCTGGAAGAGGGGCAACCGGGACAGAATCCGGTGCCCCAACCGGGACTAGAACCCGGTGTGCCAGCGCCGCAAGGCGGAGGATTAGCCTAGTGAGCCGCGGCGCCGGCCCAAGCAGTGTCTTAACCACTGTGTGCAATGCCTGCCTTAATTGTTTGTGTCTCTAAAAAGTGCTTTAAATCCTTTTGAAGTAAGGCTAAATATAAAAGAAGTATATTCATCAGCAATCCATCGGTTTCTTGCTATTAGGATAGGAGAGAAAAAAATGCAAAGCCTTTTGTGTACAGGAAGAGAATTATATAACACAAAGGTCCCAACAGCATATTCTGTATAAAAATCAGATATAATCTGTTGTATGTTTTCTTTCGGATAAAAATAATATAAACATGATTAGATTGAACGCAAGTAGAATCTGGTACATGGGAGGGGTGTGGCCATGGCATTCCTGACCCAGGAGGAGCCTTGAATCCGAGGCTTGGTAAATGAAGTTGTTCACAGGAGAAACTTAGTCCCTGAAGGAGCCTGACGTGGACCATGCAGGCATGCTATACCCTAGGAAAGTGCAGAGCAGGTGTTGGGCCCTTCAGTGTCCTGTACACAGTAAAAGTTTTACAAACAGATGCCAAGTCAATCGGGGAAAAATAAGCCAAAAGCATATGTCTGTGTGCTAAATAATTTCACAGATCATCTTCAAATTAACCCCAGGCAGAATTTGTTTAGCAGTAGTGGGGAAAGTGGGTGCTATACAGGGCGTGTGAGTTATTTTAATTCCCTCAACAACACTTCAAGATAGATGTTTCCTCTCCCCTGTTTTTCAGATGAGGTTGAGGAAAATCAAGTAATCCATGCAAAACCATGTAACGAGGGAGAGGAACACCCAGGATTCATCTTGGGGTTGTCTGATTCTAAATGCAGACGACTTAGTCCTTCAGTTTTCTCTAATAAGTCTGAAGTCCACGTTAAAAACTAAAATCCGAGGTCCCATCTCAAACCCACTGAACCTGCGGGGAGGGACTTGGAATCATGTTTAACAACAGCCCACAAGGTTGCTGCCAAAGAAATTTAAGCAAACTGCCCTAAGGTATCAGGTTAGAAGTGGAAACCCACATTCCTCTGAATGAATGAGAAGCCGACAGAGATTTGGAATTCACACAACTCAAATGAAATCATATCATTTTGGAGTCTATCAGATCATAAACTTATAGGTAATCTAGCCTTGTCTGATGTAAGGTTATCCGGACCCTTAAATACCAAGAACATACTGAAAAGCTAAAAGCAGCCTCTCATTTAAACCTCAGACTCTTTTTTTAGCTTTGCGCTCTGCTGCTGTTTGACCCTGAAGAGCAGACGGGACTAAGCTTCTGCTGCATTCCTAGCGGTGTGATTGATGCCAGAGCTGCACCAGGGCTGCACAGGGCTGCACCAGGGCTGCACAGAGAAGCCAGACTGAGAATCAGTCCTCATATCTTATTGCCTCTCCAGACTCAGATCTCATTGGATGAGCAAGTTACACAATCCAGGAAGTATGAAATCCACCATTTCTTGGTTTGGGGTTTTTGTTGTTGTTGTTGTTGTTCTTGTTGTTGTTATTGTTTCAGTTTTTCCACTGCTGAAGAAAAAAGCCACGGCAGTTGCCATACCAGTCATGAGAGCAACAAAAAGTCTCAGTATCAGCTAGGTGCTTAATGCACTAAGTGGAAAGCAAATTAGTGTTTCCTGGCATGGCTGAGATTAAGCCAAGCTGGGACACTGTGCAGTGCAGCCAGAGGTGGAGAGCGAGAAGCTGAACTGAAGCCTGCTTCCCAGCACTTTGTATTGTAAGTGATTCTTATTATCTCAATGGGAGATTGGAGGTCTGTTTAAAGAAAAGCATAGGCACGATGTCCCCCATTTGGAGCATGGATCCTTTTGTCACCAACTTACTTTTATGTTATTGCCAAGACACTTGCTTTGAATGAGAGTTCCATAGGTGATGTCTTAAAAAAAAAAAAGGCAATGACAGTTACGTTTTACAATGAGCGGGTTTAATTCGTTTTCATATACTTCTGTTCCTGAGTGTTCTGGGTCTTGCTTCATCTGCACCGTAACTCAATGAGGCTACTGTGCTGGTTAATACAATGTTCCAGATCGGGAAACCGTAGCTCCTGACAGGGTAATTCGGAAGCTTGTGGAAAGTTCACAGCTGAGGGTGAGTCCAGCTCATTTCACAATGCTAGCTGAATCCCCAAGACGCACGAACTGAATCCATTCCTTTCTCAAAAGATTCATTTTCATTTTGTATTAAAACATAAGGCCTTATAGTATGTTTGTTGCTTAAAAATGGGTATCTGTAACAAAAAGGTGCAGAAATGCTATAATGTTTTATCAGAGACACAAAACAAAAAAAAATTGGTAAAGTTGATATCATATAAAGGAGATTTCGAAGCCCCAATGGTGGGAAGAGGGTGCAAAGAAGCACCTGATTATAATGATGGATTTAAAAAATCAGCTCTGAGATTAGTGGAGTTAGAAATGCAAAGAGAAATAGAACAAATAAACTTTATTGAGAGGTTTCAACTCATTTGGAGGCTAAGTGAAAAAATTAGGTAACAATAAATAATAATAATAATAAATACACATTTAGTTAGACAAAAATTTAGAGGACATGAAGATGTGACAAAAATATAAATTTGAAAAGTAACACAGAGGTTATGATTACTAGACCATAACAAGCTAGAAATGGCAGACAAAGAAACTTAGATGATACAGATTTTTCATAATTAGGGCACTGGTATGCTGACTCTCAAATAATGTTTTTCCCACCACGTAAAATAAAACTAATTGTTAAGAAAATAAGTGAGGACAATGAAAGGAGCTGTAGGTGAAATGGTGACCCAAACTGCAACCTTGGAGGCAGACAGTTGAAGGTTTGGATTATAACTGAATCACTCATTGATGTATCTAGGAAATTTATTGAACCTTTCTGAACCTTAGATTCTTCATCTGAAAATGAGGCTCTACTCTATAAAGTTCTTATGAACACTATCTATAAAATATACAAAAGAAACTAGACTTCAAAGAGTTAAAACCGTCATTCAAAACGTACAACTCCATTTTTAACGTACTCATATTTTACTTAACTAAAAAGTCTGGAATTCTTGTTGACTGAAAGTCTCAAAAACACATGAGAGGTCTTCAAAAAGTTCATGGAAAATGCATATTGTAAAAAACGATGCATGAATTTCAAGATTTTTTTCCACCAAAATTGTCTTATAATTCCAGTTTTCCACGAACATTTTGAACTATCCATGTACATCTAATGCACCTATGCATAGACACTTCTGGTGACTTTTGTTATTTTGCTTTCTTTATCTGTAATGTTTATCCTATGACTATATAGTAATTGTATAATAAATATGACAGTAAATACAGACTTTTGAAGAAGCTAGTGAAAAAGAAAACAAAGATTAACATACTGGCTGTCCATAGACAGTGATTTATATATATATATAGAGAGAGAGAGAGAAAGAGAGAGAGAGACACTCACACACACTCACACACACACATTCACTTCAGTTGTGGCTGTCATCAATGCTGTGAATTCTAAAATGTTTTCTATCTCTGTATATGTATATAATATATAGATATAAATTATGCCTCTATAATAAATAGATAGATATGTATATTATGTGTGGATATATATATGATACATACATATATATGCACATACAATATTGGGATAACAGACACTTTTTTGGGAGGGATTTTTTATTTATTTATTTATTTATTTGACACGTAGAGTTACAGACAGTGAGAGAGAGAGAGAGAAGGTCTTCCTTCTGTTGGTTCACTCCCCAAATGGCTGCTGCGGCCAGCACACTGTACCAATCCGAAGCCAGGAGCCAGGTGCTCCTCCTGGTCTCCCATGCGGGTGCAGGGCCCAAGCACTTGGGCCATCCTCCACTGCACTCCCGGGCCACAGCAGAGAGCTGGACTGGAAGAGGGGCAACCGGGACAGAATCCGGCGCCCTGACCGGGACTAGAACCTGGGGTGCCGGCACCGCAGGCGGAGGATTAGCCTAGTGAGCCGCGGCGCCAGCCAAATCCCATTTTCTTTTAAAATATTTGCCTTTTTTTGATCAGTTTGTAACTTCACTTTCCCACTAAGTTTTTTTTTTAATTTGGCCCACAAGAGGAGCAACCGGGACTAGAACCCAGTGCCCATATGGTATGCTGACGCCGGAGGTGGAGGATTAACCAAGTGAGCCACGGCACCGGCCCCAGGGGATAACAGACACTTTGAAAATGGACTAGGTGATCAGATAATTGTATTGTATTAATATGAAATATCCTGAATTTAACTGTCAAGTTTCTTGATTTTTATAAGAGAACATATCTATCTCAGGAAATACACACTGAAGTATTTAGGTACATATGTATATAGTGTATATATATATTACATAACTTAAATAGTTCAGAGAGAGAGAAAATGAATGACACAGTTATCAGGGAAAAATAGAAAGAAATAGTGAGCTTAGGTAAGGGGTGTACAAGAGTCTTTTAACATTTTAAGTTTAAAATTATATGATAATAAAAATTCACAACAAATAAATGGGTATCAATTACTAACAACAAAAATTTCTAAATAACAAGGTCTGGTAGGAAATTTAAGACATAATAATAACTTCTGGAATAGCATAGAACTGAAAACACCACATATCAAAAGTGAGGGGGTTAGGCCGGCACCGCGGCTCACTAGGCTAATCCTCCACCTACGGCACCGGCACCCTGGGTTCTAGTCCCAGTTGGGGCGCCGGATTCTGTCTCAGTTGCTCCTCTTCCAGTCCAGCTCTCTGCTGTGGCCTGGGAGTGCAGTGGAGGATGGCCCAAGTGCTTGGGCCCTGCACCCGCATGGGAGACCAGGAGAAGCACCTGGCTCCTGGCTTTGGATTGGCGCAGTGTGCCGGCCGTAGCGGCCATTTGGGGGGTGAACCAATGGAAAAAGAAAGACCTTTTCTCTCTGTCTCTCTCTCTCACTAACTCTGCCTGTCAAAAAAAATTGATATAAAGGGTATTTAAAATATAAGTGATGGTAATGTACAATTTATAATGATCAATTTGATAAATTTAGCCACATGGACAACAAAAAATATAAGGGTGGCAAGATATGATGTATAAAACATGGAAACAATAATAGAGGAGGGTAACTGAGAAAGTTATTAAAAATATCTCACTCACTGAAGGAATATTATGACCCACGCAAATTTACTGAACAATATTTCTACATATTCTGAAAACAGATTTCTTTCCAATTATGTAACCACTTCCAAATCATGGAAAAACAAGATCTAATCCCCAATTTGCTCTAAGAAGTAAAAGATCATCCTCATCTATAAACCTGAGAAAAATACCATACAGGCACACACATGAATTCAGTGTTAGGGCAGTAAACATGTGCAACATGAATTCCGGCAAAACTGGTTTGAAAAGATTAGAACAGGTTCAAAAACAGAGTACATTTTTCAAATATAGTTGCTCAATAAGTGAATAGATGAAACTATAGATATGTGAATGAAGAAAAAAACACAGTCAATTGGCAACATCTACTAAGGACCTAAAAGGCAGAAGTGGCTTATGCATATCAGGTATTTCCTAATTTTTGTGGACCACATACTCCATGTCAGGCCCAATGAATATAGGCAGAAAAGTCATTGTTAACTGAGCTTGTAGAATGCAGATGGTAAAACAGTAGCAGGCAGTGATCAGTAAGGATAAATTCTAGAAATGCTAGAAGATTACAACCACAGGACATCTTTTATAAAAGAATTGCTTTTTTATTTATGAATTTTATATGTATGAATCTTAAAAGAAACATGGAAGAAATGAAGACACTAAAGATATGCCTGAAGAAAAAGACTATAAGTCTGACTACCTGAAAATTTACAATTCTAGTTAACGAAAGACACCACAGGCACTGTGCAAAAAAAAAAGAAACACAAACTGGGAGAGGATATTTGCAATGCAAATAGCTTCCAAGAATTAAAATCAGTAATAAAAACACTAATGAACTAATGGAACCATGAGTAAAATATATGAACAAGCAATTTATGGCAAAGGAAATTTAAATAGCCAATGACACATATATAAAGATGTTCCACTTCACTAGTAATCAGACAGATGAAAATTAAAACAATGAAATGTCACTTTATATCCATCAAACTGGTGAAAATGAAATAATATGACACTCTCAAGTGATGGCAATGATATGGACAAACCGGAGGAACATTATTGATGTAACCATTTTGAAGAATAAATTGTCAACTTCTAGTAATACCAAAGGGACTTCTATTTTACTATCAAGCAAATTCATTTTTGGAGTAAATTCTAGAAGTTCTTATGGATAATTCAATGTCCAACTAAACAATGTGACACCCAAAAAAATAAGATAAAAATAAACAAGTATCCATCAACCCTGTGAGCAAATTATGATACATGCATTGCAACCATTTATAGCAATTTTGTAAACAGAGGTCAATCTCAAAAACATGCTGAGTGAAAAAACAAATTGTGGATAACTATGTAGAGTATAAAAAGTTTAAAACATACAAAACAACGGTATATATATTTTTAGCTACTTACCTATGTTGCAAACATACACAACATGAATGGGAATGATAGATGTCAAAGTCAGGATGGGATTGCCTGTGAGGAAGGCAAGAGGAATGAGGTTTTGGAAGTCTGCTGTTACACAGGTACTCAGCATGTTCACACTAGGACACATCTATAGCAAAATATTAGGATTTGCTGGAGCTGAGAAGCAGATGGTATTCGTAGATATTCATTATAGCTAAGTACTTGAAAGCACTAAAATTTTTTAAATGAACACCTCAGCTAAAAATATATGACAAGACAGGTGGTTAAGACTGAAGGTAGGAGGCAGCAGATGATAGCAAGTGGTTGGGTTGGGCCTCTCACCGCCCAAGCTTCAGCCTGGCTCAGTCCCAGCAGATGCAGACATTTGGGGAGTGAACCAGAGAATGGGAGATAGTTCTCTCTCTCTCTCTCTCTCTCTCTCTCTCTCTCTCTTTCCCCCTGTTTCTCTCTCTGTCTCTCTGCCTTTCAAATAAATAAATAAAATTTTAAAAATGTATTAAAAATATGGAAACATAAGCATGTATATAAAATATATAAATATTTAAATACATATATTTAAATATATAAATGTCATGAATAGGTAATTCAGAAAGAAAGAAAATATGCAATAAAATGAAGATGGTGATTTATTCAACTTTAACTCACTGGTAAAAAATTAAAATATGCATTTATCATTTTGGCTTATTAATTTAGCATGAAATTGGTAATAGCTCATGTTAACAGGGGTGAAGGCTGAAGCAGAAGAAGAAAACACACCTATTCCCTGTTGATGGAAAGTTCAAACAATATACATGGGAGAAGGCATGTGGTACAGCAGTTCAGTCCCACCTTGGGAGGCTGGCACCCCACATCAGGGTACCTAGTTCAAGTCCTAGCTTCTCTAATCCATCTTCCTGCTAATGCATACCCTGGGAAGTAGCAGATGATGGCTCAAGAACTTGGGTCCCTGACCCCCAACTATAGGATACTTGGATGGGGATCTGGGCTCCTGGCTTTAACCTGGTCCAGCCCTGCCTTTTGTGGGCATTTGGGGAATTAACCAGCAGATAGAAGAGAGCTCTCTCTCTCTTGCAAATAAAGTGAAAAATAAATATACTTAAGATGATATAAAACTGAATATGTACAGAAATAGGTAGTTACATAGTCACAAACTTTGCGTCAGCAATTCTACTTTAAGGAATTTATACAAAGGAAATAATCAGAAATGCAGCCCAAGATTTATGCCTATGTTTATAGCAGCAGTGTTTATAATAGTGCTATTTTAGATATATTGAAGTTAATAAAAAGTAATAGGTATTTAAACCAATTATGGTACATCTAAAGAATGCAGTACTCTATAACTAAAATAATATTTTAAAAACATATTTAATGTCACTAAAATATGTCACTTATTAATAAGTTAATACACAGGCAATTAATGAGTTTGTACAGTGTGTTTATGGCTGTATTTTAAAACAAATATACACAGTAGAAATGATTTGGAGTTAGTCACATGAAAATGTCAACAGTAGTTATCTTTGGATGTGAAATTACAGGTCTATTCATGTTCCTTTTTGTTCTTCTTTATTTTCCTATTTTTCAATAATAAACATTTATTTTATAATAGAAAATCTTATTAAAAATAAAACACAAAATAAACTTTGGTTGATTAAAGATTTAAATATAAAATTTAATTATGGAAGAACTTGCAGAAAGTATTTGTCAGATCCTGTGGGAATTTTAACTCTCAGCTTTGAAGTCACTGAAATAATTATACTGTAAAAATTAGCATTAAAGAGGGAAAATATTTCTATCAAACATTATAAAGATTCAAGATCTATCATACACAGCTAATTCAAATTTGTAAAATAAATGTTAGGGTTCCAAAAGATGAGTAAGTAAAAGACAGGACCATTCCCATTCGGGAAAATACAATTAGTAGACAAACAAAGTGGGAAAATGTTAATTTTCACTAGAAATCAAAGAAATGTAAATGAAAGCAGTCATTGGATGATGATTTACATATTCTAAAGGAACAACAAGAACAACAACATAGAATGCTAACATCCAACGATGGGGAAGCTGCCCAGGCACTGACCCATGCATTCATTTACAACCATATCGTTCATGTCCTTTAACCAGAACTCATTCTGAAGAAATAACCTGGCAAAAGCAGAAGGCCTCTCCTCATCTCCTTGACTTCTGAATGCTGGACCACCCAGGGCTCAGCCCTGGGACGCCTTCTCTCCCTGTCCACAGGCGAAGGGAGGAGACTCACCACCTCCACACCCAGACCTTGCCTCACTGGTCCCCAGGGGAAAAGCAGCCTGCAGCAGAGCTCCCTGGGAGTGGGGAGGGGGAACTTGAGGGCAGTTTAAGGGCTGTGCACCTAGAGGAGGCAATGAAGAAAAGAGGAGCCAGGCAAGGGAGTCAGAGATCCCAGTGACGCCCCTTGTCACTTCAGTCCCTGATTTCACAAGCAAATGTCCAGGCTTTACGCATGAGGGATGTCAGCTATCCTGACACCTCTCTGCCCCAAAGCCTGAGCAAATAACCTGTGAGACAGCCCACTCAGGTCTTGTCCTCTTCTCGGAAGCCCACACAGCACCTCAGCATGCCGTCCAAGCTTCCTCAGCAAGACCTGCCCCACCAGATGCCGGCCCTGTCCTTCTGCCAGTCATTACCCTGGTTTTGGGGGGCAATGAGGTACACCTGGTCTGAGGCGAGGACACAGAACTGCTTGGGATCCCAACTCTTCAGATCTCTTTGTCCCACCAACGTACTTCTCTGTTCCTGTCTGGGACCCATGTTTCACGTAGGCTGCTTAAGGATGTTTGCACGGTTACCATCTCTTGCTTATGACTGTGAGTTAGGAATCCAGGTTTCATTATCTCCATTACATAAAGGTTACCACTTAGCTAAGACAGAGCTGCGTCCAAATCCAAAGATTTTTTTTTCCCAAAATCCATGTTTCTCAGTTTGACAAAGAGTATATTTTCTTTTTTTATTGACTTCTTTTTTTTTTTTTAATTTGAAACACAGAGGGAGAGAGAGAGAGAGAGTTTTCCATCCACTGGTTCACTCTCCAAATACCCACAACAGCCAAGGCTGGGCCAGGCTGAAGCCAGGAGCCAGAAACTCCATCTGGGTCTCCCACGAGGGTGTCAGGAACCCAAGTGCTTAAGCCATCATCTGCTGCCTCCCAGGGTGCACATTAGCAGGAAGCCAGATCAGAAGCAGAAATGGGACCTGATTCCAGGCACTGTGGGATGCCTGCAGCTTAACCTGCTGCACCACAGGGCCCATGCCCAAGCGTGGACCTTATTATACCTATTAACAATCAACCTGTTCCTTCCTCGTTTATGTACTGCCTGTGAAAAATGGACAGGGAAAGTTAATCTTCAACCAAGACCTCAAACAAGCAATGTTACTCAAGAGATGATATGATAGCAAAAAGAAATATTCCCCAGAGACCAGGCATGCTGTGCAGATCTCTGTTCTCCTAGGGGTTCTCCTAGGGGCCTAATACCACACAGGTTAACCTCAGGGATCTAATCCCTACTGTTGTAAAGGGGGAAAAGAAGTTTCATCATCCGAGAATCACAGATTGTTTTAGGAGGGGCCCTGGCTAGTCTGGATCCAGATTCTTATCTCCATGCAAGAAAGAATACAAGGAGCAGATGCGTAGGGAAAAGTGAGCAGAGAAGCAAGCTCTACTTAAAGGCCAAGGGAAAATACACACACCAGAGAGAGGGTGGACATCTCTGACAGAATGTGAGTGAAAGTCCCCATTATGACCCATCCAGCAAAGAAGACAACCCCAAATGGTCCATGGTGGATGTACAGTTTGTCCGCATGATGAAGCGTTTCATACCCCTGGCTGAGCTCAAAGCACCTGGCTCACAAAGCCATTGGTGGCCCCTTTAAAAAGCATGGCTCTCTTCACCTGCCAGAGACTGACGCAAGAAGAGTTTGATTTTATTTTGAGCCTGGAGGAAAAGGAACCAAGTTAACTGAGACAGTGCTGTGGCCATGAGCAAGACATTACTCCAAAGAAGTCAAGCTTTCCTAAGAGAAAAGAAGGTGTAGGAAGGGTTGCTGGTTACATTCACCTGGTGTTTTGTACATAGGTGGGTTTTATGTACTTTTTTCAATAAAATGTTGATAACAACAACAACAACAAAAAAAAAGAATGTGAGTGAAAGAGTGCTGCCCTTAACAAAACTGGAGATGGTGCCTGGGGTATGGCTTAATTGAATATTCAAAGGCAGAGTTTGGGGCAAAACTTGAGTACCATCCATTTCCATGTCCTTTTTTCGGAAATCTAGGAAGCATCATGGCATCAGGGGCACGTGGGGCAGCAGTGCACATGGAGGCATCTTGAAAGTGTCATGGCATCGGGTGTGTGATTGGCAGGAGGTTCAGGTGCATGATGGGAGTGGGTTTGTTGACTGTGATAATTGCATCATTGGGAGCACCGAGCTGGCAGCCAGGTTGGCTATTTCTAGCTGGCACAATCCCAGCAGCTGCATCTGCACGGAAGGGTGTGGGGTGAGAGTGGTACACGCAGGGCTGTGGCACAGTGGCTGGCAGTCCTCAGTTCCTCTCCACTCACTCCTCGCTGCCTACATCACTTCCTCTATGGGAGATTTCCATCCCTTAATCTTTTTGGGAGGTCAAGGGAGGAAGGTCCATCTTCTGTAACTCTTCAAATTGTCTAGCCAGGGAATGAAAATACCTTGCTAACTGATCTAGAGATTTCATTTGAGGGCCTACAGGTTTGCCATGAGTCCGTGGCAATGACTGGAATCCCTGTGTGACCATCATTTTGCATTACACTCCTGAATTCTGGAAAAGACAAGTTCGACAGGATGAATATTCTGAGGCCAAAAGGGAACAAGGATAAGAACCATGTCAGATAAAGGAGAGAACTTTTGACTGCTTCCCAGATGGTGGAAGCTGAAGGGCTGCCTATCAAAACCATGGAACCATTGGTTTGATCATAAACTTTTTTGCCATCTTTTTCCTTTAGCCCGCTGCTGTTAATGTAAATGCTACAGGCTTTATTAGTCATGGTGCATATTCCACCTTGTCCTGCCAGTAGGGCTAGTTGATGGTCCATGATCACTTTATCTAGGGAACCTACAGGGCAGCTATAGGGCCAGAAGTCTGGGCTAGTCACCCAAGGCAATAGATTTCTCAAAGCATCTTCATTGTCTGTAGCTAGATTTTTTTCCCATTATGGTGGAAGAGTTTACCAGTTGGTTTTCCTGCCAAAAGCAAGATTGGGTGACGGGAGTGGACTTGAGGAATCAAGAAAAGCTGTGTCCAAGGCATCACTCCAGTCATCATACTCATTCACTGGAATGTTTTTGTTCTCTTATATTTGAGATTTGCCCAAAGGTAAAACTGCTTCACCAACCTGGCTCATTTGAGCAAACCCTTCCTTGTTCAGGTACCTTCTCCTCCCCCCACAGAATGCAGGCTTCCCCTGAGCTTCCTGGAAGTATCTCCATACACCAGAATTGACATTGGAACTGATGAGGTCAACTCATGTAGACACACACACACACACACACACACACCAGCCTTCCTCTGGGACTGAAGAAACTGCCCCTCGGCTCAATTCAAAGGGAAAACACAAACTTTCTGAAGGCAGACTGGGATCAACACCTCTGGGCAGGGCTGTGTGGTCAGTGTTCTCTGGTGCTGGGCACACATTGCTCCTAAGGGCACATGGACTCTCTGGCCCTTGGTCATGGTGCCAAGGGTCTAAGGAGACAAATGGGGGACACACTCACCAGCAAATTCTGACTTTTTTTTTTTTTTTGGACAGGCAGAGTTAGACAGTGAGAGAGAGAGAGAGACAGAGAGAAAGGTCTTCCTTTTCCGTTGGTTCACCCCCCAAATGGCCACTATAGCCAGGAGCCAGGCACTTCCTCCTGGTCTCCCATGTGGATGCAGGGCCCAAGCACTTGGGCATTCCTCCACTGTACTCCCAGGCCACAGCAGAGAGCTGGACTGGAGGAGAAGCAACAGGGAAAGAATCCAACTGGGACTAGAACCCGGGGTGCCGGCACCGCAGGCGGAGGATTAGCCAAGTGAGCCGCGGTGCTGGCCCAAGTTCTGACTTCTAACTCCAGCCAGGCACCTCTGGGCCTTGGTGTCGCATCTCCAACAACATTGGGAAGACCTCCAAGGGTCTTTCTCACTCCACCAGCCTGTTTTCTCAGAACAGGAACTGTAGAACTGAGAAAACAGGCCACTTGCAAAGACTTATATTCAGGATTAGCCAGTCTAAGACAGGTGATGAGAATTATTCAAACACAAGAAAGAAAGCAAATACAGGGAGTTGGGTGCGTAATTTTTTAAACAGAAAGGAATACATAACAACGTAGGTAATAAATTTTAAAATCAGTAACTGGAAATATAGGCCTTATCTGTACTTTTCTCCAACACCATAAATAGTTCTCCTCTTCTGTATCATTTCAGTCAGATGAACAATAAAAGAGAAAGGGAAGAAAGACATAAGAGACAGGAGAAATCAAAAGCATAAGGAGCCGGCGCCGCGGCTCAATAGGCTAATCCTCCGCCTAGCGGCGCCGGCACACCGGGTTCTAGTCCCGGTCGGGGCGCCTGATTCTGTCCCGGTTGCCCCTCTTCCAGGCCAGCCCTCTGCTGTGGCCAGGGAGTGCAGTGGAGGATGGCCCAGGTGCTTGGGCCCTGCACCCCATGGGAGACCAGGAAAAGCACCTGGCTCCTGGCTCCTGCCATCGGATCAGCGCGGCGCGCCGGCCGCAGCGCGCCGGCCGCGGCGGCCATTGGAGGGTGAACCAACGGCAAAAGGAAGACCTTTCTCTCTGTCTCTCTCTCTCACTGTCCACTCTGCCTGTCAAAAAAAAAAAAAAAAAAAAAAAAGCATAAGGAAAGATTCATAAATTAAAACACCAGTCATTGATAGATATTGTGCCAGGCACAATGGCAAGCACAATTCATGATTTTCCTCAGTTAATCTTTCCCAAACCCTGTGAGGGAAATCACTGTAATATTCCATTTTTAGAGTGAAAAAACTGAGGCACAAAGACACTAAATCATCTGCTCACTGAATGAGGTTCAAAAGTGAACAACCAACTTGGAAATCCAGTTCCCAGTGATCACCAAGTCTCACTCAACATACAAAGTCAGACAAACAGACAGCCTTTCTTCTGGAATGAGCTTTATCTTATTATCTTTAGAATTCTGTAGCCAAATACTTTATCATTTCTTAGCAAAAGGAATTATAGGGGAAATTTTGTGCTTCATTAAAAACAATGCATTATCTACATCTAGACAGCCTTCCTTATCTGATTCATTGCCCTGGAAGCATTTTACAACTCTGTAACTTGTAGATAACTTATAACAGTGCCGAATGCAAATTCTGTCCTATCCTGTAGAAGTTCCACTGACTTCACTCCCTCACCGAGGGAAAAGTAACTTTTTTCCTATTTGCACATCAATTTCAACATTCACTTATCCATATAACTTTGTAGATTTGTTTGGCTTCTCCTTTGAACTGACTGTAACATCCTTAGCTGTTTCCTCACTAATGAGTTAAACAAAATATTTACCATCTGTTCATTGTTATAGCTAGCTGAGAGCCATGTTTTTACCTGTATAAGAAGCTGTCTCATAATGGAAAAATCAAAGCACCTTGCTTATTGCACTCTGGAGAATGCTTGGCTGATCTAACCCAAATGGTTTCAAGAGTAAATGGAAGTCTGAGGTGGCCATCTAAGTTAAGTCTTTGGTGTTATAGCCTCACCCTGACAACTTCCTGTCAAACCCATCTCTGTCCATCACGTGGCTCTATTCCCTTGTCTTGGCTGGTCTTCTTTACTTTAACTGGGAAGAAGTAATCTATATATAAATCATATAATTCTATCCCACTGTTACATCTCTATTACCTCTATTCTCTGCTGTGTCTCACGGGCTGTTTCAGAGCTACAGCCATTAAACAGATGAGAAAGTTCCTGAGAACTTTTTTAAAATAACAATAAAGCACATGATCTATGTCTTTAAACAAAGCACGAGAGCATGCCACAATTCCATATCCTTAACCTTAGGTACGCAAAGATCTCACAACCAATTCATACTATCATCGGCAAAACTACGTTTTCTTGCAGGAACTTTGAATCAGACAAACATAATTCAAATCTCCTTCTACCGCTTACTATCATGTGGATTGAGGAGATTCACTAACCTCTGCCCTCCAGAGTTTACTCCTCTGTACAAAGGGATTTTCATGCCTGCCATCTAGGATTCTTTCTGAAGTTTAAAGAAGATTGCACAGCAAGTGTGGCATTGTACAGACACTTGGGAAGTTGGCCCCTGAACGTTAACCTCTGACTTCAAGGCTTGCTGAGGAATCAATGACTAACCACATCAGACCTTGTCTTTGGAAAAATGATGAATCATTGGCAGCTCTTCAGAACTTGAACTAGAATATTGTGAATAAATGAAAATCAGTTCCTCGTTTCTTGCAGCCAGCACTGCTAACCCCAGAAAGCTTCTGTGAGATGAGTTTGTGGCATGGTGTGAAGAAATTTGGCCATTTCCATCCGACTAAAACCCAGCTCTGCTCAATACCAGAGTGAGGACTGTGCCCTTGGGTATTCCATGGTTGGAAAAACTGGGATCCCGCCAGACAGCAAAGCATTTCCCAGCAAAGTGGCTGGCCGCAATCAGCTAGTTCATTTCATGGCTTGGTCAGTCTCCCTGAGGCCCTCGGTGTGATCACCTCTTACCATGCCCAACCAGGATGCAGGTGCACAGTAGCAGGTGCACCCCACACCCACAGGATGCAGTCACACAATAGGCATGCCATGGATTCTTTCTAGCCTAGGTCTTCCCTCTTTCCCACACAGGAGAAAACTTTGGCAAACACCAAGGAACCAGCACTGTTCACTGCCTACCCAGTTATCAAACCCAGCTTCAATCTTTATTTCCTTGTGCTTCCAAACATAACACAAAGAGAACAAAGGCTTCCTATTCGACCAGAACTACTGAAATCAATTGCCTTATTGGTTCTGCAGGAACTTGTCACACAAAAAGGCTGCTTTGACTGTGGGGTTTTGCTGTTGTCTTGTTTTCTCAATTATTCCACAAACCAGCAGCTAAACTTCTGATAGACAGAGTCAATGGGCCAGCACAGGCCAGGAAACAAAATCAAGGGTAGGAGGCATGCTCTGCCCTTTGTTTCCTGGCTGCATGATTCCTTGAGCCTCAGAACTTTCTGGGTCCTGAATCCTTAAATTCAGTCTAGAAGGATGAGGCGGGTGACCTTCAACAAGGAATCTGTGAGACTCTGCTTTCTCACCTGTCAAATGGAGATAAACACTCCCTCACTTAGGACAAAAATCAAATGAGGCCTCTGACTCTCTGAGGGACAGTGATTTAATCGTCAGTCTCATCTGACAGATCAGGAAGTTACTGAATTTCCCCAAGGTCACGCAACCCCTCTGAGGCAGAGCCACAGACAAAAGCATTCTTAGTCCCCAGGTGCTGTCCTCTTGGGATGAACAGACACCTGCTTGAAATACTTGAAACACCTCATTCTTTCCCAAAGTCCCAAATCTCCCCTGCAATCTCATTCCACCCTTCATTTGTTTACAAGTCTTTGCTTTTCTGACTTAGATAAGGAAAAGGCGAAGCTCCAGTTCAACTCTTTTCCAAACAAGGACATGTTCCGAACCAACTTGAATTAGTGAGGTTTCCCTACTTGTTTTGCCAAATTCTACCTGTTTTTGCTGGATCCCTGTCCCCACCTGGTACAAGAATGGCCACACTGATGGATCAGGTGTGAACACTAAAATCTCAATCATTTTCCCTGTGGCGTCCTGGCCCCAGGCAGGAGTAAGAGAGGGAGGAACCATGTTTCTATGACGTGATTCTGCAATAGTCCTAAATGTCACCTTGGAAGTGGAATATGTTGAGGTGTGGGAAGTCCCAATTCAGCCCCCGGAAAAGCCAGCTGTGCAGGGATTACGGCCTTGTGGTTAAGAGAAGGGACCCTGGTCTCAGATACCCTCACTTCTCCCCTCAGCTTTTTCCTGTTGTGACATGGTTTTGTGCCAGCTCCTAATCTCATTAATCTCAACTGTAAAATGAGGGAGAAAGTGCCAATCCAACCGTAATTGTTTCAACGACTCTTTTCTTACAATGCCAACAAGAGCCTGCCATTCTTTGGGAAAGTATCCCCAGTCTCTGAAGAGGAAATCAAGAAAAGTCTGATTGTGAATATAAAACTATTTCATTCATCAATAAACTTCACTGACTCCCTAGCATGTCCCTCCTAGGATTTGCTCTTTATCCCCATAAAATATTTATTTCTTTTCTTCTGATTAACTTTCTTATCGTTATGGCATTAAAGGAAAAGGTTACATTCAGGTCATCAAATGCCAGTCACTTGAAATCTCTATTTCTTCAAGAAGCTCTTCAAATTAAAAAAAAAAGAGCAAGGACTGGGCAACTTTTTAACTGTAATTATAAAATTATTACTTTAGACTGAGGATTACAGACCAGAGTGCAGAGTCCCTTGAATCTGAGAAGTCTTTAAAGAATTATAAAGGAAGAAATCACTGGACTCTGCTAACCTGGATGATGTTGATAACTTGGCTGAAAGCCCTGGCCTCTAATGGGCTCAGCTGGTCCCTGATAAGTTCATGAGAAATTAAAAGTTCTCAATAGACCGCTAGGTTAGGGCAGGCAAGAAGCCATCCACATTCCATATCAGGCTGCCTGGTTCAAGTCCTGGCTACTCCATTTCCCACCCAGCTTCCTGCTAATGCACACCTTTGGAGACAGCAGTAAGGGCAGGATGGGCTCCTGGCTTCAGCCTTGTCCAGTGCCAGCTGCTGTAGGCATTTAAGGAGTAAACCAGCAAATGGAAGCATTCTCTCTCTCTCTCTCTCTCTCTATCTATCTCTCTCTCTCTCTGCCTTACAATAAAAAAAAAGAAAGAATTAAAAATAAACTGCTGGGCTTTCTTGGGCATGAAACTGACCAAAGATCCCACTACTGGATCTGTTGACTGTTCAGATGCACAGATACAGTGAGGTATTGAAGGGCTGGAAGCCAGTCTGTCTCTCCAAGACAGAGTTGTCACACTTTTTGACAAAGTCTCTTTATAAGTTTTTTTAAAATTGAGCACTCCTACAGTATATGGATATTTATTGGCTTATAAAAATATAGCACTAATACATTAAATGGTGCTCTATGTAAATAGCCGTAGTGGGGTGGAGCCAAGATGGCAGAATAGTGAAGGCACGCACCGATAGTCTGGGAAAATTTAGTTTAATAAAAGTGGAGTTACGGTAGCCTCAGAAAAAGGATCAGGAAAAAATTGCAGAGGAAACTCTTAAGGATCTAGTGGCTGTGACTCAGAGGACCTACTGGGAGAACAGGGTCGCCCACTGCATGGAAGCCGAACCGCGGGAGCCGCAGGGTCTGCGCGCCAGTGCGGGAAGGGGAGTGGATGTGACACAGACACCAGCGGGGAGAGGAGGGACACCCAGGGCTCCGAGTCCACACATCGGCGCTGGAAGGGGAGGTGAGCTCAGTAACCAGAGACATTGGCAGGGAAACAGCAGACAGAATTTTAGAGAGAAGCGGGCTTTGAAGTGGGAAAGTTCACCAGACTGACTACAGGAGAGAAGGAAAAAAAGAAAAAGGGTGGAGGGGTACTGGTACAGACAGGTTTCTCTCTCCGCCAACCTTGCAAGAGACAAAGAGCAAGCCCCACTTGGTATATACATAATAAAAGGGGAGAGCTAAGGCTACAACTCAGTAGCCTAGGCAACCCAGTGGGAGTCCGCAAGAGAAACTGAGCCTGCACAGACTCTTTGGGTAGAAGCCAGAGATCTGAGGCTAAATACCATCAATTCTGCTCAGCCGTGCAGTATTACTTACCTCCTGAATAAAAAATAAAATAAAATAAATAAATAAATAAAAGAGAGATTTACCACACATAACCTGAGGGTGTCACCTTTGCACACCCGTAACCTGGAAGAACCAAGCAGAGCTCTCAGGCCACACCCATCTCAAGCCTCCAAGACTCCTCCAACAGCAGGCAGTCCACTTAACACAGACATAGTATATATAAAAAAAAACTCACAGTGAGGGAAGAAGAATAAACTATGCCAAGCAACAAACACAAGATCAATGATGACACTATGACGCCTCCAAATAAACAAAACACCCCAAGCCAAGATTATGAAGATGATGAGATAGAAGAAATGCAAGATACGGATTTCAAAAAATTTATGATAAGAACATTTAGAAGTTTTCAAAAGCAAATCCTTGAACTACAGAAATCCTTATTGGACAGGATTGAAAATCTCTCTCGCGAAAATGAAATTTTAAGGAAGAATCAAAATGAAACGCAGAAACTAGTAGAACAGGAAAGTGTGATAGTGAAGAGAAATCAAAATGAAATGAAGAGCTCAATAGATCAAATGACAAACACATTAGAGAGCCTTAAAAACAGAATGGGTGAAGCAGAAGAGAGAATATCGGACTTAGAAGACAGAGAACAGGAAAGGATACAGTCAAACCAAAGAAAAGAAGAGGTAATTAGAAATCTAAAAAATATTGTTGGGAATCTAAAGGGTACTATTAAAAAAACCAACATTCGAGTTCTAGGAGTTCCTGAAGGCATGGAGAGAGAGAAAGGATTAGAAGGCCTTTTTAGTGAGATACTTGCAGAGAACATTCCGGGTTTGGAGAAGGACAGAGACATCCTAGTACAGGAAGCTCATAGAACCCCTAATAAACATGACCAAAAGAGATCCTCACCACGACACGTTGTAATTAAACTCACCACTGTGAAACAGAAAGAAAAGATCCTAAAATGTGCAAGAGAGAAACATCATATTACTCTCAGATGATCTCCAATTAGACTCACAGCAGACTTCTCATCAGAAACACTACAGGCTAGGAGGGAATGGCGAGACATAACACAGGTGCTAAGAGACAAAAATTGCCAGCCCAGAATATTATATCCTGCTAAGCTCTCATTTGTGAATGAAGGTGAAATAAAGACCTTTCATAGCAAACAGAAATTGAAAGACTTTGTGGCCACTCGTCCGGCCCTGCAAAAGATACTTAAAGATGTGCTACACTCAGAAACACAGAAACACGGCCATCAATATGAAAGAAGGGAAAGGAAGAACACCTACCAGTAAAATAGCATGGGAAGCTCAAAGCATATATTAGAACTTATCTTTGGCAAATGGCAGGGCAAAGTCACTATGTATCAATAGTCACATTAAACGTAAATGGACTTAACTCTTCAGTTAAAAGACAGTGATTGGCTGACTGGCTTAAGGAACAACACCCAACTATTTGTTGCCTATAAGAAACACATCTCTCTAACAAAGATGCATGCAGACTGAAAGTGAAAGGTTGGAAAAAGATATTCCACGCCAACAGAAACCAAAAAAAAGCAGGTGTAGCCATATTAATATCAGACAAAATAAACTTTAATACAAAAACTGTTAAGAGAGACAAAGAGGGACACTATATAATGATTAAGGGTTCAATTCAACAGGAAGATGTAACTATTATAAATGTATATGCACCTAATTACAGGGCACCGGTCTATTTAAAAGATATTGTGGGGAGCAACCCGGACTGGACTGAGTTACTGGAATTAAGACTTATTCTATGCATCTGCTCTCCCACAATATGGTGCTGAGAAGGGAGAGACAGCTTCTGCACAGCTGCCTCCAGTTCAACCAATAGGCAGCAGGACCTGCTCCTGATTGGAGGAGAGCAGCGTACTCGGCGTGTGGGCAGCTGAGTTAGGATTGGTGGAGGAGGACTATAAAGGAGGAGAGAGACGGCATGCACCAGGAACATCTAAGGGGAACACCTGTGCAGCCCCCGAGAGAGCCGGCCGGCGGTGTGCCGCTCCCCCGCGGAAGTGGGGAATGTGGCAGGGGGAACCGCCCTTCCACGGAGGTGGAAGGGTCAGTAGCCAACCCGGGAAAAACCAGCAGCAAACCCGGGGAGGGCCGAGCAGACAAAAGAACAGCGCAGAGTCCTGTGTCGTTCCTCTACAAAGACGGGGAGCGACATAATGGTGCCGTGACTCAGATATGAAGCCTAGGCAGGGTTTAGTGTCGTTCCTCCATGAAGAGGGGGAGCGACAGATATGTTAAGGGACTTAAAGGGAGACTTAGATTCCAATACAATAGTACTGGGGGACTTCAATATTCCACTCTCAGAAATAGACAGATCATCCGGACAGAAGATCAACAAGGAAACAGCAGATTTAATCAACACTATTGCCCAAATGGACCTAACAGATATCTACAGAACTTTCAATCCAACATCTAAAGACTTTACATTCTTCTCAGCAGTGCATGGAACCTTCTCTAGGATTGATCACATACTAGGCCATAAAGCAAGTCTCAGCAAATTTGAAAGAATTAGAATCATACCATGCAGCTTCTCAGACCACAGCGGGATGAAGCTGGAAATTAGCAACTCAGGAAACCCCAGAAAGTATGCAAACACATGGAGACTGAACAACATGCTCCTGAATGAACACTGGGTCATTCAAGAAATGAAAAGAGAAATCAAAAACTTTCTGGAAGTAAATGAGGATAACAACAAAACATATCAAACTTATGGGATACGATAAAAGCAGTATTGAGAGGCAAGTTTATAGCAATAGGGGCCTATATCAAGAAATTGGAAAGGTACCAAATAAATGAGCTTTCAGCGCATCTCAAGGACCTAGAAAAACTGCAGCAAACCAGACCCAAATCTAGTAGCAGAAGAGAAATAATTAAAATCAGAGAAGAAATTAACAGGATTGAATCCAAAAAAAAAACATTACAAAATATCAGCCAAGCGAAGAGCTGGTTTTTTGAAAAAATAAACAAAATTGACACCCCATTGGCCCAACTAACTAAAAAAACAAAAGACCCAAATCAATAAAATCAGAGATGAAAAAGGAAACATAACAACAGACACCACAGAAATAAAAAGAATCATCAGAAATTACTACAAGGACTTGTATGTCAGCAAACAGGAAAATCTATCAGAAATGGATAGATTCCTGGACACATGCAATCTACCTAAATTGAACCATGAAGACATAGAAAACCTAAATAGACCCATAACTGAAACAGAAATTGAAACAGTAATAAAGGCCCTCCCAACAAAGAAAAGCCCAGGACCAGATGGATTCACTGCTGAATTCTAACAGACATTTAAAGAAGAACTAATCCCATTTCTTCTCAAACTATTCAGAACAACCGAAAAAGAGGGAGTCCTCCCAAATTCTTTCTATGAAGCCAGCATCACCTTAATCCCTAAGCCAGAGAAAGATGCAGCACTGAAAGAAAATTATAGACCAATATCCCTGACGAACATAGATGCAAAAATCCTCAATAAAATTCTCGCCAACAACACATCAGGAAAATCATCCTCCCAGACCAAGTGGGATTTATCCCTGGTATGCAGGGATGGTTCAACATTCGCAAATCAATCAATGTGATTCACCACATTAACAGACTGCAGAAGAAAAACCATATGATTATCTCAATAGATGCAGAGAAAGCATTCGATAAAATTCAACACCCTTTCATGATAAAAACTCTAAGCAAATTGGGTATAGAAGGAACATCCCTCAATATAATCAAAGCAATTTATGAAAAACCCACGGCCAGCATCCTATTGAATGGGGAAAAGTTGGAAGCATTTCCACTGAGATCTGGTACCAGACAGGGATGCCCACTCTCACCACTGCTATTTAACATAGTTCTGGAAGTTTTAGCCAGAGCCATCAGACAAGAAAAAGAAATCAAAGGAATACAAATTGAGAAGGAAGAAGTCAAACTATCCCTCTTTGCAGACGATATGATTCTTTACTTAGGGGACCCAAAGAACTCTACTAAGAGACTATTAGAACTCATAGAGGAGTTTGGCAAAGTGGCAGGATATAAAATCAATGCACAAAAATCAACAGCCTTTGTATACACAAGCAATGCCATGGCTGAGAAAGAACTGCTAAGATCAATCCCATTCACAAGAGCTACAAAAACAATCAAATACCTTGGAATAAACTTAACCAAGGACGTTAAAGATCTCTACGATGAGAATTACAAAATCTTAAAGAAAGAAATAGAAGAGGATACCAAAAAATGGAAAAATCTTCCATGCTCATGGATTGGAAGTATCAACATCATCAAAATGTCCATTCTCCCAAAAGCAATTTATAGATTCAATGCAATCCCAATCAAGATACTGAAGACAGCCGGCGCCGTGGCTCACTAGGCTAATCCTCCGCCTAGCGGCGCCGGCACACCGGGTTCTAGTCCCGGTCGGGGCGCCGGATTCTGTCCCGGTTGCCCCTCTTCCAGGCCAGCTCTCTGCTGTGGCCAGGGAGTGCAGTGGAGGATGGCCCAGGTGCTTGGGCCCTGCACCCCATGGGAGACCAGGAAAAGCACCTGGATCCTGGCTCCTGCCATCGGATCAGCGCAGTGCGCCGACCGCAGCGCACCGGCCATGGCGGCCATTGGAGGGTGAACCAACGGCAAAGGAAGATCTTTCTCTCTGTCTGTCTCTCTCACTGTCCACTCTGCCTGTCAAAAAAAAAAAAAAAAAAAAGATACCGAAGACATTCTTCTCAGATCTAGAAAAAATGATGCTGAAATTCATATGGAGGCACAAGAGAACTCGAATAGCTAAAGCAATCTTGTACAACAAAAACAAAGCCGGAGGCATCACAATACCAGATTTCAGGACATACTACAGGGCAGTTGTAATCAAAACAGCATGGTTCTGGTACAGAAACAGATGGATAGACCAATGGAACAGAATTGAAACACCAGAAATCAACCCAATCATCTACAGCCAACTTATATTTGATCAAGGATCTTAAACCAATTCCTGGAGTAAGGTCAGTCGATTCAATAAATGGTGCTGGGAAAACTGGATTTCCACGTGCAGAATCATGAAGCAAGACCCCTACCTTACACCTTACACAAAAATCCACTCAACATGGATTAAAGACCTAAATCTACGACCTGACACCATCAAGTTATTAGAGAACATTGGAGAAACCCTTCAAGATATTGGCACAGGCAGAGTTTCTGGAAAAGACCCAGGAGGCACAGGCAGTCAAAGCCAAAATCAACTATTGGGATTGCATCAAATTGAGAAGTTTCTGTACTGCAAAAGAAACAGTCAGGAGAGTGAAGAGACAACCGACAGAATGGGAAAAAATATTTGCAAACTATGCAACAGATAAAGGGTTAATAACCAGAATCTACAAAGAGATCAAGAAACTCCACAAAAACAAAACAAACAACCCACTTAAGAGATGGGCCAAGGACCTCAATAGACATTTTTCAAAAGAGGAAATCCAAATGGCCAACAGGCACATGAAAAAATGTTCAAGATCACTAGCAATCAGGGAAATGCAAATCAAAACCACAATGAGGTTTCACCTCACCCCGGTTAGAATGGCTCACATACAGAAATCTACCAACAACAGATGCTGGCGAGGATGTGGGGAAAAAGGGACACTAACCCACTGTTGGTGGGAATGCAAACTGGTCAAGCCACTATGGAAGTCCGTCTGGAGATTCCTCAGAAACCTGAAGATAACCCTACCGTTCAACCCAGCCATCCCACTCCTTGGAATTTACCCAAAGGAATTTAAATTGGCAAACAAAAAAGCGGTCTGCACCCTAATGTTTATTGCAGCACAATTCACAATAGCCAAGACCTGGAACCAACCTAAATGCCCATCAACAGTAGACTGGATAAAGAAATTATGGGATATGTACTCTTTAGAATACTATACCGCAGTAAGAAACAACGAAATCCAGTCATTTGCAACAAAATGGAGGAATCTGGAACACATCATGCTGAGTGAAATAAGCCAATCCCAAAGGGACAAATACCAGATGTTCTCCCTGATCGGTGACAACTGACTGAACACCAAAAAGGAAACCTGTTGAAGTGAAATGGACACTCTGAGAAATGGTGACTTGATCAGCATAGCCCTGACTGTTAATGAACAACTTAACACATTATCACTCTTAGTATTTTTTTGTCTGTTCTACTTGATACGACTGGTTTAATTCTGTAATTAATACACAGTTATTCTTAAGTGTTGAAATTTAACTGAAATGTGATCCCTGTTAAACATAAGAGTGGGAATAAGAGAGGGAAGAGATGTACAATTTGGGACATGCTCAAGCTGACTTTCCCAAATGGTAGAGTTAGAAACATACCAGGGGATTCCAATTCAATCCCATCAAGGTGGCATGTACCAATGCCATCTCACTAGTCCAAGTGATTAATTTCAGTTCACAATTGATCATAATGAAAGGACTAAGAGTCAAAGGGATAACATAAACAAGTCTAGTACCTGTTAATACTAACCGATAGAATAAATAAAGGGGAGAATGATCCAACATGGGAAGCGAGATACACAGCAGACTCATAGAATGGCAGATGTCCTAAACAGCACTCTGGCCTCAGAATCATCCCTAAAGCCATTCGGATCCGGCTGAAAAGCCCATGAGAGTATTTCAGGCATGGAAAGCCAAGACACTCTGGCAAAAAAAAAAAAAAAAAAAAAAAAAAAAAAAAAAAAAAAAAAACCCTAAATGAAAAGATCTCTGTGAGTGAGATCCCAGTGGAAAGAACAGGTCTTCAAAGAAGGAGGTACCTTTCTCTGAAGGGAGGAGAGAACCTCCTCTTTGACTATGACCTTGTCTAAATAAGATAAGAGTCGGAGAACTCAAAAGGCTTCCATAGCCTTGGAAACTCATGACTGGAGCAGAGGGAGATTACTGATGCCATAAACAGGAGTGTCAATTTGTAAAGTCAACAACAGGAGTCACTGTGTACTCACTCCTCATGTAGGATCTCTGTCCTTAATGTGCTGTACATTGAGATTTAATGCTATAACGAGTACTCAAACAGTATATTTCACTTTGTGTTTCTATGTGGGTGTAAACTGTTGAATTCTTTACTTAATGTATACTGAACTGATCTTCTGTATATATAGAAAATTGAAAATGAATCTTGATATGAATGGAAGGGGAGAGGGAGCGAGAAAGGGGAGGGTTGCGGGTGGGAGGGAAGTCATGGGAGGGTGGGGGAAGCCAGTGTAGTCCATAAGCTGTACTTTGGAAATCTATATTCATTAAATAAAAGTTTAAAAAAATAGCAGTAGCATATTAAACATTACACAAAGTTTTCTGAATAAGACATAATAAAATATGGAAGGCCTAAAAAAAAAAAAAATAAATAAATAAATAAAAAATATGAAAGGCCTGCCATTTTCTCTATACATCCATGTAGATATTTTAAGCACCCTTTGAGGCAATGGCTCTCAAACTTCAAGTGACCAAGAATAACCCAGAGAACTTGTTTAATATGAATGTTACCTAGGCCCTCACTCTAGTTTTGATTCTATCATCCTTGAATCCCCTTATACAGAGGAATAAAATGTCAATGGCTTACCTAAGATCACACAGCTAGTATGTGATAGGACAGGGGTTTGAGCATAGATCTGGGTGATTCCAAAGCTTGGATTGTTGACCACCAAGTATATTGCTTCCAAAATAAGTCACTAAAATTTATTGAACCTCTACCATGAGCCAAACACTTGACTGGACACCTCACTTAGAAAAATCTCTAATACTCAGAACATGCCTGTGTTTGTAGAGATGTGACTCTCAGTCCACAAATTCTGAACAACAAATGAGTTTCTTTTCCATAACCCATCTGAATGATGCACCCTATACCCCTATTTTCAGACCTTCCTGGGTTGTTTCTCTGTATCACCCAACCCTTAGTGATGCTGTAGATCTTGAGCAGGCTTGGGGTTGGAGGGTAAGCAGCTCTTCCTCTGTCATCAGACCACATAGGCAGTCAGTGGGGAGGTGGGGGGGGTGGGTGAGAGCATGCTCTCATCAACATGTCGGCACCAGAAGTTCACTATGCTTCCACGCTGGGTACATCTTCGGCTATGTGCCCACACACACACACCCATTTCTTCTCTGGGCTCCTCCCTTCTATCTGGTTTCCAGGAAGCAAGGGACTGTTCCTTCTGCTCTCAGACCCATGAACCAATCTCTCCCTCCTCCACACCTGCAAAACCCAGTAGATTGTCTTTCTAGTAATGGAAAGGTAGGGGTGTCCTTCTCCCTTCAACACATTCTAGCCTTTGCCCAACTTTTCAGTTTAGAATTTACTTGCTGTGAGAGCCACTGTTTCAAGGAAATAAAATATTTGCAAACTTCTTTCTATCTTGTCCCATTTAAAGTGGGAGGGAGTGCAAGGGGAATAGGTTGAGAGGATAAGTTGACATTGCAAAGTATTGTCTCAGACACATACCATCCCATTTTAGAGCTAAGGAGATAGAACTCATGAAGGTTATGCAATGTTTTACAGAACCGGCAGTGGTAGACTCAGGGTCGCCAGGCTCTGGAAACGTCTGACTGTATGAAAGCCTCTCTGCTTCCCTCCCAGCAATCTCCCTGGTCAGGTTCAAGGAAACTCAACAGAGCCTGGGCATTAAAACCACTACAGAGGCCAGCGCCGCGGCTCACTAGGCTAATACTCTGCCTGTGGTGCCGGCACACCGGGTTCTAGTCCCAGTTGGGGCGCCGGTTCTGTCCCGGTTGCCCCTCTTCCAGGCCAGCTCTCTGCTGTGGCCAGGGAGTACAGTGGAGGATGGCCCAAGTGCTTGGGCCCTGCACCCCATGGGAGACCAGGAGAAGCACCCAGCTCCTGCCATCGGATCAGCGCGGTGTGCTGGCCGAAGTGCACCATCGGAGCGGCCATTGAGGGGTGAACCAACGGAAAAGGAAGACCTTTCTCTCTGTCTCTCTCTCTCTCACTGTCCACTCTGCCTATCAAAGAAAAAAAAAGCCACTACAGAGAGGCAGAACCTGGTGATGGGAGAGGCAGGAAGAGCTGGAGTAGAGGGAGCAGCAGTCAGCACCCCTGCAAAGGGACAGCCAGCCACTCCTTGTCATTTCCCAGGAGAGCCCCACCAGCTTGAGTTGGCATGAGATGGTGGCAGAGGAATCTGGGGTGGGACAAGTAAAGAAGTTAAAAGAACTACAGCAACTCAGAAGGCCTCTTCCTGGATGGAAAGTGGTAAGAAAGTGTATTCTACCTACAGAAACATCTTTGAGGGGTTGGGATTTTCCAGGAACTTGGATTCGCTGGTGCCTTGTGCTGAGTCAATCTGATTGATTCACTTGTGTATCTCAACTGCCTTGAACAGGACCTAGCACATGGTAGGCATACAAATACATATAGAAGAGATGAACAAACTTTAAGTAGGACTAGGGATCCAAGGAATATCACAAGAGCCAGACACAATAGCATCCCTCTACCTGGGTTTTTACTTCTCACTTGGAGTACTGATTAACCGAAGAAGGAAATCCTGTGTTTACTCTCAGGTCATCTTCACATGGGGCTCTGAGCAAGGACATCTTTGCTTCTCCATCAGCTCCTTCTTAACACTGAGGTTGAGAATTCTCTGCCCCCTTTTCATCTGTAGAAACGTGGCCACAACACACTTCATCTCCAGGCCTTAGCAATTTCCCTGAACTCAATAGAAAATGGATTCTCCAGGGAGCTCTCAGCATGGGAGGACCCTTCCTTTCTCTTTGGGCTTAGCTTGCAATCTGAATACCACCGCCAGGCTCCCATCCCCCTCCCCCCTCTGCAGTGCTGTCAGAGGGAGACTTGGGCAACCTACCTCTGACCTTTGACAGAAGGTCCAAACACAGCCCATTAACTTTAAATTGATTAATTCAGAACTATGACCTTGGCCCAGGAAGGTACATGAAAAGGTATTTTATTTTCGAAACGTATCAGGATAAACAGCACTTTTGTAAACCCATCTTTTTTGTAGTAGGTGCAGTCAGAGCCGGGGTTGGGGGCAAAAAGGAAACTGGATAACATGTGGAGAGGTTAATTATTAATGGACAGACTTCCCTGACAAAGTATCAATAGGCATTCTGGTCTCTTTAGCTCCAGAAATTAGCAAGAAGACCTCGGACCCTGAGTGAGACAGGAGGAATGGGAAGTCCCCTGTGTGTCCCCATTTTCTTGGCTGTATGCATCTTGATCCAATCAAGTACCCATGGACAAAGCCTAAGACCAGGTAAGAGCCTGTCTTCTTTCAGAGATGGGCATGGATTTTCCTTTTTAAATGTGCATCACAAAGAATCCAAGAGTTTCTGTGGGGGACACAGCTTGCTCTGGGGCATACCAGGTGATTCTGTTGGGAGTATCACAGGTTCCCAGGACGCACAGAAGTTGGCAAGCAGGATTCAAGTGCCAGAAAACCACTCTGGGAATAGAAGTCTTCTCCAAGTACCTGTGATTGGCAGTGAAATCTCTCATGTATCTGATTCTCAGAGTCATGCTGAAAGAGTTTCAGAGTTAATTTGGCATCTAATTTGCAATTGCAAAGCACAGCTTGCCCTGAAATTCTCCATCTTGCTGGAATTATCTCATTGCCTGGCTCTCTCAGTAAAGACTTACGAGAGTCCTATTTCCAGGCAGGTCTACAGTAGTGAAATCATTGCACATTTTCTAGACTTTATTTTCCTGCCAAAGTTTAACTGAATAGTTCAACAGCTGTCCCGCCTGTTTGTCTGGAAGTCCTCAGGTTCTATTGATAGCAAAAGACAGATCCAAATGCTCCATCAGGTAGGTGGAGTCCAGTTTTCTAGCTAAGCAGGACCAATAAAAGATGAGTGTGAAGTTAACTGAACTATTTGGCCTAAGTTGGCAGGTGTTTCGGACTTTGTTTTTGCGCCAATTAGTGAGGAGCTAGTAATTCTACTATGCCTCAATGGAGCTAAAAATTTTGAAAATCAAGATTTTACTAAAAGGGAATGTACCTGAAAATCAGAAACTTTTCCCCCTATTAAAAAAAAGGTTGTTTCTTTGTATTTGGCTGTTATTTCCTTTCCTAGGTCAACTAATAGCTCATTAGCAGTATGAAGGGTCTTCAAAAAAATTCATAGAAAATGCGTATTATGAAAAACTATGCACAGATTTCTTTATTTTTACATCAGAATAAACAACTTTTAATTCAATTTTTCTATGAACTTTGGAAGAATCTTCATTAATTATTACCACTTGCTGAGCATTGTGTATGCCAAGCACTATGCTAATTATTTTACATACATCATCTCATTAATAAAGTCATGCTCAAAACTGGCCTTTCCACAATAATTTAGAGACATGTGGGCAAAGATGCTGATGATTTTTATTCCTGTGTACACAATGATTTTGCTACAGGGCCTTCCCTGTCCTTTGGCCCAGAATAATGGTTATTTCCTTAGTTTTTACTGCAATATTAAAATATAACAAACATCTTTAAAAAGATCCAATGAATTTTCACAAATGGAATCAGCACCCCAGAGCCTTGTATACCCCTGGAGCTTCAGCATATATTATTTTGCCTTTGACAAGGCATTTCATTAATGGACTGTTCTCCTGTGCCTGGCTTTTTTCCTTCAATGTTAAGTTGGTGAGAGTTCCCGTGCATTTCTGTGTAGTTGTAGCTCATTCATTTGTATTGCTGGCATATTCTGTTGTGTGACTATAGCACAGTTCCTTTGTCGATTCTTCTACTGATTGGTCCTGTTTTTACAAGAGACTTGGGGCTTCCAAGCCCCTCAGTGCCAAGACAGAGGTTGAAGGGAAGGACCTTCCTCCAGGCGTCTGAGTATTGTCCAGATCTTTCTCAAAAATTTCATTGTCCTGGTCAGCCTGCTGGTTTACCTGGCTCCTGGTTAATCTAGAAGTTGAGGGAAGTGGCCATGATTAGAGGAAGGAGTCCTCAGGAAAGAGGATGAGAGTCGGGAGGCATTTTGTTCCCTGGAAAGCAGAATCTCTGAGCAGATTTCTTTCGGCAAGGAATGGGGACAGATCTGTGTGTGTGGCTGGTGTAACGTCCTCCTGGGGACACTTCGGGGACACTGGAATCCCATAGCAGAACTCTTGGCAGATGAGGGCCGATGCCCCTGGTTCTCACCAGGAGTGGTTTCACCTCTCCAGGGACAGTGGGCAAGGTCTGGAGACATCCTTGGCTGTCACAATCCATCTCATGATGACAGGCCAAGGATGCTGCTAAACCTCCTGCAATGCACACAACAATCCCTCGCAACAACAAATTACCTGGCCCCCAAGGTGAAGAGGATTGAGACGCAGAAATTATGGTCTACACCATGGTCGAGCTCCAACTGTCACTCATCAAGAAAGTACTCCCATAAAGGGCCCTTCCCCATTAACTTCATCCCTCTCAGCCTACTTCTTTCAAATATTATCAATAGCATTTTACTAATGCACTCACTACTGCACTGTGCATTGTGTATGTGCCAGGCACTACACAAACATCTTATCTCCTCCTCATTGTGTGGTCAAGTAAGCCAGCTGTTAAGTGACTTGCTGGAGACTCCACAGCTGGCCAGGACAGGCAGGAAGAAATACATGGAGCCCCAGCCTTTCTACTGCAGCTACAACCCTCTCCATCATGCCCAGGCCCGGTGATCTGACACTCAGAGGCCCCTAGAAAACTATTCTGCTCAGATCCTGTCACAGGGAGGTAGGTTCAGACACTTGTCCCTGCCCTTCCACACCAAGGGGGATGGGATACAGTGAGTTTCTTGAACCTCTTCTGACACAGAGCTACTGTCACCCTTATGCCCACACATCTGAGACCCAGGTCCACTCCAATGATGTGGCCACCAGAGGCAATTCTGCTCCAGATGGCAGCTGCTGCTTCCAGGCATGGGAAGGCCCCCTGTTCCAGACATCAGCTCTGCTGCTCACAGGTGCCTTCCCCTCCCGTCACATTAGGCACAGCTTCCAAATTCTAGAAGTAACAAGACATACACTCAGTCACTCATTAATGTAATAGGCATGCTTAATACGTTCAGTAAGCTTCTACCGAATATAGGGGATTTCAAAAACTTCTTGGGTATAGTTTATTTTGGTGCAAAAAATCTGAAATTCATGCACCCAAGAGGCCTTAGAAAAGTTCATGGAAAATGCATGATGAAAAAACTGCATAGCTTTTAAAAATTATTTTCCAGTAAAATTAACTCCTCTTCTGATTACATTTTCCACACTCTTTTAAGTACCCTTGTGGAAAGCAATATACATTAGTGTAATTCAAGAGTTCTGGTCAAGAACATATTTACTTTCTTAAAAAAGTATTGAGGGGCAGGCATTGTGGTGCCCACTTCCCATAGCAAGTGCTTGATTCAAGTCCCAGCCATTCCTTGCTTCCAATCTAGCTTTCTGCTAATGCATCTAGGAGACAATGGAAGATGGCCTGTGTACTAGTGTTCCTGCCACCCATGAGGGAGACCCAGATTAAGTTTCTGACTCCTGATTCCCGTCTGCCCTATCCCTGGCTGTAGCAAGCATTTGGGCAGTGAATCATTGTATGGAAGACCTATCTCTGTGTCTCTCCCTATTACACTGCCTTTCAAATACATTAATGCATTAAAAAAATTATTGAGGAGAACTTTTTTGTGTGACATACAACTATTCACTTTTATCATATTACAAATTAAAACTGAGAAATCTTACAAATGTGTTAATGCTGTTAAATATAACAATAACCAAGCCATTGCATATTAACATAGCACAATTTTATGAGAAATAACTTACATTTTCCAAATAATAACAAAAATAAGTCAAAAGAGTGACACTGTTTTCCAAAGAAATTTTTCAAAATATCTTTCATATCTGGCTTAATAGAAGACAGCTAGATCCCCTTGTCTGTTTCTACATTCAATCTGTTATATGTTGCTTTATTTGATGTACATGAAGAAAACCTTCCTCCCCCATAAGAAAAAGGGGGGACAGCCTTGGCAATCCCCTGGCACCTCGAGCCACACGCTGAGAACCCCTGCAACTGTGCAGCAGGCACCTATATGTGTAGACTCCACAGCCTACCCTTGCCCTGCATGACCTCACTGTCCCATCAGGGTGGACCAGGCTATGGAGTTGGCAGCTGTATGCCCTGGAAGTAGAGATTAGGGATCATTGTCGGGAGACAATTTAAATACAACAATAAAACTAAAATTTGGTCTGCCTTTTATTATCACAATTCTAAACAACACTAGTGATCAAAACAAAGTTCCATCCAGAAAAAAAAAAATGGGTTTTTGGTATAAGTTCTCTACAACTTCTGTGGTTATTGTTGAGGTTTTTGTTAATAGATATAAATGTCAAATTATCATAGTCTTATTATTTAACATCTAAGACACATTGAGATCTACACTAACGCTGATTTAGAGAACTCCCTGTTATAAAGTCAGCCCTGGCACTCACAGACTCAGTGACACATGCTCGCTGCAAGAGTAAGTGTGTGACGGCTCAGAATTTGCTTGTGCATGTCTGTGTCTCTAACCCCATGGATACTGAACACCTATTGGTGCTTTTAAATAGTGGCTTTGAAATGAAATGTGATAGGGTAGTGATTATTGAGACAAAAAAAAAAAAAAACACACACACACACACAGAACTTGGGCTACTTCGATTCTATCATCCCAGGTAGCTGCCTTAGAGTTTTTATTTGTGTTTAAAATGCAAAGCAGTTACACAGATTATTAAGTGTGAGGTATAGCATTTTGTTTGGGAAGTAAAACTGTGGGTTCATAATGGAAATATTTGTGCTGCAATTGAGAGTGTTAAAATTGAAATTGTTTCTTCTTTAAGCTATTCACTGTTTTAAAACTGAAGAACAAATCAAGAAAATAGTGATGCTTACCAATTTTTCCATAAATATTCTTGGAAATAATGCTGCCTTAAAGAGCAGAGGGGTAGGAAAATGAGCTGTTCTGTGCGTCAAACAGAAGACATGAAGTATTCTAAGTCATGAAGTCTAACAAAGGAGCTAAGATACATGTATATGTTCTTCTCAACCAGAACATGGAATGTGATGAGTCCCACTACAGAGGAGGGGGTAGAGTGACAGAGTCCACTTTCAAGGGTCGGGTCCAGAGAAAGCTCTTGAGAGGATCTTTTGAGCAGGGTCTTATGGGACAAAAGAACAAGGTTGTCCTGAGCAGGAGCACAGGTACAGCGCTAATAAAGTGCTTGTGTTTTTCAAATCCAAACACCTTCCAAAAATAGGCCATCTGGAAGAAAAAAAAAGAAGAAGAAGAAAATAACAGGAAGGTGTTGATAACACTGGTTAGATTGCAACCAACTGGAAACAACTCCAATGCCCAACAATAAACTATAAAAGATGAGGTGGCCAGCTCTTGCTAAGTCCACCTTTAAACCATCATCACTTTAAATGCCTACTGCTAGAAGTTCCAGAAACCTCTGAGCATGACAATGGCTGGGGTTCAGAAATAAAAGGCGTGTTGCTGGCCCTTACACACTCATAGTTCAACAGCAGGGATCTCACCCTAGCATAGGAGGTGGCTTTAGGAGCATCCTGAAGTCTGCAGAGCTGGTGCACAGGGCCCTGCGTATGTGCGTTTTGACTGCTGGAACACACAGTATAACTTTTGGCCAATTATCAAAGCGACTTGTGATGTCCAAAAATGTTCAATAACAATTGGTCTTATGGTTTTAAAACTAAGTATAAGGAAATCTTATATGCATGAAGGGAGAGGAAAAAAATAAGACTAAATAGCCTACGCATTGAATCATAATTGAAAAAAACCATGCACCTGTATATTTCTAGAGACCAGAAGTGTATTTAGAGAGATCTGTGAACATGAAGGGTATTTTTTAAGTATTTAAATGTACAAGAATCATAAAATAAAAGATGTTGAGTAGCTGCCATCAGATTGGTCCTGGATTTGCCATCCCAAGAGGGCCCCTGGGGAAGAGATCTTGCCATGTTCCTTCAGTCCTGTCACTTCCAGTTCTCCTGTTATGCTCAGCTGGGCTGAGCCAGTGCCTTGGCACGGCCTGCAAATCCCTGACAGGCCTCCACCATCACAAGGAACTTCACTCATGAGATGCAACTCATTCACCCAGATTGGAATCAAAGGCAGGCCAAGGCCCAGAATTCCAACCAAACCCTATCTTTTTGCTGCTAGAGACCCTCCCATCCACTGCCAATCTTTCTGGCTCCTCTGCCAAGCAGGCATGGCATGCTCCCGAGGTGTTCACCACTGAGACAGCCCTCTGTGCACCTGTCACAAGGACCTAGGACTTAAGCCAACAATCTTTCACTCTGGGCCTGTAAATAGTCCAGAGAGGAACTGCAGGGCTGATTGCTGGTGGAATAAGGCCTGTAAAGGAGCCTGAGCACAACAATCACCAAGTGAGTGCCCAGGCAAAAGCCAGCTGGGAACCCAGTGCCTAAATCCCCACCATGTTTCCACGCCAGTGGTCACGATGCTGCAAGGCATGCTGGGTATTCACAGGCAACTCAGAAGGGAAAGACTAGCCTGGATTTTTGGCCTGGTCCCCAGGCAGACAAGTCTCAATTACCTTACCCAAGAGGATGTGACCATCAACCTCAGCACTGGCGGGGGTGGGGGAGTCCCTGACACCCACTGGGTCTACACAGGGCAGAGGCACAGTGATTCTCACAGTCAGGAAGATGGCTGTGCCCTGGTTCCAAGGAGGAAGGGTCCCTCCAAGCCAAAAGTTGGGATCTGTCCCATCAGGGAAAAGGGCTAGCCAGGGGCAGGCAGGAGAGCTGGATGCCTACCAAGCAGGCTGGGGACCTTGGCTGAACATCAGTCCCCGTGTAAGAGCCAGACAACGGGCCGAACCTGCTCTGTCCCACAGAGTATGTGAGCCAGCTGCGGTTATGTTGGGCCATGGAGTCTCCTGCACCAAGCATGGGACCTATGAGGAGGCAAACTCTGGCCTCAGAAAAGGTGCAGCCCTCAGATGTGGCCACAAGGGAGCACAGTGGCATCTCGGGACCTTCAGGGTTCCAGGAGAGGGTTCTGGGGCTTGGGCAGTCCGAGTTTCTGGATGACCAAGAGCGGTTAGCTAACCTCCCTTTCCTCTGTTTGACTCTATTTCTAGAAACACACATGGTTCTGATGTTGCTGTAATGGGGCCGGGGTACAGGAAGGGTGTAGTTGGGGAAAAGTGGAGAGGATCAAACGCAGGGATAGGGGCCTCCTTGTCTGACCACAACATTTTCATCTCCAGGTCAGTGCACACAAATTCAAGTTCAGGGGCCTGGTGAACTAAACCGTGGCACCACTGTTCAATGCAGAGTTGTGTGACCATGGAAAATCGTTCTCCTGAATGCATGTGGGTGGCAACAGTGACTGTTAGTGTTTATGTTTCAACATAAAGTGGGGAGAATGTGATATACCTCCTTGTATGTGTCCTGTGATCACAAACATGTGGGGGTAGGTGAGTTTGAGACAAGGATATTGGCAGAAAACGTAAAAAAAAAAAAAAAGACTTCAACTGAGTTTATATCTAAGCTTTTTTCCCTTTCATACTTTATGTGATGGTATAATAGTGTATGTATATGGTATATTTAATTACTATTTGACTAATTTAGAAGTAATTTTACTTCAAAATGCTAAGATGAATGGACTTGACTAGAACACAGTTCTGGAACTTCCATATGCAGCAGAAACTCCCAGAAGTGCTGACTAAATAATGTTTCTGGGGCCCACCTGTAGTTTACATTCAATAGGCCTGAAGTAGACCTCAAAATTGGCATTTCTAAAGAGTTCCCAAGAGATACTGCTGGCCTGAAGACCACAGAGATGCTTAAGATTCTACCTGGGACACCTGCATCCCATATCAGAGTGCCTGGGTTCAAGCATAGTACCACTTTCAACTTCAGCTTTCTGCTAATACACACCCTGGGAGGCAGCAGGTGATGGCCCAAATACTTGGGTCCCAGCCACTCATGAGGAGATCCAGACTGAGTTTCAGGCTCCTGGCTGTGGCCTGACACAGCCCTAGGTGTTGTAGGCATTTAGAAAGTGAACCAGCAGATGGAAGATCAAGCTCTCTCTCCATTTCAAATAAATTTTAAAATAAATAAATAAAAATTAAAAAGGTTAATGGCAAGAACGTTGGGTCTCTCAACATTCAGGCTAGGCACTTCTCACAGAAGCAGCACAAGCCTCCAGGGAAAACCTGGTTTCATGTCTAGCTGCCTGGGGTGGGGTTGGGAGGCAGGAGCCAACATCTTTTGTTTCTGGATAGTGACCTCTCTCTGAAGTGTCTATAACTCAAATGATATTTTTATTTATTTTATTTTTTAAAAGATTTTATTTATTCTACTTGAAAGTCAGAGTTACACAGAGAGAGAAGGAGAGGCAGAGAGAGAGAGAGGTCTTCCATCTGCTGGTTCACTCCCCAGATGGCTGCAATGACCGGAGCTGCACTGATCTGAAGCCAGGAGCCAAGAGCTTCTTCCTGGTCTCCCATGTGGGTGCAGGGACCCAAGGACCTGGACCATCTTCCACTGCCTTCCCAGCCCACAGCAGAGAGCAGAATTGGAAGTGGAGCAGCCGGGTCTCAAACCGGCGCCCATATGGGATGCCAGCGCTTCAGGCCAAGGCATTAACCCACTGCGCCACAGCGCTGGCCCCCAAATGATATTTTTAAAACCAAGGTATTTGTGAAAACTCTATTATTTCAAAAGTTTTTTAAATTGGTTCCTGAAATGAAGAAAAATTTCCCAAGCTGAGGCTTACTTGTAATTAGTAGAAAAATAGTCACTGCAGCAGCTAATTAACCATCCACGCTGAACCATTCCTTGGCAGGCCTAAAAATATGATTAAAAGAATTCTTTTCCTATGAGCCAGGCATCGCCAGAGCAGGGCAGAGCCTGTGGCTCTCAGTTCACTGGGACCAGCCTCTCTGTGACTGCAAAAAGCTTTCCAGGAGTGTTCCAGGTTCCTTGTCCCAAGGAAAACCAAAATACTGGGAAAAAAGATATTGCATTACACTCAGATAGGACAAGATCGACAGCAGCAAACGACTGCATTGATGACGTGTGTGCTGTGCACTAGGCTCCACAATCACACAGAACTGATTCCCTAAGGACTCAAAAGTGAAACATCATTCACCAAGGAGCTCCACCTGACATGGTCTCCTGATTCTACGGCGTCTGTGTGTTGGGAGGTGGGGGCATAATTTCAATACAACACGAGAAGAATGCAAGGTGTTTGTCTAGTGATTAAGACTCTGATTAAGATTCCCACATCCTATACCAGAGCACCTGGTGCAATGCCCGCCTCCTACTCCTGACTCCAGCTTCCTGCTAATGCAGACTCTGGGAGGCAGCATTGATGCTCAAGTGACTGGGGTCCTGCCACCCATGTGGGAGATCTAGATTAAGTTCCTGGCTCCCAGTTTCAGTCCCAGCCATTTGGTCACTTGGGGAGTGAACCATTGGCTGGCTGGGAGAGTTCTTGTTTTCTCTCTCTCTCAAATTAAAAAGTTGGGGGGGGGGCAGCATGTTAAGCCACTGCTTGGGATACCCATTTACCATATTGGAGTCTCTGGTTGGAGTTTCAGTTACTCTGCTTCCGATCCAGCTTCCTACTCATTCACTTTGGGAGGCAGCAGAAGATGGCTCAATTGCTTGCACCCATGACGCCCATGTGGCTCCTGGCTTCAGCCCAGCCCAGTCCTGGATGTTGCAGCCATTTAGGAGTGAACTAGCAGATGGAAGACATTTCTCTCTCTCTCTCTCTCTCTATCCTCCGCCTGCAGCGCCAGCATCCCATATGGGTGCCGGGTTCTAGTCCTGGCTGCTCCTCTTCCAGTCAGGGAGTGAACCAACGGAAGGAAGACCTTTCTCTCTGTCTCTCTCTCTCTCACTGTCTATAACTCTACCTGTCAAATAAAAAAAAGAAAGAAATGGAATAAAATAATTTTTTTTAAAAAAGATCTCTCTCTCTCTCTCCCCTTCCCTCCTCCCTCAGTAGATGAACAAAATAAACATAAAAAAAGAAGAAAAATAATAACATTAAGTGGAAAATAGCACAACAGTCCAGAGGCAGGAGAGAGCAATTAAGCAGCATTATAGAGGAGGGGATCTTTGAATTGAGTCTTGAAGAGAAGGAAGTGGAAGAATGTTGTAAGCTGAGGGAAACACATGAGCCAGCCCTGTCTTGGAGACTTGAAAAAGGATAGTGGAACTGGGGAGCCATGAGACTTGGCTGAGGCCCAGGGTGGGGCCCATAGAAAGAAGTGGCCAGAGGCAAAGGTCTCACAGGCCATGGTCAGCTGAGCCCTCCTCTTTGGAGGCTGTGTGGGTCACTGTTGAGGTTGGGTTTGAAACAGGAAGGGCTGCAGGTACTGTTAGCCTTTCCAGTTGGGGTTGAGGGCCTTATCTCCCAGCCTGGCTGAAACCCCGGCCACTCCCTGAAAGGGAGCACTGTTATCAGCAGGAAAAAAGCAAGGGTGGGGCTCAGCACTCACCAGCTTTGCAGCCTCGTCTGGCCCTGCACCTACATAACACTCAGCTCTCCTTCCTAAGTAGGCCCCAGCCTTGGGCAAGTCTCCTTCAAGTGCTCTTGCTCATTGCTATTCCTAATCCTAAATCATAGAAAGGATCTATGCCAATGATACTGAAGCCAAAACACACAAATAGAAGTTTGAATAGGAATCCAGAATCTTTTTTTATTTAAAAGGCAGAGTCACAGACAGAGGGAAAGACAGACAACTTTCATTCACTGGTTCACTGGCTGCACTAGTCTGGGCTGCAGCAGGCCGAAGCCAGGAGCACAAAACTCCATCAGGGTCTCCCATATGGGCAGCAGGGGCCAAAACACTTGGGCCATCCTCCACTGCTTTCCCAGACACATCAGCAAGGAGCTGAATTGGAAGTGGAACAGCCGGGATTCGAACCACGGCTCATACGAGATACCATCATTGCAGGCTGCAGTCTTGGAATCGTCCATCTTAAACCCCTTATTCTAAGTCTGAAAACAGAATTGTTTAGAATTCTAAATCATCCTACCTTATAGACCTATAGATGTTTCACCTTTAAAATTTTATCCCTACCTGCATTATGTCACTTGATTCTGATAGTAACCTGAAAGGAAAAATAGAATATTGGGCAGGCATTGTTATCCCCATTTTACAGATATAAAAGTTTGCCAACCCAAGACCGGCAGGAACACACCTGCTGTCGAAGACTTCTGTGGCTCACTGCAGCAAGACAGCGCACCACTCCAGCAACCCCTGGGATGTCACCGGGGGCCAAGAGGCGCTGCTTCGAAGACTTGGGTTAGGGATGGGAGAGTTTAAGGGAAGGTTGCAGGGGCCACTCTGGATTGGATTCTGTCAAAAGGCAGGGGACAGCCTTATAATCGGGCACCTTAACAATTGTCAGCTGTTGTTAGCTAATTACGGCTTGATCTTATCAGTCATGACCTAGCAGGTGGGAAGCTGAAGGTGGGGCTCAGCTGGCTGGCGTTGAGGTGGGACCATGAGTCACTCATTGCTGCTAGTCACATTGTTGGCTTCCCAGTGGCCCCCTCGCTGCCTGGTTTCAAACACGTGTGGAGGGTCCTTGCTGCACACTGTCTGTATCCAGCAGGCCTGGTCCTCATGCATTGGGAACACCACGACGGAGCTGCCAGCAGGGCGGGTTTTGTTGTGTTTTCGTGATACGGCTGGATTCGGGAAATGTCTCTGAGATCACTTTGTACCTCCACAGGAGCTGTATAGCCTTGGGTGACTCCCTCTACCTCTGGCGCTTCTCACCTCTCACAGTAACATGCAGGGCCCTCCTTTGCTGACATCTCCGGTTGACTGGGCTCATCTGAGTGGCTACCTCCATGCCAGGCGGCCTGCAGTGATTGTCTCCCCTGTAATCATCTCCTGAGATGTAATCAGGAAAGAGAAATCTGGAAGCAAAGTTCTATCTGCTTTAAACAGGAGACCTTGTAGCCTAACTTAACCCTAGTTAATTAGCCCAGTGGCCCTGAGGGAGTCAGAGACTCCCAAACACCAGGAGGACAAAGATGTGATTCCATGAGCACATCCAGGCAGACAATGTCTCTTATACCATTTCTTTCCCAGAACCAATTTTTGTCCAGTACCATGTTGGGCAGACACGTATCACTTTCTGATCAAGGGCTGACAATGAAAATATAGCCTCAATGCTTTTGGGAAGAAAACTCTTAATTGCTTTAATTGAGTAGAAACAAGCTATATGGAGTCATCACAACTAATTATTGTTATTATTTGACAGGCAGAGTTAGACAGTAATTGAGAGAGAGAGAGAGAGAGAGAGAGAGAGAGAGAAAGGTCTTCCTTCCGTTGGTTCACCCCCAAAATGGCTGTTGCGGCCGGCGCGCAGCGCTGATCCGAAGCCAGGAGCCAGGTGCTTCTCCTGGTCTCCCATGCGGGTGCAGGGCCCAAGCACTTGGGCCATCCTCCACTGCCTTCCCGGGCCACAGCAGAGAGCTGGACTGGAAGAGGAGCAACCGGGACAGAACCGGCACCCCAACCAGGACTAGAACCCAGGGTACCGGTGCCGCAGGCGGAGGATTAGCCTAATGAGCCACAGCGCCAGCCCACAACTATTATTTTTAAGAACTTTTAAATATGTCAAGTGCTTTGTCAATATATTTCACTTAAATTAGGCAACCACCCCGGGAGATAGAATTGTTACCCCCACTTTTCATATGGAGAAATTGTGGCAGAGAGTGATAAAGTAACTTGCCTTAGATCTCCGCCAGAGAGTGGCTGTGGCAAGATGATTCACATCCCCAGGCCTGTCTGACTGCAGGCCCACAGCAAGCTATAGAAATCATCTTTGGTTCTGCTTAAATGTGGGCCTGCCTGAGGACACAGGGGCAGAATTCTACTCAAGGCCCCTGTGATGTTCTAGGGATGCTGATGTCCCTCCAGAGCCCATATGGGCCCCTCAGCCTTCAGAGAGATCCCATCTTGGATGCCAAGGAGACTAGGACATTTTCTCAGCCTCTCTGGAGCTGGCCACTTCTTTGTTCTGGGGGATTTTTTATGATTTATTTATTTATTTGAGAGGCAGAGTTAGGGAGAGAGAGGGAGACAGAAAGAAAGGTCTTCCATCCTCTGGTTCACTCCCTAAACAGCCACAACGGCTAGAGCTGGGCTGATCCAAAGTCAGGAGCCAGGAGCTTCTTCCAGGTCACCCACATGGGTGTAGGGGCCCAAGGACTTGGGCCATCTTATATTGCTTTTCCGGGCCATTAGCAGGGAACTGGATCAGAAGTGGAGTAGCTAGGACTCGACCCGGCACCCATATGGGATGCTAAGTCAGATGCCGCAGTCAGAGTCTTGACTGATTATGTCATAGTGCCAGCCCCTGGACCTGACCACTTCTAACTAAAAGTGTGCACTCACTTTACACAACCCCAGATGATAGGCAGGAGCAGCCTCAGTGACCCAAGAGGAAGCCATCTCTGGTCAAAGTCTCTGCCCTCTCTCATCTCATCCTCCCACATGTTCCTGGGGATGCAATTCAAGTTCAGAAGCATAGGTTTGCACCCATGCACAAACCCCAACAGCCCAAAGAAAGGAGTGGCCCTGGAACATCAAACCTGAAAAGCCTGGGCTGCTCTTAAGGTAACTGAGGATATTTCTGAAAACCTCAAGTCTTGCTCTTCACCCAAGAATCCTCTAGGTTCGGGGTTGTTTTCATGAGCTGAGCTGGACCCTCGTGAAAGGGTGGGAGAAACTTTTTTCTGCCAAGGGCCATTTGGACATTTATCACATCATTCGCAGGCCCTACAGAATTATCAACTTAAAAATCAGCCTGGCATAGATTTATTGAATTTTAAGTTCCAGCTGCAGGTGTCTTGGCAGGGCCAGACCAGATGATTTCACGGCTTGGTACTCTCAACACCTGAGAAGTCTCCTTGCTGAAAAGCACCCTTCTGCCTGTGGCGCAGATCAGGGAATTAGTCCACAATCAAGGACTCCCTATGTGCGATCATCCGTGCCCTGACCACCACTTCCATGCAGCACAGATGAATGATCTGGAGGTGACATCCAAGCAGGAAGGACGGCAAGAACCGACTCACAAAGGACAGGTGGGGACCCACTTTTCCACCCACACCTGTGAGGTAACCAAACAACCAGGGTGAGCAGTAAGTGCACACATGCAGGATTTTGGTGTCCAGGGTGTCAATGTAGCCTAAGATTTAGCCACACACCTGCTCAGCACTGGGTCTCATGCTGGGTCCCCAACACAATCATTTCACATCCAAAGAGCATCTTAGAAAGGACCGTAGCCTCCTCTGTTACTCATCAACGTCAGAGCTTCATTTTCTCACAACTTGGGAGCCCAAAGTTCAAGACCAAAGTGTCCACAGGGTTAGTTTCGTCTGAGGCCTTTTCTCCTTCGCTGGTGTCTCCACATGGTCACCCCTCTGGGTGTGTCTCCTGTTGGATTAGGACCCACCCCATGACCTCATTTACCCAGAGTGGCTTCTTCAAAGCTCTGAAAACAGGCACAGCCAGTGGTACTGCGGTTGAGAACTCAACTAGGGAATTGGAGGCAGACAGAATTCAGCTCGTGGGAAAACAGAATAAAAAGATACATCGACTGTGGTGCAAGAAGTTTCGAAACTCATGCCTAGCTTTGTCCTAATACATGTTTCCATGCACTTTTTTGAAGTCCCTTCGTTAAGATCTAGCAAGCATGTTCAAGGCTCACCTCTGGCCCCGGTCCTGGGTGAGCCGCTGGCATGACTGAGAATGCTGCCAATATTTCTATGTTCCATTTGAGACGCAGCCACTCCCTGGAAGGGGGCTTCAGAATTAGAACAGAGGCTTATAAATATACATGTGGTTGGAAAGTGAGGGGGTAAGTTCGCATTGGGCTCAAAGAGGGGGCCTTGGCTCAGGAGCTGCACGAAGCTTAGGCCCTGCTGGGCACCCAGGAGCCAGCTGGCAGCCAGTGGGGGGCTGGGCAGGGGAGGGGCAGCAGCCCCTTTCAGCAGAGTGATTAAGACTTCCTGGCAGCGCCAGCAATCCCTGGCAGGAGCCCAAGAAGGAGCCGTTTATCTGGCGCGCATTGCGGGCCGTCAGGAGCCGTAAGGAGCGATGATCATCTTTGCAGGGATGTACACAGCACGAGCCCAGAGCACACACTCTCTGCTTGGAGAGGGCTTTTTCCCACGCAGACTGCGTTCATCCAGGCTGTTGCCTAGGCTCAGCCTAGCCTTGGCCAACGAGAAAGAGCTCAAGGCCAGCTGCCACCTTCTCATGGCCTGCCTGCCTCCCCTCCCTTCACCTCTGCCAAACCCACAAGGCAGGGTGGGGTGATGGCTAGTGCCCAAGGACAGAGCAGGGACTGGGAAGATAGACTCTGGGCTCCCTTTCATGTCTGAGCTAAGGGCTCCTGGCCTGGGCAGGGGCTTCTGGATTAGCAGGAATAAACCATGGGACTCCATACAGAGACCCTGGATGAGAAAAGAAAGCTGGGTGTGGTGTTAAAGACCCAGGTCTGGGGACAGATTCTGTGGCACACTAAGTTAACCTTCCGCCTGAGGCAGCACTGGCATCCCATATGGGCGTTGGGTTCTAGTCCCGGTTGCTCCTCTTCCAGTCCAGCTCTCTGCTGTGGCCTGGGAAAGCAGTGGAGGATGACCCAGGTGCTTGGGCCCCTACACCCACATAGGAGACCAGGAAGAGGCTTCTGGCTCCTGGCTTCGGATGGGCACAGCGCCGGCTGTGGTGGCCATTTAGGGAGTGAACCAACAGAAGGAAGACCTTTCTCTCTGTCTCTCTCTGTCTGTGGCTCTACCTTTCAAATAAATAAATCTTAAAAAAAAAAAGACCCAGGTCTGAATCCCACCTGTACCTGATCCACAGGTGGCCTTGGGACAATCACTTAAGATCTCCGGACCCTGATTCATCACTAGTAATGAGGTTATTTTTAGAGACACCCCCACACTGGGCTGCTCTGAGGATGAAATGAGATCATGTGTGTGGGAACACTTTGCAACTATTCATGGCTGCTCATGGAATTAACATGTGTCAGCATCTGTTTGCTATGTAGACCTGTCATGGTAATGCTCACCTGACTCATGTACCACTCCCATTGTCTCCCCTATTTTTGATTACAGAACAGTTCAGATACAGAAAGAAGTTCACAGGAGGGTATAATGGATTACCCTTGTCAATCCAGATAGATTTCTGAGTAGTGTTAACATTTTAGTATATTTGCTTAACTCCTCTCTCTCTCTCTCTCTCTCTCTCTCTCTCTCTCTCTCTGGGTGTGTGTGTGTGTGTGTGTTTTATATAGCCATTTGAGAGGAGAGAGGGAGGGATACACACACACATATCTACAGATCCCCTGTGAACATTGTAGATCTCATTCTTCACTTCTAAATGTTAATACTTCAGTGTTCAACTCTCAATATAGGCATTCTCCTACACAGCCCTAATAGCACTGCCACACCTAAGAAAATTAAAATATCCAGTTGTTCCAGGAATCTTGTTTGTGGCCTTTTTTCAAACTGGGATCTAACCAAGATCCTCCTGTTGTCTCTGGGTGCCATGTCCCTTTGGTTGCTCCCTAGCGCTTTTAAGCACTTTTAAGATTGAGAGCCTGTGGCATTGGCACCCCAGGTTCTAGTCTCGGTCAGGGTGCCGGATTCTGTCCCGGTTGCACCTCTTCCAGTCCAGCTCTCTGCTGTGGCCCAGGAAGGCAGTGGAGGATGGCCCAAGTGCTTGGGCCCTGCACCCGCATGGGAGACCAGGATAAGTACCTGGCTCCTGGCTTCGGACCGGTGCAGCAAGCCGGCTGTAGTGGCCATTTTGGGGGGTGAACCAATGGAAGACCTTTCACTCTGTTTCTCTCTCTCACTGTCTAACTCTGCCTGTCCCAAAAAAAAAAAAAAAAAAAAAAAGATTGAGAGACTCCTGGTTGCTTGGTACCAGCACTCAAATCCATCCCTGCTGCCCGCTGTCCCCTGGTGCCTCGTGTGTCTCCCTTCCATGGCACTTGGCTTGTTGCTCTTTAGTGATCTGCCTATGCATCTCTCTCTCTGCTGAACCAGGTGCACCTCCAGGGCTGGAGCTGAGTCTTGGTCACTGTTGTCACCCCAGGACCTGCACTGGCCTGGCACAGAGGAAGTATGTGGCAAATGACTGTGTCTGCCTCTTTTTCAAGAGGCTGAGAAACACACATTTTTTAAAAATGAATTTTAAGTGATTTCATTTGGCAAATTCCACACACCTGCTGGAACACAGCCAGCACTACAGAAGACCTCCCCTCCTCTGCAGCCCTACCTGGTTCCCCTCTCTGAAGTCAACTGGGCTCTAGCTTGCCATCTACACCTGTGACAGGGCGATCGCTCAAAAGAGAGAAACGCTCTTAAAACTCTGCAAAACACACACAGTGGCACAAGAGAAGCTGACAAGGTCTCCATTAAGGATCTCACAGAGTGATTCTAAGCCCTCTGCGTTCCCATGGAACCAGCAAACTGCTTCCAAACAAGCTAGAGTGTTCTTCTTGTTTCCTTGCCTATAAATCCCCCACAATGCTCACTACCTTAGTGGGAGTTTAAAGCTTCCCTAGCTTCAGATGATGCTTCTGAACGCAGAGCTTCTCAAACTTTAATGTGCATATGAGTCACCTGGGGGCTTAGGAAAAGGAACGTTCTTCTTCAGTAGATCTGGGATGGGCTCCAAGATGCTGCGTTTCTAACAAGTGCCGGGGGGATGCCAATACCACAGGTCCCAAACCACACTTTGAGAAACATAGTTCTAAAGGACACTAAATTGCTCCTTGTTGACTCAGTGAACTCATAATTAGCACCGACTACTAGACATAAGGCAGTGTTAGTGCTGCGGGAACAAGGAGATGGGAAGAAATACAGAGAGGAATAAACAGTCCTTGGACTCAAACCCAGTTGGATATGCCTTATTGCTGTCTAGCATCTTGCTCAAATTGGCTTGATTCTTCTAACAACTTTTAATCTATAAACCACATATGGTGAGGGGAGGGAGGGGGCAGGCATTTCACACAGTTGCTAAGATGCTGCCTGGGACACCCACATCCATATTGGAATGCCTGGGTTCAAGCCCCAGCTCCACTTCCCATTCCAGCTTCCTACTAATGTGCACCCAGGGAGCCAGCAGGTGATGGTTCAAGTACTTAGATCCCTGCCACCCACATGGGAGACCTAGATTGGATTCCAAGCTCCTGGCTTCAGCCTGGCCAAGCCCTGGCTTTTGCAGGCTGCAGGCTTTAGGAAAGTGAACCAGTAGATGGAAGCGCTCTCTCCCTCTGATGTTCGAATAAATTAATTACATTTCCTTAAATAGAGATATAAAGATATAAAAGGTTATTCTTTTACGTATGAAGGACCTAGGGCTGATGCAGTGTCACTGTGGTTTCCCAACTAGGAAAAGGCTGCCATGAGGTATGAACTGGAGTTTACTTGAGCTCCAAGCCTCTCATTCCTCACACGTCTCTCACACCCCATCTCAACGTCCCGCTCACCAAGTCCTCCCACCTGGGACAGAAAGGTCAAGGAGAGAACTAACTCGTGTGGGTCTAGGCCTGGGAGCAGACTTGGCCGTCACCCTGGGACAAGGATGGGGCAAGAGCAGATGGAGGCTCTAAGTAACTACCTGAGGGAGTCAGACCGGAAGTGTGCTCCAGGTTCCGTGGGGTCTGCTGCCTGTTGCAAGTGCTGACGAGGCCCCAGTCCTACGTGACAATTTCCTAATGTGGTGTCAGATGCTGCCCACCCTAGCAAACTGCAGCCAAGCATTGAGGCCCACGTTGTCACCCAGTGTCTGTGTGACTTCAGCCAAATCCCTCTGCATCAGGACTCGGGGCATGGAGAATTCTTCAGGTCTCTTCCTCTGAGACCGAAGGTTTCTCAGCTGCCTTCCAGTTTGAGGATGAAACCTCGATATGACCCCTCAGAGTCCCCCGGCCCCATCGTCCCATTCAGGACCAGGGTCTCCAGGGCTCACCGTGCAGCCCTTTTCTTCCCTACTTCACCTGCATAGACTGAGCACAGACTGGGCACCAGCCCCTGACTTCAGGGCTGGGGCGGGGCGGGGGAGGCAAATGAGATGCATTATCCTTCCCCTGGCGAGGAGATTCAAACAAATCAGAAAAGCCAGAGCAGCCTGGACTTGGGCCCCAGAGATGTGGGGACAGCCCTGCCACAGCATGGGCCGGGGTTAGCAGGCCTAGCTGGGCCACCTAGCCACAGGCCAGGCCTTGCCATATGCTTCCACAGGCACATTCCATGGCATCCACCAGCAGCCCCAGGACAACCAGGCTCCCATTTTTAAAACAAAGCAACAGGCTTAAAGAAGTCCAGCAAGCAGCCTAAAGCCATGCAGTTGATAAGGATTAAGTGAGACACTGTATACAAAACCAGGTAGCAGAGTGGAAACTTAAATGCCTTTTCCAAATGGTAGAACAAGGAATGAGGGGCCAGTTATGAGCACTTGGAGGCACAACAAACGGACAAGCCAGAGAAAGGCCTTTTATTTTTTTTCTCTTTGAATGTAGTAATTTTACATCCGAAAAATTAGGTAGTCATTTTAGGAGAATGGCCTTTGTCTCCTCTGGAAGACAAAGACCAGGACTGGCATTGACCATCCATGATGAGAAAAAATGCAGAGAAGAGAAGCAGAAGAGAGCTCCTAAGTAATGTTGGCAGGTGCACACAGGGGCAATGGGGTTCTAATGGGGGAGGAGCCCTGGGGAGGAGGGGAATGAGACAAGCTGGGGAGCTCCCTGGGGCCCCTTGTCCTTCCTAGAAGGCTGCTCACACCCCCGGCGCAGCTGCTCCGGGTTTCAGCTGTCTTGCTCCTCATCTGGGTAATGGAGTGCTATGAAGCATGCTGGAGGCCATCAATTAGTGCTTAAACTCCACATTCACCGGGTTGTGTTGCCAAGGGTGCACCAAGATCCACACAGAGGTAAATCTCTCTCCTTTCTCACTTGATGGCTTGGAATTAAAATGCCACCCAACAATCGTTCCCAAAGAAATTGAGATTTATGGGTCACTGTCAATATCAACACATGTTGGCCATTATTTCAAAGTCTCCTTGCTCCTCAGGACTGATTGCTATTTACTTTGAAAGATAAATGTGGTTTGATAATCCATGTAGGTTCCTGGGAGGAATGAGTTAAGTGCATTTCTTTCTTACCTTGGAGATGCTATTAGTCCACTTCATTCTGTTTTGTCTGGAGGTAGAAACAACAAAATTCCGCACCCCTTAGATATTCCAGTGTTCTCCAAGGCTCTGGACCAAAGACAAGAGGGGCATCTCTGCTCAGTCCAGGGTCACTGGTGTGACAATATGGAGAGAACTGTAGCACCTTAGCAGCAGTCTTGTGCAGTCTTGTGCGTCAAAACCATGAATTCATGACTGATCAGAGCAGAGGCTCCCAGGGAGTTTGTTAGAGGAGCGATTGGTGGTCTCCTCTTGAGCACTTCTCTCCCATTGTGTAGTCGATGGGGCATGGAAACAGAGGTAGGAGCTGAATCCCTTAAGCTAGTGGTTCTTAAACTTGAGTGTGCATCAGGATTCCCTAAAGAGCTTGTTAAAGCAGTTTGCTGGCCTCACTCCTAGTTCAGAAGGCCAAGGGGAGGGTCCGGGAATCTGCATTTCTAATGGAGTCCAGGTGCTACTGTTACCGATGCTGGTCCTAAGTCCCACTTTAGGAACTGCTTAGAACTAGAACGGGAAGTATGAGAGGCCATGGGTGGGAGAGATGAAGCTGTCTGCAGTGTTGGGTGCTAGGGGAGAGAGCATCCCCATCTGGAAGGGAACTTAGTTGTTTCCTGGGCAATGTGCAATTTAAACCCTTTGCTGTAAAATCTGTGCCTAAAGTTTGATTTCTATCAACAAGCTGTAAGTGGAGATCTATTTTTCTAAGTGCATTGAAATGCTAAATGGGTCTAGGACTACCCAAGCCACCACTGGTAGTCTACTGTACCTGCTACACCTAGTAAGGTCAAGGCACTGAGTAGGAGGTTATGGGACTGCAATTGAGAACTTTGGATAACCATTGGGTCAGAGTTGTAAGGAGATTCCTGGTGTTGTGGTGTTGTTTCAAGAGCTCATGCTGCTACTTCACACCCTTGATCCCTAAGATGTTTTCCCTAGAACAAAATTTATAGGGGCAACTGGGCCCCCGGCTACAAAGGCATACAGTCTAAATTTAGACTCTGGGAGTTCTATGTTGAAAACAGAGACCTTGGGATTGGAGGCACATGACAACTTTTTCTGTGTGCTCCTAGCTCCTAGCACGTGCTCCCCACATGCTAACTCACAAGAAGAGTTCGATTATAGTATGTCAGCACTGCCTTCCCCTTCCAGGAAGTGTGCTAGAGGGAGTCATAGTGCACTGAAGCCAGGTTGACCAAACTCTGCTTTTCAAAGACCACTGGACTGGGCAATTGTCACTTAGGATTCAATATTTGAAAGTAGAATTCCCAAAGCAATCAAAAGCCTCAACTCTCATAAGCTTTGGGAGACTGTCACGGAGACTCAGGCACAAGGTAACAAGTTGTAAAGTGGGCATGGAAGAAAATCAACGTATTTGGAGTCAGGAAAAAAGGTAGATAAGAATTCCCAATGATTACATTGGTTGGGACTTTGGATCACAAGCATAGAAAAATCCAACTCAAATGAAGCAAAAAGAGGAATTTACTTATTCACAGAATAGGGGTGGCTAAAATAAGATTCAGGTACAACTGGATGTGTGACCCTGAGGGTGACCATGAATCTTCATGCTGTCTCCACCCCATTCCCCTTCCCTCTCTGCTGGCCCTTGAGCATCCCAGATTTCCTTAGCCCTTAGCAGAACTTAAAATTCCAGAGAGATAATAAATTATCCTTTAATTCCGGTAAATGATCTAGACAGGACTCTGGCCAAGTGCTCATCCCTGAACAGATAATGATGGGCTGGAGGATGGGATCCCTGATTGGTCGGGAATCATGCCTACCCTTGGGTAAGATCAGCTTCACCCAGAGCAGACTGCACAGGACCCATATGGGAGGGGTGCCTCCTCTGAGCAGGGATGCCAGCCAGACGGGGTAACTGGCTGTGAGGCATGAGGACAAGCAGGGAAGCAAAGATGTCTCTACTTTCACAGAGACGGGCAAAATGACTTCCCAGCCCTTGCACACACACCCCCCACTATGCACATTGGGCCCTTGCTCAAAGATGTGCTGGCCACCAGGGCAGAGCTGCCCTCACTAGCATGGAGGAAATACTGGACGACATTCTAGTAGGCCATTTGTAGGGCCATGGAGTTTTTTGATTAGTGCTGTAATGACATAGGAGACCCAGTGTGACTCCTAAGCCTTAGACCTGCCAGGGAAAGCAGATGGGTGACATCAATAAAATCAGCATTTCCATTGGCTTCCTAGGATGTTCAGAGGCTATTTTCAAGACTGTGCATGTTAAATACACACTTCCATGGTGCTCTAGTCTATTCCATAACCATTCTCAAACTGTGGTTCCCCAGACCAGCAGCATCTGCTTCACCTGAGACCTTGTTAGAAATGCAAATTTCTACCCAATCAGAAACTCTGGGGGTGGGGCCCGTAGCCTGCGCTTTAACAAACCCTCTGGGTGATTCTGATGCTTTTACCAAAGTTGAAGAACTGCTGCTCTACCTGTATTTGTTCCATTTCACCCAGTTCAAACCCTATTACAGAACTGAGACTTCCACTGCAGGTGTAATAAGCAGTCTACAATTAGAGGGACATAATCAAGAAACAGAAAAAATAGTTTTCTATTTCTGTCACCCCTCTGCCTTCAACCATGCAGTATTAAGTCATATTTTTCCATTCCTTAATAACATGTTGGGTAGATCTCCTAATTTCTAGTCAATTCTATGCTTTTTATTTTGCTTAACCTAAAGCCCATCCCATATCTGACTTGACATTCTTCATTTTTCCTTCATGAGCCAGATTCAGCCAGGGGAGAGGGTTGAAGTAACGAAGAGATGGGCTGCTTCTCTTGCACGCCCCCTTCCACTGCAGCACCAGGGAGCTGGGGACAGGGGGAGGCCTGCTTCTGTGATTGCTCCCCTTTTTTTTCAGGGCCTACCCCTCTAGGGTTGGGACGTGGGAGTGAAGGCTTAGGTGAGGGACAGAGATCCTAACCCCTTGTTGGTTGTCTGGGATTGCTGTGGTTCATTCTGGTCCCATCTGCTGCTGGTGGCCTTGTTCCTCATGTTCTCCACGAAGATGGTGTATATGGCATCTGAGGGCCTGATCATATGATCCCTGCTCATCTGACACCAAGAAGGACAGTTGGAGCCACTTGGACCTCAGTTCTCCTTTACTGAGTCCCAGAAACTACTGGTATAGTCTTCCCCACCCCGTGAGGGCCAAAGGGAACTGATGGGGGCATCCCATCCCCTCCAGACACATTACTCCTCTATCCCTTCTTCCCCCAGGCTGAACCTCCAGTCCTCAGATGGCTGAAGCCAACACCTCCCCCAACATTCACATGCAGGCCCACGAGCTCCTAGGAATATGGTGCCTAAAGTCCCACCACCAAATCCCCAGCACTTGATGAGGTCAGCTGTGTGGACATCTCAGTGAGCACCCAGCCTGGAGGAAAGTGACCATTTCTGCTTCCTGTAGATGGCCTCATCCTGTATTTTTTTTTTCAAGAGGCATAGAGACGGAAACACAGAGACAGAGAGCCATGTGCAGGTTCACTCCCCAAAATGCCTGAAATGGCAGGGGCTGAACTGAACCAAAGCTAGAAGCCAGGAACTCAATTTAGCTCTGCCATGTGGGTGGCAGGGACCCAATTACTTGAGACATTATCTACTACCTCACAGGGTATGCATTAGTAGGAAGCTGGAATCAGAAGTCTAAAGTGGGAATTAAACCCAGGCACTCCAATATGGGACATAGGCATCTTAACCACTAGGATAATGCCCACATCTTCACCCTGCATTCCTTTTTTAAAAAAATTTACTCATTTATTTGAAAGGCAGAGTGACAGAGAAGGAGAGTCAGAGAGTTTCCATTCACTGACTCAGTCCCCAAATGGCCAAAGTCAGGAGCGAGGAGCTCTATCCTGGTCTCCCACGTGGGTGGCAGGAATCCATGGACTTGGGCCATCTTTCACTGCTTTCCCAAGTGCATTAGCAGGGAGCCGGCTTGGAAGCAGAGCAGCCAAAACTCAAATTGACACTTATATGGGATGCCAGCATCAAAACCAGTCCCCATCCTGCATTCTTGATAAATGATTCTGATAGATCCCCTAACTTAAGAGGAGCATAACAATGAAGGGATAGGAGCAAATTATTCTCCCAATTGCCCCCCACTTCCTTCTCCCGCCTGTGTGTCTATATGGGCCAGCAGAAGGTGGTGACGGGATCAGGATCAATTTCTTTCGGAGTCCTGTAGTTGGGGGAATTTGACTCTGACTGCAAGAAACTCTCTTTAGGTAAGCTGGATTCCTTAGTACTTAGTACTTAGGCTTTTAGCAGAAGTTCTAGAGCCAGTCCTTTTCACTTCCCTATCACATTTGTCATTAAATCAACTATTTCAGTTGACCTCACAAGGAGAGACAAAGAGACATCCCCTAGCTGCTGGTACATTCCCCAAATGCCCTGACACTGAGGGCTAGGCTAGGTCAAAGCCTGTGAACTACTTAACCTACAGGTAAACAGGCTTAGAGAGGTTAAGGAACAAGCCTATGATCACACAGCTAAGGGTAATGGTGGAATAGGCACCCAGCCCAGAGGCTCCAGAGCACCTGTCTTCCCCCTGCTGTTTCACGCAGACACCAAAGCCACACTTGTCTTCCAGCTTGAGGCGGACTTGAAGCAACCAGCCAGAAAAATAGCTTGTTCCCAAGGTCACTGAGCAGCTGACAGGGAAGGGTTCCCTACAGGAAATACCAAATGGTTCAGGTCAGCTGTGCCCAGTGGATGCCATGTGGACCCTGACCATTGTCGTCTATGTGGCCCCAGGGAACCCTGAGTTGACATCAGTGGGCCAATTCCTTCCTGGCATGGGGCATGGGGCTATAACTCCTAAATCAGAAAGCTGAGCTTTCTGGCTGGCCAGAACTGGAGCTCCAGCTCTGTGGAGTACCCAGCCCAGGGTCAAGAGGGGTCAGAGCACCATCTGTGCCTTCTAGATGGCTCTGTCCCAAATGACTCAGTTCCACACATGGTGGGTGGAGGTTCACGGTTATACTCCCTATTGTGGCCGAAGTACATAGCAATTTTCTACTTGACAGATGAAGTTGGAGGCCCTGCTGCACAAGAGACTTCTCTCTTTGATTTTAAGACTTCTAATGTACCTAGGACCCTCACATGCCCTCATCCTGGGCAGACCTTCCCCGCTAGGGCGGAGGTTCAGTGAGATACGCCACCCGCATGCACTGGGATCATATTTTCCCCACTAAAGATCAAAGCCCTCACCCTTTACTGAGCCCACTGTTAAATTTTCAAGAATTTTGCCAGCTGACTTTTCAACATAGCCATTAGTTTTAAATTAAATTGTGAAACCTATTATGTAATAAACTATGTGAAGGAATAAATACTTAAAACTCCTGTGCTCCTCAATAGTTCACAACATTTTGCTATTCTCTCTGTTCTGAAGTTTTTTTTCACTTCAGTGGTGGAAATGCTATACAATGACTTGCTACACTGCATCTTTCCCAACTCCACGTTCAGTAGCATGACACTTGCAGCTTAACAGTAGTCAGATGGTTATATTTATACATGGAAATTGCAAACACTATAAATCAGGGTTTGACTTACTGTTTTTGTTGACTATGTAAAGTGTCGCTCCCCCTCTTCATGGAGGAACGACACTGGACCCTGCGCTGTTCTTTCATCTGCTCGGCCCTCCCCGGGTTTGCTGCTGGTTCTTCCCGGGTTGGCTACTGTCCCTTCCACCTCCGTGGAAGGGCAGTTCCCCCTGGCCACATTCCCCACTTCCGCAGGGGAGCGGCACACCGCCGGCCGGCTCTCTCGGGGGCTGCACAGGTGTTCCCTTAGATGTTCCCCTTAGATGTTCCTGGTGCATGCCGTCTCTCTCCTCCTTTATAGTCCTCCTCCGCCAATCCTAACTCGGCTGCCCACACGCCGAGTACGCTGCTCTCCTCCAATCAGGAGCAAGTCCTACAGTTTATTGGCTGAACTGGAGGCAGCTGTGCAGAAGCTGTTTTCTTCTCTCCCAGCGCCATATTGTGGGAGAGCAGATGCATAGAATAAGTCTTAATTCCAGCAACAGTATAGTCCGGGTTGTTCCCCACAGATCCCCCTTTCTTTTTATTTTTTGGCGTTGATACGCGCCTGTCTTCGGTGTCCCGCGGCACACACTCTGCTCTACTTGCTAGAGTTGCCACAGGTTCTTACAAGTCCTATCAATCAGGCAAACCGAATCCGGGTCCTCTCTTCGCCATGTTGTGAGGAGGTTTTTAGGCGCTGATGCGTGCCTGTGTTCGGTGCCCCGCAGCACATGCTCTGCTCTGCCTGCAGGGGCTTACAAGCCCTATCAGGCAAACCGAATCCAAGCCTTCTCATTGCCGTATTGTGGGGGAGACTTATTAGTGTTGGTTCGTGCCTATCTTCGGTGACCTGCAGCTCATACTCCGGTCGAGCTGCCTGCTGGTGCTTACCGCCTTACTAATCAGGCAGACCGAATCCAAGCTCTCTCATTGCGGTATTGTGGGGAGGCCTTATTGATGTTAATTCGTGCCTGTCTTCGGTGACCTGCGGCGCGTAAGTTGCTAGCCGCCCGCAGGTGCTCATCGCCTCACTAATCAGGCAGACCGAATCCAAGCTCTCTCATTGCCATGTTGTGGGGAGGCCTTTCTATTTCTCTATTTCTCTATCTCCGGGCATTCCTATTTCTCTCATTTTACTTCTATCTTCCAGCATTCCTATTTCTCTCATTTTACTTCTAAACTTCTGTTTCTCTTATCCCTGCGGCTTCCCGGCGGCGCCCGCCCCGAGGCTGCTTCTCGGCACCTCGCCCCGCGGCAGCTTCACGGCTCTGCGCGGCTTCCCGGCGCCTCGCCCCGCCGGCGGGTTCCCGGCTCTGCGTGCACGCTCCGCGGTCTCTACGCACTTCGCGCCCGCACCACGGCCTCGCGCCAGCCCCGCGTTCCCTATCTATTCACGCCCCGTGCTCTCTCTGCACGCGCGGCTTCCGCGAATGTTTCCGCCACCACCGGCATTCAGTCCAAGTTCCCCGGACTAACCTGGCGAATTTCAACCTGGTGGCCCACGTCTCTGCCTCTGGTTCCAGATCTTCACCTCTTGCTCCCCGGGGTGACTTGAAGAATTCCAAGGAGGCTTGTGTCTCTGCCTCGGCCTGCACTCGCGGCTTCATCCTCCCTAACATTTTTCTCTACCCGGTATGTTTCCCTAAGTTTTCTTCCAACAATATTCCTCCCTCATTTCTCCTGGCCTCTCCCCACAGTCCATATCCAAGTCTAAGTTTCTTATAGGTTTCACTTTCACTTTCAACCTGCAGTCCGTATCTGAGTCTAAGTTTCTTCTTGCTTTCACTTTAAATCCTAACTTCTTTCCCACAGTCCGTATCCGAGTCTATGCCTAGGCTTTCGATAGCTTCTTCCGGCACCTAGGCTCTTTGCTAGTCTCTCTCTCCGGTATTTTCCACTTCTTCCCTCCTAAGTTTCCTTATCCGAGTCACGGCACCATTATGTCGCTCCCCCTCTTCATGGAGGAACGACACTGGACCCTGCGCTGTTCTTTCGTCTGCTCGGCCCTCCCCGGATTTGCTGCTGGTTCTTCCCGGGTTGGCTACTATCCCTTCCACCTCCGTGGAAGGGCAGTTCCCCCTGGCCACATTCCCCACTTCCGCAGGGGAGCGGCACACCGCCGGCCGGCTCTCTCGGGGGCTGCACAGGTGTTCCCTTAGATGTTCCCCTTAGATGTTCCTGGTGCATGCCGTCTCTCTCCTCCTTTATAGTCCTCCTCCGCCAATCCTAACTCGGCTGCCCACACGCCGAGTACGCTGCTCTCCTCCAATCAGGAGCAAGTCCTACAGTTTATTGGCTGAACTGGAGGCAGCTGTGCAGAAGCTGTTTTCTTCTCTCCCAGCGCCATATTGTGGGAGAGCAGATGCATAGAATAAGTCTTAATTCCAGTAACAGTATAGTCCGGGTTGTTCCCCACAGTAAAGCAAGGGTCGGCAAACTTTTTTATAAAGACCAAGCAATAAATATTTTGCCCCTTGTAATCCAAAGGTCTCTGTTGCAACTACTCAGCTCTGCCACTGTTGTCTCAGACAAATGAACATGACTGTGTTCCAATAAAACTTTATTTACAAAAACAGGGAATTTGGCCATACAATGATGGCCTCTCATCTAGCCTTAAGAAAATCATGCTAATAGTGAAGATTAAACTTAAAAGCATGTTATACCTGTAGTTGATCAGATTATAAATATCACCTGAAAACTGAGGAGATATTCTTCTAGTATTCAAAAACCATAACCTGTTTCAGCAAAGAAATGGTTTATGTCACTGTAGAAATGAATGACTTCATTGTCTTACTCAGTGTTAATAAACACATCAACCAACACTCGTATCAGAACTGCACTTGCCCTTCATCTGCCTGCATAGTTTGGCTGGTAAGATAAGAACTCAGCAAAAATCAATGACAGCATCTCTGCGAGTCAATTGGTTACATGCCGCTTATAAGAAAGAGTAGAGTAATCCCCCATTATCCATGGGGAATACATTCCAAGACCCTCGGCTGGTGCCTGAAATAGCAGATATACTGAATCCTATGATACTTATATGTACAAATGTACTGCCTTTTCCAGGTTAACCAAGCACTTCTTATCTACCGTGGCAATAACTTTTGCAGTTTGAGGTGCAATGGCAAAAACTCACATAAATTTATTTTCCTTCTTCCCAATTTTACAGATACAATATTTATTCTCACTATATATCTGTCCCCTTAGCATATAATAGTTTTCTTTCCTTATTAAGTAGAGAACCTTCACCTTTTCACTTAAAAGAAGCACTTGATGGCTTCTCTTGGGCGTATGTTATTTGCCAGCATCACTACTCTTGGGTTTGGGGGCCATTATTAAGTAAAATAAGGGCTACTTGAACACAAACACTAGGATGCTGAACAGTCAATCTGATAACCAAGATGGTTACCAAGTGACTAATGAGTGGGTGGTGTATACAGTGTGGACACGCTGAACAAAGGGAGGACTCACGACCTGAGCCAGATGGATTGCGACAATGCCAGATGTCAGGCTACTCAGAATGGCATGCAATTTAATGTACACATTGCCCATGTCTGGAATTTTCCAATTAATGGTTGAGATCAATGATGAATATAGGTCATCATTTGCACAAAAAGCAAACCTGTAGATAAGGAGGGGCTAGTATATGATATATTTTATTATTATCTGTAAATTATACAATACTCATCCTTGATGGCAATAAAGTGTATGTGTGTGTGTGTATACAAACACACACACATATATGCATACTTTTTCTTCTAGAGAGAAAGTTATTGAATATTTACCATCATATCCCAGCTTGTGTTAGCTACATAAAAAAATACCAACCAATCCACAGCAGCACATATTATGGACCAAAGACATGGTTTTTCCAGAGCTCAGGCAAGCAGAGGGTGTCAGGGATGGATGGACAAGCCCTCCAAGATGTTCTAGAAGGTTTCATGGAGCAGATAAGGCCATAAAGAATGGTAGGAGTAAGGGCTGGCATTTGGTGTAGAATTCAAGCATCCTAAATCTGAGTGCCTGAGTTTGAGTTCCAGCTCCATTCCTGACTCCAGCTTCCTGCTAATTTGTACCCTGAGAAGCATCAGGAGATGATAGATCAAGTACTTGGGTCCCAGCCACCTCCATGGGAGACAACAATTGAGTTCCTGTCTTGGCCAGATCCAGGCCTAGCTGTGGTGGACATTTGGGAAATGAACCAGGAGACAGGAGATCTCTCTCTCTCTCTCCTGTTCCCTTCTCTCACCTACCCATCCCCACATTTCAAATACATTACATTTAAAATTTAAAGACTTCTTTTTAAAAAAGAAAGAATGATAGGACTAAATAATGAACAGAGAATGAATGAACCTCAGGCAGATACATAGCTCAAGCAAAGAAATGACGGTTGGAACTCCATGACTTGGTCAAGAATACCAAGAGAAGAGCGTTAAAGAAATGGGAGATGAAGTGGGCCCAGGTATAAACAAGAACATGAAACATGCTGGTAAGGTGGAGCCAAAACAAGCAGGTTACCAAATGTTTTGTGTTAAGGGTAAAAAAAAAATCATTAGGCGAAAATGCACTTCCATTTAAATAGCTCTGGGTGATGGATGAGAGCAGATTTTGTTTTTATGCCTCTTAACATTTGTCTGTACCTTCCTATTGTTCTGAAGTGATGTGCATTACTCTGATGATTATGATGGGGAAAGAGGGTTTCCAGTAGGGAGGGCAAAAAAAAATGCAGAGCTAAACCTGAAGCCAAAGCCAAGGACAGGGCACATCTGGCCTGATGCAACCAGGGTGCTGACCCCTTCCATTGTGGGAGCACATGATCAACCAAAGCTGATGGGCTGGAAACAGCCCTGTCCACAAGCGGGTCTGCTACCTACCCCCACAGCCTCAGGAGAATATCTGCTTTCTCTTTTCTCCATGGAGATGGGTTTGCAAAGGTTCCCCTGTCCACATTCACAAAGGCACAACAAAGAGGGAAAAATGCGATCTGTCTTTTGTGGGTTTCACCACTGCTCTTTTCCCAACAGAAGAATTACGGTGCTTTGGAAGGCTACATTACCAGGCATAGGAGTGGGAAGTCGGAAAGGATCCTAGAGAACCTCGCATCCAACTCCTTAATTTTACTAATAGTGAACCAGAAACTAAGGAGGTCAAGGCACACCAGAGGGCAAGAGAATGAGTAAAATGACTCTAACAGAAATGACACCAGGGCTGGCACCTCCTTCAGCATCCAGGTCTTGTCAAGTGAGCCCAGGGCCTCATCATCAGGTGACGTGGGCTGAGCAGCTCCGGGCTTCAGAGACATAGCAGGTTCTCATCCTTCCTCCAGTTCACCCATGGAAAGCATGAATGCCTACAGGGCTCCCGGTGGCTTAGGTGTCACTTGGCTTCTCCAGGGCAAAGCTACTGCAGCAGAATTCTTTTTTCCTCTGTGTATCACACATCTGGAATGTCTCCGTCAGTGAACAGACCACTTCCAAAGCCCCCATTGTCTTTTCCATGAAGACTTTATACGGCTAAGGCCATGTGATTAGCCACCCCTCACTGTTACTGTCTTTGCTCCCCCAAGACTAGCCAGGGACTAGCCACTGGGGCGTCCAGGGACTGGAAACACTGACTTGGTTGTTTCCTCCATATAAACTTTACCAAACTGGAGATAGGGTGAGAATTTCCACCTTTTCCATAAATACCTGTCTGCCTCTGTGATTCATGCAGTTCCCTGGGCTCCTGGCTGCATCCTGCCACCAATGCTGCCACCGATGCTGGCATTTCCCACATATCTGTGTATATGCCCTGTTGTTCATCTTAAATTTATGTACTTAGAGTGCAGGGGGTATACTGACTTATACTTTTTCTGATGAAGAACACAGGTAGCTACAGGATTAAGAAACACATTTTCAGGAGCTGTATAATAACAAAAATTAAGTGGCAAAAGTCCTTGCTGTTCCCAGTAGCTGGAGAGCTTTAAAAATAAAGTAAATAAGTACCTGTTTTGCTTTTTTACTCCTACAGAGACAGGGAAATTACTGTTGAAAAATTTGAGCTCATATATTCAGGGCCGTGCCTCTTGGAAGAAGAATAAAATTGTAAATGGAATCATCAGCAAGTGCTCACTAAATGTGAAATTGACAAACTGACCTTTGAAGTCTGAAATCAGACTTCCCCTAAGCAAGGTCAGCAGTGCTCTGGATAGACCAACAGCTGAGCCTGCTCACCATGCCCTTCCACCTTGTGCAATTACAGCATTTCCCAGGAAAAATGTATAATGGGTTTTTTCTTTATATTTGGTGCATATCTTGTTGTTATAATTAATAACAGAGACATTGTCCTCATCCCTGGTTCTTTCCCCTAAGTCAGAACATCTAGTCTGACGCCATCTGGAGAACAAGCTTCCTTTGAGGACTTCCTGCCCCTACTCCCCTGTCTTGGGTTCCTTCAGCATACAAGCCATCTTTCCACCAGAGCTAAGTAACAGTCTGGAGTTCCTTTCCCCCGGAGAAAAGCTCAGACACCAAAGAACTTCCTGTTTCCCAGCTCTCCCTGGCAGAATCTGGTCTTCCTTGTGCCCCAGGGACTCCACACCAAGTACTACCCCTCCCTGCCCTTGTTTCCACCCTGTCCCCAGTCCTCGATGCTGGCTTCCCAGGCAAATAAGGATGGGGGAGGGCTATGGCACCTTCTGGAAAGAGCCAACCACCTCACTGGTCTTTAAATGACCCAATGTGCATTAGGTCAGCCCCAAAGCCTGCCATTGGGGCCCTTGTGTCCAGGGCCCTACTATTTTTCTAATGAGTATCTAAGAGGAAACATAACAGATCGTAGGATCTGGAGAAGGCTACAGGAGCCATATGTCCCAAGAGCGAGACATGGTGAGTATGCCTTTTTTTTTTTAATTTTTTATTTTATTTTATTTTGACAGGCAGAGTGGACAGTGAGAGAGAGAGACAGAGAGAAAGGTCTTCCTTTGCCGTTAGTTCACCCTCCAATGGCCACCACGGCTGGCGCACTGCAGCCGGCACACCGCGCTGATCCGAAGGCAGGAGCCAGGTACTTCTCCTGGTCTCCCATGGGGTGCAGGGCCCAAGCACTTGGGCCATCCTCCACTGCACTCCCTGGCCACAGCAGAGAGCTGGCCTGGAAGAGGGGCAACCGGGACAGAATCCGGCACCCCGACCGAGACTAGAACCTGGTGTGCCGGCGCCACAGGTGGAGGATTAGCCTAGTGAGCCGCGGCGCCAGCCGAGTATGCCTTTTTAAGTACTGATTTCTTCATCCTGTGGAGACTAAAGCAGCTTTCAGTCCTGGAAACCAACAGCCTCATGGACATTTGATGGGGCTGGCTTCTCTCAGTCCACTGGAAGTCTTCTCAAAGTCTAGTGTGGGAGAAGGCATTGGATACAGCAGTTAAGACACCACTTTGAAAAATAAATAAATAAATAAACTTTGCATACCCACACACACAAAAAGACACCACTTTGGACACCCACATTCCATATCAAGATGCCTAGGTTCAAGTCCCTGTCCCACTTCCCACTCCAGCTTCCTGCTAATGGGAAGCACCCTGGGAAGCACCCTGGGAAGCACCCTGGGAAGCAACAGGTGATGGCTCAAGTGCTTGGGTCCCTATCACCCACGTGGGAGACCTGGCTTGAGTTCTGGGCTCCTGGCTTTGACCTGGCCCAGCCCTAGCTGTTGTGAGCATTTTGGGAGTGACCCACTAAATGGGAAACATCCCTGCCTTTCTCTGTCTCTGTCTCTATGTGTGTATGTGTCTCTCTGCCTTTCAAATATTTTTTGTGATAAACATTTCTAAAAGCCTAGACCCTTGAGCTTTCCCAGCACCCAGGAAGTGCTCAGAAGTCTCCTCACAGCCTGCTTTGGATGCTGCCCTTCGCAGAGTCCGACAGTTGCTCATGAGCTTGTATTTCTGTCCTTTGCTAAGACTGAATGAAGTAATCTTTTCAAAGCTTTTGGAGAGCTGACTTCTCTTCCTTTTTCTGCTTAGGCTCCCTTTGAGAGAGTTAATAATAAATACATAAATCAAACAAAAGCTAAAAATGCACTCAAAAGCTCCAAGCTTGGTTCAGGCTTTCAGGAAAGCAGTCATTTCTGGAGGAAATCCCACCTACTCCTGAAAATGGGAGGAATAAACAAGATGAGCATCCACGGCAGGCAGGTGGTTGAGGTTCTCCAGTCGTGGAAGTCGACTTTCATATTTATGAGAAAACAAACATTGCCTGAAATCAGGCTTGGCCAGACTGAGGCATGTTCCGTACAGTCTCTCTGCGCTGTGTTCTGGCTGCTTCCGTGGCAGTCGCAGGAAGGAATCCACACCCCTCCCCAGGGACGCCTGAACGGGAAAGGCTGCAGACTGTGGGGAAGGCTGGGGTTCTCCCACAGGGCCCCAGCCCCCCTGCAGGCAGCACAGCTTCTTCAGACTCCCAGGCCCCTGAGTTCCTCCGGATCTGAGCGACAGTCAGGCCGGGGGTGGGGAGGTGGGAGGAGTACAGCCCACTCACGCCTGACAACAGCAGCTTCTCCCTTTTTCCCAAGTAGGGGAAGCCACTCTGAGGGTCACCCTGATGGCTCCTGGGCCAGCCATCTGTTTCCAGCCCCTTCAGGGGCCATCTCAGGCCAGCTTTGGAGGGCTCTGCACTCAAGCCCCTTCAACTCCTTGTGATCAGCTCTGGGGTCCTCAGCCCACAAATAGCCCGGCCTCCGTCTTTAAGGATGTTTCAAACAGTTTTCAACTAAAGTTTCTGGCTTGTTAGCTCTGAGTTGTGAGACACAAGGCCTTTCGGGAATTCAGGAAGTGGAGATCAGCTCGTGTGGAACGGAGGGGCTGGGGCGGAGCTGTCAGAGGTGGCCTGGGATGTGGCTGCGCCAACAGGAAAGGGACAGGCTCAGTGCAGGCAGCATGTAGACCATCATGGTGGGCTAGTGCCAACCCACCTGGCCAGAGAGGAAGGGGCTGCCGCACGTCATACCCAAGTGGCAGCCACACCACCAAGCCCTTCACTTGGGTTATACGCTCAGCTCTCATCCTACAAAGTAATGTCCCTCTCTCTCCCTGACTGGGAGGTTCCTGCTCAGCAGGACTATACTGTTTGATTCAGCTCCCCTGGCGACTAAGGGGCAGGGCTGAACTCAAAATGACAGCGTAGCTCCCACAGGTCCATTTCCCACCCAGCCACGGTGTCTCCCCTGGGAGAGTTTGGAGAAGTTCTGGAGTTGGGTAACAATGGGGCACAAGAACACAGAGTGGGCCAAGCAGGCCTGTGGGGCGGGGAGTCTGGAGTCAGGAGCCCCAGGGCCAAACTGCTTGGGAATGCAGACTGGCCTTGAACCCTCCTGGGTTTGTTCTCTGAGAGGACCGTGGGCCAGATTGGGACTTCTCTGAAACACAGGGCTTGGAGCCTTTTGAGCAAGGGTACAACTGCAAAGGGAACTGTGTTTGGGACAGCCTGCGGGTGGTGCTGGGAAGGAAAGTAGCCAGGAGGGCAGATTCTGGGACAGGCAGAACTCACCTGTGCGGTGAGGAGGGCAGTTCTCAGGTGCAGAGATCCAGGTGGTGGCTGCAGGGAGGGAGAGGTCAAAGCAAGATACAGGACCTGCGTCAAGGGGAAAGCGAGCAGCACTTGGAGACTGGCTAGGATAAGAGCGCCAGCAAAAGTCGGCGCCGACTGCGGGCCATGCAGTTAGCCCCCTGGTGCTCATCTGCCCTGTAGCACCTCCACTCCGCAGAGGACACTGAAGCTCGGAGAGTAACACCCAAGGTCACAAAGCAGGCAGCCAGCAGAGCTGGGATTTGAACACGGGCAGTCTCTGTGCAGAACCTGCATGCTTGGTCTCCACACAAGACTGCCTCCTACCTGTGTGCAGAAGGAAAGAACAGCTCCTCTGGGCCTCACACCACCCTCTTCCTGGAATGTCCCCTTCGTTTTCAAACTCCAGCTCCTTAAAACTTTCATACCTGACTCTGCCCTTCCACACACACCATTTGCCTCACCATCCAGGCCTGCTCCTGGCAGTCCTGCCGTGTCTTGGCCCCTGGTCCCTTCTCCTGCCCATCGGCAGCCTATACTTGATCGTGCAAGCCATCTGCACAATGTCTGCCTCCCTCTGCTCCTGAGGGAGTCCCCCTTCCTCTTTGCTTCCATCTCTTCTTCTGTTTCTTACATATCCCACACTGCATTTAGTACATATTTTTGCCTGTTTGTTCCTCCTTCTACCTTTCCTACAGGATTTTGAGTACTTTGAATGCAGGAATTGGCTAAGTCTTAATCTCATCTATGGTACATGACATTTAATAGGTGCATAATTAATATTGATGAACAAGTTTTTGTGATTGGAATGAATGAATGAATGAATGAATGCCTGGGTCCAGGAGAAGAGAATTTCTGGCTTCAACCCCTTCCTGACTCACTTACTAGGATCACATTAGTATTTATCATAAAGGTTCTCAGTGCCTCCTTCAAGAGTGCCTCCTTCAATGGTCCACTTTCTGCTTGGTTCATAACCCATCAGTGGCCTGTCTTGGCCTTCCCAGGTGGACCGTCAGATTCTCTGATCAAGCTCATTGTTGTGCACTATGTGACCAGTCTCCATTCTTCCTCTCCTTACTCCTTATGATACTCTAGCTGACTCCCCTCCTTTGCTCCTTGGAGCTTATTTCCATAGGACTTCATCCACCTGCTGAGATCTGAGTCAGGCCTCAATTCCCCATGGATGCTCCTTACCCAGCATCTTCTGTACATAAGGTGCTACCCACAGCTCACCTGGGCTGAGCACCCACCATGCCAAGCACTGTGCTGCACACCATACATGAGCCTTTTCCCCCATCTTCCTAATAAGCCTGTGATCTCCCATTCATCAGATGTGGAAACTAAGTCTCAGAGAAGTCACATAACTGATAATGGGCAGAGCCAGGATTCAAACTCGGGGTTCCTGCCTCCAAGCCTTCTGTAGCACAGCCCTGAGTTTCAACTTGGGGGGGGGGTGGTCCTAAGACTCTCTGAGCTTTGGTCTCCTCATCTCATGCACAGCAGATTGTGGTTGCAATACAAGGAGATAACCAGGTGAAACACATGCCCCTTTCCTTTTCTCTCCCACCTGACTTTAGCACTCCCTCTTAATGCTTCGTCCTCCTCCATTGCCACAGGCAGTTGTCTGAAACCCAGCTAAGGCTTATGCTCTCCGGGGTTCCTACAGCCTGAAGAGCTACTCACAGGGGAGATTCTAGAAGTATGCTAATTGGATGATTGAAGTCTTTTAGTGACAGCTCTACCAAAACCACTCCAGAGGACTCTAACCCAGAACAAATCAAGCTTCCAGAATGTGCTCTGCTCCTCCCCTTTCCACCCTTCTCCAGGCCCAGGCTCCTGGCCATGCCTCTTCAACCTACAACACATGTCCTCTCACCCCAAGCCCTCTATCCCATCTGAGCTACTGCGACCGGCCAGGACCAGCCAGGACCAGCCATACCCCACCTCCTCTCACCAGGAAAGAGAGGGAAAAGCCCTCAGGTGTCTTCCTCCTGCTCCCAAGACTGAGTGTGTGTCCATCTTCCCCATTCCTGTCACCCCAGTGCCTCTCTGCCCTCTCCCTGCTTGGGAATCCAGACACTGGTGAATGACCAGCTTCTCTAATCTCCCATCATCCCCTCTGGACTCCTCTGCCAGGAAAGGCACTCGTTAGCTTTGAACATATGATTTTACAGTACATCTTGCGTGACTCTCAAATACGAGGTCAATACAAATAAAATCATTTAAATTGCTTGATATTAAACTTTTCTGACCCAGAAAAGTAAAAAGCCTTTTAAGTGATAGTTACATTGATACAAAAGTCACAATGACAGGTTTCAAAGATGAAAGTACAGATCAGAAAATAGAACAGAGGCAAAAACACAGATGAAAGGCAAATAACCCCATCTGGAAATCTAAAGCTTTCATTAAGAAAAAAAGGCCAAAAGCACTCTTCTGTGTTAAAAAGATCATGATGAAAGGAGTGCACACTTGTCACCCACTTGAGTTCTCAGGCTCTGTATACTTGTCCCTTTCTGTCAGTATTACAGGCTTTCTTGGCTCAAATTTCTTAGGCTGAGGGCCTCAGAACCCAGTTTGTGTCTTTCTAGGAGCAATACCTGTAATACAGGTGCTGTGGACACCTGCATGTGGGTGGTGCCACCTGCGTGTGCTAGACTCCAAAGAGCTCACCATCCACATGGTTAACCCAAGCAGGTGCCAGCCTGCTTCCCCATGTAACTAAAGCTCATCAGGACTCTTCATTAAAACAGCACACAGTAATAAATATTTAACTACAAACATGGCAATCCCCTTTTATTTTTAACTGACATAAAAATTATGCATAATTATGGGGTACCGTGTGATGTCTCTTGTTTCACGCTCAAATCAGGATAAATTATTTATCTATATCTTTATGATAAAAGCATTCAAAATCTTCCCTTCTAGCTTTTATTTTTAATGAAAAAATATATAGAACCTTATGGTAATCCATGGTCACCCTGCTGTGTAACACCAGAACTTCTTACTCCTTGCAAACCATGACATGATGACATAGCACCTGTTTGTAAACCTTTCCCCAAAAGCCCCACCTAACTTTCCTCAGCCTCTGGTAACTACCACTCAGCTTGCAACTTCACTGAGATCAACTTTTTCAGATTCCACAAGAGTGAAATCATATGGTATTTGTCTTTTCCGTGCCTGGCTTAGGACAAAATTTAAAGACGTATAAACATGAATATCAGAGCCAGGGTCATCCAATTGCTATTTCTCACAGCCTAAGCCCATCTTGCTTGCTCTCAGATTTGGGTAGAACACCATTTTGTAACTCAACCTCTACTTTCTTGAGGTCTACCCTTCCCAGATTTCTTGCTTTCCTAGGACTTTCAGTGACTTCCCCATGCACCAGCACATGCAAGGCCTTTCACCTCCCTTGCCTTTAAAAAGTTCAAATATTGCCATGACTAGTTTGCACTGGAACAAAGATAAGCCCAGACAGTCAGAGTTTCCCTTTCTCTGTCTTCTCCCTCCAGGAACCAGAAGAGTCTCTGTCACATAGGCCCTACACTCATCCATGTCACTCCCACTCTTTCCATCAAAGGAGGTCATTTCCCCTACATTGCCACCTCCCTGACTTTGGCTCTTTGCACTTTGGAGCAGGAACTGTTTATGGATTGACTGATAATAATGACTCACGATTGGTACCTCTTATGAATGCCAACAGCTTTTACTCTTGGCTTCTGACATAGGCTAGGCTCTTAAGCAGACCCAATACGGACTGAAGTATAGGGAAGTCCATAAAATTCCACATGAACAATGGAAAAGGTTTTAAGTGGGAGAGTAAAGGGATGAATCAAAGAGCAATTGTAGGAGCTTAACTGACGTAAGGGCTAGAGAGACAGAGATTAAATGTTCAAAGAGGAACAAGGGTGGTGTGATGATTACAGATCAGCACCATAATGGACAGAATCCAAACAGGGTCAATAAGTGGGAGGGAACAGGGAAAGCCCTTGGGTCAGGTATTCGTGGGCCTAAGAAGTCAGCTAGGGCAGGAAGGCTCAGACAAGTCCTGGGGCTCAGGAACTGAAAACACAAAGAGCAAGCAGTCATCAACAATCACACACTAAGCATCAACCTTCTCTGCTCTCTTATCTTTACTCTCTGTGGTTCATTGTCACATAAAACCAGAGAGAATTGTGTCCCTCCCAAAAGTCTGTTGTTTCTTTTTCAAGATTTATTTATTTATCTGAAAGGCAAAATCACTCTCCAAATGACCACGACAGCCGGGTCTGGGCAAGACTGAAACCAGGAGCCAGGAGCTTCATCCAGGTATCCTATGTGGGTGGCAGGGGCCCAAGTACTTGGTCCATCTTCTGCTGCCCTCCCAGGCACACTACCAGGGAGCTGGATGGGAAGTGGAGCAGCCAGGACTTGAACTAACACCCATATGGAATTCCAGGCATCATCGTAGGTGGTGGCCTGACCTGCTATGCCACAATGCCAGCCCCTGTTGTATCTAATTAAAACAGAGCAAAGGTGCCAATATTCTGATGGAGATCTAAAGACCCCTGAAGTTTTATTGAGCCCCATCCCCTGGTGATTCAATGTCTGTTCTAAAATGAAAAGACTCACTCCTAAGCCAACAGCTGTTTGGGCTGTCATCAGCATGCCTGTCCTAAACTCTTGTGATTTCACTGTGCAGTCCTGTCTGCATGATTTCTCAGGAGTCACTCATATAAGATGATTTGGAAAATCTCACCATTGATGAAGTAGGTATTCATCTCAGTGATTTGTCCTTTATATCAATGCAATGGGACATTTCAAGGGAACATGTGGTCAACTTCCTATCTCCTCAACCTAAAAAGAGTCTGGAAATTCCCCCCTGCTCCTTAGAGTGGCCTTTATTGGGTACCTTGATTTCATGGAAGTCAGACTAATGTTTCCATTTTGTGTACCACCCATTCCCTCTTTGGGCCTCCGTGTTCTCATCTGGAAAGTCCAAGTGATCAATAGGCTATGTGTTTTTCTCAAAAGTATCTGAAGTTATTTTAAATACTTTGTTAGCTATCTTGACCAAACTTGTATCATAGGTGAGTAACAGGCTGAAAATTCAGATTCTTCTCTGGCTTATACCCAGTAGGGTCAGCTCCAACAACTTTATATGTTGTTTGAGTTACTTTTTCCTAAACATATTGTGTCCACACTAAAGGTCATCTTTTTTTTTTTTAATTGCCCATTCCCATGACCCCATAAGACTTTCCATCATCAAAATCAGTGAGCATTTGGCCTCTCAAAATGCATATGATTCCCTTTTTCTCTTTCCATATCACATAAAACTCTCACATGGGAGTTACTGCAATGATTAAGTCAATCTGGCTTCTCCCAGAGAAGTATCCCAATTCTTGCGCATGCCTTTCTTCTGATTCACAACAACTGCAGTTTTCAAAGCACTTTTCAACCTCCACTGCCCTATCTGGCTCCACCCAGCAACTCCTCTGTTCATAAAGGAATTTGTTACAAGCATTCAGATCTGTGTCTAACTGTTCTAACAACTTTTTGTCCTAATAAACTCCAGCAGGACATTTCATGGCATTCTTTCTGACAGTTTGTTGTTCTCATTCATTACATTCCTATCCAAATGTTTACCTACCCTGGGAAAAAAATCTAATAGATCAATGAAGCATGAATCTGACAGATGATTAGAGCCAAGAACGAAAGGACTTCAAGATCCATCTGTTCCATCCACCCCGGACCATGGAGTCTCATTCACAGTGACCAAAGGTCCACACTCCTCCAGCGCTTCCTGGCTGGAGGAGCAGACGCCCTGACGTGAGCCTTTTCTTTCCCCCAAGATGGGCACTCTTCCTTTGTTCATGAGTCACAGTCACAGTTGGTGATCTAGTGCCAGGTTTTCTGGGGGGCAGCTTTCCTGGGCTCTGAGTATGCTACTCCCGAGCCCTCTGGTCTGCCTGCCAGCTGTCTGCTTCTTTTTCCTCCCAATTAATGCCTACATCTTATCAGAGTGGCCCGTTCTCAAATAGGGTAACTGAGTCATGGATCTGTTGTGTGACGCTTTCTTTGGGATCCTTCTCACTCTGCCCAGACCTGAATTAATTGGGGCTTGCTCACTATTGCACAGTGATTCACCCACCAGTAGCCCTTACGTCAAACCCTGCCCACCCCTCAGCAAACCACAGCTAAAACTTGTTAGGCACGTTTCAGTTTGCAGGGTTTTCCCACTGAGAGTGAAGCGGGCTTAGGCTCTGGGGTCAGCCAGAACTGCTCTGACACAAGGACTAGATCTTTCTCAACTTCAGTTTCTAAGTCTGTACAATAGGAACAATGGGATCCACTTCCTAGAAAAGAAATTAAAATACTGCATATGAAATGCTCAGTACTTGGTAACAGCCCAAGGAGAGTTATTAATGATTACCCGGCTCACAGATGAGGACACTGGACTCAAAAGAGACCACACGGCTCACTGCATTCTACACTGTGCATACACGAGCCTCAGCAAAGCCAGGTCCTCAATCCAGGTGCCTTCCCGACTCCTGTGCTCACTCGTTTCACTTCCCCAGCAAGGCCTCTCGAGCTAAAAACTGGTCCTTCACAACAGTGGTTCCCAAGCCCATCAGCATCACCTGGGAACGTGAGAGACATGTCAGTTTTGGGGACTCATTCCAGATCTAATGAGTCAGCAACTCTGAGGATGGGCGTCAGCAAACCCTAGCTTTTCCCCAGCCCTCCAGGGGGTTCTGATGTACTCTCAAGTTTAAGGACCACTGCTCCATGAGTAAGTTGCCTTTGGAGTTTCATCATCCGCTCTTGAGGTGAGTAGTCCACTAATCCCAGTGCGATCCCCAATATGAGTTAGTTTGCCAGCCCTGTGACATTATTGGGGCTGTGATTAACATACCCTGACACTGTTGAATCGTGGCAATGGTTCCCATCCATGTAAGCACATTAGAATCATCTAGGGACCTTTTAAAATAGCAAAAAGTCCCTCCCTTGTTCAGATTTAAAGACAACTGGGGAGCAGAGGAGCTGGCATTTGGCACAGCAGTTAAGACACTGCTCAGGATGCCTGTATCCCTGGGTTACAGTCTCTGCTTCACTCCTGGTTCCAGCTAATGCACATGTGGAGAGACAGCAGGTGATGGCTCGGTCTCAATTACCTGAGTTCCTGACACCTGTGTGGGAGACCGAGCTTGAGTTCACAGCTCCTGGATTCAGCCTGGCCCAGCTCTGGCTGTTGCAGACACATGGGGAATGAATCAGGAAATCGACGATCTCCATCTCTCTCTCCACTCTCTCTGTGTCTCCATTTCAAACTGATTAATTAAAAAGACAGCCCTGATGGACAAGGCCAGAACAGGGTCCCCTCACAGCTTCCACAGGACTTGCTGGACGGGTAATACGTGTACCTCGTTGAGGTGTGCGTGTTTTTCATGGACCCATTCCAGTTAACCATTGCTTCAGGAAACCTGGGGCTCTGTCTGGTCAAGCCTCTAGCTCATGCCCGCTTATTTGCACAGCTGCTTGTGTTCAGTCACAGGTATTTACCTAACACGCCCCAGCTACACAGCCCAGGGTTATCCTACCTGATCTAGAAACGTAATGACACGATATGGTAAACATTAAACACTGACTCACCACTGTTCTTCTTTTTTCTTCTAATAACTTAGAAGGGCTTGGGGGATAATAGTTTTATGAGTGTGCTAGAGTAGTAAGCATCCAAGCTCACCAGTCAACACTTGGCCCAGCAGGTTCTAGTGACTAACAAATAAGCCTTCAGGAGAAGAATCAAGAATTGGATGGAGAAAAGGCAGGTGTTTGCTCCCAGAGAAGAGAGGAGCTGGCACACTGTACCTGGAATGGGCCAGGGAGAAGCCCCGCCCATGGGCAGAGCCAGGTTTTATGGGGTCTGAAGATTATGCCACTTGGGATGGAGGATCAGCAAAGGAAGTTCACTTTAAGAAAAAAGAACACAAAACTGCATATTCAAAAGTAGGTATGTCCTAGGAAAGGGGTCTTGCCAGTGGGAAGCTAAAGTTCAAATTCATTGGCTGCAGAGCAAATTCACCTCCACCCAGATGCTCCCTGGGTAAAGATGTTCTGGACTGGGCATTTTTTTTTAATTGACCCCCTCCAGGTGAACACCTTGCCATGCTAGTTGAGTGTCTGTCATCCTCACCTCCACTGAATACCTTCTTTGAACTTGTAAAGACTCTAAATGAAAAACTTGTTTAGAGAAAGAGGATTTCACATATCCAAAGGCCAGCTTTTATTGATTTACTTTTTTATTAGGTAATAAATCCATATGGTCCATTGTTAAAAAATTACTGAAGGATATTAGTGATAAGTCTTAGTAACCTTTATAAACCTGATTCAATAAAATGCATTTTTTATAAAATGCATTTTTCCTATTTGGAAAAGTAATATGTACTTACTGCAGAACTTGTGAAATGAAACAAACAAAACACACACACACAAGAAAACAGAGAAGGCATCACATTTGACCCCGTCATCCAAAGGCACAACTTAAGCCCTTTCTGAACACTGTGTAAACACTCTGCAAGCACAAGTGGAAACCTGTCCTTTTGTCTGCCGGCTTTTCCCCTTCCTGATTCTAACACTACTCTGATTGGTCAAGCCATGGGTGAAAAATGGGCTTCCATAAAGAAAGGTGGCAAGAATTTAAGCATAGCAGTATTTCTGGGGAAAATTATAAGCTTTTGAAATTTTTGGACAACTCTGTACATACCCAGTAATCTTAGGTCCAGGCCAAAGATGGTAAGGAGCTTTCAATCCAAGTGAGAATTCCTTCCCTAAGTAATGACTACTGTACGGAGAAGGGCTGTAAGATAACAGGCTCATGGTTGGCACCACAGCTCACTAGGCTACCTGCAGCACCGGCACTCCGGGTTCTAGTCCCAGTTGGGGTGCTGGTTCTGTCCCGGTTGCTCCTCTTCCAGTCCAGCTCTCTGCTGTGGCCTGGGAGTGCAGTGGAGGATGGCCCAAGTGCTTGGGCCCTGCACCTGCATAGGAGACCAGGAGAAGCACCTGGCTCCTGGCTTCGGAGCAGCGCAGCACACTGGCTGTAGCGGCCATTTTGGGGGTAACCAATGGAAGGAAGACCTTTCTCTCTGTCTCTCTCTGTCTAACTCTGCCTGTCAAAAAAAAAAAAAAAATGACAGGCTCACTGTGACTGAATGCCAGGATCCATTAGCTGTATCTGTCATGATACACAGGAGTAGTGAGTGCCACACACATCATGGTGATCTAAGGCTGGGCTGCATCTTGACTGGAGATAAGCCTGAGAGAACAATCTAGAGTCAGTGCTCCAAAAATGTGAACCAGCTGAGTGAAGGAATGATTGAACGAAACCAAACTGAAATGTGTGACTCCCCAGTCTTCACTGTAGGCAGAGGCTTAGAAGGGGAAGCCCCTGGAAGCCCTCCAGCTCATGGCAGTGATTCTCCAGCCAGTCCAGCCACAAGCTCTTCCCCTCCTCCAATGCCCCTAGGCTCCCCACTGAAGCCCCTTCATGGCTTCCTCTCCTCTCCTTTCCTGACCTGCCTCCCTGCACAGGCTGTGAATGTCCTGAAGCTCTTTGGGGGCCCTTGAGGCATGAGGCCACACTGCTCAGCCCTTCGGACACTCACCGGGCACCCACCCTGCTCTCTGCATTCAGACCGCTCAAGGGTTCACAGTGTGGTGGGGTCAGGGGAGGGGGGAAAGCACATTCATAAATAGTTGTAATAAATCATGAGACTATAAATGTGAAATATAATTGTAACTAAATCATTATAATTATTTAAATTAAAAATAATAAGAGCAACTAAGTCCAGGGAGGGGTCAAGCATTTCGCTTACACACATATTTCAAATCATCTTTACAATCATCCCATGAGGTCTACTCAGTCTTCTCCCAACTTCACAAATAAAGAAACTGAGGCTTGGGACATTTAAAGGGACTCACCAGAGTAGGCATGTTTCAAGCCCAGGTGCGTCTGTCTCTGGCTATTAATAACAGGAGAAGGAACGAGAGGAGAAGTGCTTGATACAGTGGGTAAGCCGCCGCTTGGGATGCCCACTTCCCATGTCGGAGTCCTGGGGTACAGCAGGAGCTGCTCACTTTGAATCCAGCTTTCCGCAAAGATGCGCCAAAGGAGGCAGTAGGTGATGGCTTAAGTACTTGGGTCCCTGCCATCCATGTGAGACACCTCCATCGAGTTCCCAGCTCCGGGATTCAGCTCTGAGCCAACCCTGGCTGTTGTGGCCACGTGGGGACTAACCCAGCAGATGCAAGAACTCTCCTTTCCCTTATGTCTCTCCCTCCCTCCCTTCCTTTCTCTCTCTCTCTCTCTCTCTCTCTCCCTCTCCCTCTCCCTCTCCCTCTCCCTCTCCCTCTCTGCCTTTCAAATAAATAAAATGTTTTAAAAAGGGGAAGAGAATGATTTAAATTTGAGCTTGGCTAAGAAGGGCGTATGTTTCTTGGTAACTTGGAGATCACCACCACCACCCCCCCCACCATCTAACATTGGCAGAGGGGACCTGGACAGCTGGGGAGGGGCAGGATGGCAGACGAAGGAACTACCCAATTCCTCTTCAAAGATGGCCCAGCCCTGGCCCTTGCCCTGGCCCCTGCCCTGGCCCCTGAGCGGCTAGCATCCGTTCAGAGCAAGGAAGACAGCTGAGGGCCTGTGATTCCTGCATTTCCGGTCCATGCGCTGCTGGGGTGGGTTTTATGTGAGCAGCGAGAGGCAGGGAACACTGATGAGAACTCAGAGCTCTGCCAGGGAATGGGAGAGGAGCCGCAGGAAACGCTTTTGTCTAAAAATACGCCCGTTTCTGAGAGGAAAACAGTCATTAGAGGGGGTGAGAAGTGCCCATGGTGAGGAAAGCAAAACAGGGAGACTCTCACGGAGGCCAGTGGAACAACAGAGAAGCCCATGGCCCACCCACTTCCTGTGCGATCAGCGAAGCAGGCAGACCAAATGACAGCCCACAGACAGCACGCCAGGGGAAGCGTCTGGGGACAGCTCGCAGAGTTGGCCGGCAGGTGGGAGGAGAAGGAACTGTTCCAGTTAATATTTGGCTTGCGTCAGCTGGTTCCGCTATAGATTTGGTTAAAATTCCCCAAGCACTTGCTGCATACCAGGCACAGTCAGGGCCATGTGTACCTCCTCTCCTGTGAGCCTTCAAACAACACCGTACAGGAGGAAAGCAAGTGTCAGAGGTCAAGTGGCTTGGCCAAGGTCACACAGTGGATGAGTTACAAAGATGTGGCTCCATCCCAGGTCCCCCAACTCCAAATCTCTTGCTCAGTGCAATGGACCCAGCTGCCTTGCATAAGATCAAGAGTCTGGACCTTCCCCAGCCTGTACAAGCCAGGGCCAACTACTGCACTCCTCTGGGAAAACTACAACCCTTCCATATCCTTTATCTTGCCTTGTGCGGAGGCAAATTTGTAATCTTTTTAACAAGGACTTAAAGCCAGCCAACATATATGGCAGCCGTGGCAGACACACTTACCTCCCTCTACCCCCGGAAAAGAGAGAATGTAATGGTTAAGCCACATGATCCCAAGTCCCTCTACACTGATTGAGAAGTGACCATCCCTCCTTTGTAGAAACGTCCAGGGGCTAGGGCAGTGGAGGGAGAGGAGGCAGTTCCTCCGGATGCTTCCTGACTCTGCGCCAGGAGCAGGATCCTTCACGCATTTCTCACTCCATGCTCTACCATCTCTGGTGTAATTTATCAACATTTTGTAGGTAAGAAAACAAAAGTCCGGCTTACTCAGAACCCAAATCTACATTCCTTTTGACTCTGTAGGGGAGAGTAAAATTTTCTCTCTACCCCCTGAAGCTAGAGAATGGAGTCTCTGAAATCACTTCATAGTAGACCTACAAACACATTGACTACACACAAGGGGGCGCGTTGGGTGAAAAGTGGGTACCCACATAATGGGTGAGATCTCAAAGCACAGATCCCCTCTTCACAGAGGTCAGGAGGGGACAGTAGGCAAGCTGGGGAAGAGTTGCCCTTGGGGAGAACGGGTGGGTCTGAGAACAGGCAGCAGTCTAGGCACAGTCTGTGTGTCTCACCCCATCTTCCTCCTTACTGTGAGTCAGGCTGCTCTGACCAAGAGGTTCCTGTGGAGGGGATTCCTAACGACTTAATTCTTCCTGGAAGGTCGTGTCTCGGGGCAAGTGAGGGAAATTCAGAGACAGTCTCTCCCTGTCCTTCAGGGGAGAAAAGGGAGAGAGAGACAGGAGGGCAGCGGACGGTTAGGACACCCTGGTTCTGAGGCTGCTCTCAAGGCCTGGCTGTGGTCTTCAGTTCAAAATCCTCGGGCCAAAGTGACAAGCTTTCGGACAGCGTGTTCTGAGACACAGCAAGTCGCACTCACTTGTTGGAGTCCTGCGTTTGGGAACATAAGAGCTAGATTTCCTCCTCCAAGACGACAGGGCCCCTGAGAGGGCAGCCGCTTGCCCCGCCCCTCTGAGGCTGTTGTGCCCAGGCTGCCCTCCTCCCAGCACTCACCTCTCGGCCTCCCCGGAGCCTGTCTGTCTTCCCTGGCTTCTCAAAGCCACCCTTGCACTGAAGCAGCGGAGCTGGCTAGCAGACCTCCCAGCCGCCTCTGTGCCTGCAAGGGAATGGCTTTGAGGTCCCTTCAGAGGCAGGGCCTCTGTCCAGCAGCTAGAGCAAAGAGGGACCCACTGGATCGCCTTCCAGTTTCCGAGGAAACTAAGGATTTCTGAAATGCCCTGGCTTGTCAGGCCTTCCCCAGGTCAGATCACTGGACGTCACTATGGACTCTCTCTCCCCCGTCCCACATGTGGTCATCCCAGTGACCTCTGCCGCCCTGTGTCTCCCACGTGCATTGCCTCCCTGTCCCCCACCACCACTGCCCTCTTCAGACTCCAGCCTGTGTCCTTCCAGACCCGAGAGAGGACTCCCTCCTGCCCGTCTCCCACGTGGCAATCCCAGAGCGCTTTCTGACAGGCACGTCTAATCGTGTGTCTTCCCATCTCACAATCCAGCCATAGCTCCTCATTTCCTCCAGAGAAAATGCGGCCTCAGCCTGGCTACTGAAGCCCTCCATCCCCTGCTCCTGCCTGTGCCCTGACCTCTTCCAGTGACTGACAGCTCCCTGACCACGCCCTTGTTCCCTCCTCTGCACAAGACTCCCAGTCCCCCTTCAAGACTCAGCTCAAGTACTATCTTCCCTCCTTTCTGACCTCCTGCCCTCAAACCAGCGGTAGTTCCCCACCCCCACCCAGACTTTCCTGGAATGACGCTGCAACCACTGACTCACACATCAGTTCCCACCCATAAACCACCGAACTGTGGGGAAGTGGCTTTCCAGCGCCGTCTTAAGCAATGAATACATTTGCCGCAAAGGCAGACATTCAGGAACCATGTGAGTGCAGTCATGGCCCTGGGGTCCCATGGAAGCTAAAGCCTGGGACAGGACCCAGACGTGGGTAGGCTTAACTGTGCAAGACTGTACATTAACAACAGTGCCACTCTGAGCACGTCGACCTGACTTCTGTCATTAAAAAGGATCGAGCGAGCTCATTTATGGAAAGCAGTCACAGTGCCTGACACAACGTGAGCACTGAACAAAAGTCGGCGAGGAAAGTGACAGGTCACTTCCAGGGCAGTTCTTAGCCCAGCAATGGGCCAGGTCTGTTCCGCGCATTGTCTCCCTGATCACAACCGCCACAGGAGGAGGGTGTTCCCATGTGTCCCCACTTTCCCGATGAAAATACTGAGTCTCAGCTGGCCTAAGGGATCTGCGCAAGGTCCTCTGCTCAGAGGTAGCGGGCGTGGGCCTCTGCCAGCACCAGGGTTTTCGGAGTCTCTGGTACAGCAGGGTGCCAGGGGTCCCCAAGGCCAGCTGAGAAGCAGCAGCCCAGGTTTTTTCGAGCAGAGCCTAAGGAGCTGTCCAGGGAAGCACACAGTACTAAAAGCTTGTTTTTCTGTCCCATTCGGTCTGTATCACATTCTAGATAACATCCTAATTCACAGGAAGCTGTGTAGTTTGGTTCCTCCTGATTTCTTTTGTGTGCCGAGTAGTTATGCCTTCCTTCTACTGTGTAAGGTGGAGTCAGTACCTTCCTTCATGAAGCTGGGGAAACTGAGGCTGCACAGTGATGGTGACACACAGAGCTAGTACCTGGGCTCAGTCCATCAGCAGCAGGGGCCTCCCTCTGAGGGCTGCATTCCACTGACAGCTGCGTGGAGCCATGGAAGGAGCACGGGGTTTGCAGCTGGATCTTCAGACGCTTCTTCCAGGTGCGAGATCCGTGACCTCTGGTGTGAGCTGTTCAGCCTCTCTTAGCCTTGGCTTCCTCACCCATGAAACCAGCCTCTGATCTCGCTCCTTCCAGGACTATGATCAGACTCAGAGATGATGCGTGTCTCTGTGTTTAGGGGCTAGGGAATGTTCTACAACTTCATCTGTTAGTAGTGGGCTTAAAAAAGTTTTTTGGCTTCGAACTCCACACCCTTTCTGTTTCTGTTGGACTACATTGTGCCAAGTTTCTTCTTGCCCTGTGACAGCCATGCCAGTCAAGAGCACCTTGTCTCGGAACTGCTTTGTCTTGCCCCATGCTGGCCTCCAGCTGAGACCCTGCTCAGTCAGCCTTGCCTGAGCTAAGTGGGAATCTTTCCCCCAAGCTGCATGGGGTGGGGGCCATGTTTTTATTTAAAGATATTTTCCCGTTTAACTGCAGTCTGCAGGCAGCGGATGATAAAACTAGCAGGCTCTCTGTATGTAGACTTCCTTCCTGCTTACTCTTTTAAAACAAAATCTGCCTTGATTTTCTTGGCCAGAAGTGTCCCTAGATGGGATACTGTGCTTCTGAGGCTGCACTAGCCATGTGATAGCTGAAGAGGCAGGTGAAAGGAAGAAGCAGGTGTGAGACTGCCACGGTTCAGGGGATTGACCCTACCTTTGCACAGTGCACACCTAGCAGCCCATCTGCAGTGGATCAGGCTCTTGGGGACAGAACTGAAAAGGACAAGTGAGGGGAAATGTGGGTGGAGCCTGCAGACAGTATATGGGTCAAAGCGCTTTTGAAGTCTAATAATATGTGGGGGGAAATGATCACCATTGTCATCTTAAAGGCAAAATTCAACACAGGAAAATACAGGCAATGCTTCTCCCCGTGTGCGTGGAGAAGGCATGATTCTGTTCATCCTACCTACCCTCTCGAGGAAGCTCCCAGAGTCTTTGGGGTAGGCGATGTAAAAGTTAGGAAATGCCCAGCCTTCTGCTCGCTTTAATTTGGGGAACTTCCCAGCTGAGAGGTAATTAGATTTCATGTATAAGACAAAAGACTTAATCTTCAGGGAAGCCAGGCCTCAAGCAAATGATTTTTTTCACCGGGTCACTTCTCCAGGGCCTATGAGGACTGGCTTGATTCCTGGGGAAAATATGAACACGTGCCAGGATGAAGGAGTCCACAAGTCCTTCCATGATCTGATCCACCTACTTTCCCAATCTCATCTCACCTCCTTTCCAGCCTCGGGACCTGTATCCTGTGCCTGCTGTAGGCTCTCGCTTTCAGCTCCTGCTCCCTGCAAGACCCACCTCCTACCCACAGCTCAGCATAGGTATGCCTGGCCCATTCTAAATTCATCTCTGATAATCCCATCACCACTTGCTTTGCCTCTAAGCTAGAAATAATGACTGAACTCCCAGAATAATAATCACAACAACAATATTGTGGTTCACACTTCTTGAACCAAGAGCCTGGAACTTGACAAAGCTCACTCTCATTTAATCCACTAACAACCCTATAATGTAAATATTACTGTGACTTATTCCCATCACACAGATGGGAAAATTAGAACTTAAAGAGTTTATACAAGGCCAGTACCGCAGCTCACTAGGCTAATCCTCCGCCTTGTGGCGCCGGCACACTGGGTTCTAGTCCCGGTCGGGGCGCTGGATTCTGTCCCAGTTGCCCCTCTTCCAGTCCAGCTCTCTGCTGTGGCCCAGGAGTGCAGTGGAGGATGGCCCAAGTACTTGGGCCCTGCACCCCATGGGAGACCAGGATAAGTACCTGGCTCCTGCCATCGGATCAGCGCGGTGCACCGGCCGCAGCGCACAGGCTGCAGCGGCCATTGGAGGGTGAACCAACGGCAAAGGAAGACCTTTCTCTCTGTCTCTCTCTCTCACTGTCCACTCTGCCTGTCAAAAAAAAAAAAAAAAAAAAGAGTTTATACAGACCAGCGCCACTGCTCATTTGGCTAATCCTCTGCCTGCAGCGCCGGTACCCCAGGTTCTAGCCCCGATTGGGGCGCCGGATTCTGTCCCGGTTGCTCCTCTTCCAGTCCAGCTCTCTGCTCTGGCCCAGGAAGGCAGTGGAGGATGGCCCAAGCATGCTTGGGCCCTGCACCTGAATGGGAGACCAGGAGGAAGAACCTGGCTCCTGGCTTCAGATCAGCACAGCGCGCCAGCCGTAGTGGTCATTTGGGGAGTGAACTAGTGGAAGGAAGACCTTTCTCTCTCTCTGTCTCTCTCACTAACTCTGCCTATCAAAAAAAAAAAAAAAAAAGAGCTTATACAAATTGCCCAAGGTCACATAGTCGATAAATGGCAGAGCCAAGAATTGCCTATGGCATGCCACCATTCCCAGCAGCATTGCTTTCATGCCACAGCTCACTTCCCACTTTATATTACTGGAACTACTACTCACTTGCTTTGTAACCTTTACTGGACCACAGTGTCGTGGGCAAAGCCTATGCCTGACACTTCATCCCTCCAGCAGCACTGAACCCTCAGGAAGGAGTGACTGAATAAGAAAATATCCATGGCTGGGGGAGGGGAGGGAGGCAGCATTGTGCCATAGCAGGTTAAGCCACCTCATACGATGCTGGCATCTCACATGAGCACTGGTTCAAGTCCTGGCTGCCCCATTTCTGATCCAGCTCCCTGCTAATGTGCCTGGGAAAGCAGCAGAGGATGGCCCAAGTGCCTGGGCTCGAGCATCCACATGGGAGACCCAGATGGAGTTCCAGTGGCCCTGGACATTGTGACCATTTGAGGAGCGAACCAGCGGATGAAAGAGCTCCCTCTCTGTCTCTCTCTCTGTAACTCTGCCTTTCAAATAAAATAAGTAAATTTTTTTAAAAAAATATATCCATCAGACATGGGAGTTGGGCAACTTTCATAAGCATTTAAAGGATATCATATTAAACATTCATTAAGTACCAATTGCGAGGCCCACCTGCTGATCAGTTCAAGGCCCCAGAGTTGAAGCCAGGTCCACCGGATTTTCAAATGTTCCATAAATCTCCACTTTCCAAATTACAAAACCCAAGCCTTCTTTCAAAGACTGATTTTCAGCCTCTTAGCAGCTTCTCTGCTCATTACTGCTCAGCAAACAATGTGATTTATGCATGAGACACACACATTAAGATGCCATGGAGTGATTACAATGGTCATAACTACTAAATTGAATTGAATGGCAACCTACTGGTAGCTCAGCCTCTGTAGGAAAAAAAAAAATCTGTCTGAAATAATCAATTCGGTGGTATTGTAGAGACATTGCCAGAAACAACTGCAGGAAAGCAACATCATGACTATCTTTATTAATGCACAGAGTTTTTGTGTTCTGCACTGAGAGGAAGGCCACTGAAATACGAACTGATTTATCCAAACAGAATTTCTAAGAAATACCTTTGATTGTTCTGTTGTCTCTATCCTTTACTAAAGACAGGCAATTAGCAGCGTTTGCAATATTACAAGTAAATGAAATTGGGTCTCTGCCCAGCCAGCCTACAAAGGACTTCTACAGCAATAAAAATAATCAGTTGGATTCTTCATTTTCTTCTGGGTCCATGTGATTTCCTTAATAATATCAAAGCAGACTATGATTTGCAGGAAAAAAATAAATATTGCTTGCATGAGGCATGAAATTTCAGAGCACAGGAATGTCATCTTGTCTTACAGAATTGCTTTGTCACAAGGGTACGTAGCTTGGACAACTGGAATATAACTCAGATCTCGTTCTCAATTCATCTTTCATGGACTGACCTATATTTTGTCTTCTGAACGTTCCCTGTGCTTTCCTTCTGTACTTCAGCTCTCCAAAGGCAAGAATGAGGGAAAGTATAACAATTAAGGTCTGATAACCAACATCAACCCCAGAGTTTGGCCACCCGTCCACTGGTTATTTAACTTTGCTCTGCCTCCGTTGGCAGAAAAATGTGCAAACGCCTACAATCTAAGTCCCGCAGGCTCCTGGACAAGGCAGAGACCACAGCAAGCACACAGTAGCTGTTGCTTGGACAAATGAATGAATGAGAGTTTTGCATAGTATCTGGCATGTGGTCAGCACAAATTATTTTTTACATAAAAATTATGAATTGACAAGGCAGTCATGGATTCAGATCCCAGCTCTACTTCCAATCCAGCTTCCTATGAATGCACAACCTGGGAGGCAGCAGATGATGGCTCAACTACTTGAGTCTCTGCCACTCACGTGGGAGATTAAGATTGACCATCAGGCTCCTGCCTTTGTCTTGACCCAGCCCCAGCTATTGCAGGCATTTCAGGAGTGAACAAGCAGATAGATCTCCATCTGTCTGTTTCTCTCTCTCTCTCTCTCTCTCTCTGCTTTTCAAATAAACAAAAACAAATATTTTTAACACTTTTTAATTAAGAATTAACACCCATCTTTTTCCTCTTGGCCCAACACCATTTAAAGCACTTTTCCAGGCTAGCATCAAATTCTGCTGCACCTGAGAAGCCTTGGCAAGATTACACCAACTGAAAGTGACCTGACTCCCAGAATGCCTGAGACATTAGTTGTGCATAAGCCTCCTGGGAAACGGGGTCCTGTGGCCTTCAACTGTTGGTTCTCTTCTTATAAGGGATTTCTTGGCTGCCCAGTGAGATCATAAGCTTCTTGGAGGAAGTCCTGAGTCTTTGACTTCTGGTGATCTCCATGACCCTGGTACAGTGCATAGCACACAAATGATGCTCCATAAATGCCCAGAAGTTGACTGATGGGGGGATGGCAGTCCCCACAAAGATGAGCAGATGCCCATCACCGCCCTGGAAAGGCCATGGCACCAATCCCTACACTTCTCAGTTGAATGCACTGTGTCTCTAAGGACTTGTCTTCCAGGGAAAGTTCACTCCATTTTGCTAAAATCCTTCCCATTGGAGTGGAAATCAACCTTCTCCTGCCTTGCAGTGGGGGAGTAATATATGACATATTCAGGGGACCTATCTCTCAAATTATAAATTGCACATAAAATTTTTTAAAATTAGACACACAACTATCAGAATACCCTAGCAGGTACACTTGTAAATGTTTCTCTTATAGCTTTACTTGCACACATATGAAGAGTCCCCAGGAATATTCTCTGTTGTACTAACTATCTACAGGCACAAAGGACTGAAAAATCATTTAAATGTGCATTAACTGAAAACTGGATAAACAAAACATGGTATATCCAGGTAGAAAAAACACTATGCAACATTTATAAAGGATGAAGTAGAATTATATGTACTTACAGTCTCCAAGATATACTAGGATAAAAAAAAAACTGCCAACCAGATGCATGGCCTAATCCAACTTATATAAAGAGGAGAAGTATGCAGGGGTATGGATGGGCATGAACAGTTTTCTAGAGCAACAGTAATGACTGACTTGGAGGAGGGGACAAGCAAAAGAGGATTTGTCACTGTGTTTGGTATTCAAATTGTACAGACTAAATACTTTAGCAAGTACATGCATTATCTTTTTCTTCCTTTCCTTTATTAAATATTAATTGTATTCATCTTTAAATAAGGTAATCCATTCACATGTACAAAATTATAAAAGGTACAAAATGATATTTGGTGAAAAGTCTCCCTCCCTGCCCTGTCCCTACCTACCCTTGAAGCAATTAATGGAATTCTTCTGTCCATTTTAAAGATGGTCCGTGCACTTCAAGTGTTCTCTCTTAAAATAATCATCATAAAATGAATCAGGGGTGCATTTGGCCTAGCCATGGACAGTAGTTAAGACACTCACCTCCCAGGTTAGAGTGCTCAGGGTCAAGTCTCAGATCTGGCTCCTGATTCCAGCTTCCTGCTAATGGGGACTGTGGGAGGTAGTGGTGATGGCTCAAGCAGCTGGATTCCTGCCATCCACACTGGAGAGCTGGCTTAAGTTCCCAGCTCCCAACTTCACCTCCTGGCATTTAGAAAGTGAACTAGGGCTGGCGCCGTGGCTCACTAGGCTAATCCTCTGCCTTGCGGCGCCGGCACGCTGGGTTCTAGTCCCAGTCGGGGCGCCAGATTCTGTCCCGGTTGCCCCTCTTCCAGTCCAGCTCTCTGCTGTGGCCAGGGAGTGCAGTGGAGGATGGCCCAAGTACTTGGGCCCTGCACCCCATGGGAGACCAGGATAAGTACCTGGCTCCTGCCATTGGATCAGCGCGGTGCACCGGCCACAGCGCGCCAGCTGTGGCGGCCATTGGAGGGTGAACCAACGGCAAAGGAAGACCTTTTTCTCTGTTTCTCTCTCTCACTGTCCACTTTGCCTGTCAAAACATAAATAAATAAATAAATAAAAGAAAGTGAACCAGAAGATGACAGTGTAATCACTTTCTTACTTTCTCTCTCTCTCTCTTCCTCCCTCCCTCCCTCCCTCCCTTCCTCCTTCCCTCCCTCCCTTTTTAAATTTTTAAAATAATTTTTTGTTAATGAATGAGAGGAAAATTCCCATTGACCATGTCACCCCTCTCCAGCTCTGTCCACCTCCACAGTCAAGTCAAGCTTCTGTACAGAGTTGTCCCCATGAATGGAATTGGGGAAAGAGATATGTGGGCTTTTGGGGTCAGGCAGACCCAACTCTTCAATAAATTACCCAACCTCTCTAGGCCTCACTCATCTATAAAATGAGCAAATACCTGCCTCTTGGGTAGTTGTAATGGTAAGGAACAGTCCATGAAGAGCACACAGGTCACTTGGCCAAAGTGACCCTAAGGCTCTGGGCACCAGCTCCCTCCTCTGCTAGGCACAATCACAATAAATAGAGCACTCCTATTAGGCAGTAGCAGATAACAAGACCCCTGGGCACCCCCTCAACCGCAAGAGTAGTACATCTCGCATTTCTGAGGCAATGCTTTATAGTAAACATCTACAGCCAGCAAAAAGCTTTTTGGAACTATTGATCAAGACCAGGCCCCTGCCATGGATATGAGGACTCTGGAAAAGGTCCAGGATTAGACGTCAGGAAAGCTGTTTTGAGCCTGATTCTTCCACCAACTGGGCCTCCTTAAGCCATTCACCTCGCATTCAGAGCCTTGCATATGTTGGTGAGATGATTTCCAAGACCCAGATCCCGGCCAGCCTTATAACCTCACCTCTTGGTACATGTGAGTGGAGCCTGCACTCAGTATGAAGTTAGCAACAGCAGAGGTCTCCAAGCTGTAAGTGTGATCTCCAACCTAAAACCTGCTCTCTCCTCCATAGACTTTCAAACTGACATGGGTAGAGAACAACAAAGTTCTTCAGAGAAAAATAAATACTTCAGAAAGGGAGTAAATCTAAGATTGTTGAGAAAATTTGTGGAAAGACAGAATGCAAAGATAAATTTATTTTGGTACAAAAATGCATGCATAACGTTTTTCAAAATGTCATTTTCCATGAACTCTTTGAAAATCCTTGTTCACAATTTAGATTATCTTTAATGCATTTGTATCATTACTGAAAGTAAATGCAAATCATATTAACTATGGAGAATTGAGATATAACACTCCCTCTGTCAAATGCTAAGTGATTAAAGTCATAAGAACTAAGAAATGATCACTTGCAGGGTCAGCATTGTGGCATGGTGGGTTAAGCTGCCACTTGCAACACCAGCTTCGCAAATGGACACCAGTTCAAGTCTCGGCTGCTCCACTTCTGATCTAGCTCCCTGATAATGTGCCTAGGAAAGCAGTGGAGGACGATCCAAATGCTTGAGGCCCCTGCATGCACATGGGAGACTCAGATGAAGCTCTTGGCGCAGGCCTGTCCATTGCGGCCTTTTGAAGAGCGAACTAGCAGATGGTCAATCTCTGTCTCTATCTCTCCACCTTTCCCTGTAACTCTGACAAGAAAGAAAGAGACGGGGCCGGCGCTGTGGTGCAGTGGGTTAAAACCCTGGCCTGAAGCACTGGCATCCCATATGGGAGCCAGTTATAGTCCCGGCTACTCCTCTTCTGTGGGGAGCAAACCGGACTAGACTGAGTTACTGGAATTAAGACTTATTCTATGCATCTGCTCTCCCACAATATGGCGCTGGGAGAGAAGTAAACAGCTTCCGCACAGCTGCCTCCAGTTCAACCAATAAACTGTAGGACTTGCTCCTGATTGGAGAGCAGCGTACTCGGCGTGTGGGCAGCCGAGTTAGGATTGGCGGAGGAGGACTATAAAGGAGGAGAGAGACGGCATGCACCAGGAACATCTATGGGGAACATCTAAGGGAACCTGTGCAGCCCCCGAAGAGAGCCGGCCGGCGGTGTGCCGCTCCCCTGCAGAAGTGGGGAATGTGGCCAGGGGGAACTGCCCTTCCACGGAGGTGGAAGGGATAGTAGCCAACCCGGGAAGAACCAGCAGCAAACCCGGGGAGGGCCGAGCAGACGAAAGAACAGCGCAGGGTCCTGTGTCGTTCCTCCACGAAGAGGGGGAGCAACATCTTCCAATCCAGCTCTCTAGTGGGCCTGGGAAAGCAGTAGAAGATGGCCTAAGTGCTTGGGCCCCTGCACCCACAGGGGAGACCTGGAAGAAGCTCCTGGCTCCTGGCTTCAGATTGGCACAGCTCTGGCCATTGTGGCCATCTAGGGAGTAAACCAGCGGATGGAAGACCTCTCTCTCTCTGTCTCTACCTCTCTCTGTAACTCTGTCTTTCAAATAAATAAAATAAATCTTAAAAAAAGGAAAGAGTGAGAGAGGAAGAAAGAAAGAATGACCACTGGTAACAAAAGTCGCTCATGCAGACCAGTAAGGGACATCAGGGGGAATTATTTCAGGATTCTTCCAACCCCAGGAGGCGTGGATGTGATATTGGGCAAGTTAACAGTTGACACATTGGCCTTGCATTCTGCAAAGTGACTTCTGTGATTCTGAAGATAGAAGGGGACTTGCACCTGGAAGAAGTTTCCCAGGAGCCCCACACACACACACACACACACACACACACACACACTAGTAGGGACATGGGTGGTAGTCAAAGAGGAGCCTGCTTTCAGGATAGAAAGGGATAATCTGGGTCCCTTCACCGTGTTTCTCATGTTGCAATCAGACTCCAGTTTCAAAAATAAGCAACAGATATAAGGCAGAAAGATAGTTCATCTATTTTTCCAGTAAATCTGGGGAGTTAAAGAGTACAGCTGTCTCCAATAATTCCATGTTCATTGAGTAAAAATATCTCTTAGCAAGTTGTCCTAAATCAATTTTGTTAATGACTTCTTTTTTTTCTTACTTAGTATCAGTAACTTAATAGCTCTGCAAAAAAAAAAAAAAGCTATTAAAGCAAAGAAACAATACTTTCTAATTTATTCTCTGGGAGATTTATTGGCTAATATCTTTTTTTAAGATTTGTTTATTTGAAAATCAGAATTACAGAGAGAGAGGGAGAGACAGAGGAAGAGAGAGATCTTCCATCCAATGGTTCACTTCCCAAATGACCACAATGGCCACAGCTGGGCCAGACCAAAGGTAGGAGCCAGGAGCTTCTTCTGGGTTTCCCACAAGGGTGCAGGGCCCAGGGACTTGGGACATCTGCTGCTGCTTTCCCAGGCCCACTAGAGAGCTGAATCAGAAATGGAGCAGCCAGGACTCAAACCATTGCCCATATGGGATACCAGCACTACAGATTGTGGCTTAACCAGATATACCACAGCGCTGGCCCCTAATCAAATATCTTAATTCCATTCATACTTAAAAGGGACATTGTAAACATTGTAATGTGACATCTCAACCATTCTACAACATTCTTTGAGTTTTATTGTTTTTTGTAAGATTTATTTATTTATTTATTTATTTGAAAGATGGAGAGCTAGATATTCCACCCATTGGTTCACTCCCCAAATGGCCACAAGAGTCAGGGCTGGGCCAGGCTGAAGCCAGAAGCCAGGAACACCATCTGTGTTCACCTTGTGAATGGTAGAGACTCAAGTACTTGAGCCATCATCTGCTGCCTCCCAGGCACATTAGTGGGGAGCTGCATTGGAAGTGGAGTAGCTGGGATTTGAAAGGGCTCTCCAATATAGGATGTGGGGGTCCCAAGCAACAGTGTAACCCTACTACTCCACAACTCCCACTTCCATTGTCTTTAAAATGTGTGTCCAACATAGGCTTTCTTCTTGAGAGCTGAGATGTTTCAGAAAATTTTATTGGAAATTATGAATGAATCAACCAGGGGTATCCAGTCATCCCAAAATGGCAGTCCACTAAATTCTGGAGGGTTTGACCCTTCTGGTCCTGTCTTTGTGCCTCATTCTCCCAGGCAGAACATTCAGCCCCTGATATCTTGTTCCATTGATGCCATCATTGACTTCTCAACTCTTCTTCCTCATTTTGTCTCTTTCCTCCTCATTGCTCTGTTCCAAACTCTGTTGATGTCTACTGGGCATGAGGCTCCTTTCTGAGCCCAGACAGATGAAGAGATGACTCAACATTAGTCCCTACCCTCAAGTAGGCATCACGGTCAAGGGAAAGTGGATACAAACACATCTGACTAAAAGCAACCCCATGTGTGAGCAAAATTCTTAGACAAATGACTTGATTTACATAACAAATGTTTCTATGGTGCTTACTGTGGCCAGGCATAGTGTTAGTGAGAGCTTTATTAACTCATTAACTCATTTAATCCTCACAACAACCCACCCAAATGGATATTCTTCTTACTTATTTGTTCAGGTGGAGAAACTGAGACACAGAGCAGGGAATAGTGTCCAAGGCCATACAGCCAGTGTCAGTGCCAGTTCTGAGCCCAAGCTTCAGGGCCCAGGATCCTACCATTGAGCCACAGTGCCTTCCAAAACACTTTTTCCCCAATTCAAAGGTACCAAACAAAACCAACAGACTGAGACTGATCAGAATATATTGAGGAAGTGATATTTTTATTAACATCTGAATGGTAAACAGGAGTTAACTAGGCTGACAAGGGAGGAAGTGGGTTACAAGCCATGGGTCAGGGTGAGGAAGGAGTGAGATGTGTTCTAAGAACTGGGCAAGTTCTCAGAGGCAGGAGAGCAGAGAAGTAGAAAGACAGCACCCCCAGAGAAGCTAAAATGTGGGCAGGAACCATGTCATGTAGTGCCCTCCCTATAAGACCAGGGTTGTTTTGTGAATGGGTTTCCCAAGAGTAAGAGGAATCTATCCAATAGCTTTGGTCAGGGGTGACAGGATCAATTTTGCATTTTTCAAGAATGGTGGGGTATAGAATGAACTAGAAGAAGCAGACCCATAGGGATGCAGCAGGCAGGAAAGAGACAATGCCCTGGATGGAGCAGAAATGGATAAATGTGGATTTGAGAGTCAGCAGCATCAACTGGTAATGGTGATTGATTATGCCAGGTGAGAGCAGGGAGGTGCCAGTGGTGTTTTAAAGGTTCTAGGCATCCCTGGGGTCAGGGAGCAGTGGAGGTGGAGCAAGCCTGTGGGGTGGAGGTGGGAGAGAAGGTCCTGGGCAACAACCACATGCAACAGGCACTACCCCCCCAGCTCACAAGTTCCAGCAGGGCTCCAGGTCCTCATCCGTGCTAACCTCCACCATCTAAGTGCACCCCACCTTCACCTCACTTTCTCCTCCATGCAGTAAGATCCAGCTTGAATGTCTCTTCCTCATACACAGACCATGTGCTGGCACTGTGTTCTTGTGTGGACATTCTCTTCTTTGGACCTTACAACTTCCCAGCCAGGAAGACACTGCCAACCCCATTTCACAGATTATTGAGGATCAGGTCCCAAAGTTGGCCCAGACATTCAGGGGATAAGTGGGACAAGCCATAGATGCCCCAGCGCTACCTTCCCGTGACACAGAGGTAAAAGTGAGCTGGACCACTTCTCAAGACATTGAGGGTACTTGACAGGGAGGTAAGAGCTGAGAAGTTGAGATCAATGAGAAGTTCCAAAGCACAAGCTCTGGGTCAAGTGAACCTGGCAGCAAAGGGTACAGTGGGCAGCTGTAACCAAGACAAGTGTGCACCGAACAAGCTTCCCTGCTGATCTCTGGGATCTGTCTAGGAAAGTACCCCTCACCCCAATCAGGCACCAAGATTTCCCTGGTCTTCCCAGATATAAGTTCCTCAAAATAGACAACCGACGGAGTCACTAAGCATAACTGTTTTCCCCAGCTTCACCACCCAATCCATTATGCTTCCTCTCTGTACTCACCTGTCTTCTAAGGCTGCATAATTTGTAAAGAAAAGAGGTGTATGTAATTCACAGTTCTGGAGGTCCAAGTGCATGGTGATGGCCCCTGCATGGCTGCACTGAGGACCCCTCTGGTACATCACAACCTAGCAGATGGCATCATGGTGGGAGCACATGTGCGGGGAAGAGATCACATGTCAGGACAGGAAGCTGGAGGAATTCAGGGGCCAGGCTCACTTTTTATAGCAAACCAGTCTTGGGAACTAAGTGGAGTCCCATGATAACTTTCAAGAGCAGCATTCCCAGTGATCAAACTACCTTCCACTAAGCCCCATCTCAGTTTGGCTACCTTAATGCCACCACACTGAGGACTGAACTTAGAGCACAAGAACCCTTGGGGGACACACTCAAACCACAACTGAGCCCTAGAACTCTCCTACCATTCTTTTTTATAGAAAACTTTTATTTAATAAATATAAATTTTGAAAGTACAACCTGGATTATAGCGGTTCTTCCCCCTATAACCACCCTCCCACCCACAAACCATCCCATCTCCTATTCCCTCTCCAATCCTATCCTTCATTAAAATTCATTTTTAATTATCTTTATTTACAAAAGATCAACTCTATAGTAAGTAAAAATTTCAACAGTTTGCACCCACACAGACACACAACACATTAAGGACAGAGGTCCTACATGGGGAGCAAGTGCACAGTGACTCCTGTTGTTAACAACTGAAACTCTTATTTATGACGTCAATGATCACCCAAGGCTCTTGTCATGAGCTGCCAAGGCTATGGAAGCTTCTTGAGTTCACAAACTCCGACCTTATTTAGATGTGGCCATAATCAAAGTGGAAGTTCTCTCCTCCCTTCAGAGAAAGGCACCTCCTTCTCTGATGGCCCCTTCTTTCCACTGGGATCTCACTCACAGAGATCTTTCATTTAGGTCATTTTTTGCCACAGTGTCTAGCTTTTCCATGCCTGAGAAACTCTTATGGGCTTTCAGCCAGATCTGAATGCCTTAAGGGCTGATTCTGAGGCCAGAGTGCTGTTTAGGGTATTTGTCATTCTACAAGTCTGCTATGTATCACGCTTCCCATGTTGGACCATTCTCCCCTTTTTAATTCTGTCAATTATTATTAGCAGAAACTGTTCTTATTTATGCGATCCCTTTGACACTTAATGCTATCTTTATTATCAGTTAGTGTGTGCCAAACTGTATATCTCCTCTCTTTCTTATTCCCACTCTTATTTTTAACATGGATTTTTAATTTTCAGTTGGATTTTAACACCTAAGAATAATTCTGTGTTAATTAAAGAGTTCAACCAATAGTATTAAGTAGAAAAAGAAAATACTAAAAAGAATAAAATAGTAAGCTGTTCCTCAACAGTTAGGACAAGGGCTGATTGAGTCATTGCTTCACATAGTGTCAGTTTCACTTCTACAGGTTTCATTTTGGGTGCTCAGTTAGTTGTCACAGATCAGGGAGAACATATGATATTTGTCCCTTTGGGACTGGCTTATTTCACTTAGCATTATGTTTTCCAGATTCCTTCATTTTGTTGCAAATGACCAGATTATTCTTTTTTTTTTTTTTTTTGCCACTGTGTAGAATTCCATAGAGTACATATCCCATAATTTCTTTATCCAGTCTTCTGTTGATGGGCATTTAGGTTGATTCCATGTCTTAGCTATTGTGAATTGAGCTTCAATAAACATTGAGGTGCAGATAGGTCTTTTATTTGCCAATTTAATTTCCCTTGGGTAAATTCTGAGGAGCGGGATGGCTGGGTTGTATGTCCTACCACTCTTTGACATGGACACTCTACTGTAACCTTGCCACTGTCTCATGCCACTGCCACACTGCTTATGTCCATCCCTCTCCTTGGCTCCTCCCTCTCCCTTTTATCTGCATGGAGAGGTCTCTCCTTGGGTCAGTGTCACCCCCACCATCCTTTCCACTTCTCCTTGGGTCGGGTGAGGCCAGCTGCGATGCTTTGCCTAAGTCTAAAGGATTTTCTGTTTTGCAAGTTTTTTTAAAGATTTATTTATTTATTTGAAAGTCATGTGCCTCATGCATCCTCGTATTCTCAGCGTCTTCTCATTGTGCCCAGCACAGACCAGGGGAGCAGTCAGTGTTCCTTGTATGAATATGTGACATGAGCATAGACTTAGAGTGGGCCCTCAAGCAGCTAGAGATGGGAAGCAAAGAGGTCAAAGGCACTTTGCTATAGAAGGACACAAGCAAAGTTGTTGGCTTGAGAAAAACGGAACCTTGGCTCATGGAAGCCAAGGACTCATTTTGCTTTGTATTTGTTTGTTTGTCTCATTTGCCCATGGGAAGTTTGGGGATTCACTTAGTGGAATTCCTTGAAAGATGCATCTCACCGAAGGAATTCGGCTCAAGGTGCTTGGCAAACAACTAAATGGTGAACAGTCATGAAAAGGAAACTGCCACTTTAATGGTGAGCAGGATCCACTCAAAGGGCCCCGTGGTGAGTCTGCACAACAGTGGGGGTGAGGCAGGAGATGCAGGTGCACGACAGGTGCACACTTTCTCCTGTGGGTGCCCCTGATCATGTGGGTATCTTGCTGTGCTGAGTACGGTCTGCAGTACAAAGACATTTATTTTTCATTCAACCAGACCCCTAAATATACCTTCATCTGCTGATGAAATGGCAATAACATTGAATGTACTCTGTACTTATGAGTGCTAAAGAGACTTACAAAAATTGCTGTGAGTGCAATGCATGCAGATTTTCGAATTCCCACAGGTGAGACTCCAGATGTGAGAGTCAAATACTCCTTAGTTTGAGTCCCAGCTCTCTACTCAGTAACTAAAGCGGTTTTAAATAGGGAAATGGCTTCACCCCACAGAACTTCAATTCTCCTCGTGTGCAAACGAGGCTAAGATCTTTCCCTCACAGGTTCATTGCAAGGATTAGAAAAAAAGAATGCATGCACAACACTCCACAGAGTGCCTGGAGCACAGTAAGTGCTCAATAAGCTGAAGCCATTAATCCTCGGAGTGGTAATACCATTGCTTTTATTTGGCACATAAAACTGTGTAGCCAATCTGGGCAGTCCATCAGGTTGCTCAAGCAAAAGGGAGCCCCTTAACAAACAAATTCCAGATGGTTTGTCATCGACAACTGAGCACAGCTCTGTTTCTCTTATCAGTTATTTTATTTCCTACCTGATGGCCTTGCTCTGGTACTGCATGGCTCAAACAAGCCAACCAATTATAGCATTCCAGAACACAGACCATCATTCAGAGGCAACTTTCTCAAGAGCTAGGATGGGAATAAATGGGCAATTATCAGGTTTTACAGGATTTTCTTTCCCTACCCATCACACTCCCATATCTCTAGCACATGAAGCTCATCACAGCAGTTATTTTAAGGACATTCGGCTGAGGTTTTGTGTGGCTGGAGGTACTCATGTGTTCATCAGGGAACATGGTAGGAGTGTGGCAGAGAGGCTAGTAGGGCAGGAGAACCATGTTAAGCCACCAGGGAGCCATGTGCCTAGGGCAAGTCACTCCCTGACTCTGGGCTCTGTGTTTTCATCAGTAAAGTAAGGAAGTTAGGCTGCTCAATTCCCAAGGCTCCTTCTAACTCAGCAATTGAATGGTTCCCACACAGGGGTTGGCAGTGTGCCTCAGTTTCTTTATCTATGCCATTCTTCCACTAGTTCTTTATGAAGACCCAATTAGCGCTGATCCAAAGCCAAGAGCCAGGTGCTTCTCCTGGTCTTCCATGCAAGTGAAGGGCCCAAGGACTTGGGCCCTCTTCCACTGCACTCCTGGGCCACAGCAGAGAGCTAGACTGGAAGAGGAGCAACCGGGACAGAATCCAGTGCCCTGACCAGGACTAGAATCCCGGGGTGCCTGCACCGCAGGTGGAGGATTAGCCAAGTGAGCCATGGTGCTGGCTCCAATTAGGTCTAAAGAAGTGTGCCAGTCATCCTCAGAGACATCCTATCTCAGCAACCAATAGGAGTACCCTCACTTTCAGATTAGGCTCTTCTGTGGTTGTGAGATCATTTCAGTGTATCCCCCAAAGTTTCATGTGCTGGGAGCGTGGTCCCATGGCAGCAATGCTAATGAGTGGTGGGATCTCTAAGAGGTAGGACCTAGTGGGAGGTCATTAGGACCTTAAGATGTTGCCCTCAGAAAGGATGAACATCATTCTCATGGGACCACAGTCTCTCTTTGGCTTCCCATCTTGCCATCTGGTCTCTCCCTCTTGCACCTATTCCCTCTATGAAGGCTCCCCAAGGGCCAAACAGGGGCCAGTATCATACTGTAGAGATTTCAAAACTGTGAGCTAATACATACACCTCTTTTCTTTATAAAGCACCTAACTTCAGGTATTCTGTTATAGTAACAGACAATAAGACCAATACAGTCTCCTTGGAAGGAAAACACTAGTCCTGGTTTGATGACTTTCTTAAAATCTCTGTGTGGAATCACCAGAGGCTGTCTCAGCAGCCTGCCCCATTCCCTGACCAATGCCAGACAAGCAAAGTCCCAGCTTGGATTTGTCAGCACAAATGGACAAGATCTTGGGAGAGGGAGAAGCTAGAAACAGAAAAAATCCTGAGGGTTTTTTTTTGGGGGGGGGGCTCTCATTATCTAGTCCTATAGTAAAATGATTCCACTGATGAACAAGTACCACACCCTTAAACAATTCCTTTTGATAACAGCCAAGGACTCTCTGTGAGGGTCATACCCCAGTTGTCTTCTGAATTGAATTCCCCATTACATCTCACTGGGGGAATAAAACAGGATTTAAGAATCTTGGTTTTACCTCTGAGAAAGGAATTTAATCTTGATTTCTGGTTTTGTAATCTGAGACATGTAGGTACCTTAATGACTACTTAATAAAGCTATTTGTGGGCCAAAGGAAAGCATACCTCTGAAGTGCATCGCAAATGGCAAAAAGTGTGACTGTGGCCTTTTTCTACATCATGACAATACAGAGCTGACCTTTCAAATAAGCTAAAGAGATGGTCACCTACCTCCATAACAGATTTGGACAATATCAGAAAGGTTCACATCTCCAGAATTATCTACCCTGTGGCCTGAAATGCAGATATTTGTGACTCATTTCTTTGGGGCTTCAAGCTTTTCGGTGCCCAGGAGCACCCTAGTAGTTTTGCCAGCTATGACTTGCTAATACGATGAAGATAAATTATATTCACTGGTCTCTTAACATACCCCAGGCCCTTTGCGATCCTTAGTTTTCATTTTAGCCCATACCAATGTGTGTGCAGGAGGGGTTGTTATTCAATGCATTTTTTTTTTTTTTTTGACAGGCAGAGTGGACAGTGAGAGAGAGAGACAGAGAGAAAGGTCTTCCTTTGCCGTTGGTTCACCCTCCAATGGCCGCCACAGCTGGCGCGCTGCGGCTGGCACACCGCGCTGATCCGAAGGCAGGAGCCAGGTGCTTCTCCTGGTCTCCCATGCGGGTGCAGGGCCCAAGCACTTGGGCCATCCTCCACTGCACTCCCTGGCCACAGCAGAGAGCTGGCCTGGAAGAGGGGCAACGGGGAAAGAATCCGGCGCCCCGACAGGGACTAGAACCCAGTGTACCGGCACCGCTAGGTGGAAGATTAACCTATTGAGCCACGGCGCCAGCCTCAATGCATTTTTTAAACCAGGAAACTAAACCTCAAAGAGCTTAGGAGACTCCCCAAAGGGCCACATGGGTGATGGGTTCAAGACTTGGGCAAGATGGGAAAGGCAGCAGGCTCTGGGGGACAGGCCTGGGAGAAAGGTCTGGAGGAGAGATTGCTGGTGCCAGCAACACTCTGGCCTACTTAACACCTCCTTCCAGCCCCTTGCCCACAAATGCCCCAGTCACCTCCCGCAGATAGCTGGAGTGTCTGCCAGAAGAGAAATGAAGAATGTTGATGCCATTCATTTCCCAAAACAGCATATCGCCTCTAGCCAATCTGGATATCTTATTTACAGGGCTCTCAAATGCCCCTTTGTAGCTGAGTGGGTGGATAGGCATCACAAACATTTGGCTCCTGCTCCAGCGAGAGCCAGCACCGTTCACTGGATAATCACTCCGTTGTCCTCTCACCTCAGGAGAGAATGCAGGGCGCCCTCTTTCCAAATCTGGCCTATCACGCTAGCAACACTTGTATTTTTAGAAGCTTTTTTGTCCCTGATACTTTCACAACCTCTAATCTGCCACTCTCCTGACAAATATAAATTAAAACCCAACAATGAAAGAGGAAGACATCTTCTCTCCCGTCATCATCTTCAGCTTTCTGAACCCAGGGCTGGGAGTAGGCAGAGCCCCTGATGCATCTACCAAGCAACAGGGAGGGGGAGACAGACAGGAGGTGCATTACCTGGGGACTTCTGGCTCTGAGGAGTCGCCGCCAACCAGTTATTAGGGAGGGGAGAAGCGCTGGCAGAAATTTCAGGTCTCTGCACGCCTAGAGCCTGGGGAAGTGTAGACGATTATAATTACACCTGGATGGAAACCTGGCCGTGCTCACCTACTCGGCCAAGAGTGATCCCTTTAAATAACCAGGAAGGAATGGAGTTCATCAGGGATTAAATTTCTCGATGGCACCCTCAGAGTCGTTCTCAAGTTCAAGTCCTAAAATCTGGAGGTGGAGGAACAGACAAAGGGAGGAGGAGCTCTGTCTGAATCCTTAGCCCCTGACAGCCACAGTTACAAAAGGACAGGCATCCTGTATATGCAGTTCCACCTGATAGCCAAAGAAGGCTCCAGAGCTAGAAGCTTAGAATCTGGCACCTCATGAAATGACAACACCTGCCAAATATAAGGGAGGAATAGTAGTGCCTCCATCTGGCAAGGCAGGGCCTAAGGGTGGTTGCAGCAGGTTCTGATCCTGACTCTGCTCTTAAGAGCTGTGTCACCTTGAGTGAGTTACTCAGCTGCTCTGAGCCACAGCTTCCTGGCCTAAAAGTGGAATCATTATACTATGACTTTGGGTGTAAAGTTTAATAGACAAATTGATGCGAAGTGCCTGCCAGACTGTCTGAAACCATAGGAGCTCCTTCTGTAAGCTCCACCCATCCCACCCCACTCCTGCACACTGCAGAATAAATTCTGTGTCTCCTACTGGGCAGGACACACCCTTCTAAGCAGTTGTCAGACAGTACGCACTCCACAGCCGTGGCTGCTCTGCCTTCCTTGTTCAGCATACAGCACAGCTCCTAGGACTAGAATCAGAGATCTGGGACTTTAAGGGCACCTGCCACTGCTTGACCAGACTCAGAGCACTGTCCCTCCCCCAGCCAGGGTCTCAGTGCAGGTTGTTACCCCTAAGTGGGCAGGGACACTGCAAGACTGTTAATCGGCCCCAGTGAGCACTTGGTGGTGCAGCAAAAGCGGCCTGCCACATGATTCCAGTTGCTCTTTTCTGGGTGCCAGCAGCCCAGAGGTTGGACAGCTTCTCTGCCCACATGATCTGGAGCCAGGGCTCACTTTCTGTAGCTGCATTTCTGACCCACTTGGATACTTTGACATCGTCCCAGCAAGCAATAGAGCACCCATTGTTCAGCCTTCCCCAGCCCCAGAAAGGGACTGACCTTGCCAAATGCAGAGGTCCCACCCAGTTGGGTACCACCCAACTCTTTTACCCAGAAAACAATCACGCTCACCCAGATGGCCTGGGGCCCATTCGGCCCTCAGTCCCTGCAGGATTTGCCATTGTGAAGAGCAAGTAGGGGAGGCTGGGCAAGCGGATGGGTCCTAAACCATGTTCTCTGCTGACAGCCATGGATATGTCTTGTAGGCATTATTATTATGTTTTTTTAAACATTTATTTTATTTCTTTGAAAGACAAAGTTACAGAGAGAGGTAGAGACAGAGAGAGAGAGAGGTATTCCCTCTGCTGGTTCACTCCCAGATGGCTGCAACGGCCGGAGCTGTACTGATCAGAAGTCAGGAGCTAGGAGCTTCTTCCGGGTCTCCCACGCAGGTGCAGGGACCCAAGGACTTGGGCCATCTTCTACTGCTTTCCCAGGTTATATCAGAGAGCTGGATTGGAAGAGGAGCAGCAGGGACTGGGACCTGCGCCCATATGGGATGCTGGTGCTTCAGGCCAGGGCTTTAACCCGTGGCGCCACAGCGCCAGCCCCAGCCCCAGCATTATTATGATTATATTAAGATGACCATATTTAACTAACATTGTAACACCACTACAACATATTTAAAGCCACCATAAACATATTATAAAGCTGAAATAGCTAACCTCCATTCTTGCTACCTGGCAAGTCTGCGCTAAGCATTATCCCTTTCTAAACCTCCCAAAAACATACAACGTAGGAACTTTCATTTAATCCCATTGCATAGATGAACACAATCAGAGAGGTAGAATTGCTTGCTCAAAATCCCACAGTCCGTAAGAACCCATTTCCCTCTCAAGGCAACCAGACTTCAGGCCTATTATCTTAGCTCCTGTGCCACTCGGCTCGGTGAACATAGCCACTCAAACCCATAAGCCAGTTGTGCAGGTAGCAGAGTCATAACAAACAAACCTGAGGCCTAGCAAATCCACTCTGGTGCACAAAGCTCATCCTCACTTGGTGCCTTGGAGTCTTCCATTTGTATTCTTTTGTGTTAAAGCTTCATCCTCCCACCCGTTGACTAGAACTGAAATCCACAATCAAATGTCCAAATAGGACTTTGTTTACCAGGCCTTTTCCTCCACACAGGTGGCTAAGAGCAGGAGGCCAACCTCCAATATCCCTGATACCCACTATCAGGGCTTATTTCCCCCCAGACCCCTCTCATTTCTGCATACTCTCCCATCCCCCAGTGATCTGAACTTTGATGTTGCCATGAAGCACTGATGTAATAAATTCTCACCGAGCATACTCCCCATCACTTCCTGTGATAGTACATGCTGCCGTCACATCAAAAGCACCCATGACCTCATCAGAGAATTTTTTTCAAGCAAACATTCTTCGTGTGGTTAGGAAGCTCACATCATGAGAAGGAAGAGGTTCTCTGCTTGCCTGCTGCCTGCCTTCTTGGACTAGCATCTGGGATTCTAGATGTGGGGTCCATCTGGTGTGGATTAACTTAGCTGCCGAGCCCTAGCACCACTCAAACTATGTCATAACATCAGGGTATCATGGGGAACTCACGAAACGCAACAAAGACTTTATAAGCACTTGACCCGTATTTGAGTCTGACCCAATATGCATACATTAGGCCCTCTCCGTCTCAATTTAAATAAATACACACACATTGTCCTTCAAAAGTTCATGTAATGTGAAATTTAAAAATAAGATGTAAAAAAACTTTTTGAAATCTATGCATATAAGGGGTCTTCAAAATGTGCATGAAAAATGCATATTATGAAAAAACTAAGCAACATTTTGCAAAAAAAAATTTATATTTAATTCCACTTTACATAGACTTTTTAAAGTATCCTTGTGTGTACGTGAATGTATACACAAACATGTACCACATAACGTTTTAGTCAATGATGCACCACAGACATATGTGATGGTGGTCCCATATTATACTGCCTAGGGATGTCATCACCATCTTTGTGCAAGTGCACGCTCGGGTGTTTGCAGAATGACAAAATCACTTAACAACACACTTCTCAGAATGCATCCCTGTTATTAGCAATGTGTGACTATAAATACAGCTCCCTATATAGAAAAGTTGGGGGGGGGGTGCTCTTTAAGTAATGATGTCACATTCGAGAGCGTTTTCTTTACAAGAGGCATGTGAAGATGGTGGTAGTTAGCCCAAGGAGACGCCTTAGTTGTAGCGGGATTTCATTCATGAGAACAACACAGATAGAAAGACTGGAGAGGGGCCGGCGCCGCGGCTCACTAGGCTAATCCTCTGCCTTGCGGCGCCGGCACACCAGGTTCTAGTCCCGGTCGGGGCGCCGGGTTCTGTCCCGGTTGCTCCTCTTCCAGGCCAGCTCTCTGCTGTGGCCAGGGAGTGCAGTGGAGGATGGCCCAAGTGCTTAGGCCCTGCACCCCATGGGAGACCAGGAGAAGTACCTGGCTCCTGCCATCGGATCAGCACGGTGTGGCGGCCGCGGCGGCCATTGGAGGGTGAACCAACGGCAAAGGAAGACCTTTCTCTCTCACTGTCCACTCTGCCTGTCAAATTTTAAAAATAAAAATAAAAATAAAAAAGACTGGAGAGGGCTGAGAGGAGGACTTCAGGAAGAGGCCACTTACCTCCAAGGCTCAGAGAGGATACTAGTTATCTATTCTGTGTAACATATTACCTCCCGGAACTAGCAGCTCAAAACAGCAAGCATTTATTTTATTTTATTTTATTTTATTTTATTTTATTTATTTATTTATTTTTGACAGGCAGAGTGGACAGTGAGAGAGAGAGACAGAGAGAAAGGTCTTCCTTTTGCCGTTGGTTCACCCTCCAATGGCCGCTGCGGCCGGCATGCTGCGGCCGGCACGCTGCGGCCGGCGCACCGCGCTGATCCGATGGCAGGAGCCAGGTGCTTCTCCTGGTCTCCCATGGGGTGCAGGGCCCAAGCACCTGGGCCATCCTCCACTGCACTCCCTGGCCACAGCAGAGGGCTGGCCTGGAAGAGGGGCAACCGGGACAGAATCCGGCGCCCCGACCGGGACTAGAACCCGGTGTGCCGGCGCCGCTAGGCGGAGAACAGCAAGCATTTATTACCTTCCAGTTACTACGGGCCGGAAACATGGGAGGTGCTTGGTTGAATGGTTCTGGCTCGCTGTCTCTGATGAAGTTGCACGTCAGTGGGAACTACAGTCACCCCAACTGCGGCTGGAGAATCCACAGCAGGGCTCGCTCATGGGGCTGTTGGCAGGCCTTGGATCTCTGGGGGTTGCTGGGACAAAAGCCTCCGTTCCTTATGATGGGGACCCTTCCATTGCAGCTGCTCACGGCACAGCAATTGGTTTCTTTCACCTAGAGAGATGAGAGGGAGGAAAGGAGGGAGAGAGGGAGGGGGAGAGGGAGAGGGAGGGAGGGAGAGGGAGAGGGGGAGGGAGGGGGAGCAAGGGGGAGGGGAGGAGGGGGGGAGGGAGGGGGAGAGGGAGGGGGGAGGGAAACAGAAAGGCACAATGCAATCTAATCCCAGTAGGGTCGTGCCATCACTTTTGCTGTGAATTATTGGCCACAAAGACTAACACAAGTACTAACGCACTAGTATCATATGCAGGTATGAATTTTGGGAGGTGGGCACCCTTGGGTCCATTTTAGAGAGTGGCTACTCCAGGAGGGCACAGAGTTTGGTGAGCACTGTAGTTGGAGGTGTCCAGATTGCAGCCACACGCCCCTGGGAAGGTCATCCACCCTCACTCAGCTCAGTCTGCTCTTTTGGAAAATGAGGACTGCACAGTTGCCAGGGCTGAGCCATGTCTGTGAAGCACACGGAGCAAAGTGAAGTGTGTTCTGTGGATGTAAGGCAGTCTTGCTTTGACTGTTCTTACTGGTAACAATACACACAGTTCTGGGGACTCCGGGCAGGCCTGACTCGCTGTGTAATTCTGTGCTGGTGTGTGTTTCAGATGCCGGTGCCTTGTGTCAAAACACAACTTACCTGGGATCTCATTAATGACCTGTTAGAGCTGATCTACAATTAGCCTTTTACCTGAATGCAAACAAGAAGTCCAAAGCTCTTTTGAGATTTTGCTTGGAAATGACCTGTTGTTTGCATCTGAATGCCCTTCCTTCCTCTGACGCACTTTGCAGGCCAGGCTTGTCTATTTTGATAAACTTGAAAGCAAGCGACAGTCCAGCCCTTCCCTGGCATAGCTCAGGCTCCAAACCACTCAGCCCCATCTGAGCCCCTCTCAACCTTCCTCCACTCCTCTGTTCCTTTTCCCTGTCCTAACGGTTCCCCCACACAGTCCCATTGAACTCCAGGTCTTGGGGACACAGGGGACTTTTCGTCCTAGAGAATGCCTCTATCTGGATCCTCTCCCCTCCCCCAGTGCCACTCAGACCAGAGCACTGGGCTAAGGCATCAAGAAACTGGATCATTAATCCTGGCTTTCATCTTCATCAGCAGTGTAGCCCGCAGGGGCCACTGCACTGCCCTGAGCACTTCAGTTCTGGTTATCGAAGACTCGATGACTCCACTGGTTGTTCAGTGAGTGTTTCTGCTCCTTCTCCAAAGCCCCCGTCCTGCACCTGCCCTGCAGCTCGCCACCAAAATCAAAGTCTCTGCAACCTTCTGAGATGCTCTGCAGAGTTCGGTTCATCTCTCCTGGGGTTTCTCTTTCCTTCTGAACGCTGGCAGGACGTCACTGTGTGTGCCAGACCCTGGGCGTGGAAGCATGATGGATTTGTGCTGCTGGTTTAGCGGCACTCTCACAACCATCACAGCTACCTGAGGACTCCCCTGTGCCGGGCACTGTTCTCCCTCCTGAAGCCCCCACCACAGCCATGAGCTCCCAATTATCGTTATCTCCACTTCACAGATGAGGCATCTGAGGCTAGAGAGGATAAGCCACTCATTCAGATTCACACAGCCTGTGTAAGGCAGAGCCAGGATTCTGAGAGGCAGTTTGGGACCAGAGCAGACTGTTGGACCTAAGAATTCTTTCCCAAAGGAAGCCTGTAGGGCCTACTGATCTGATACATCCGTCAGCATTTGTCAGCTGTTTGCAGGTTGTACACAGGGCACTGTACACTGATGGCAAAGCACAAACTCCGTCCCTGCTTTTGCAGGGCATAGGATCTAACAGATCAGAGCAGACAAATGCAAATTTCCCTCCAGCCACAGGAGAGGGAGGAAGGGTTCCTCAGTGTCTTGCAAGTAAGACAAGGGAGGCTCAAGGAGATGAAGGAAGTTGGTTCTGACCACACAGCTCACTCCAGCAGAGCCCATGCAGGTAATCATTCTGGAGCTGTTGGGTCTCAGTGGCTCTCAACTGGGGTAACTTTCCCCCTGCACCCTTCAGGGCAATTGACAAGCATTGAGGGTCGTCATGATTGGAAAACAGGAAGCTACTGGCATCTAGTGAGTGGGGAGACCAAAGACACTACAATGCACAAGACAACCCCCAGAACAAGGAATCCCTGGCCCCAAATGTCCACGGTGCTGAAGCTGAGAAAGCTGTTGCATGGGCCTTCCTGGTTCTCTGTACAGCTCTTTGTTCCTGTGTATTTACACAGGCCATGTGCAGATAGACACCTTGTCCTTCTTACCCTCGGCTCCAGCGTTCAGCAAAGAACCTGGCCTGGAGTAAAGGCTCAGTGATTGAGAGACAGAGAAAGACAAGGAAGAGATAAAAGAAGGGGGGAGAGAACAACAGCGAAGATGCTAGGCTTTGCTGGAGGACAAAGTCCAATACTATCAATCAAGACCTCTGTTCTGAAGACGATTAACTGTTTAGAATGAATGCTTACATATTTTTTCAATTGGAAAAGTAACCCTGAATACCTTAATTAGGCTGTAGCATAATTCAAGCCTCCACTAACAACAAATTGAGCTCCAAAGCTGGGCCATGTATCAGAGAAGTACCCCTGCCTCGTGAAGTCCTGACTGATGGACATATGGAGCCAGTAAAGGACAAATGCACTGCCCTATTTAAAAATAACTGGTTCCTTCGAGGTGCCCACTGGGAAAATTGCAGTACTTACAGCTGCCACTGAGGAGGACATAATGGACAGCTCTCATTCCAAGGCAGCCGAGCCCTGGGGGAGGGCTGGCCTCGAGCGAGCTGTAAATCCAAACATCCAAATGCAGTCCGTGCTTCAGCCCCCTACGGAATGACAAATGGCTCCCCTGTCACAGTGAGCCGGCAGGTGACACATCACTCCTCCCACCCCTGCCCCCCACCGTGGCACAAGCTGTCAGCAGTCAATGATTCTACTGTGGCTATCAGGGAAGGATAAGGGGTCTCACCCAGAGTCTTCCCTTTGTGGCAAATAAGTGGACAACAGGAACAGAGCAGTGCTTCCCTGTGTTCTCAAGCTACAGGGAGTGCCTAGAATATGCCTTGCATCTGTCAGATGGGAATGTCCCCAGTTGTCCTCCCCACTCCTGGCTGTAGCTCTCCCGAACACCCATGTCATAAGAAGCCCCTCCATTCTCCATTGGTGCACCTCTTCCAAAGCCCTAACAATGCCCCTTACGGGTGACCTCTCCCAGGCTTCAAATCCAAAGGATCCCCTTCTCCCCATTCTGTACCCCAACTGCACAGATGCCTCCATCAGCCTGACACCCCTGGCTGGTGCTAGCTCAGCCCTGCCTGTCTACTCCATTTGTTCTGCCACCACTTGCAGTGCCGTCACCATCTGCAGGGCCTTCCCTTGTGCCAGCCACCGTGGGCTGACTTACCACAGAACCCAGAGAGTTTGCCTACACGGTCCCCTACTAAAGCTGCCTCCCTAACTGTGTGCTCACATGGTATTCCTTCTCTTCTGGGGATTCTCAGAGAGTGTCTAAGACTCACACTCCATAAACTTGGCACTTTCCTGCCTACACTATTTCCACACAGCCTTGCATGCCTTGCACATAGTAGGAGCTTAACAGGGACTAGAGGAGAGAAAGAGATAGATCCTGAAGATGACAGCAACTCATTAGGAATCAGTGTGTAGCAGAAAAGGGAGGGTCTATGGCACTCAGCAGGCTTTCAAGAGATCCTTCTATCATCCAACCAGTGGCTCTCAAACTGTGGCCTACTGCGGAACCCCCTAAAATGCAGCCAGCTGGGTCCCAGTCCCAGAATATGTGGTTCAGGATGTCTGGGGCAGGACTTAGGACTTGCATTTCTAACAGACACCCAGGTGATGCTCTTGCTGCTGGCCTGAAGACCTTACTTTGAGAATCACCTTGAGCCCATGCCTTCTCCACAAGGGCCATGTTGCTCCCCATGGTTCTTGGGGGAAGGAGGGTGGAGAAATCTGTCTTTTTTTATTCTAAAGCACTATACATACTGTACATAAACAGATCTGCAGTATATTCATGGTGTTCCAATTTTGTGAGTAGAAAAATTAGGGGAGAAAATGTCTAGAAAGACTCAGTTTGGGCAATAATGAAAAAACTGATCCTGTTCTGGGTTCTGCTTGGTGCTCAGGCTCCAGAAGCCTGACAGAAGTCCTTCCCTCCAGGGACCTGGAGGTCCCACCGTATCTGATACTGTGGAAGAGGCACCGGATGTGGATTCAACTCAGGTTCAAATACTAGCTCTGCTCTGCAGTAACTTGAGCTCTTGTTTTTTTTAAAGATGTATTTTATTTACTTGAAAGAGTTACAGAGAGAGGTAGAGCCAGAGAGAGGTCTTCCATCTGATGGTTCACTCCCCAAATGGCTGCAATGGCCAGAGCTGAGCTGATCCAAAGCCAGGAGTCAGGAGCTTCTTCAGGGTCTCCTATGCAGGTTCAGGGGCCCAAAGACTTGGGCCATCTTCTACTACTTTTCCAGGCCACAGCAGAGAGCTGGATTGGAAGTAGAGCAGCCAGGACTCGAACTGGTGCCCATATGAGATGCTGGCACTGCAGGCCAGGGCTTTAACCCTCTGTACCACAGCACCGGCCCCTTGAGCTCTTTCTACCCATGCTCTCTTTCACTTCTAGAATGGCCAAAACTCCTCTCCGAGAGTGCTGTGGGTGTCAGGATAGAGACTTCAGTGGGTTGTTTACAGGAGTGGAGGTGAATACAACCCCACTGGACATGGTAGAGTAGTAAGAGCCACATACCAATCATCTCCCAGGAAGGCGGGCCTGTCAACTGTCTGGCTTTGTTGAGCCCCAGGAGTTTAGGAATGCACCATTCAGGTGTACAGGATCACTGCAGGATGGGTGGGAAGGTTGGGAGAAGATGGTGCCACGGCAGCCTGGGAGAGCAAGAAGGCCAGAAAATACACAAAGGGGTCCTGACCCACAGGTTCTGAGCAGCAGCCGAAAAAACTCAATTCTATGAATGTGCTCTATGTGTCTTGTCTCTAAATCCTGATCTTGAGGACAGCAGATTATTTTTTCAAGGTAGGTTGAGTCTATATTTGTGCTGGCTGGAAAATAAAAATCTCACATACAGGGACCATCAGAACCTGAGTTGGACTTGTCATCCTTTCACTGTGTGCCCAGTTTGCCAAGCCCCAAACCTGGGAGTCATTGTAGGCTTCCACCACTCCCTCAGCCCCCTACGCCCAATTGGCTATCAAACCCTGTGGGTTGACTCAGGCAGGCCGGCTCTTCTGTCACAAGTTCTGTGACTACCAGAAGGTCCTGGGAGGCTTCCACTTCTTACTTAGGCCCCGCTCTGCTGTGCATTCCAGGAGCCATCCTGGACCCCAAAGCTGACTTCCTGCCAAAAGGCACAGCCCTGGCCCAAGCGAGGACAGGAGCAGAAGTTGTCCAGACTGACTCTGTCCAGTAGAAGGTGGGAAAGTGGAAAAGAGGATGTGGCACAGGTGTTCTAGGCAGCAGCCCTTCTCTCCACTGAAGGATGTCAGGGTCAAGGGTCAGAGAGGTCTGATTTGCTACACAAAATCCAGAAGCAGAATGCGGCGGGAGCGGGAGATGAGGGTACAGTAGAAATGAGACAAGGTGTCTGGAACTCAGAGGCAGAGTAGGGGGCAGGCTCTGGTTTCAGCTGAAACTCAGGGAAATTTAGCTTGGGGAAATCTAGGAGACGATGAGGAGGGGTGGAAAGCACATGTGTTTGGGGCATCAGTTTTTCTTCCTGCAAACTGTGGAACCACAGCCAATGATGTTATACACAGACATGCACACAGAGACATGCACACACACACAGCCTCAGTGTCCTCGTGTGTAAGTTACAGACGATGATGTCTATCCTCAGCTTGTGGGACGAGTCCAGGAGGTGCCAGCATTCAAAAGATAGCAGCAGCAGCAGCATATGGGGATTGAGGCAACTATTTCTAGCCCCTTCGCTGTCCTGCTTGCTCTCCTCTGAACACGCTCCCATGTTTCCATGCTGCTCATGGGTTGGTCTGCAACCTACTGTCACTTATCCAGCAGAGCTCTACAGATCTGATCGGGACTGTCACCTCCCTTTCATAAAACACAGTACAGTATACGATCACATGGGAGTTGGGAGAACACCATGCTCAACAGTTACTCCTGTTGGAAATCATAATCAATAACTCCATAATCAATAACTCTTTCCATCTGTGCTGCTGCCACTAAGCCACTGCTCCCTGTCCCTTCCATGAGCAACTGGTCCACATATTAGAATCTTTCCAGATTCTCTTTGTCTATGGGTCTCAGTCTCTCTCTCTCTCTCCATCTTGTTCAATTTCTCCTTCTCATCCTTTGGAAAATTTGAGTCTTGTTTCTGATATTCCTTCAAGCTTCTCAATATCAAAATTTCATCAAAACTTTGATGAACTATTATCCTATAGCATTACCTAAATCAATATCAATGTTGCTGACAAGACACAACCATTAAAATACAGGAAACTCCTTCACAGACACACCACCCATTCACTGGCACTCTTTTTTTAGGTTTGTTTATTTATTTTTATGTATTTGAAAAGCCAAGTAACACAGAATGAGAGAGAGAGAAATCATCCTTCCATTGGTTCACTCCCCAAATTCTCACAACAGCCAGGGCTGGGCCAGGCCAAAGCCAGGAACAAGGAACTCCATCCTGGTCTTCTACACGGGTGGCAGGGACCTAAGCACGTGGGCCATCTGCTGCCTCCCTGACTGCACATCAGCAGTTAGCTGGATGGGAAGCAGAGGTGTGGCTTGATCTCAGGGACTGCAATATGGAATGCACGTGTCCTAAGAGGCTACATAATCCACTATACCACGATGACTGCCCCTCACTTGTCCTCTTGATGGGTACATTGTTCCAGTGACTCCGTGACCTCATCATTCTTATATCGAGTCCCAATTTCTACTGTCTGTCCACATGGATATTGCTGACAAACCTTATCCAGGGGCCGGCACTACAGCATACAAGTAAAGCTGCAGCCTGGGATGCTGACATCCAATATAGGCACAGTTCAAGTCCCGGCTGCTCCACCTCCACTTCAGCTCCCTGTTAATGTGCCTGGAAAGGCAGCAGAGGATGACCCCAGTGCTTAGGCCCCCACACCCATGTGGGAGACCTGGCAGAAGCTCCTGGCCCCTGGCTTTGGCCTGGCCCCAGCTCTGGCCAATGGGGCCACTTAAGGCGTGAACCAGTGGATGGAAGACCTCTCTTTCTGTCTCTCCCTGTCTCACTCTATAACTCTTTCAAATAAGTAAAATGAATCTTAAAAAGAAAAGAAAAAAAAACTAATCTAATAGGCTGCTCACATCCTTCTATTCTGTCCTGTCCTCCACTCCCTCATTTGACCAAGCTCTGAGTCCTGTTGGTTCCACCTCAAAGTGCACCTGTATGACCCTCCCCTCCATCTGTGCAGCCCCACATCTCACTTCTAAACCACTGTACCAGCTTCCCAATCAGTCTTCTCACCTCTACACCTCTACTCTTTCCAGAAGTTAAAGAGGCTCACCCTGTATATTTTCAAGTATCTCCACCTTGTTCCTGCATGATCATCACCTGGGAGCCACTCTTTCTGTTACTATCTTTTTTTTTTTTTTTTTTTTTTTTTTTTTTTTTTTTTGACAGGCAGAGTGGACAGTGAAAGAGAGAGACAGAGAGAAAGGTCTTCCTTTTGCCATTGGTTCACCCACCAATGGCCACCGCGGCCAGCACACCGTGCTGATCCGATGGCAGGAGCCAGGTGCTTCTCCTGGTCTCCCATGGGGTGCAGGACCCAAGCACTTGGGCCATCCTCCACTGCACTCCTGGCCACAGCAGAGAGCTGGCCTGGAAGAGGGGCAACCAGGACAGAATCCAGCGCCCCGACCGGGACTAGAACCCGGTGTGCTGGCGCCGCAGGCGGAGGATTATCCTAGTGAGCCACGGCGCCGGCTCTGTTACTATCTTCTTCCAAATGCCTTAAGGTTTTTGTTTTCAGAGTTCTGGTTTTTCAATTCAACCCTCTAGCATTTCTCTGATGATGACAAATCTCCTCCCCAAATGACAAAGAATTTAGAAATATCTTCAACTTCTTTTTAACATCTGCATCAGTGAACAAAGATACCACAGTTGGTGACAGGATAGGCAGAGAGGAGCAAGGGAGCTTAATTAGCTGTAGCTTTTGTAAGGACTTCCATGGGAGCTGGATGAACTGGGATGTGACATCTGGTTGGGTCTCATCACAAGAAGGAAGAGCACATTAAATTGCCATGAATATATTTGCCAAATTTTACAATACCATTTTTAAAACTGTCTGCAGAAGCCAATTTTCTTATGAGAAAATTACCCTACCAAGATTTTTTTAGACTAAGCAAACCCAAAATTTCTGTCTTAGCCTAAATCAGTTCCTCTGGCTCGAAGGCTGTGATTCTGAGTACAGACAGCAGTGCTGTCTTGGAGCCCTGGCTCCCCACCCTTCAGGAACTGCCTGCAGCCGGAAGCAGATAGTGGAACTTGACGATGAAAAAGAAAAACCAGACATCTGTGATGTCTCTTGAAGTTAGTGGATGGAAGTGAAATCCCAGCTTGGCCACACTTCTAGGCAGGCTAGAATTTAATAGGATCCTCGAGGTACATGGGCTGACAGTGAGGCAGTAACTGCAGATGCTAGGGGCTGGACCTAAGGACCAGCTTCTGGAAGAGAAATGTCAATTACCCATAGCCTTGCATGGGCCTCAGCAACAGTACAGCTCCCAGGATACACCAAGGGGCTGACACACCACAGTATCTTCTCTCTTTCTCTCTCAATTTCTTTCTTCTTTTATTTATTTGTTTTCCTTATATGAGAGGCAGAGAGACAGACAGACATAGAGACATACAGGGAGCTCCTTCTATTGGTTCACTCTCCAAATGCCCACAATGGTCAAGACTGGATCAGGATGAAGCCAGGATCCAGGAACTCAATCCAGGTCCCTCACATAGACAGCAGGAGCCAAATTAACTGAGTCACAGCTGCTGCCTTCTAGGGACTGCATTAGCAGGAAGCTGGAATCCAGAGTCAGAGCTAGGACTCAAACCCAGGCATTCCAAATGGGATATGGGTGTTTTAACCACTAGGCCGAACACCCACCACTCACTTTCTTTCTTTCTCCATCATTGCCCAGATGCCCCCCATTCAGAAACCACCGAGGCCCCGCAGCCCTCCCAGCTCCTCTCGCTCAGTGTTTCTGTATCCTCTGATGCCCTTTAGGCACAGAATTCACCAAACTGGACAGACCTGGGAGAAGACTTGGGACTCACTCATCTGTGTGCCCTATATGGTACCTGGCCCATAAAAATGCCAAGCAAATGTTCCTTTCCAAGAAGGAAAAGTGTGTGTCACATCACCACTCAGCCCCTACACTTGGGTTTGTATACTTTCTGTTGAACCTCCTGTGATTTTCCCCCTTTTTCATTCACACACACACACACACACACACACACAATCACTATCATTTATCTGCCATTGCATTTGCTTTGAGGTCACAGGTGCCAATATAGTTAACTCCAAGTCACTAGTGTGTGAGAATTGGGATATAATGTTCCCAAATCAGAAATTTTCTGAAACTAAGGTTTCAACAGTGAAAAGAAGGGAGAAAATGAACGGGGCATTCACTCACCCATTTGTGTATCCCACAAGCCACATCCATGTGCATGACAGCCAACTGGGCTTCGGGGGCCCAAAGGGAAAAATACATTGTTGCCACCCAGACTTGCTTTTACAACAAACCTATACTCCCAATAACATTAATTTCTTAAACATCTCCCGTTAGGCCCCACCTCTTAACATTGTTGAATTAGGGATTATGAACTTAAGGGGACATGTTCAAACCATTGCAATAAACATTATAGATAATGTGTGTGAGGTCTTTATAAGTAGTAACTCATTTTATCTTTATCACAGCTCTCTGAGGCATGGTCAATGAGTTATCTATTATGACAGCTAGAGAATCTATTTTTACATTCAAAATTGAATGAGAACAATATTGCTCATTCCATGTCAAAGACGAAGGAACTGGGGCTAATGCTGTGGCACAGCGGGTTAACCCACCTCCTGCAGTGCAGGTATCTCTTATAGGAGACGGTTCAAGTCCCAGCTGCTCCACTTCCAATCCAGCTCCCTGCTATGCACCTGAGAAAAGCAGCAGAGCCTTGGAAAACCAGCAGACAATGGCCCCAGTGCTTGGGTCCCTGCATCCACGTGGGAGACCTGAAGAAGCTCCAATCTCCTGGCTTCGTACAAGCCCAGCCCTGGCCATTGCAAAGTGAACTAGCAGATGGAAGCTTGCGCTCTCTCTCTTCCCCTTCCTCACCCCCTCCCTCTCTATATAACTCTGCTTTTCAAATAAAAACTAAATCTTAAAAAAAAAAAAAAGTCAAGGGAACTGAGGCTCAGGAAAGATCACTGATCTCTACAGAGTTGCAGAGCCTAAGAAGTGATAGAATCAGGATTAAAAATTTTTTTTCCTGAAAGAAGAGAAATCCATGGGCCCCTTCAGCCCTGATCAGAATCTATCACTGGATTGACGTCTTCAGTTCCGAGGCTTGGAAATGAGGGCAGAAGCCGCAGTGGGAGACAAGGAGGAGCTAGGCAGAGGTGGCTGATAATAGGGCTTGAGGGGCATCCTAGGCCCGTGGGCAGCGGGGACCCTGGGGTGCACAGGCATCTGTGGAAGGGCCCCACGTGGTGAGAGCTTTGTCTGCAGGGAGCAGAGCCTCCCATCTGGTACCAGCACTCACTCTGCCTGCCACATACAGACAGGCACCACCTGTCACTCTCACCTCACCTGCAAGACAGGCTTTCATTTCACCTGCTGGTTCCAGAGCAGGATGAGGAACAGAGTTCAGCTGGGCCTTGCTGCCAGCTGCTGGGTGCCTGCCAAGGGCAGAGGGCATGTGACAGCTATCAATACCTGCCTACATGGGCCTAAGCAGTAGACCCTGCACCTACCAGCAGCAAAGCACACAGCAAAGATCTGACAGCAGTGGCAAAAATCAAGGAGAGGTGGGATGTCAGGCCCAAGGTTCTAGGCACAAGGACCCCACCATGAAGAATAGGACTTTTATACACACACACACACACACACATACACGCACACACACATGCACGTGCACGCTTACACACAGATCTATACACACATAAGCATGCACCAGTCCTGTTTCTTTAAGTGGGCATTTTCATAAAAAAAAAAAATGAGCAACACTCCTAAGCCTTAATGGTTTATTTGTTCAATGATTAAAGTCATATCGCTTTCAAGAGCTGACCAGACATCATTTACAAGTACAGAGAAGAAAAGAAATCCTCCAAAAACCCTGCATCAATTGTAAATCTCATTCCAACAGATCAGGCCAGAGTACAGGACACATGGTACCTCAGCCGGGAAAAATGAGGTCCCTCTGGACGCCATCAAAACTCGAAAAAGAACTGCAGCCTTAATAAAAGTCTCCTGGATGGTGAGTTCAGCAGCCTCATGTGGGCTGGAACCTCGAGGAGCCAAGGAAAATAAATACACCATTGTTAGACACCCTCAGGCGGAAGTGATGACAGCTGACCACTCTATTTCTTCTTTGTACCACATGGCCACCTTTGGACCTTTCAGAAAAAAAATTATCTCTGAGTTTCACGCAGACAATTTTCTGAGCCAAAGCTACAGAGAAATCCCCATGTGAACTAGCTTGCCCCTTCTCTGCTTGCAGACGGTCAGGGGTGGTGTTTGGTAGGCCGGGAAATCAAAGTACAGCTTGCCTGCCACTCAGCTCTGCACATCAGCCCAGGCCCTGGATCAGCCCTACCTCCTGTCACTTGCCACAACTCATTTTCTAGGTTTTGGATTGTTAAGAATAAATTTTGATTTCTTTTCTTCTCCTCCTGGCAATCTCAAATGTTGCAGAAGAAAGGAAATTTCTACCATTATTGTTAGAAATGAGACAGAAATAGCATGTCACCATCAAACACCGGTGTTCTTTTCACAAGAAAGCAACACACAGAGAGGAACAGGGCTGTAAGAACCATCCAGTGTGCATAAATCCAAATGGCCCCATTATCTGAACACACAGCATTACTGAGCATGCTGTACTCTATTTTATAAAGCTTGTCGTGCTTCTGGGCTGCAAAGAAATGATCTACCAGAAGCCCTGGGAAACCAAGAACAGCCTGATCAAACACCTCCAGCCACATTAGGCCATATTAGCCAAATCAAAACCTGAGTCACATACAAGGTAGGAGGCAGGAGGGAGGATAACCACTAGGGAAAGGGGAACAAAAATTCCCTGGTGACCGGGATGCAGATTCCCAACTTTCTGGAGCACCAGAACCTTGATGTGACAGCCTTTGGAGGGGCGGGCAGTCCATGAGTAAGGCCAGGGCCTCAAGGGTTGGGAATACAACCCTAAAGATAGCCAGAGGCCAGGCCACAGGCAGGGCTGGCAGGAACAGGGCCCAGGCCAATGAGCTGACCAGAACCTCTGCTATGTGTTGTCCCAGCCCCTACACTTAGTAGCCACATGGCTTCAGTTTCCTCACCTTTAAAGGGGGAGGTAAGGAGCAGGCATGTGGCCTAGTGGTTAGGACATTCACCCACCACACTGGAATGCCTGGCTTTGAGTCCCAGTTTTGGCTCCTGACTCAAGCTTGCTTCTATGCACACCTCAGGAGGCAGCAGTGATACTCCTGTGGGTGGCCCAGATTGAGTTCCTGGCTCCTGGTTTCAGGCCAGCCCAGTCCCAGCCACTGTAGGCATTTGAGAAATAAACCAGTGATGGGAGCTCTCTCTTTGTCTCTGTCTCTGGTAGAGAGATAAAAGGTAGAATCACAAAATATTCGTGACTTTAAGGTTTAAATGGTTTCCTACATCAAAAAAAAAAAAAAAGTTGAGAACAGGGTTTAGCACATAGTAGGTACTCAACAGCTTTTGTGTTGTTGAACCATCAGCCCAGATGGTAAGCCCTCGGAGGTGAGAGGAACACTCACTGAGTGTACAGACAGACTAGTCAGGTGATCCTGAATGCTATAAGCACGTTCCTCCCTTTATATCATTCCAAACCCTGTTTTCTTCATGTGCCGGGCAGCCCACACCAGCCTTTCATGTCTTTGTGCTAAATACTCCTTCCACTAGCCCTCAAATGGCAGGGGTTCCAGCCCCATGACCGCTAATAACTTTCCTTGAAACAAGCTCAAGTCCATGTCTAAAACCAGTTCCCACCCAAATCTTGCCAAGGCCAGAACCATCTCCTGCATCAGAGTTGAGGGGCTACTTCAGAGTGCACTGTGGGGTTGCTGGCTATGGGTCAGCGCTAGGGGGCCAGCACCTCACAGCCCCCCATGCCTCCTCCTCACAGGAAATGGCTTTCATTTCCTTACCCTTGCACAGAAGATCCAACTGCTTGGTCTCCCCTCCTTACTCAGCCAACTTAGAGGAACCTCCTTAGAGAGCAGCTCTGCCCTACCTGTGTCTCTTGCACCTGTCCTTGTAGTGTGCACACTGCCTGGTCTGTGGATGCACCCTCCATAGCACATTTGCCTGCCTTGTGTGGTCTCAAACAAACCTGCGAGGGGCTTCTTCCCCCAGCACCTGTGCCTTATAGCTAGATTAGTAGGAGAGGTTGTCCAAGGCACTGCTGGGGATGAGGGCATTGCTTTGCTGCCTTTCTAGATCTTTAAAACCTCAGCTATACTGGAGCACAGAAATAGAAGCCCCACCCCACCTGCTGGAACATGGGCATTGTTGGGCTGGGTTCCGTTCTCCTGCCATGACTGAAAGGGCACCCTCCCACGGAAAGCACTCAGCCAGCTGTTCCAGGGACAACCACAGCTCAGGGGAAGGGTCCTGGAATGGGGGCGGGGCTGACAGAAGGCAGAAAGCATAGCAAAGGTGGTGCCCAGGCTCCCGGTCCCATTTCCCCTGACAGCCCTGCCCCTGAGTCCTAATGCAGACCCCTGGCTTCTTGAGAAAGCCATGCAGGCAGCAATATTTCCTTTCTCCAAATGATACCGACTGTGGAGAGGCTTCTCCAATAAAATGCCTGTGTTCTCCCTGGAGACACAGCTCAGCTTGTGCTCTGCTCCAAGCCGGCTCTGTTCCCCAGCTAAGCCCTGCTGGCTGCCTCCAACCTCAGGCCCTGCCAAGGGAAGATGCTACAGGTGTGTGGGGCAGCTATGCTGGCAGCAGGACATGTACCAGTTCTCATCCGTGCAGGAAATTAAATTGCTTTGCACAAAGACTCCGTTGTGTGCGGTTCCTTCTTTCTCCATCCTCTCCAGAGTCTTTCTCACCCAAAGAGAAAAATACATTGGTTTCCTTTTGCTCTCTCTTTAAAATAAGAGAAAAGAAATTAATATATAAGTCAAACTGACTTAGCTCATTATTAAACATAAAACCATGATCATCTTTTTTCTTGGAATGTGGTTTACCCTGTGCACAAGATCCCATGACAGGGAGCCAGTGCTGTGGCGTAGTAGGTTAAGCCTCCGTCTGTAGCACCAGGTCGTGTCCCTGCTGCTCCTCTTCCAATCTAGTCCCTGTGGCCTGGGAAAGCAGTATAAGATGGCCCAATTGCTTGGGTCCCTGCATCCATGTGGGAGACCAAGGTGAAGCTCCTGGCTTCTCTCTCTCTTTCTCTCTCTCTCTCTCTCTCTCTCTCTCTCTCTCTCTCTCGTCTCTCCCCACCCTCAACTCTACCTTTCAAATAGATAAAACAAATATTTTTTTTAAAAAAAGATATCTGGGGCCGGTGCCGCAGCTCACTTGGCTAATCCTCAGCCCACGGCGCCAGCACCCCAGGTTCTAGTCCCGGTCGGGGTGCCAGATTCTGCCCCGGTTGCCCCTCTTCCAGGCCAGCTCTCTGCTGTGGCCAGGGAGTGCAGTGGAGGATGGCCCAAGTGCTTGGGCCCTGCACCCCATGGGAGACCAGGAGAAGCACCTGGCTCCTGCCATCGGATCAGCGCAGTGCGCCAGCCGCAGTGGCCATTGGGGGGTGAACCAACGGCAAAGGAAGACCTTTCTCTCTGTCTCTCTCTCTCACTGTCCACTCTGCCTGCCAAAAAAAAATAATAATAATAATAATAAATATCTGTGTGGGAGTGGTAGGGAACATGCCAGAATCCTGTCTTTGTTATCAACCCAAATCCACATTCACATCCGTCCACTGTGAATCGCTCAGAGAGAACAGGCTCCATATAGCTCACCAGTTTGACTTCTTTCCAGATGTCCAGTCATTTCCCATTTCTTTTTTTTTAAGCTTTTGATAGTAACATTTTCTTTTTTTTTAAGGTTTATTTTATTTATTTGAAAGTCAGAGTTACACACAGAGAGAAGGAAAGGCAGAGAGAGAGAGAGAGAGAGAGAGAGAGAGAGAGAGGTCTTCCATCTGCTTGTTCACTCCCCAGTTGGCCGCAATGGCTGGAGCTGCACTAATCCGAAGCTAGGAGCCAAGAGCTTCTTCCAGGTCTCTTGGCGAGTGCAGGGGCCCAAGGGTTTGGGCCATCTTCTTTTTTTTTAATATTTACTTATTTATTTATTGGAAAGAGTTACACAGAAAGAGAAGGAGAGGCAGAGAGAGAAAGAGGTCTTCCATCCACTGGTTCACTCCCCAATTGGCCGCAACGGCTGGAGCTGCACCGTTTCGAAGCCAGGAGCATCTTCTGGGACTCCCACGTGGATACAGGGGCCCAAGGACTTGGGCCATCTATTGCTTTTCCAGGCCATAGCAGGGAGCCGGATCGGAAGTGGAACAGCCAGGACTCGAACCAGCGCCCATATGGGATGCCGGCACTGCAGGCACTGGCTTTACCCGCTATGCCACAGCACCGGCCCCATATTTTCCATTTCAATTCTAGGGCTGGCCCCAGTCTTCCTGACTTTAACTCCATTTTAACTCCTTTAACTCCTGTTAAACATTCCCCCAAGTCCCAGGTTTTCTGAGTCAGTGTAGTGTGGTTGAGAAAGCAATGACTGAAGAAACTAGAAGGCTTGATTCAGTATCCTATAGCAGCTACCTACCAGCTACAATCAGGTTATTCTGAATCTCAGTCTCCCATTCTCAAAATGAAATAAATGCTATTTAATCCCAGGGCTACTTTGAGGACTAAATAAGCATGCACTAGCCCAATAGGTGTTCTTAAATATATATTTCTAAGCCAGCACCGTGGCTTAGTTGGCTAATCCTCCGCCTGCGGTGCCGGCACCCTGGGTTCTAGTCCCAGTTGGGACACCAGGTACTAGTCCTGGTTGCTCCTCTTTCGGTCCAGCTCTCTGCTGTGGCCCTGGAGGGCAGCGGAGAATGGCCCAGGTGCTTGGGCTGCACCAGCGTGGGAGACAGGGAGGAAGCACCCGGCTCCGGGCTTCGGATCGGTGCAGCGCTGGCCGTGGCGGCCATTAGGGGAGTGAACCAACGGAAGGAAGACCTTTCTTTCTGTCTCTCTCTCACTGACTATAACTCTCTCTCTGTCTCCCTCACTGTCTAACTCTGCCTGTCAAAAAATAATAAAATATACATATATTTCTATTTTTCCCTTGAAAATTCACCTCTCATATAGGCACAGTCCTCATCCTTTTATACCTTTCTAAAATATATGAGCCATATTATTGCTTGCCAATTCTTTGAGATCTGTTTCACCCTATCACTTACATGAATGTGACCCTGTCTCCTCAACTCTCAAATTTACAATGCTTGGGGATCAAGAATCACTTCTGTCACTATTACCAAGGATACTACATCTGTATTTGGAAACCAGCAAGTGTTACTTAAAAGGACTCCACAACACAATGAAAATTATGTCAGTGGGGATCTATCATATTTACCAGCCAAAAATTCTGTCCTTAGAATTGGTATCACTGGGGCTGGCACCTTGGTGTACTAGGTTAATCCTCCACCTGCAGTGCCAGCATCCCATATGGGCACCGGTTCTAGTCCCAGTTGCTCCTCTTCCAGTCCAGCTCTCTGCTGTGGCCTGGGAGGGCACTGGAGGATGGCCCAGGCCCTTGGGCCCCTGCACCCACATGGGAGACCGGGAAGAAGCACCTGGCTCCTGGCTTTGGATCGGCACAGCTCCGGCCATTGCAGCCTTTGGGAAGTGAACCAACGGAAGGAAGACCTTTCTCTCTGTCTCTCTCTGTCTGTAACTCTACCTGTCAAATAAATAAATAAAATCTTTAGAAGAAAAAAAAAGAATTAGTATCACCAATTAAGCTAATTCAGAACAAATGAGTTTTTAGAAATCATGGTAGCTATTTACACACTGCTTTATTTCCCTAAGACTTGAATCAGTTCTACAGTTTACAAAATGTACATGTAGAGAACCATTTTGATTCCTCCATTAATTTGACACATTTATTGAGTGCCTACTGAATGCCAACATGGTGCCAGGTACACACGGCAGACACAATTGATTCCCTGAATACAGGAAACAGACACTTTATTTCATCAGTCCTAAGGCCTACTTTTGTTTATATTTGATATCTTTGAAATTGGGATATACCTTACAAATACTGTTGGCTAGGCCATGTTTGTGACATGGATCAAAAGTGTTTGTCTTGCTGTCACTTCAATTGAGTCATGTGCACTGTGGTACTGCATGGGTCGAGCTTAATTGCCAGTATTAAAAGGTTTTTGAAAAGCCTAACCTATGATTTGTGTGCAAAAAGGCAGGGAGATTGAGGTAAGGCACAAATTTGCTATTCTTCATTGGATGAATAACTGCCATCCCACATTTTCTTACAAAGTAACAAACAAGTATTTTATGGAAGGATAATCACAGCATACGAAGCTGGACTTGATGGATGCATGCACAGAGGGATTGCTCATGACACTCTAAGCAAAGCAGTGGACAGTAGAGAAACTGCCAGACGCTTAAAGCAGATGAAATAAGTCTGCAAAAAATGACAGGCTTCTGTGACCAAGTGCATGACACAGGACTGTCACTGAGATATCAAATTACAGTTTAATGTGTAGCTTTCACTTTTCCTTTATAGTGGTAGATAAAAGAAGGGTTTATTCTACCACCCATGGCATGTTAGATGCAATAAAATACTGTAATAAGCAAAACAATATCATTACAGGTCCTGAAAGTGTTATGACACACACATGATGTCATTATATGGGGTAACAGAAGGAGTTCATCTACACAGAGAAGGTGAAGCCGGGGAACTGGCAATCCTACAAACAGCCAGCAAAACATCCTAGGCAAAAGGAACCACTTGTGCAAAGGCCCTGAGGTGGGGTAAAGTCCATGTGTTTTGGGAGAATTTTGTCACTACTTACAAACCCAAGTTCCTGCATAGATGTACAGGCAACATATGAGGTCACAAATCAGTCTGACACACAGATGGTCTGACAAAGCAAACTTTACAATAAAATAATTTTAAATGTTTAAAAATCTTTACATCTCATTTAATGATGTGGAGCCAAATATGTTCCAATTAATCTAGTAAAGACGGTATCACCATCCATAAAGAAATTCAGTAAACAATCACAGAGGAGAACGTTAATATCAAATTCACACAGGGAAAAATCCTACTTTTCTGCCTTGTTAGTTTCAATACTTTATTCTCTGAAGTTTTTCTGTGCCCTTATCTTGGTGTCCTTCACAACCACACATTCTGCCAAAATGCCAGAAGTTCCTTCAAACCAATGGGTGGTTTGGGTCAGGAGACTCAGAATAATCGAAAAGGAAGTTGACTTCAAATTTTCCAGGATGCTTATAAATAAACTAGTTAACTTCTCATACCAAACTGACCTTCTATCTCAGTTTACTTAGATCCAAACATCTACATGGCCACTCCAAGATTTAAATTTTTTTGACTTTCATTTAATGAATATAAATTTCCAAAGTACAGCTTATGGATTACAATGCCCCCCCATAACTTCCCTCCCACCCACTACCCTCCCCTTTCCCGCTCCCTCTCCCCTTCCATTCACATCAAGATTCATTTTCAATTATCTTTATATACAGAAGATCAGTTTAGCATATATTAAGATTTCAACAGTTTGCACCCACATAGAAACACAAAGTGAAAAATACTGTTTGAGTACTAGTTATAGCATTAAATCACAATGTACAGCACATTAAGGACAGAGATCCTACATGAGGAGTAAGTGCACAGTGACTCCTGTTGTTGACTTAACAAATTGACACTCTTGTTTATGGCATCAGTAATCACCCTAGGCTCTTGTCATGAGCTGCCAAGGCTATGGAAGCCCCCTGAGTTCACTGACTCTGATCATATTTAGACAAGGCCATGGTCAAAGTGGAAGTTCTCTCCTCCCTTCAGAGAAAGGTACCTCCTTCTTTGATGACCTGTTCTTTCCACTGGGATCTCACTCGCGGAGATCTCTTAAACTCTTTGTGTGGTCCCAGGGGTAAGCAGACTAATACCCACAGGGGCCAGATTTCATACATCAGCTACCCTCAATTCCACTCAGCTGTGTGGAATTACTTCCCAACTGAGTCAAATGAGAGAGAGAGAGAGAGAGAGAGAGAACAATCTGGGTGAGTCACCTTTGGCACACCCTTAACCCTGAAGAACCAAACAGAGCTCTCTGGCCACACCCATCAAGATTTATTTTTAATGGCTAATTCTTTTATAAGACTTTAGGATCTTCTTTTAATTATTTTTAGCCTTTCTAACTTTATTATATAGAAATAAAACTATAATTTTTTAAATAAAATACTTAGTTCTAAAAGGGCAAAATCATATCAGCCAGTAAACACTCTGGCCAATTCTTAGTCAAAGAAATGCAAAATTACCTTCTAAGGAAAACTGACCAATGAGACAGTTCAGTTTGCACTTCTGGAAATGAAGAATGAAACTTAAAACACATCTTCTCTCTCATCTCCTAGTGAAAATAACCTATTTTGAGGGAGCAGCACTGTGGCATAGTAGGTTAAGCCTCTGTCTGCTACGCCGACATCCCATACGGGTGCCAGTTTGTGTCCTGGCTGCGCCTCTTCCAATTTAGCTCTCTGCTAATGTGCATGGAAAAGCAGTGGGAGATGGCCCAAATGCCTGGGCCCCTGCACCCACATGGGAGACCCAGAAGAAGCTCTTGGCTCCTGGCTTCAGATCAACTCAGCTCCAGCTGTTGCAACCATTTGGGGAATGAACCAGTGGATGGAAGATATCTATCTATCTATCTCTATCTATCTATCTCTCTCTCTTTCTCCCTCCCTCCCCCCGTTCTGAAACTCTGCCTCTCAAATAAATAAAAACCTTCAAAAAAAGAAAATAAACTATTTTAAGGTTTTTTAAATTTATTTATTGAAAGGCAGAGTGAG